>NC_065582.1:61514344-62139344 GCF_024542745.1 Macaca thibetana thibetana | reverse complement strand
TGCTTCTGGTAGTAAATGAAATGAAGGTTTTAGACACTGATCAAATCTCATACTGCTTCCCAGATGTTGCAATGAAAAAGTCAAAGCTTGTTATGATTGCCAATTAGTAAACTGCCCCTTTTCATTGCTAGGCTTGCAACTAAACACAGGTACCATGATAAATGTGGAGATACAAGAATTCAGGCCACAGTCAGACATTACACAGGTGTCCTTCATAAATGTCAAAGACAAAATTGACTATTCCTTGGAGATTGGAGTTTTCAGGGCTAAAGCTCTAGACACATTCATCACAGAAGCAGGCAAGATGCCATTGCCCCAAAGCAGAGCCAAGCGAAGCGTGCTTAGTTACATTAAGATCTTGCAGCACATCTAGTAATCAGGGGCCCTGAAGTAGAAAGCCGAGCATTAGTGTAGGAAAGTCATCATGAGAAGTAAAATCACAGACATTCGGCTTCAACTTGTGGAGCTTATGGTAGATTTGCAGCCATTTTTTCTGGACTTTCTATAGCAAAAGGAAATCAAATTATTCCAGGAGGAAAATATGCTGTGGTTTTCTTTTCTGAAGAAAACACAATTTGCTCTCTCTTATTATGTTTGACTGAGGTCAGAATTGACATTGTTGCCAGTGTGTCTGCTATTAGAAGTCTTGGATAAGCCTTGAAATAAAATACTGAGCAGACATAGAAAACCCCAAAGGTTTTCTTTTTAAAGCTAATAATCATTCATTTATTTCAGTAGCTTGAGACATTTATGTATAAACACACTTAGAAGAATTAATGGTGCTATACATAACATGAGTCATTTAAATCCTCATCTTCTTTCATTAGAAAGTCTAGTCTTTAACCTGGCTCCATCTAAGCAAATGTTTCATGATTTGAGTGTTCTTAATATTTTAATGCTAAGTCTACAACTTTGCTTCACTCTAAATTTCTTTTTAACCTAATTTTTTAGCTTCCTCCGAAGCACATGGAATTTCTCTATCACTTGTTAAAAACATTTGTCAAGAAAAGCCAATAAAATTTAGGAAGTTTATGCTAACCCAAGCATAAAATTCCTAGAATTCTAGGGCAGTGAGTAGAGACAGGTTAGTTAAGCTGCTGTAACAAAGACATCCAAACTACAATGGTTCAAACTAGAATTTTATTTCTTTTCCATGAAACAATTCAGAGATATCTGGCTAGTCCATAACATCATCCAGGACCCAAAGTCATTTTACGTTCTTACTCCACATCCTCTAAAGAGTTGACTTGGCCATACAGTCAAAGTTGAGTCACCAGCATATATCTGTGCTCTAGCTGGCAAGAATGGCGAAAGATACAAAGCAGAGGGGCAAGCACTTCCTCTTACAGAAGTGACCCAGAAGTTGCCTACATCACTTTTGCCCACATTCTGTTGGCAAAAACTTATTCACATAGCCACATTAGTTGCAAAGAAGCTGGAAAATATGATTTACAACTGTAAAACTGTGTGCCTAGCTAAAATTCAAGAGTTTTCTTACTAAAAGGAAAAGAAGAACAAATGTAGTCTCTGTCACAGACAGTATACCCTGAAGCGTATTAAGGGAACATTAGTTCTGTGAGAAATCAAAAAACAGGCTTTGCAAGAAACAAATTCCATGTTCATGTAAGCTTTGGGATCACTGAGTTAAATAAAGTTTAATGGAATTCTTTACAGCCAGACTTATCAGAGCTTTAATAAACTGATCTTAAACTCCATAATGGAGGAATAGCTTTGCTCTATTTCCTAAATTTGACCATAGAACCCATTTTTGAAAGGTCAATTCTCAGGGCTAATACTTTATAGACCACATTTTGTGAGCCACTATCTTAGAATACTATACATAAATTCATTAACTCTGGTTACATATCAAAATTCACACAGGTAAAAATTAAAACCATTGCTATATTCACATGCTACACTCTTTGAAAGGGCTGAATATACATAAACACCATATATTTGAATTCTTGCGATGAACTCAACTCACTAGTTCATGACTAGTTTTGCCTTCTCCTTAAAAAGGGGGAAAGGGTATGCTATGGTTTGGATGTTTGTCTCCTCCAAAGCTCACATTGAAATTTGATCTCCCCTGTGTTAGAGATGGAGAATAACAGGAGGTGTTTGGGTCATGGGGGAGATTTCTCAAGAACAGATAAATGTTCTCCTTCGGAATGAGTGAGTTCTCACTCTATTAGTTCCCTCTAAGCTTCTGTTTCCTCAACTATAAACTAGAATATTAATAGTACTTTACCATACTGGATTATTAAGGATGAAATGTAATATTAAGAAATTAATTTAGTGGCAGGCATATGTTGTATTTCATCAAATCTAAGACTTCATCAATTTTAAAATGCATCCTGTTTTTAGAGACGTTTAAATATGGGGAAGGGAGGCATATGTGACTCTTAGAATTGATCAAATGTGGTAATAAGCACTTTTTTAAATATTTGTTGTTATTATTCCATATAACTTATTATTAAAGAGATGTGTGGAGACCCAGGGGTTCAGCTTACAGGAATTGGAAAGAACAACAACCTTAGTCCCAGAAAGCAAAACAAAACAAGGAGAGTTAACATCATGGCCACAATCAGGTATGAATAATGTAATAATATAGCTATGTCCATGTTGTAGAGATGCTAGAGAAAAACACCAATCAACTTTGGCTTAGGATTAGGGGCAGGGAATGAGAGAGGCAACGATAAAAAAGAAAAGTTTCACAAAGAATTGATTCATAAACAGGGTCTTGAAGAATGAACAAAGAGTTTAACTGCTAGGAAGGGACATCCTAGACAGAGGAAAAGGTAACTGCAAAATCACCCATGTTGGAAACACACACTATAGCTCAGCATTACTGGAATGTAAATTGGTTTCACCCTGTTAAAGAGAGTTCACAGGAACCCACATGGCCAGCAAAGATAAGCCCTCTTGATTCCCTGAAGAGATAGTTTCTAAGTAAAGGAATTTAAATCCATTCAGAGAAGAATCATAAAATAAATGTACCTAATCTCCTAACCCTGTAGGAGAATACAAGAAAGATTAATGAAATCTCTAGGGCTAAAAGAAAAATTGACTTGAAGAGCCTATTTCCTAAAGAAAAGTATGCACTAATCAAAGAGCAGAAGATGACAAATTTGAATGTCCTTCATGTTTCCCTAAGACTAATTCCAAACAAATCTATTAGCAGCTAGATCAATCTTTTTAAGAACACCACCAATTTAAGCATATTTTATTTGAATCCTAGAATTTAAAATTTACATTAACATTAGTATATGACCTCATAATTTTGGTCTTAAAGCACATTGAGTTTTACTTTAGTTCTTATACTAATATCAGTTTCTAAACAACATCAACTGAATTTTGTACATATTCTGAGGTATTACATCCTTTACAAATATGAAGAAGATACACTGTGACTACCAAATTACTTGAAATTAGTAAATAACTGATCTTTGATTCAAAAATTCCTATCAGAAAGGTCAAGATGAAAATTACATATTCTTATCTGAGAATCCTTATTCAGCTATTTAATATATGGGATATGGGACCAATCTCCCAGAGTTTCTACTATACTCTAGAAATATTATATCTTCCGTCTTTCATATATACCTGTTTCTGAGCACATTATGTATATAATGAAACTTCTGAAGGACCAACTAGAAAATGGAAATCATTAATCTTACATATATTGACAACTGCTTTAGGTTTTGAATACTTTGTTTCTCATTATATGAAAAAGGATCTATTGAGATTCTCACTGAGATCTTAGCAAGGGCCACATCTAGGTACAAGTAGCAAATGCACCATGCAATGGTAAAACTCCAGCAATGAGCACAGCAGACATAAAGCCCTGCTATTAGGAAGCATATGTGATATTAAAAATCAAACCTTGGCACATTGCAATTTTAAAGAGTTTATTCAAGCAGACAGTGATTCATGAATTGGGCTGCAGTAAACCAGAAGTGTTTCATGAGCTCCACCAAAAAAGTGAAAGGGGAAGTCTTTTATAAGGTGAAATCCAAAGCAGTCAAAGAAAATATCTGACTGATCTATGTGGAACAGTAGCCTCATTTGGATCATTCCAGTGGAAAGTCCTAATTTGAGGTTAGTTGATGTTTCTAATTGCTTAAGTTCAAGTAGTGGAAAGACCCTGTGTAGAAGTTAGTTAGTGGGTTTTGATTGGTCAAGCTTAAGGTTCGTTCTCCTAGAATATGACCATTTACATTGAGTTGGTGTTGGTTTGCTTATGTAGGAACCAAGGGCTCTGGAGCAACCTTAGACTACTAGCCTCCGTAGGAGAGGAAAAATATTTTTCTTCAACCCTTATAAGTTCTGAGTTAGAATAGATTCCTGTAACAAATGACAGATTAATAGGAGAAAAATAAAATTTTATTAATGTGTGCAGCATACCTCAGGCAGAAGATACTTCAGTGAAAACTTACTCAAAGTAAAGGCTTAGAACTCCAAATGATACAGCATTTTCAAGAGGAAAATGAATTTGTGGAGAATAACAGGACAAAGGGAGGAGTTTTAGGCTTCCAAAGGTGGGAAACTGTGAGAAGGCAAATAAATATATGGGACGAAACTAATGGAGTTAAGATTTTTTTTGCAGATTCCTCTGATGCTCTCTTTGGCCCAATGGGAGTCTAGAGTTGTTCAGTAAAGAAGAATTTATATCCTGCCTTTAGACAGAAAAAAAAAAGAAGATAGAAATTTTCTTCCATTTGCTGCTTTTTAATTGCCTTCAACTCAAAAATAATTTTATTTCACAGAGGCATATTTTGGGGATGACATTCCAGTTTCCTTCACCTCTCAATTAATTATTTTAACAGTGCATTAAGTCAAACAATAAAAAGTAACAGAAACATACCATGAAAATAAACCTCCTAAGACGGTTAGGTCCTTCCTGTGGAGACAACATTTGAGAGGTTACCTGTGGAATCTCCTGAGCCCAAGACACCAACACCAACAATTTTACACAACCACACTGTCAGGCCTCTGGGTCTACAGATCTGTTACTTCAATCCTTTTTCCTCAACCTTGAAATATAAATGCCCAAAGGGACCAACCTCATTTTAAAACGTTCTTGACTATCAAAATCTTAGCTGGAATGATCTGACCAGTCACTGTGAAGAAGAGTGAGACTCCAGGGAAATCAGAAAGAAAGAAAAGGTTATTCATAATAAGGAAGATAATATGGCCCAAGGCTCTGCTAACGGCTCAAGTGCTTTCCACTCCAGACTTCTTTTGCTAGTATCATGACTCCTTTGAAGGCTTTCTCAAAATAGTCTTTCGCCATTTAAAAAGCAACATCTCCCCCTTGATTCCCTAATCCTCAATCACCAGTTGAGGTTTTGCTGCTTTCATTCTCTCTTTTTTTTTTTTTTCCTTCTCTGCAATAATTTCCTCAAATTCCCAGTACCCTCCTCTGTTATGTTTAGGATCCTTGGCAATCAGCTGGGGGCAATATTTAATGATTTGTAGCTTTGTGGCTTTCTTTACAGACTATTTTAAGCTGGAGAGGGAGATTTTCATGTCACAGAATTGAGCTGTTACAGAAATAGAACAAGAGAAAGAATTTAACACCTTTTATTACACCCTTGCATCTTGGGCTCCCTGTGCTTGGGGTGGCTGGTCATTTAGGGCCCTCTCCCCTCAGAGTAATGACAGCTCTGAATCTGAGGCCCAGGCAGGCTGGAGAGGAAGGATCATCATAAGGATGCAACTGGGTACAAGGAATTAGCAGACAATCAGTAATAACTAACATTTCCCAGTCCTCCAGCCATTCTTTGCCTTCTGCAAGAACATACTTGGCTTAGAAAAATGTTTTGTACAAGCAATGGTTGCTCTTTCAAAACAGAAAATCAAAACAAAGAAAAAGAAATGAAAGAAAGAATGTCTTCTTAAATATTGTTTTTAAAAGGGCAGAGGCAGGCAGTGGGAAGTGGAATATGTGTGCAAAAAAAGAAATAAGCAATTATAAGCAGTTAATAAGCATAGAAGAAGGGGCAGAACAGGATGAGTGAAATAAAGTAGAGATGACTGCTGGATTAGGTCTTTGCAAACTGTAATCCGGAAGTTGTTCATCTCCCCATAGGCATTCTGTTTTTTAAAGAAAATCCTTAGAAAAATTTACCTTTCTTATTATGAATGTCCTTTTTTTTCCTTTCTGATGCCATTAAAATGAAATTACTCTCTCACAATCTGAGACTGCATCTCAACCTCCCTTGCTGGTAAAATAATTCCTGCTAAGATTTTAACTTGATAGTCAAGAGCAGTTTAAGTTAAAGAAATACTGAATTAAGCAAACTCTAACTCTATTTGGGTTATTGTGATTTCCCAGCCCTTTAATATATATTTTAAGGGATAGCGTAGAGGTGAATACGTAGCAGAACTTCCTAAATTTAGTCTTCCATAGAACTCTTTTCCTAAGCACCTTTTATCTCCTCATGGAAGATGAACACTTACAGGAAAATAATGAGTCCTCTGCTAAAGCACAATATGTTGGTCTCAGGACCCCTTTGTACTCCTAAAAATTATTGATGACCCCAAAAAGCCTTTGTCTATTGATATTTACTATATTGGAAATTAAAACTAAGAAAATTCAATTTTTCATTAATTCATTTAAAAATATAATAATAAATATATTGTATGTTAACATAAATAACATTTGTACTTTTAAAAATAACTATATTTTCCAAAATAAAATTATTTCATTAGAAGATTATTATTGTTTCAGACTTTTAGAATCTCTTTAATGTCCGGATTAATAGAAGACATTCAGTTTCTCATGTCTGTTTTTGCATTCTGTTATGATCTTATAAGTAATGTGGTCTCTGGAAAACTCCACTGTACACTAGTGAAATAATAAAATTGAAAAATGCCAATATCATCTCAGCGTCATTACAAAAATAGTTTAGACTTCAAGAATCCCCTGAAAGGGTCTGTGAAAAGTAAAGTAGAGGTTCCTCTTCAAAGACTTTTCTCCCCATCTAATTAGGTATAAATAGTAACTTCTCTTAGGAGCAAAATATATTCAAATACCTGTGCTAACTTTCTTAAGTATCTGCTAGCCGTAATAAAGAAATTAATGTACTTTATGTTCTTAGCTCCCATAGTTTAGCCTAAATATTTGCCCTGGCATGCTTATACTGGTCCAAGCAAGCATTAGGTCATAGCCTGTTCCTCTTCCTTATTTGGAGGTCTTTTTAGCTTCCTCAGCAATCCATAAGTTACTTCCTCATTCCTTTGTTCTCCTCTGCCTTTGCCTCTTTTAAAAAGTTCTAAGTTGCTAGCCAACTGGGACAAATACAGAATGTGAGGTCCCATTCCAGCCAATGGAAACCAGACACAGCAGTAGGGTGGACACATCAGGTTATAAATGACCCTGTCTCCTTTGTTCGGTGTACTCTCATGACAAAACTGCTGGTGAGTGTGCCCTTTCTACAGAAAGTATACAAATGGCCTTGCTGAGAGAATTAAATTTTTGTTCAAGTGCTATTTCTTTATGGCACTGGGGAACAAGCATTTCAAACAGGTCTAAATGACACACCTAGAGAAACCCTAACCATACTTTGAAAACTTTTAGCCAACATGAATAGCCTGTGGGAAGAGAAGAGGAAAGAAGGAAAGAAAAAGCCTTCTATGAGTGTCTACCACATGCCAAGAAAACTGCTCAGAAATCTGGGGGTTTTTTTTACTTTATTTTAGGTTCAGGGGTACATGTGAAGGTTTGTTACATAGGCAAACTCATGTCACAGGGGTTTGTGGTACAGATTATTTCATTACCCAGAAATTAAGCCCATATCCCGATAGTTATCTTTTCTGATCTTCTCCCTCCTCCCACCCTCCACCCTCAAGTAGACCCCAGTGTCTGTTTTCTTATTTGTGTTCATAAGTTCTTTTGATAGGAATTTTCATTAACATTAATTCACTTCATGTAGTAACCATTTAAGGCAGTAGTCATTATTCCCTTTGTCTATATAGTACAGACTCAGAAAGATTCCTTAATTTATCCAAGATCAAACAGTTGGTAAAAGGAAGAACTAGTTTGAAGCTAATTTATGGATACCAATATATCTTAAAGAAAGCATTTTCAATATTATGCTACTATAGTAATTTTCTATTGCTGCATAAGAAATTACCACAAACTTAGCAGCTTAAAACAGTACCCATTTATTATCTCACAGTTGCGTAAATTAGAAGTTCCAGAGTTGCTCAAATGGTTTCTCTGCTCTGAGTCTCACATTCAAGCTGTTAGACCAGCTAAGTTCTTATCTGGAAGTTCTGAGGAAGAAAGTGCTTCCAAGTTCATTCAGGCCATTGGCCAAATTCAGTTCCTTGCAGTTGTAGATTTGAGATTCCGGTTTTCATGCTGGCTACTGGCCAGGGGTTTCTCTCAGTTCCTGGAAGTTATTCTAGGGTCCTGGACACCAACTCTTTCCATCCTCAAGCCAACAACAGGGAATCTCCCTCACATGTAAGAATGTTGGCATCTACTTGCTTCTTTTTCCATTTCATAACTTTCCCAGAGCTGAAATACATGTGCTGACCTCATCCATCCGGGGTCAGTAGCTCAGTCCTGTCACAGGGCCAGCTTTCTGATTTGCTTAATGGAACCAAGCAAATAAAACCTTTCACAGCAACTGTTTCACAGCAACTGAGTTGTTATCTCCCTGACCTTCTGGGTTCAAATAGTCATTCAGTCTTGACATCTACTCTCAGGCCCTAGGTTCTATGTCCCCAATATTCAATGAGGAGGAGGTTAACTTCTACGAGTCACAATGCCTGTCCTCTTTCATTTCTTCTCAAAATGTCATTTCTCCTTTTTTCTTTCCTTCTCATAAAGATAAATTTAGTCACGCATATTACTGTTCTCAGCAAGTACTAAATTTAGAGATCATCTCTATAGATCATTGCTATAAAACAATTTCATTAAGTCCATAATATATAATTTAGGACTAAAGGATTTAGAGTTCTGCAAATTCTAGTCAAAATTTATTATATATTAGAAAGAATTAATATTAACTTTGTTTAGAGAAATTTATAAGAACATTACAAAACCCTTTGAAAAAGCTTAAGATCAACTCTCTTTCCTCTTCTCCCACTGGGTGGTTGTAAAATTAATACCATGCAAAAAATACAACATGCTGTATAAGCAAAAGTTTTTTTTGCTTTATTTTTAATGTAAATTTACACTTCTAAATTTTTATAAGAGAAAGCATTCAGAGAGTAATATCACTCATTCCTTGCCACACGTGGATATTTGTTGTGATGCGTGTGGAACTCCATCTTCATAGTTACTGAGAGCGGAATTAGCGCAAAGATTTATGAGTTGGATTATAGAAACTGTACACATGCAAGGGACAAGGAGAAAAAAAAATAGGAGACAGAAGGAGAGGTGGGAAAAGAAAAGAGGAACAACAACAGGAGCCATGAAGAAGAGATATAGAGAACATTAGCATGCCATAAAAAAGAGCCAAAAATAATGGAATCATCATGCCTTGAATAATCAACTAATAATATTTGTTGGATCAGGAAGTTTTAAGATGTTCTATTTGTATATCTAGGGATATACACAAGAAGAAAATATAATTGTAAATCTGTCAGGTCAGAGCTTTAAGAAATCTTCATATTAAACCAAAAGTTCTTTGGTCTAAGTCCCAGGGTTTGGTCTGAGAATCCAAGAATAAATGTAATAAAGGGAATTTCAGAATCCACAGTCAATGTGGAGCTGTCTTTTAGATTTAGCTTCATGTATAGTTAACAGTATTATTCCAAAGAGTGGAAATCATGCTTTTTAAGACAACATAAAAATCTGTGTGGTTTGCTGACATGGTAATGTGATTACAGTTCCTGAAGAATGAAAATTATACAAAGTCAGTACCATCATTTGACAGAAATTGTATCCTGACTATTCTCAGAAGAAACTAGAAGTAAAGACAGATTCTTTAATATTTTCCTTTCTTTTTTCAGTCATGCATAGATCTGTCATTTTTCACAAGCTTCATGTGTCATTTTGATGTAAGCTTGCTAGCGAGGGCTGCCCATATCTACAAACTGGGTGGCTTAAGCAACAGAAATTTATTTCCTCACAGTTCTGGAGACTACAAATCTAAGATAGAGGTGCTGACAGGGTTCCTTCCAAAGGCCCTTCTTCTTGGCTTGTAAATGACTATCTTCTTCCCTTGTCTTCACATGGTCTTCTTCTATGTAAATCTGTGTCTTAATCTCCTCTTCTTATGAGGACACCAGTTGTGTGGGATTCGAGTCCATTCTGATGACCTTACTTTGCCTTAATTCTCTCTTTGAAAAGTTTATCTCCAAATACAGTCACATTTTGAAGTACTAGGGGTTAGGACTTCCACGTATAAATTTGAGGGGAACATAGTTCAGCTCATAACAATGATCCTTGGAAAAACTTTGCTCCAATCAAAGAAATTACCTGTGGATATAAACCATCTTGAGTAACTATTGCTGCCATCTTTAGTTCAACTTTCTGCACTAAAAAGACAAAATCCACTGTAGGAGAGGAGAAAACAATTTCTCCTTTACTGTTCAGAGTCCTTAGCTGGAACTCCTACAACAAAAGACAGATTAACGAGAGAAAAACAAATAAGTTTACTAACATGTATATTTCATACATACGTGAGAGAAAACTAAAGGAAATAGTAACTCTCAAAAAGATGGCTTAGAACTTCAGCTTATATAGTATCTTCAGCAAAGTACAATACAATTTCAAAGAAGTGTCTAGATGTGGCATATTGTGGAAAGACAGTTATTTGGGAAACCAATAGTAGGTAGAACAGTTGGTAAAGTTTGCTATATAGATTTCTCTTGTGCCATCTCCAGGCTGATAAGGGTCTAAAGTCATCTCCACTGAACAAACTTTGTCCTTCCTGTTACAGAGGTAAAGAGGTACATCTTTGTATATTTATTTCCTGATTTTAAGCAAATAGGGAGAGGGCAGACAGCCTTTCTTGTTCATGCTTCTTCCCAATTCCCTTCAGCTCAAGATAATCCTTATGCCAAAGTAGCATTCTGGGGGTAGCATATTCTTCTGCTTTCACTACCAAGGTTTTCACAAGGAAAATCTCTGAAAGAAACAAAATAGGTGAATTTAACAAGCAAACCCTAATTTGTTCTCCTCAAGTTTTATCTTCTATTTATGACTTTCTCACATTAATTCTGACGCTTCTATCATGGTATACACTAAGTAGACATTTGTACCCCTATTTTATTTCTGTGTGTTTGTTTCTTTAAAGTTTTCTTAATTTATTATCTTTAATAAAAAAAGGTTGTTAAACATTGAATAATGTATAAATGATAGCTATAAACTCAGGAGAGTTCTTTAAAAGCCTAGCCAATGGATTATCAAAACTAATTGTTATGATTTGAACAGTTGCCCCCTCCAACCCTCATTTTGAAATATAAGCCCTAATGTGGTAATGTTGATGGGTGGGGCCTTTAAGAGGTAACTAGTTCATCAGGGCTTGGTCATCATGAATAGAATAATCCATTCCTGGATTAATTAACTTTAGAAGAAAAAGGAGAGAGACTTGAGCCAGCAAAGTTAGGCCTCTCACCATGTGGTACCCTATACTGCCTCAGGAATCTTCAGAGTCCCCACCAGCAAGAAGGCCCTCACCAGATGCAGCTCCTCAACATTGTACTTCTTAGCCTCCAAAGCTGTAAATAAATTCCTTTTGTTTATAAGTTACTCACTTTCAGGTATTCTGTTATAAGCAACAGAAAATAGACTGAGACACTAGTGTTTAAATTCTACCTTGGCCACTCACAAAATGTTATGTTGCCTACTATTTATTTCATCCTATGAAGTAAATGTGTTCAATCTGATGAGTTTGAACATATGCAAATACCTATGATGTCATCCTACAATCAAGGAGACAGACAAATCTAGCACCTCTCGAAGTTTCCTTGTGTCCCTCTGTTTTCATTTTTGTTGTTTTTGTTTCTGAGGTAAGAACAATTAACATGAGCTCTACCCACTTAATACATTTTGAAGTGCCCAATACCATATTGTTAACTATAGGCACCATATTATACAACAGATCTCTAGAACTTATTTTCCCACATAACTGAAACTTTATATCAATTGAACTCTCCCTTTCCCCAACCCAGCCCCTGGCATCCACTATTGTACTCTCTGCTTTAATGAATTTGACTATTATACATACCTCATATACGTGGAATCATGTCATATCTGTCTTTCTGTGTCTGGCTTATTTCACTTAGCATGTCCTCTAGGTTCATCCATGTTGTCACAAATGGCAGGATTCCCTTCTTGTTTTAGGGCTGAATTACCTCCCACTGTATATACAGACCACATTTTCTTTATCCATTCTTTTGTCTATGAACACTTGGGTTGTTTCCATATCTTGACTGTTGTGAATAGTGCTGCAGTTAATTAACATGGAGGTGGGGATATCTCTTCAAGATCTACATTTTAATTCTTTTGGATATGTACTCAGAAGTAGGATTGCTAGATCATATGGCACTTTTATTTTTAATGTTTTCAGGAATCTTGATACTGTTTTCCATAGCTGCTGTGCCATTTTACATTCCTACTGACAGTGTAGAAGAGCTGTTTTATGTGAGGTTTTTTTGTTCGGATAATAGTCATCCTAATATGTATGAGATGACATCTTTAATATTGTTAAAATGTCCACACTACCCAAAGCATTCTACAAATTCAGTGCTGTCCCCATAGAAATCCCAATTTTTTTTTACAGAAGTAGATGAAAGCAATTCTAAAATTCATATGGAATCACAAAAGATCTAGAATAGCCAACACAATCCTGAGAGAAGAAGAGCAAAGATGGAGGCATTACACTTCCTGATTTTAAATTACATGACAAGTACGTACAGTAGTTAAAACTGTACGGAACTGGCATAAAGACAGATGTATGTACCAATAGAACAAAATAGCCCACAAATAATCCACACTAATACAGTCAATTACCTCCCACAAGGATTCCAAGAGCATTCAATGGGAATAGGTTAGACTCTTCAACAGATGGTGTTGGGAAAATTAGATATCCACATGCAAAAGCATGAAATTGAACTCTTATCTTACACTTATACACAAAAATCAACTCGAAGTGGATTAAGGATTTAAACACAGCCTGAAACTCTAAAACTACTAAAAGAAAACATAGGGAGAAAGCTTCTTGACATTGGACTTGGCAATGATTTCCTGGAAATGACCCCAAAAGCATAGGCAACAAAAATAAAAATAGACTAGTGAGACTACATCAAACTAAAAAACTTCTCCAAAGCAAATGACGCAATAAACAGAATGAAACCAACCTATGAATGAAGGCAAGCTGTGGAATGGGAGAAAATACTTACAATCCACATATCTTTTAAAGGGTTACTCTCCAAAGTATATAAGGAGTTCCTACGACTCAATAGTAAAAAAAACCAAACAACCCAATTAAAAAATGAGGAAAGGGGCAGGGCACGGTGGCTGATGCCTGTAATCCCAGCACTTTGGGGGGCCAAGGTGGGCAGATCAACTGAAGTCAGCCTGGCCAACATGGTGAAACCCCATCTCTACTAAAAAAAATAAAAATAAATAGCTGGGCGTGGTGGTGTGTGCCTATAATCCCAGCTACTCGGGAGGCTGAGGCAGGAGAATCGCTTGAACCCAGGAGACAGAGGTTGCACTGAGCTGAAATCGTGCCACTGCATACCAGTCTGGGTGACAGAGTGAGACTCTGTCTCAAAAAAAAAAAAAAAAGCAAAGGACTTTTGAACAGATATTTCTCCAAAAACACACAGATGGCCTGTGGAAATATGAAAAGATGCTCAACATCATTAATTATTAAGAAAATGTGCCTTCATCTCTTACTCTGTATAAGAAGAACAAAGGAACAATAATTCCTCTGTGAGGAAGTTGAATGGAAACCCCAAACCTGGCTGGTTCAGGCACCTGACTTTGGCACACTCCTGCCCCCTAGTGGCAATTTTTAGACATATGCTGGCAGTGGCAAAGGCGAAAACAAAATGTGAAAACTGTAAAGCCAAAGTCATGAGATGCCTTCCTTGTAACACACACTGACTTTTTAATTGTTCATTTTCACGCCTTCTGAGGGCATTTTTTTCACTCCTACTAGTGTCAATAGTCCGAAACGAACGATACAGGAAATTTCAGGAGTCATCCAATTACCCTAGAAAAATGATAGTACATTTGTTTTCATTTTTATTTTTTCTTCTTCTCTATTTTAAAAAGATTTGTGGAGAATATCTATGGTTTTGTGATATTAATGTGTCCTTTTTTCTAAGTTGTGGTAAATACTCCATAACGTAGAATTTACCATCGTAACCATTTTTAAGAGCATAGTTCAATGGTATTAAGTACATTCACATCATTGTGATACTTTAAAGAAAGATCGTGTTTTTCTAATTTAAAAAATAATTATGATTATTGTAAATAGTTCAGAAGGGTATTAAAAACAGAAGTGAAAAACTACCCGAAATTCTGCCACCAGAAAAAAAAATTATTTTTTATTTTGTTGAACAATGTCCATGAATATCTAACCCAAACATTAGCTAAAGTCCTTGTGCCTGTAAAAATCAAGTATATTTTGGCTCTGACCCTAAATGCTCTGCTTCTCCACCTTCATTCTGTGTTTCACCAGCTCTGCATAGGGACCCAGCTGGCCACTGCCCTGTCACTTCACTATGAAGAAGAGTACTTCCTAATGAAGGTTGTCTGGTAGCATAAACAACTAATGCTTAAGACAGCAGTGTGGGCCTCAGAGAAAAGCAATCTATGGAAAATTCCATCTTATACATCCTGTCCTTCAAAAATTTCCTAAGCCTTTTCTACTCCAAGGAAATTTTCACTGTACTGTATCTTCCACTTACTCCCTGCTGCTGGGCAACCCCCTTCCAACTTCTCTGGCTGGCATCTAGTCCCAAAATTCCTTTTAGTTTCTTATGAAGGAGAATTCTATCCCTTCCCCACCCATCACAGCTACACTAAAAGGAGGCATATCTTTATAACCAAGCACACCCATCTAGCACAATCGTTTCAGAGAATTCTGAGGCCATCACTTAAAGAAACAATTAGTTCTCTCTCTGCATATGCATAGAATTAGTTCTCTCTCTACATATGTGTAGAATTAGTTCTCTCTCTATGTATGCATGGAATTAGTTCTCGCTTTGCATATGCATAGATTTTTTTATTTAAAAAAGCATCAAACTATCAGGGATGCCACACTGTAAAATTCTGGGAGCACTGTTCACATCCCAGTTGTCACAAATGACAGGATTTCCACTAGGATGTGAATGGGACCCACTGAGGTTATGCATCTCTGAGTCTCTGTATGAAGAGATCTCTAATACTACACTTGTTACTTTATGACTCCACTGTATCATGGATATTTTTCCCTGTCACTAAAAATGGCTATATATCATTTCTTTAGTAGCAGTTGTAGGAGACCAGAATATGCCACTAAAAATATGACAGTAGAAGACCAGAATGTGGCACTCCAAAGTATACCTTTTTAGCATAAAGATTATTTTGGGCTGATTATTCTGAGAAATAGCAGACACACACAGGAGGAGCTCTGAAAACTGAGTAGAGGTTACCCTTTTGTAAGGGAAATTTACATTTAAAAAAGAAATCTCCATTTGCAGAGGTGTCTCCCTCTCTGTACCAGTAAAGGAAGTAAAATCGCAGTAAAATTTTATGCAGGGAGAAGGCCCTCACTTAAATCTGCATAATATACCTTTCATTTTTTTGAGACAGGGTCTGGCTGTCACTCAGGCTGGTCTCAAACTCCTAGGCTCAAGAGACCCTCCCACATTGGCTTGTCAAAGTGCTGGAATTACAGGTATGAGCCACCATGCCTAACTCCTTTTTTACCATACTTTTCCTGATCACCTCCCCATAACTGGCCTCCTCCACATCCTTTTGTATTTAGCTAAAGATAATAATTAAGCTTGCATTTTAAGTCATCTTTCCCTGGGTATGTCCCGTGTAACATGAGTTGCACAGGTATACACATGAAGACATTGTTAATAAACTTCTATTTGTTTTTCTCTTGTTGATCTGTCTTTTGTTACAGGTGGTCCAAGCCAGGAACTTAAGATAGATGGAAGATTATGTTTTGTTCCTTTACACTGTGAAGTATTCTGTACTATATAATGCCTCATTGTCTGTAACCAACATATCTAACTCTTTATAATAATTAAGTTATTTCCAATTTATCATTATTATAAGTAGTGCTATTGCTAGCTCCTCAAATGTATGCCTTTGTGAGGATATATCAGATTATAACCTTAGAATACATTTGTAGATGTAAAATAAAGGATATACACATTATACATTTTGCCACATACTCCCAACTGCCCTCTTAAGAAGTGCCAGATTTTACTACATGGAGTCCTTTTCCTATACTCGATTTCCAATGTAGACATTATAATATTTTTCCCCTTTTTCAATAAAATGGGTAAAAAAGTGACATCTTGATAAATGTGTGTTTTCTTTTCTGTGGTTACAAGCAAAGTAGAACCTCTGTTTTATATATTTATTGGCCTTTTGCACTTCTCCATTTGTAAATAACACCTTTATCTTTTGGTCCATTTTTCTATTGGCAGGTTTATCTTTTTCTTGTCAATTTGCAAGAGCTATTTAAAACTTAGCAACATACTTAAACAATGTTGGTTTTTATTTTACATTTTGGAAATTGCCTTTACCTCAAGGGCTGCCCACTGTTAAAACTAGACCATGAGAATAAAACTTACTGTTTCATTGAAGTGGTTAATAGGAAGAAGAAACGAAAATCAAATTCCTGACTTGGAGTTCCAAAATAGGCACTTGATATTGTTACTGGTGGGCGAGATCTGAGTTACTAGTGGCAAATCCGTAGACGTATGCAGCAACCTCAATTCTTACCTCCTCAGAAGAAAGGATTCAACTGAGGGACATAAGGCAGAAAAAGAGACCAAGGCAAGTTTCAGAGCAGGAATGGAAGTTTATTTTAAAAGGCTTCAGAACAGGAAAGAAAGAAAGGTATGCTTGCAAGAGACTCCAATAGACACTGCAGACTACTGTGGGGGAGAGAGGGAGGTGAACAAGGGTTGAAAAACTACCTGTTGGATGTTATGCTCACTACCTTGGTGACAGGTTCAATCATACCCTAAACCTCAGCATCACGCAATATACCTTAGTAACAAACCTGCACCTGTACCCCCTGATTCTAAAATAAAAGTTGAAAAAGAAAATAAAAGGAGTCTAAGACAGTCCCTCAAGTTTTGTATAGCTAAAGGAATAGCTGAGGCCAGGTGCGGTGGTTCACACCTGTAATCCCAGCACTTTGGGAGGCCAAGGCAGGTGGATCGCGAGGTCAAGAGATCAAGACCATCCTGGCCAACATGGTGAAACCTCCTCTCTACTAAAAATACAAAAATTAGCTGGGCATCATGGCATGCACCTGTAGTCCCAGCTACTCAGGAGGCTGAGGCAGGAGAATCACTTAAACCCAGGAGGCAGAGGTTGCAGTGAGCCAATATCATGCCACTGCACTCCAGCCTGGGCAACAGAGCAAGACTCTGTCTCAAAGAAAAAAAAGAGAAAAGCTCATTTATAATATGAACCAAGACGTTAATATACTTGGAGAAATTTACTGAGAAATATGCAAAACCTACATTAGAAAAACTTTAAAACACTTCTGAAGATATAAAATATAGCTGAATAAATGGAAAAATATGATGACTCAACATCTTGAAATGTCAGTCGTCCCTAGGTTGATTAATAAATTTAATGTGATCTCAATAAAAATACCAACAAGCTTTCCATGTAACTATTGATAGACTATACAATGCAATATTGAACTTCATGTAGAAAAATGAACACATAGAATACACAGAACAACACAAAAAATAAAAACTGATGGAGGAAGGGATGACTAACCCTACCAGGCATTGAAACACTATAGAACTACTATAATTAAAATAATAGGCAGACTAGTCAAACAGAATAGAAATTTTAAAAATAGACTCAAATACATATTAAACTTCAGTACATAATGGCATCGCAAGTCACAACTACAAAAATTGACTTTTTCATAAATGGAGTGAGAACAACTGTTTAACCATCTGAGAAAACTCAAAATTGAATTTGTACCTCACAACACACACACATGCACACACACACACACACACACACACACACCCGTCCAAATGGATTAGAGACCTAAATATAAAAAAAGAAACGATACAAGTACTAGAAAACATGGTTGAATTCTTCATTAACCTGTAAGGGATAATTTCCAACCATAACTAAAAACACAGAAGTAGTTTTTAAAAGATTGATACATTTGACTACATTAAAAATCAACAGCTACTCATAGCAAAAAAAAAAAAAAAATCAACTGACAAACTGAGAAAAAAATATCTGTGTCATATATGTCACAGATAAAGAACTAATGTCCTTAATATATAAGTAACTCTTAAAAGTTAAGAGATAAAATAACAAAAACATGACAGAAAAATGGGCAAAAGACATGAACGGATGATTCACACACACCAGAAAAAAGATACAAAAATAGCCCTTAAATATATGACAATATTTTCGTCCTTGTTCATGATAGAAGAAATGCAAATTAAAGCAACCACTCTCTTGGCAAGGCTTAGGGAAATAATTATTCTCATACACTGCTGGTGGGAAAGCAAATACAACAGTTAAAACACAATAAATGGAGGGCATCACCTAGTGCTGAGCTTTAATGATAAAAATAAATAAGACACACTCACTCCCTGGCCTTGTATGCACAGTCTTTCTCCCCTGTCTCTGAAAAGCAAACAGTGCAGGAGAGGGCTGGGCACATACAGGCTAATTTCAACGTACTGTGCTAAGTGCCAGAATGTCATGAGAGCAAAGAGGAGAGCATTTAGAGTAGTAGGAGAGAGTTTCCTGGAGAAAGTGATGCCTAAACCAGTACAAGTGAGTCAGAAGGAAGGGAAGGGGAAGGGAAATGCAAAGAGCCTGCGCTTCATCACATCATCAAGGTGGAGTCACTGCAGTATCTCATAAAAAGTGGTAGCAATCAATTCTACAGCAGATATAATCTTGCCAATGGGACAAGAATACCTGGTCATCTCTCCTCAACAGTACCAGAGTTGCCCACTTTCACTATCCTTTTTCTAGTTTTCATGAACAACGAGGACTCTCTAAGCGAATGGATGCATCCACAATCAGGTGAGAGTGACATCTGGTTTACCTACTTGGCCTCTATGATCTGATCTTTTTGTGCTAATATTGAAGTTGTGCTCCCAAAGTGTAATCTGATTCAAGGATCTTGGGGAACACCTCACTAAAGAACCCATCTATAAATCATCAGGTGATCATTTCAAATATACTGTACATAACAAATTGCAGAGAACAATGCTGTTCAACATGAAAACCAGGCAGTAAATTACAGAAACGGTTTAGCAGACAAATGATGAGGGTGCAACTAGAATAATCATGATGCATGCAGAGAGGAGAAACCAAAGTTAGCCGACATCACACCTTTCTTCCACGTACAGAACAATTACTTCTCTTCATTATAAGGTTTAAGCCTGAAAATATCTTACTCCAACATTAAGTATGATGATCAAAATCAAATATCACAGATACAATAGAAGGGCTTTATAATTCCCCTTATTTTTATTTGTCCATTCAGAATTCATTCACTTGTTTAGTATTGTTCTATTTTTTTTAAAAAGTGGCATTAATGGTAATGTTCACTGAGGTAGAATTTACCTGGTACCATACCTGTACAGATTTCATATTAGCCTAACTGTAATAATGAAAACACAAACACAAAAGTGGCAGAATTTTTTTTTCTTTTTTTTTTTTTTAGATGGAGTCTCACTCTGTCACCCAGGCTGGAATGCAATGTTGCAATCTCGGCTCACTGCAACCTACACCTCCCGGGTTGAAGCGATTCTCTTGCCTCAGCCTCCCGAGTAGCTGGGATCACAGGTGCCCACCACCATGTCCACCTAATTTTTGTATTTTTAGTAGAGATGGGGTTTCACCATGTTGGTAAGTCCTATCTTGAACTCCTGACCTCAGGCGATCCATCCACCAGCCTCGGCCTCCCAAAGTGCTGGGATTACAGGTACAGAATTTGTTTAAGTGATCAGATTGTAGGCCGGGTGAGGTGGCTCAAGCCTGTAATCCCAGCACTTTGGGAGGCCGAGACGGGTGGATCACGAGGTCAGGAGATCGAGACCATCCTGGCTAACACGGTGAAACCCCGTCTCTAACAAAAAACTAGCCGGGCGAGGTGGCGGGCGCCTGTAGTCCCAGCTACTCGGGAGGCTGAGGCAGGAGAATGGCGTGAACCCGGGAGGCAGAGCTTGCAGTGAGCTGAGATCCGGCCACTGCACTCTAGCCTGAGCGACCGAGCGAGACTCCGTCTCAAAAAAAAAAAAAAAAAAAAAAGTGATCAGATTGTTCATTATGAATGAACCTCGTGAAATGAAGTTAGCCACATCTCCAGAAATGGCACTCAGTATTTGTTGCCGAGGAACTGGCAGAGCACTACAAATGTTACAAAACATTACAGAGAAAATGGAGGCCAGGCGTGGTGGCTAACAACTGTAATCCCAGCACTTTGGGAGGCTAAAGCAGGTGAATCACCTTAGGTCACGAGTTTGAGACCAGCCTGGCCAACATGGCAAAACATCCCCTCTACTAAAAATACAAAAAAAAAAAATTAGCCAGGTGTGATGGCGGGCACCTGTAATCCCAGCTACTCGGGAGGCTGAGGCACCAGAATTGCTTGAACCCAGGTGGTGGAGGTTGCAGTGAGCCAAGATCACACCACTGCACTCCAGCCTGGGCGACAGAGTGAGACTCCATCTCAATAAAAAAGAAAAAAAAAAAGAAAGAAAAAAAGAAAATGGAGCTTTTCTATGTTTGTTTTCTGTCAATTATGCTGTTTCAGAAAGGCACTTTTTTCTTTTTTCTTATTCATTCTCCTTGACTGTAATCAATCAACAGCTCAAAAAAATTACTTATAATAAACTTTAGTAGCTTTATGTTTATAGACAGCTTAAATTTGTTCCTTCTTTTTAGGTGAGATTCTTCTCTTCTACATTTATGCTGTTTTCAACTTAACTTCACCACTTCAACTGGTGATGTTAAGTTGAAAACAGAATATATATATGTTCAGGCATACATATATATGTGTCTGGATCTGTGTATGGGTGTATATACATATACATTATACACTACATGCTTTGCACCGCATCTTCAGTTATTACATAATGTAAAAAAAATCACAAAAACAAGCCCCTTTTTCCTATGTTTGTCTAGCAGCTCAGGAAAATGATCTTCACAAACTTTATCACTTACCATTCAAGTTATAGAATCAATAGTAGGTTTGAGATTGCAGTAGCATTTCCTAACTTCAACAGCACAAAAGCTGTCTCACACATGTGAGAAGAGAATTTGATTAAGCTTGCAAAAGTTTTCCTTTTAGAAATGATGTAGATTTTAAAATTTACGTATCTAGTATTTTACAACTTGCTTGAGAATTGCTTCAAATCCTACAGCACACAAGCCTTTAACTTTAACAGTATTTGTCTCTTACCTAATGCCATCTGGTGTAGATCAACATATTATATACAGCATCATCTCCAAAGAATTCTCTGTATTATTTATAAATATTATAATATGGATTGTAATAAGTTATGGAAAAAATGCAAACACATCTGGAGATCATTTAACAAAAATCAATAAAACCTTTATAAAGTGAACCATTATTCATATGTTAACCTGATTGGCTTACTAAACATTTCCATTGTTCCATTAAACTTTGCCAGTTTGTCCAAATATGCCTCGGAGTCTAACAAAAGAATCAGTGGCTACATAAAACACTAATTAAGTTTTTCATAACACTATTCCTTAGAAAGCTACAATCCTCTCACATTGGTGAATCTTTAGGCAATAGAAATGTGAGCACTTCAGCTACACAGGCAAAAGGAAATAGAAAATTATCACTATCCATCTTCCAAGCAGTCTATATAATACAAACTACCCATTAAAGATTACTTTGCCCAAGTTTTCTAACTCATTCTTCAAAGCATTCCTTTGTCTGTGCCAATATAACTATCAGACATTCCTATTAAAGAGCTTCCTCACACATTTTCAAACCACCAAAACCACAGTCACACATATTTTTTATCCCAATGGACTTTCCCTTACAAATTCCTGTTGATTTTAGCAGGACACACCCATTCCCCAGAGTATAGTCAGCTCTTCTCATCTACTCTAATGACAGAAAACATTCTGTTAATAAAGCAGGTGGCAATCATTATAAATGTCTTATTAAATATTAAATAGTGGGGATTTTTCTGAGCCAAGGAGCAGTAATAGGCAATATCCAAACTTATGCACTATATTGGCAAAGGAGCTTTTTTATAGACTCTTTCCAGAATTAAGTGGTTTGACATCTCACCCTAAAAGACAGGAAGATCACTATTTCTGACAGCCCACTTGTGCCAAGTACTGTACTAGACATGTTATATACATTACTTTACAGACAAGTAACTAAAGTTCTTATAGGATAAATAAGTTACCTATTAAAGGACACATAATTTTAATGCATCAGCCTAACTCCAAACCCCAAGCCCCTCCAACTTTTCCACACTGTACACATACCCAACCTTGGGGTATATAACACAAAAATGTAAAGGCATTGCAAATTAATCCACATCTCAGGCCAAGTTTACAGAGAGAATGTATCTCCTTCACTTTGCCTGTAGTTATATGGTTTTCCCCTGGGTGGGAGAAGGAAAGATTACCAAACGTAAAATCTGGTTTAAACTCTAGTCCAATTCAGTAATTTGAACTGTCTGCACAGCTGGTATCTAGTGGTTCCTCTATACCATAATATTCCCTGCCATAGAGAAGAAAGACTCATGTATTAGATGGCAATGCAAATGGTACCTCCTCTGCCCTAGGAAGTGAGTGCTCCAAATTTGCTTCTTGATTTGCAAAAGTGGGAGAATAAAGGATTTCAGAAAACTCTCTCTATATATACGCAGGCTTACAAGAATATAATCTTGGAGCAAATTTGAACTGAGGAGCTACATTCCTTCCATAACCTTTTCTCCTTCGTTACTTTAAGTAAATGAATTCATAGATCAAATAGATCTAAGGTTATGTATTCAGAAAAGTGAAAGGGAAAAGTATATTAATAAATTTCAGGCTATTTTTGGCAATCATAAAAGCATGAGTGGATGCAGCTGGTAAAATACAATGCCAATTTTGTGGAATAATTTTTCATTTGAAAATAAAATCTTTTTAATGTGAGTGTATTGTGTACACTATGAGAATAAACAATGAATTATAAATTGTCACAAAATCTTTTAAGAGGGTTTTCCTATTTAATTATCTTTTTATAATTTTTAACTATTAAATTAAGAAGTAGTTCTCAAAATACAACAAATACATATATAAAATTATAATAATTTCCCTTGAATATCATCTTCTCTCCCAAAGTAACAGGACTGATGTTAACTCTCTTGTATGTATTTTCCACGCTTACATTCGCACTCACACAAACATACATACTTGTAGACATATGAATAAATATTTTTTGCATGATTGTTGAAATGGTTTGGCTGTGTCCCCACCCAAATCTCATCTTGAATTGTAGTTCCCATAATCCCCACGTGTTGTGGGAGGGAACCAGTGAGAGGTAATTGAATCATAGAGGCAGTTACCACCATGCTGTTGTTCTCATGATAGTAAGTTCATTCTCCTGAGATCTGATGGTTTCCCCCTTTTGCTCAGCACTTTTTCTTTCTGCTGCCATGTGAAAAAGGATGTGTTTGCTTCTCCTTCCAACATGATTGTAAGTTTCCTGAGGCCTCTCCAGCCATACTAAACTGTGAGTTAATTAAACCTCTTTCCTTTATAAACTGCCCAGTCTCGGGTATGTCTTTATTAACAACACGAGAATGAACGAATACAGTAAATTGGTACCCATAGAGTGGGGTGCTGCTGTAAAGACACTCAAAAATGTGGAAGAAACTTTGAAACTGTGTAACAGGCAGTGGTTGGAACAGTTTTGACGGCTCAGAAAAAGACAAGAAAATGTGGGAAAGTTTGGAACTTCCTAGAGACTTGTTGAATGGCTTTGACCAAAATGCTGATAGTGATACAGACAATGAAGTCCAGGCTAAGGTGGTCTCAGATAGAGATGAGGAACTTGTTGGGAACTGGAGCAAAGGTGACTCTTGCTATGTTTTAGCAAAGAGACTGGCAGCATTTTGCCCCTGCCCTAGAGATCTGTGGAACTTTGAACTTGAGAGAGATGATTTAAGGTATCTGGTGGAAGAAATTTCTAAGTGGCAAAGTGTTCAAGAGGAAGCAAAGCATAAAAGTTTGAAAATTTTGTATCCTGAAGATGTGATAGAAAAGAAAACCCCATTTTCTGGGGAGAAATTCAAGCCTGCTGCAGAAATTTGCATAAGTAATGAAGAGGTGCATGTTAATCATCAAGACAATGGGGAAAATGTCTCCAGGGCATGCCAGATACCTTTGCAGCAACCTCTGTCATCACAGGCCCAGAGGCCTAGGAACGAAAATGGTTTCCTGGGCTGGGCCCAGAACCCCCCTGCTGCATGCAGCCTCAGGACTTGGTGTCCTGCATCCCAGCCACTCCAGCCATGGCTAAAAAGGACTGAGGTACAGCTCAGGTCATTGCTTCAGAGGGTACAAGCCCCAAGCCTTTGCAGCTTCCACCTGGTGTTGAGCCTGTGGGTGCATAGAAGCCAAGAATTAGGGTTTGGGAACCTCCACCTAGATTTCAGAGAATATATGGAAACAACTGGATGTCCAGGCAGAAGTTTGCCGCAGGGGCAGAGCCTTCATAGAGAACCTCTGCTAGGGCAGTGCAGAAGGGAAAGGTGGGGTCTAGAGCCCCCACAGAGTCCCCACTGGGGCACTGCCTAATGGAACTGTGAGAAGAGGGTCACCATCGTCCAGACCCCAGAATGGTAGATCCACTGACAGCTTGAACCATGTACCTGGAAAAGCCTCAGGCACTCAATGCCAGCCCATGAAAACAGCTGGGAGAGGGGCTACACTCTGCAAAGCCACAGGGGTGCAGCTTCCCAATGCCATGGGGGCCCATCTCTTGTATCAGCATGACCTGAATATAAGACAAGGAATCAAAAGAGGTCATTTTGGAACTTTAAGATTTAACAACTGCCCTATTAGATTTCAGACTTCCATGGAGCCTGCACCTGGTTTGTTTTGGCCTATTTCTCCCATTTGGGATGCGTGTATTTACCCAATGCCTGCACCCTCATTTTATCTAGGAAGTAACTAACTTGCTTTTGATTTTACAGGCTCACAGGCATAAGGGACTTGCCTTGTCTCAGATGAAACTTTGGACTTCGACTTTTGAGTTAATGCTGAAATGAATTAAGACTTTGGGCAACTATTGGGAAGGCATGATTGGTTTTGAAATGTGAGGCCATGAGATTCGGGAGGGGCCAAATGATATGGTTTAGCTGTGTCCCCACCCAAATCTCATCTTGAATTGTAGTTCCCATAATCCCTACTTGTTGTGGGAGGAACCTGGTGGGAGGAACACGATTCAATTCATAATTGAATCATGGGGACATTACTTCCATGCTGCAGTTCTTGTGATAGTGAGTAAGTTCTCATGAGATCTGATGTTTTTATGAGGGGCTTTTCCTCCTTTTGCACAGCACTTTTCCTTCCTGTCATCATGTAAAGAAGGACGTGTTTGCTTTCCCTTCTGCCATGCTCATAAGTTTCCTGAGGCCTCCTCAGTCATGCTGAGCTGTGAGTCAATTTAACCCTTTATAAATTACCCAGTCTTAGGTACATCTTTATTAGCAGCATGTGTACAGATTAATACAATTGTATAAACAATCTATACACATTACTCTGCAATTTGCTTTTCTCATTTAATAATCATTGAAACTTAATTCTCATATTGGTAAATAATAATAATAAAGTCCCACACAAATAGTAATGGGCACATGTCAAAAATTCTATTTGACTCACTAATGAGGAAACTAGCAGAAGGATGTTGATTCAATTTGAGTGAGGAACTTGAATTTATATTCATATTAACAAAGAAAAAAAAAAACCTTAAATAAAACTGTTAGATTAAATATAAAATTGGCCACTGTCCTACAGGGGAATAAAATCATAACAATTTTTACTATACAAAAATAATGCACTTTATTAGATTTCTGCAAGTTAACCTCTAACTTTACCAAGTTTTAAAATTTAAGTGAGACCATCTCTTTTCCCACAGAGAAAGCTAGACGACCTTCAGGGTGGCTTATTTGAAAGTGGTATAGCAGGATATTAAGATCAACTTTTTTGCTTTATTTTTAGTTTTGGAGAATTTTCTAAAACATAATAGATCATACATATCCTTCTGGATTAGCAGATTTACCTCAAGTGTATTTTTAATAACTGCATAATCAATGCACAGTATAACTCTTCTATAAATAATCCAACAATCACCCTATTTGTGAATATACAGTTGTTTTCCAACATTTTGGCCACTACAAATAATGCTGCTTTAATATCTTTGTATATATGCGCTGCTACTGGCACTTCTATCCTATAAGATAAAGTCCCCAAAATAGGGATATCTAAATCAAATAAAATAGATTTTCCAATTTAATAACTATTGCCTCACTCTTTTATGAGTTTTCATAGTTTTGGATGTGGTCCTGTGTATACTTTTAACCTAGTTAAGTCAAAATAATCCCAACAAGATTGAAAATACTGGTAGCCTACAAGCTGTGGCCATCCAATGAAAAGATAACAATAGGTTTCATGCCAAGAACTTAATGGCAATGACTACTCAAACTCTGAATCAAAAATAAATAAATAAAATATGTATCTTTGTTGGTTAAAAATAAAATGTTAACATTTTTCTGTTATTTCTTTCCCTTTATTATTCTCAATTATTATAGTTATTGATTTTCTTACCACATTTGGTACTATTCATGTGCAAATAAATAGTTTAACTTTTATTAATATACAATAACTGCTTTGTTTCTTCTGTAGTTCAAGAAAATGCTAACTTAATCAGGCTGCACGAACATTGTTCTCAAAACACTTGACTTCATGAACATCTAATGAGAGGAAAAATATCATGTTCTTAACTAGGCTTTTAAAGTCTTACACAAAGTATTTGTTAACAGAGAAAATGTAGAAACAACTTACATGTCCCTCAGTAAGGAACTGATTAAATATATTATGGTATATCCACACTATGTAATATTATGCAGTTGTTCCTTCAACAGTCATTTGTACCAGGACTGTATCAGGTACTGAGGATAAAAGATGCTCAAAGACAGAAACAATTATAGTTGGAAGGACTCAAATCAGCACACTAATAAATTTATAACTACAAACAAACTAAAAGTCTAAAGGAAACACTATTGTATAAGGGCCTATAACACAAAGGAACCCAACCTAGACTTACTGTGAGAAGGTAATTACTGATCTAGGGTCAATTGGTAAAAGAAAGAAGAACATTCCAGGCAGAAAGAGCAGCATATGCAAGTCCCTTTGGCCAGAAGGTGACAGGTGTGGCTGAAGTCCAGGAGCCGGGAGAGTGCCAGGAGATGAAGCGAGGGAGGTAAGTAGAGCAAGACTAAAAACTGTGAGTCATGGGAAACCTCTGAAAGGCAATAAGTAGAAAAGTAACACAATCTAGCTTAAATTTTAGAAGATAATTCTGGCTGCTCTGAGGAGGAGGATTTGGTTAGGAGCCCAAGTGGATGTGTGGAGAGCAGTTAGGAAACTGAACAGGTAAAAGACTGGCACCATGTCTGTGAAAATGGAGAGAAACTGGCAGGTTTGAGAGATAGTAAGGAGATAAATAGAATTTGGATTTAATCAACTGGATTGAACATGGGAGGTTAAAGAGAAGAACTGCCAGGATCAATGGGTGTCTGGTTTGTAAAATTAAATAGATGTGTAACTGGATTCTCTGAAGTAAGAGCACAAATGGAGGACACATTTGTGAGGGGAGAACATGATGGAACTGAAATGGAAATATCAAGTGAGAAGTTGGATACTCAAACCTGAAATGTAAAAGGGAGATCTGGACTAAAAATAAAAATTTGTAAGTCATAAAATAAAAGGGCAATTGAAACTCTGAGAGCGAATGACATCTTGTAAGGAGAAAATATCGCATGAGAAAAGAAAAAAGAGAAAGAGAGAGAATAAAAGGGGAAAAGGAGAAGAGGGAAGAGGTGAGAGGAGACAAGGATTGAACCTGAAAGTACTCCCATATGTAAGGGTTGCAAAGAAGACAGAGAAGGAGTGGTCAGAAAGGTAGCAGAGAAACCAGGAAAGAGGTAGATTTCTAAGAATTAACAGGTACATAGATTTAAGTGAGAAAACTTTTGAACATTACATAAAACCAGATTTTATTACTATAAAAAATTCAAATGGGTTGATATACATAGACATAGATACTCATATATGTGTGTTAATACATAGATAAAAACTGGGATAAAAGAAACACAAAAAACTGTAATAGTGGTTATCACTGGAGATTAAAGAGGAAGTTTAAGAGGCATGTTTACATTGTACTTTTTGCATTTCTATTTGTGATTAATCAATTAAATTACATATATAATTTAAGATATATATATATATCTTGTGATATTTCCTTTAAAGAAAAAGAAAAATATGAAGAGAATTACCAAAACATCCAAAGAAAAAAAAAGCAAAAACATGGATATCCTAAATAGTAGGCAAATAGAGCTAAAATTTCGAAAACTGTGTCTATCAAAAGAAATATCTGATAAACATTGAGTTACTATATGACCCAACAATTCCACTCCATTGTATGAAAACATGTTCATACAAAAATTTGTACATAAATATTCATAGCAGCATTATTCACAATAGCCAAAAAGTGGAAACAATCAAATGTTCATCAACTGAAGAGTGAATAAACTAAATATGATATTCCACAAAATGGAACACTATTCAGTAATAAAAAGGAATGAAGTACTGATAAATGCTGCAAGATGGAGCAACCTTGAAAACATGATGCCACATGAAAGAAGCCAGATACAAAAGGCCACATATTGTGTGATCCCATTTATAGGTAATGTCCAGAATACGGAACCACAGAGACAGAAAGCAGATTGGTGGTTGCTAGGAGCTCAAGAATGGAGGAATAGAGAATGACTGCTTAATGAGTATTAAGTTTATTTGGGGGATGATTAAAATAGTCTGGAATTAGATAGTGGTGATAGTTGCACAACTTTATGAAGAAAACTAAAAAAACTACTGAATTGTACACATTAAAATGGTAAATTTTGCAGGACATGGATTATATTTCAATTTTTTTAATGAAGGTGAGAGATACCTTGTGAAGTGAAGAAGGGCATGACTCCTCTCTGAATGGTGAGACATTGGAACAGAGCTAATCTAACTTTACTACAAGCCTCCAGTAAACATCTTTTTATAGCCTGGAAAAGAAAAAAAGTACCTGAAAATTCAAGTATATAAATATGATAGCACATTATATTTCAATGTACGCTGGCCAGGTAGATCCTTTTCTTACGTCTAACAAAGAATAAAGTAAGGATGAAACTCCATGAAGTTATAAGAAAACTGTATCTGATATCTCGGCATTCCCCCCTACACACCCAAGCTCTACCAGTACAGCCCAGAGTCCTTTCCTTGTATGGACTATGCCCTTTCTTAATTATTGTTTCTCAGCTCCAAAACTACTCCCTCTTTATTCTGACTTGTGACGCTGGGGCTGGAACTCTGCAAACCACAGTCTGCTTTGCCAGTTGACTCCTGTCAGGCTTTTCTAACTGTGGGGCAGACTGTAGGGCTGCAGTAGGGAGAATGATCCTTCCTGTCCACTTCCTGTTAGTTCTTCTGGCTGTCTTCGTACTCCCTCAGTTCAGCAGCAGCAGCAGTACCTTCCCACAGCAGTGGTTGAATCCAGTTTGTGGTTCTTCCAACACTTTCAAAACCAATGGATAATATTCCATTATATGTATGCACCCCAATTTTTTCCTATCCATCCATTAATGGATATTTGGGCTGTTTCCACCTGTTGGCTATTATGAATAGTGTTGCTAGAAAGCAAAAGAAGCTGACAGAAAAGGCCACGTATTGTATGATTCCATTTACTTGAAAGATCCAGAATAGGCAAAACCATAGACATGGAATGCTGATTGGTGGCTTCCAGGGGCTAAAGAGAGGAATGAATGCAGAGCAACTGCTTAATAAGTGTGGGGTTTTCTTTTGGGGTGATGAAAATATTCTGAAACTGGAAAAAAGTGGTAGTTGCACAACATTTGTAAATATACTAAATGCCACTGAGTTATTGATTCTAGAATGATTAGTTTTATATTATGTCAGTTTTGCCTCAGCAAAAATAAATAAGTAACTGGGACTGGGGCCAGACTGATACACGGACCTTCATTACACCCACAGCAGCCTTCAAGTTTGCCTTTGCCACCTAAGCTGCATGGCCTCTCGCCAGCTATTGTTCTTGTCTTGTCTGTTCCTCCAGTTTTTACTGTTTGGGAAGTGGTTAATTCTCAATAGAAAGTATTGTCTTGACTTGTGCTGCCCAAGATACTAGTCACCAGCCACATGTGGCTATTTAAATTTAAATGTAATTTAAATAAAATTTAAATGTAATTAAATAAAAAATTCAGTTCCACAGTTGCACTAGCACTAGCCACATTTCAAGTGCTCACTACCCACATGTGGCTATGATGGCAGTGGCAGGCTGTCAGGAGTGGCTGCTGCCACCATGCCAGCTGCAGTGGGAGGTGTGAGCAGTGGTGGCAGGAGGAGCTATGGGATCAGCAATGGCGGCATAGGTCCCCTGTGCCTCACATGCCCAAAGCAGCTGATTGTGCCACCCCTACCCTCATGTGGCAGGGCTGGACCTACCCTCAGGCCCAGAGTCTCCTCCACTCTGGACGCACACCACTCTTGCCTACAGCCACTGTGGGGAGGGTGCCGGGATGAGGTGGATGTGGGCCTGGGGTGGTGCCACACTCCATAGAACCAGCAGGAGCCAGGGACAAGCAGGAGTCCCCTTGGAGCCCACCACCCTGGGAGCTGCCACAATGGGGCTGGGCAGAGCTGCCTGCCAGCAGGGGAGCAGCATGGTTTGGCACAAAGGGGTAGGCAGAGAGGGGCCCAGCGACGACCTGGAGACCCCACCCCAGGTTGTGAGGAAGTGCAGCTGGGGCTGACTGCATGCTTCATAGAGCAGGTGGGAGCCCTGCCCTCCCAGGTACTGTATGTGGGCATCTCTGTACTCTGCATCCTGGGGGGCCTGGGAAGACCCCTCGTGCCCCTGCAGGCTTGGGGGTGTCTGCCCCCTCCACCTGGCCTCTCTCTGCTCCTGGCACCCTCTCCAATCCTGAAGTGGGGTTGGGGCCAAGCTCAGGCACTTCACAGTCTATCCAGGTGTGCATACACTCAGGGCAGCACGCTCGAAATATGCCAGTTCCCTGCTGCCTCAGCCCACTCCTGACTTTGGGCAACAAAGAGTATAGGATAGGGGGAAAGCCAAGGGGAGGCACTGAGGGCAGGTCGGTGCTGGCCTGCAGCTGTCTGTTAGTATAAGCAGCCTGGGCACTATGGGTGGTGGCAGGAGGCAGACAGGCACCCGGGTGGAAGGGGGCAGTCCCGGTGAAGCCCCACCTTCAAGCCAGGGAGGACCTGAAGGCTGGGGACTCGGCTACCAGTCCCACAGACTGGAATGGGAACTTGTGATGCCTTTTTCAGGCCCACCCATAGCAGCCCATAGACCAATCAGCAGACACTTCTTTCCCTCTAAAAGCCCCAAGCTCAGGCTAAGCTGGACAATGGGATGACCAGCTGCAGAGAGGAGCTACTCTCTCTGCTGGAAGCTAAATACTTGTTGGGACAACCTGCCTGCAGAGAGGAGCTACCCTCTCGGCTGGGAGTTGAACATTCGACAGGACACCCTGGCTGCAGAAAGCAGCTGCCCGCTGTGAATCTCCTCTGAGCTGTTACATCACTCAGTAAAGCTCCTCTTCGTAGTGCTCGCCCTTTTCTTGTCTGCATACCTCATTCTTCCCGGTTGCAGGACAAGAACTCAGGACCTGCCAAATGGCAAGGCTGAAAGACAACCTGCAACACAAACAGGGCTGAAACACACCCCTTGCTTGCCACCTGTGGGCAAAGAGAACGAGAGGTGAACTGCAGCCCTTCAGGAAGCCCAGACCTGGGAGCTCCCCAAGCCAGGGCTGTGACTCCCTCTTTGGGGCCCTGCAGTTTCTGGCATCTCCAAGCTTCTGGGCACCACTGCGTTCTCCAGTGCCAGCCATGGAAGCTGTTTGCAGTGCGCCTGGTCTGGCCACAGGCTCTCTGAAAGCCGGCGCCCATGCCAGCACCTAGAGCTGCCCACCCCACTGCAGCAGCCTGCGTGACTGTGCAGTGGCCAAATCCCACACTCGTTCACACACCACTCACCACTCCACACCTGACTCACCCTTGGCAGGTGGTAGGATCCAGGCCAGTAGCATGAGCTGAGCGCAGCCTGCCAGGCCAAGTGGGCAAAATGAGTCCAGCAGGTCTGAGCAAAACTCAGGCAAAGGTGCCACCAGCTACAGAGGTTTCCAGCCAGAAAAGCGACACCCCAGTGATCCCATAACAGCTGGTGGCTACGGATTTGGACTACAAAGAATATTTCCAACATCACAGAAAGTCCCATTGAATAGCACTGGTCTGCACTTCACCCAGAATCTTTCAATCATAAAGCCTCCAAAATATCCTGTCCATCAATCTGTAGTCATAGTCTTCCTTAGAGCTTAAATAAGAAAAAATCAGGGAAAAAGAGGTTAAGTCAAGAACAAGTGTCTGCAATTTTCACCACTTCACTCCAGTCTTTCTTCAACCCAGTAGCTTGGTTCTTATCCATCCTTCTCCCTAAATACACATCAGTAATTACTGCATTTACAACTATACATTTATTTTGATGATGCATTAGTTTGACCTATAAAACTACAAACTTCTCCAGGCCAGAGTTTTTGGGTTTTTCATACACGCTCCTCACATTCAGTGGTAGATTCCTTGAACACTCATCAAGTACTTGCTGATTGAACATCTGATGAGGCTAGCTCTGGTTTCAGGGGATTGGTTCCAAACTGAAAAAATAAAACCTCTGCCAGCACAGTGGTAACACACTGCCTAAATAAACAGAAGTAATTTGCAATGCTTTACTCTTATTATTTCTTCTGGTTTTTATTTTTTAATGAGCATACCACTTCAAAAACATTCCTAGTGTGGCTCAGCCCAAATAACTCCAGTAGGAGATGGAAGCCTCCTTTTATGAAAACCAGCCCCGCACTAAATTTTTTTTGCTCCTCAGTAACAGATCAGATCCAAGATCAACCCACAGTAATACAAGCCAAATGCTGTGCCTTTCCCTCAAGACTTTTCTGAGCGTGCTTCCTACCTTTGTTGTGTGGCTTTCAGAGAAGGCTCCAGAGAAACTGAATGGCATGTTCGAATCACAGGGTAACTGATCAGTAGTCGTGAATGACTTTTTGCAAGCTTAGATCAGATTTTAAAGTACTATAGTTTGTAATTACAACAACTTCCTCAATATTTATGAATATAGTTTAAGGCAAATCTGTGCTTTGTACAGTTTGCAGACTGTTATTGTAGGCATAAATATGTGTCAGGCCGGTAAAGGAGTAATTCTCCTCCTACTTACTGCATGTATGATATTGTCATTCTGCATTTATAGTGGAAATGATCACGATTCACGTAGGCTATGATAAGTAGCTCAGCCTTGCTAAATGGAGGCAAAATAAAAGGACATATTAGGAAGAAAGTAGATAAATACAGAAAGTCAAAGTCATGAGAGGTCTTGAAAATGCAAAAAAAAGATCCATGTGGGCATATGAGTCAATTATCATTGGCTCCGCAACATGCTCATTTCTTACTTCTACTTCCTCTATTACTTCTTTCTCCCTCTGAGCTCACACTATATTTGGCCAATTTTCAAGTGGCAAGCCCAGAAGAAGAACCCAGTTCACGATCCCTGGAAGATGAATAATGTGGTCTGTGGAATCTATCACTGCCCTTGCTAGGTGCCCTCGGGCCTTATCATTTCTGTGCCCATGGCCTGATCTCCACCTGCTAGCCTCTACATCTCCTTGTCTGAAGACTTTTTCACACAGCACAAAAAGAAGTATCAGGGAATTCACACACGCTGGAGAGAGTCCTTCTCCAATGATGGGTGACAATACCCAGTTTCCCTGACCCTTGGGCAACCTCCCTGTGAAATGTATGTTCTGCACTGGCTCTCAGGTTCTCTGGTGGATTAAGCTCTAGTTTCCCATGCTGGTAACTTGTCCTTTATTGGCTGCCTTCCCCTCTCTGTTTTATATCCTCACTTCCCTATAGTGTTTTCTGGGATCGCCTCCCAAATAAACTACCCGCACTCAGATATTTGTTTTAGAAAGTGCTTCTCCATGATCTCAAATCAAGATATATATTAATCACAATAGTTATCATTTGTTAAGGATATGCCATGTGACAGACATTGTTCTAAGAGCTTTATACCTATTAAGCCACTTAAATGTCATGCAGTGGATAAGATAGATACTATCATCATTCTCAGTGCACAGATGGGGGAGCCACAGTACAGAGAGGTTAAATATCTATCTTTTGAACCTAGTCAGATGGCTCCAGAGCCTGTGCACCTATATTAAGCTCTGCTGCTCACTGCCTCAAATGGACCTTTGAGACATGAACAAATAAATAAATAAAAACAGGAAAGGAATAAAATCAGAAATCCAGAAGTCAAACTAATCAATTCATAAATTCTAAGGGCCTGACAGAGGAAGAACCAGCAGACTTGAATACTTATTGGATAAGAGGTAAAAGAGAGAGAGGAGTGAACATAAATGCCAAGATGATAGGAGATATAATCCCTGAATAAAAATGTACATTACCTCTGGAAGGTTAAAGATGGCTACAAATGTTTTGCTACTCCTCCTATTGACAGGTGGAGGCTATAATTTCCCTCACATTTAAATCTGGGCTGATCTTAGTGATTTGCTTGACCAGTTATATTAGTTGGGTTCTTTAGAGGGACAGAACTAACAGGATAGATGTACATATAAATGGGAGTTTATTAAGGAGTATTGACTCACACGATCACAAGGTGAGGTCTCACAATAGGCCATCGGCAAGCTCAGGAGCAAGGAAGCCAGTCCAAGTCCCAAAGCTGAAGAACTTGTAGTCTGATATTTGAGGGCAGAAAGCATCCAGCACCGGAGAAAGATGTAGGCTGGGAGGCTAAGCCAGCCTAGTGTTTCCACATTCTTCCACCTGGTTTTATTCTGGCCGCACTGGCAGTTGATTAGATTGTGCCCACTCAGACTGAGGGTGAGTCTGCCTTTACTGACTCAAATGTTAATCTCCTTTGGCAACACCCTCACAGACACACTCAGGAACAATACTTTGCATCCCTCAATCCAATCAAGTTGACACTCAGGATTAACCATCACACCAGCAGAGTGTACAGGAAGTAATAAGCTGACTTCCAAGACTAGGTCAAAGAAGCCTCGCAGCTTCTGCCCAGGTCTTTTAGGATAGTACCTCAGGGAACCTTGTACTACCATGTGAGAAGCCTTCCATGCTACAGAGGCCACAAGCAGGTGTGCCAACTGACGGTCTCCGCTGGGCATAACTTGCCAACAACCCCTGCACAGGCCCTTAACAGCTTGGATCTTCCAAAACTGGACTGCACCAACCTGTTTCAGAAGCAGCCAATAAATGGGTTCACTGTATGTAGAGACTTTTAAAACAATAATAAAATGGACAAAAAGTTAGGCTGCTTTTTGTTATTACCATGAGCTGGCAATTCTAAACAATGTCAGCGGTAAACTACTATTACCTGAAAAAAATCTTTCGTTGGTCTGATTTCTAAACAACCACTGTGGTCATTGTTAAGTTTTAATCAGATGCATGTGCACTTCAGATTAGCACATTTTTGTTGCTTATTCTTTAAAAAACATTATATTCAGCATGGAAGTTAATTCGGAGAACTCCTAGTTACACCCCCAACACATCCAGCCTCAGCAACATGCTTATTTCAAGCTCTCTGTGGGAACATTGTTGACAGCTGTGGACAGCTCATTCTCCAACCCCTGTAAGCACATATTCCTGCATTGCGATAAGAGAGGCAAACAGTGATAGCACAGTAGTTGCAAAAATAAAGAAACAGACCTTGAGTGTCTTCAATACTCTCATTCTACTTGACCACTTAGAGTTTTTATTTGTATTTAACATCTAAAACAGTGAAACAATGTGTAATATTGATGTTTTGTAAGTGCAAATGTTAGTTTATACATTAGTTTGCTGAGTTTAAGTAGTATTTATAAAAGTTAAAATGTATTCTTCCATTTTAATTAATTATTTTAAATCTAAATAATAAAGCAAGAAAATGAAATATTACATAAGTAGTACAATTTAGTAGTTCCCTAAATTAAATCTTTTATAGACTTTTCAGCTTTCCTAAAACTAACTAGTTACTGCACAATTATTATCTAAAATATTATTATATTAGACTGGAACAAAAATGATCAAAATTCAAACTGTGCAGATTAAATAGAACAACTAGTTAATACATAGTTGTGTATTTTTCCTTTTCTTGGTACTGTCCTATTTTGCTTTCTTTTTCTTTTTCTTTTTCTAACAGACAGGGTCTCTATCATCCAGGCTAGAGTGCAGTGCAGTGTGTTTTGCTTTCTTTTTGTAAAACAGGTATGATTATGTGTACAAAGTTCAATAAAAAAGAATTTTTCACTTTTTCTATTTCTCCTGTGGGCATTATTGTTATTAATTTCATTTCATGTTATTACTGAAAATAACTGTATCTTCTAGAAGAAAAGAGTGTTAAAAAATTTGCCCTGTTCTTACACCATATACACAACTCATCCACCAGCCGAATACCACCAAGTGGTCAACATTAATTCCATGTGGAAAAGAAGAACCACCTAGTCATGCCCTGACTGAATTCCAAAAGTCATGAAATATAATAAAATTGTCACTGTTTTAAGCCACTAAGCTTTGGGGAGGCTTAAGATTACAGCAAAAGAAAACTGAAATATTTACAAAGTTGAAAAACTAGGAGGTTTATAATATTTTTCCTTTGCTTTGTGAAATGATTTAACATGGATTTGTGAAACTGGAGAGTTTTTCCTAAGTTTATTTTTTCACTCGATATATTTTTTAAAGTCTAATATAATTCTAATAAGCAGTCATTCTTAGCTAACAAAGTTTCTTGGGTGATTCTGATAAACTCATTCCCAAACCACCACATTCCAACATTCTTGAGAACTGCTAAGATAAAGAAAAGCACTCATTAAAGATAACTGGAAATATGGAATAATATCTACGAGGGTTTTTTGTTTTGGTTTGGTTTGGTTTTTTTCAGACAGGATCTTGCCCTGTCACCCAGACTGGAGTGCAGTAGCACAATCTCAGCTCACTGCAACCTTAACTTCCCAGGTTCAAGTGATCCTCCTGCCTCAGCCTCCCAAGTAGCTGGGACTACAAGCGCACACCACCACACCCAGATAATTTTTTTGTCTTTTTACTAGAGACAGGGTTCCACCACATTGCCAAGGCTGGTCGCAAACTCCTGAGCTCAAGTGATTCACCACCTCAGCCTCCCGAAGTGCTGGGATTATAGTTGTGAGCCACCACGACTGGCCTCTGAGAGCTCTTAATTAGTTGTTCAACAATATTTTTGAGCTCCTACTACGTGCCAGGCACTGTTGTGGGCACTGTGACATAAGAGTGAACAAGATAGAGTTCCTGACCTTATGGAGCTTATATTCTGGTAAATTATGATAATCAGTTTACTTCTGGGCACATTTCATTTTAGAGATTATTGGTACATTCAAGTGACTGTGAACAATAGATATCCAGGAAAAAAGTAAGTGCTAGCCAATAGAACTGAAGATTCAGATTTTAAAGTGATTAGGATTTGGCACGTGTATTACTCCATGACAAAGTCTGAGTGAAAATTGTAATTATGGCAAACTGGCAAACACAGGACAAGAGCTTTGTCTCTGGTAAGCACCTGGGGCAGGAAACATAGGATTCCTACCATGATGCTTGCAGTGTATTCTTTCAGACATTCACTCTTGGCTCCAAGGTTCGTATAAATCAATCAACCAAATAATGAATGAAAAGCTAAATTTTAAAAACTTTTATATCATACTTCTACTAATATAAGTGCTATTGACAACCATTATTATATACCCATATGCCACATACATGGAAAATGGTTTGCAAACTGCTTTGATCAATTTCATAGACCTTGATAAGGTCATAGATGTTTTGACTTGCATTTTATCCCATAATGTGATGGGACTGCCCAAAAGAGGTACTATAATATTCTAATTCCAATCAGTGTGAGGTACTCTGAGCACTAGAATTAACTTAGAATTACCAGTAAAAATACCTCTAAGAAATCAAAGAAGACCTATTTAATTGGAGATTAATATCCAATATTAAGATTTATTATAGAGCTATGGTAATCAAGACAATATAGTATTGGCAGAGAGTTGACATGTAGATCAATGAAACAGAATAGAAGAAAGTGGAAATAGACCAACACAAATATGCACAGCAGGTTTTTGAGAAAGGTGCAAAATTAATTCAATGATGCTGGAGCAATAGGACATCCACCTGGGCAAGAAAGTGAGCCTAGATCTAACTTCATACTTTACACAAAAGTTAATTCAAAATGGATCAAACACTTAAATGTAAGACCTAAAACTATGAAAAATCATATAAAAAACAAGAGAAAATCTTTGTGATCTAGGACTAGACAAAGAGTTTTTAACTTGATACCAAAAGCACAATCCATGAAAGGAAAAACTGATCAATTAGATTCTTTACGAAAACTAAAAACTTTAGCTCTGCCAAAGACTACTGAAGAAGGTGAAAAGACACATTACAGACTAGGAGAAAGTATTCTCAAATCACATGTCTGAGAAAAGACTAGTATCTAGAATATACAAGCAACTCTCGAAACTCAATACTTTTAAAAATCCAGTTAGGAAATAGGTAAAAGACATTTCACCCCAGGGGATATGCAGATGGCTAATAAACACGTGATAAGATGTTCAACATCATTAGCTAGTAGTGAAATGCTAACTAAAACCACAATAAGATAATTCTATATGCCCACCAAAATCACTGAAATTTCAATAAAATAGTGACAACACCAAACACTATCAATGATCAATAGAAACTGGATCACTCCTACATTCCTGGTGGGAATGAAGGTGGTACAGCCACTCTGGAAGACAGTTTGGCAGTTTCTCATAAACTAAACATGCAATCACATAAAAACCAGCAATTGTACTCTTGGGCATTTATCTTAGAGAAATGACAACTTACATTCACTGAAAAATTTTTTCATTCATGTTTATAAATGCTTTGCTCATAATGGCCAAAAACTGGAAGACACCCAGATGTCTTTCAATGGACGAATGTTTAAACCAACACTGGTACATCCGTACCATAGAATACTTTGCAGCAATAAAAAGGAATGAACCTTTGATACATCCAACAATGGACAGATCTCCAGGGAATTATGCTTAGAAAAAAAGTCAATCTCCAAAGATTACAAAGTGTATGATTCAATTTATATAACATTCTTGAGATGACAAACTTATAGAAATGGAAAACAGATCTATGGTTGCCAAAGATTAGAATGAGGGAGGAGGGTGTTATAAAAGGGCAACACACTTGAGGAGGCCGTGGTGGGTGGATCACAAGGTCAGGAGTTTGAAAGCAGCCTGGCCAATGTGGTGAAACCCCATCTCTACTAAAAATACAAAAATTAGCCGGGCATGGTGGCACATGCCTATAGTCCCAGCTACTTGGGAGGCTGAGGTAGAAGAATCGCTTGAACTCGGAAGGTGGAAGTTGCAGTGAGCCGAGATCATGCCACTGCACTCCAGCCTGTTCAACAGAGTGAGACTCTATCTCAAAAAAAAAAAACCAAAAACAGGGCAACACAAAGGATCCTTGTAGAGATAGAACTATTTTTTATCTTTACTGTGGTGTGGATATATAAACCTACACATGTGATAATAAATTGCACAGAACTAAATATGCACACACACACAAGTACAAGTAAATCTGAGTAAGACAGGCTGGATTGGTTGTGATATTGTACTAGGTAAAGGCTACAAAGGCTTCTCTGTACTATTTCTTAAAATGCATATACGTCTACAATTATCTCGAAATAAGCAGCTTAATTTTTTTATATGCCTCTAGATTTGATCATCAAAATAATGCAATCTACTAATACTAGCCCTTAACACATAAAAGCCCTAATGAAATTGGAACAAGCCTTGTTAACTTTACCGGCTCTAGGTTCCTGCATTAGGCAACATGATAATACATGTTACAGTCAAAAGCACTAGTAATCACCGTGATTGGATTGTTTGCTGTTTTGTAGGGAACTTGAGGTGCAGAAAGGCAAAAAAGAAGGAAGCAGTTTATCTTAAGAGAAGCATGTGTTCACCGCCTCACAAATGGTCCACAAGCAACTCAAAACTTCAAAGGCAGAATAGGTGGCCGGGCGCCGTGGCTCACACCTGTAATCCCAGCACTTTGGGAGGCCGAGGCGGGGGGGGATCATGAGGTCAGGAGATAGAGACCATCCTGGCTAACACGGTGAAACCCCATCTCTACTAAAAATACAAAAAATTAGCCAGGCGTAGTGGCAGGCGCCTGTAGTCCCAGATACTCGGGAGGCTGAGGCAGGAAAATGGTGTGAACCTGGGAGGCAGAGCTTGCAGGGAGCCGAAATAGCACCAGTGCACTCCAGCCTGGGTGACAGAGCGAGACTCCATCTCAAAAAAAAAAAAAAAAAAAAAAAACCGAAAAAAACCAAGAAAAACAGGCAGAATAGGTTATTGTCTGCAAATGGACTGACAATACAGAAGAAAACAATCAGGTTGGTTGTGCTCACCATAATGAAAACCTACCCCTACCTTGACTGACCCGGGTAAGAAAACTGGGCTGCTGCTACTTCTCATGCACCCTGTGTAGAAACAAAGAATGAAGGGGAGCCCTGCCATCTCTTAAGGAAATATTTCAGCCTGGGTAACATAGCAAGACCCCATCTCTACAAAATATAAGAAAATTAGCCCAGCATGGTGGCACACATCTGTAATCCTAGCTATTTGAGAGGCCGAGGCAGGAGGATCTCTTGAGCACAAGAGTTCAAGGCTGCAGTGAGCTATTATCATGCCACTGCACTCTAGCCTAGGTGACAGCGAGACCCTGTCTCTAGAGAAAAAGAAAAGAAAAGAGAAGAGAAGAAAAAAGAAAAGAAAAGATTGCAATCCCCCCTTTAGAACAATGGCAATAAAACCTCCATTTTACAGATACAACAACCAAAGAGCATAGGTAGGAAGCAAACTGCCAATGTCTCAGTTAGTAAGTGACAAAGCCAAGGGTCAAAGCTAAGTTTTCTAACTCCAAGGCCAATACTCTTTCCAAGGCCAGCTACATCATGGCTGCTAACAGCTTTAGACAGTCTTTGGCTAATAACTATACAGAACACTGTAACTGGAAGAAGAAACGCTGCACGATTAAATTAATCACCCTCATCTTTCATCATGTGGGTTTTAAGTTTGGAGTTTGATAAACATTTAAGTTTGGAGAGATAAACCTTTGAATTCACATGTGGGAAAACTGTTGCATATGAATATCTCATTTCATTAATAACATGTAAAATGCTTTAAAGTACATTTGATCCTTGCACAATCCTATAAAATAGGTAAGGCTGGATTTGTTATAACCATTTATTAAAACAAGAAAAATGAGGCTCAGTGAGGCTAAGTGACTTGCCAAAGATGACATAGTTTTTATAGTAGAGATGGTGCTGGAACAAGAACTCACATTCACTATCCGAAAGTTTTTTAAACTTCTTTTTCTATTTTATTAATTATTTTACTTACAAAAGGGCATATATTATAATCAACCACACAGCTTAAAAACCTGAACATTGCCATTTTTGCTAAAGTCCCTGGATCCCCTCCCAAAAACCACCGTGTTTCCTAACTCCAAGGCTCATCGTTTGTATATCCTATAGTGGTAAGAGTGCCCTGGAGTTGTGCCTCTGGTAGTCCTGCCCCATCTCCCCTCTCTCCCCTCAATCCTAAAATGTGTTTATCATTACCTTGCTTTTCTTAATATTTCACCACATATTTTCATTACTCTAAAAACATATTATTTAATTTTGGCTGTTTTTTATATTTTTTCATTCTGTTTCTACTCTTTTATGACTTGTTTTTTCACTCCATGTTTTGTTTGTGAGCTTCATCCATGTTGATATGAGTAGCTGTAGTTCATTCATTTTCGACTGCAGTGTGGTCTTCCACAGTATGAATTCCCCAATGTGTTTGTCTGGTCTCCTGCCATTAAACATTTGGGTTGCTTCTAGATTGGGGCTATCATAAGCAATGCAACCATGAATATTTTTATGTGTGTCTTCTGATCCACAAGAGCAAGAGTTTTTCTTAAGTATGAAAGTAGAAGTGTAATTGCTAGGTTGTAAGATTTACACATCTTCAGCAATATCAGATAATTCCAAATTTTCCAAAGTTTTGTACCAATTGATATTATGATCATCAATGTATAAGAGTTTCTGCTTTATCTACATTCTCAGCAACCATTGGTATTATACTTTTGCTTTTTACTTTTACTTTTTGCCACTATGCGTATAAACCTCATTGTACCTCATTGTAGTTCTAATATGAATTTTCCTGATTACAAATATGGTCAAGTATCCTTTCATAATTTTGTATTCATTCTGTTTCCTTTTCTGTGCAGTGATTGGTCATATGATTGGCCCATTTTTCTGTTGGATTGCCTGACTTCCTCTAATTGATTTTTTAAAAATAATTCATATATTAAGTAAAAATCTTTGTCAATTACATGTGCTGAAAATTTCTTCTCTCAAATTGAATCCTGTGTTTCACTTTGTTTAAGGTATCTTTTGACAAGCAGATCTTAATTTTAATATAAGCATATTTATCAATACTTTCATTTTTGGGTTAATATTTTCATCTGTGATGTGGTAAAACATATTTAAGGATATCACAATGCACTCCTGGAATAAACTCAACTTGATAACTATGCAATCTACTTTTCTGTGCACTGTTGAATTTGATTCTGTTTAGAATTTTTCTATCTATATTTATGAATGATATTGGTCTGCACTTTTCCTTTTCTTACTCTATTTAGTTTTGATATCAAGATTATACCATTCTTACAATATGAAATAGAGAGTATCCGAAATAATTTTCTTAAGACTGATATTATGTCTTCCTGGAATGTTTTCCAGAATTCAGCAGAAGAGGTCTCTGATCTGGTATTTTCTTTGTGAAAAGATATAACACTACTGATTCAGTTTCTTTAGTGGTTTTAGGACATTCAGGTTGTTAAACCCTTCTTAAGTCAATTAGGGTAAACATTTTTCTAGTTTTTCCACTTTGTTTTTAAATTTACTGGCATAAATTATTTGTAATTTTATCCTTTTAATGTCTGCTGCATCTGTATTTATGTCCTCTTTTTCATTCCTCATTTTGTTTATTCGTGACTTTTCTCTTTTTAATACAAATCTTGCCATCTATTTGGTAATTTTACTGGTATTTCAGAGTCAACTTTTGACTTCTTTATTTTCTTTATTGTATTTTATTTTAATTTTATTTATTTCTCTCTTATCTTTATTATTTCCTTCCTTTTACTTTATTTATGTTTATTCTACTGTGCTCATTCTAATTCTAAAAGGACTGGATTAAGCCAATTATATTTAAATTTCTTCTTTTATAATAACAAGTCTTCAAGACTATGAGTTTCCCACAGGTTCTCTTTTTTTTCTTTTTTAAACATTTCAATTAACAAATAATAATTGCATACATTCATAGGGTACAGTGTGATGTTTTATGTATTATATGCTATAGAATGATTAGATCAAGTTAATTAACATGTCTATCGCCTCACATACTTAACCACAAATTCTCTCTTATTCCCTATCAAATCTGTCTCATTTTCAGTGTGATTTCTTCTTTTACCAATGAATTTCTTTATTTTCTTTATTATATCTTACTTTTTATTCTCTTCATTATGATCTTATTTTTTATTCTCTTTATTATATCTTCTTTTACCAATGAACTTCTTTATTCTCTTTATTATATCTTACTTCTTCTGTTTATTATATCTCATTTTTAATTTTATTAATTCCTTTCTTATTTTATTATTTCCTTCTTTTTGCTTTATTATGCTTATTCTACTGTGCTTGTTCAAATTTCTGAAGACATTGAATTAGGTCAAAATGTTTAAATTTCTTCTTTTATAATACAAGTGTTTGAGGCTTGGGGTTTTTTTAATTTCCAAATATAGGGAATTTATTTTATCTTGTATCATCTTATTGATCTCTAACATAACTGTCTTGAGAGAAACAAAAACATGATCTATAGCTTATTAATTATTTGAATTATTGCTCTATGGCCTGGAATTTAGTCAGTTTTTGTAAATGATTCACATGAACTTGAAAAGGATGGATCTACATCAGTTGTAGGGTTCCACTTTCTATATAAGTTCATTAGATTTAGCTTGCTAATTACGTTGTTGAACTCTTCCATATTGTTATGATTTTTTGTTGCTTTAATCTATAAATTCCTGAGAAGATCATTAAAATTTTCCAAGGTGATATTTACCAGTTCAATACACAGTGTATACATAGTAACTATATCAATTTCTATTTGCAGTTCTATTAATTTTTGCTTTTTGTATGTAAAGCTATGTTAGTATTCTAGGAAGGATAAATTCATTCTTTTTAAATTAACTATGTACTGGTTTTCTTTTACCCTGTTTAAAGTCTATTTTGTCCAACAGTAATATAGCTATACCTGCTTTCATTTCACACATATTTACCTATCTTTTCCTATCCTTTTACTTTCACCTTTTTGGTATCGTTATGGGGTGTGTGTGGATGTGTGTGGGGGGATGTGTGATCCAGTCTGACAGTGTTTTGCTTTTAAACAGATAATTTAGCTAATTTATATTTACTATAAACATTTATTTATTTATTTTGTGCTTTCATTTTATCCTGCTTTTTCTACATTTCTTTCTTTTTCCTTGACTTCTTTTGGATTAACTGATATTTTTACCCTTCTTTGCTTTATTCTCCTCTAAAAGCTTAAAAAATATATACAATCCATTTCTATTTTTCTTATGACTTCCCAGAAACTTAACATACATAATTAACAAAATCTGAAGTTTATCAACCTCTTTATTGTCAACCAAACAATTCATGGAATTTGGAGTGTTTTTAATACAATGATCATCATTAGACTCCCTACTGAAGTAATACTATATTGTCCAGTAGAAAAAAACTCAACCAGAACAAGAAAGATCAGGAGTACTGAGAAAAATGGGCAAGTTGCCATTTTAAGTGGTTCAGGCCTCATTAAGAACACATTTGAGCAAAGATTGAAAGAGATAGTGTTAGGCAGAATCTGGGGGGACAGCATTCCAGGCAAAGGGATCCACAAGTGCAAAAGTCGTAGGAAAGAAACAAGCCTAGAGAGTTCTAGGGACAGCAGTGGGTGTGGCTGGAGCAGAGTGAACTGAAGGAAAGTACTAGATGCAGGCAGACAAGCAATGAAGGGTCAGCTCACGTAGGACTTTCTTGGTCGTTTTAAAGATCTGTAGCTTTAACATGTGGAGCTTTTGGGGAATTTTGAGCAGAGAAGTGGCATAATTACTTTTGTTCTTAAAGGTCTCTCCCTTAATTTAAATACTAAGATACCAGAGAATTTTCTCAGAAACAATGTTTTATTTCTACACATACATGCACATACAAACACATCTTATTTGTATAAAAGGAAGTGAGAAAATCTTACGGGAGACACTTTTAAATATGTGTGTTTCATGTTGATTAAACTTTTTGTAGTCCTAGGTTTTCTGTAGAAAAAGTTAAAATCATAGGTGATCAGAAAGAAAAACTGTCTAATTGTCAAAAGAATACCACAATTGAATTCTATTTTAAATATATAATATGTAAAATATCTGATTTGTCCCTTAACAATATACTACGAAATTTCTTCATCCAAGCAAATATATATCTACATTAGTTTTTCATAGTTAAATAATATTCCATTCAATAAATGAACCATATATTAATTTTCTCTTTTTTGAGACAGGGTTTCACTACCGTCGCCCAGGCTAGAGTGCAGTGGCGCAATCTCAGCTCACTGCAACCTCCACCTCCCAGGTTCAAGCGATTCTGCTGCCTCAGTCTCTCAAGTAGCTGGGACTACAGGCATGCGCCACCATGCCCAGCTAATTTTTGTATTTTTAGTAGAGACAGGGTTCTACTATGTTGGCTAGGCCAGTCTCAAATTCCTAAGATCAAGTAATCCCCTCACCTCAGCCTTCCAAATTTCTGGGATTACAGGCATGAGCCACCATGCCCAGCCCCATAATTAATTTTTAAAACTTTTAAAATTCCCCCGTACATTTAAGTTGCTTCCTAGTTTTACTATTCTCAATAACTCTTCAACGGACAACTTTGCATTTGCAACTTTGTTTACTTGTTCCACTGCTTCCTGGATATAAATTTCTGGATGTGGTTTTGCTAAGTCAATTTTCAAATTTTTAAGATTCCTAAGTCTTTGGAATCCTCCTGCTCATTTAGCTTTCTGAAAAATGATTGAATGTATTCCTTTGACATAGTCACCCTCAGCCTATTGGTCAATAAATCCAAATCTTACCCAAGCTGTATAGTGCCCAAGAGTATTTAGCCAGGTGTGGAGAGAGAACAGAACAAGCCAACTCTCCAAAATCCTTTGGGATATGTGCATAATGGCCTTCTCCCACAAGGAAAACAAAACAAAGATACGGCAAAAATTCAAAGAAAACCGTGGAACTCAATAACCCGCTATTCTTTGGTTTCAGCATTTCTTGATGATTATTATGTCATTTGCAAATGATGGTTCAGGTTATTCTCAGATAACACATATTTATCTTCTCCAAAGATGTTAGCCCTTTATGTCTTCCTTCTGAATGTTCTATAAAACGCTGTCTTTGGAGAGATGAAAAGAATTAAAAACAAGGAAGAATTTCTGGCAGAACAGTATGGTCTACACCATTAAATATGCTTTGTCTTTCCTCCTCATTTCTCCCCTAGTTCATAACTCTTTAGAAAAAAAAAAAAATGCTGATAGTATTATTCTCCTTAATCTCTGCGTAGTTTAATTTGGAAACGTTCCTAGACCAACATGGCAAAATAATTTAGGGCATGTAAAAACGGTGAAGTAGACCTTGACCAAAATTCAAGCAATCACTGAAGGCTGGCTCTGTGAGAGGACCTGGGGACCTGAAGACAGGGCTATGGCAGTAGGAACACCTAACGGAAACGGCTTTAACACCCCTTTACCTCCCTGTATGATCCAGCGCTTGCTCAAAGAGTTAGGGAGAGGAGATATCCTGAAGACACCACCAAACTGGGAATATAAAGGGTTTGTTTAGAGGCTTGAGACCCAACTATCCCAATTATCAACTTAGAACATTATCGCTTAGAAGCAATACAGCACAGTAGTCAACAACCTGGGCTTTGGAGTCAAGCAAAGGAAATACAAAAGGCTTTGTCCCAAAACTGAAGCAGCCTAGATACTGGAATTTTTTCACGTCTAAAAATAAACCATGAATCTTCAGAGAGCCTCTCTTAAAAACAGCCATACTGTCAGCAGAGAGGAAGGTTGCCGCTGCCTTTGAACATCTCTGCCACTTATTAGGGCACACCCCATGGGGACAATAATGCTCACCCCATGTGGCTGCTGTGAGGATCAAGTGTGTAAAGCACTCAGCATAGTGCTTGACATAGAATGCTATAGCTGTGATTATGCTATTAATATGATTACTTACCCTTTCTAGATCACAATTGACTCATCTATGAAATAAAAAGATGGTACTTGATGATTACTACAGCTTCTTTTAATTCAATTCTAATTAAAGTATCTTAAATATAAAATACTGTGCAAGCACAAAATTTGCACCTCATTAAAGACTTAATCAAAGCACTTGAAATTAAAACATATCCTTTATTCACTTGTGAACTATTCTCAGATAAATATAATCATCACAGTTAAACGCATGTCACCATATCTAAAAACTGAGCCCTCAACTTTCATTTAACCCAGTGAGGTACAGAAATACACATTCAAATCTCATCTCATATCGCCACCTCTGTAAGCTCATTTTCTTCCGTACTGTCTCTCCTCAATCCTCTCCAGCCTCAATACTGTCCTTGATATTCCATAGGCCGTGCACAATCTCAACTCAGGGTCTTTGCACTTGTTCTCTCTTCCTAGAATGCCTTTCCAATACATATTTACATAGCTTTCCCCGACACTTCACTCACATCTCCTATCAGAAAGGCTTTCCCTGACCACAATGATATCATTCTCTATCCCTATACCTTTAATATTTATTGTGTTAATCCATTTTGCATTGCTCTAAAGGAATACCTGAGACTGGGTAATTTATAAAGAAAAGAGATTTATTTGGCTCACAATTCTGCAGGCTGTACAAACAAGGCACCAGCATCCATTTAGTCTCTGGTAAGGCCTCAGGAACCCTACAATCACGGTGGAAGGCAAAGGGGGAGCTGATGTATCACAAGGCAAGAGTAGGAGCAAGAGAAGGATGTCAGGCTCCTTTAAATAACTGGTACTTAAGTGAGCTAACAGCAAGAATTCATTCATTACAGTGGGGAGGTCACTAAGTCATTAATGAGGGATCCACCCCCATGACAACACTTGCTTAAACTATTAGAGCAAAATAAACTCAATTCAGTATGAGATTTGGAGGGGACAAATATCCAAATCATATCACCCATGTATTACATACATGTTTGTTCTTGTCCATGGCCCTCACTATAAATTATGCTGCATGATGAGAAAGATGTTGTTCCTATTACTACCTGGATCCCCAGAGTCTAGATGTATGCCTGGCACACAGTAGAAGCTCAGTAAATATTTGTCATTTGAATGAATGAATAAGTGAAATATTCCTGAAGAGTGGATCAAGGAATAAAAGGAAATCTATTAATCCCTTTCTAAGAAACGTGTCTAATAAACACGTTAAGTAGGAGCCTTAGCTACTTCAACTGATAGTAACATTTTAAATTCAGGTGTGCGTTTGGAAATACAGGAAATACAGGCATGTGTTTGGAAAGAGATCCTGGAAAGAGAAGGAGGAGAGAAGATTTTAGTCTGGGCCAGAAATCTACTCGGCCAACTTTGTAAAGACTCTCAACTCTAAAGATTCTGTGTCCAGCTATAAAGTTAAAAACAGAAAAATGTGAGCTGAGCGTCTTTAAGAAGAAATAGAATCCTGTCTCCTCTTGGCCTGCGTGGAGGGAGTCCTGCTGGCTTCTCCCCTTAAAGTACTGCTTGCTCCCCTTTGAAAAGAAAAAGGGGGGAAATGGGTTTTGACATTTCTTCTTAGTCTTCTTCACCTTGAGCTAAATGAAGATAGTGACTAATCCATAACATAGGAATACAACCATTTTTGCCTTTATACATAATAAAAATGTCTTATTTCTCTTCCTAAATTTTTAGGTTGACAAAGAAGTATTAAGTTTATATTGCTGTAATAGTTCAGGCAAGTGTTATAAATTTAATTCCAACTCCAAGGAAAATTTGGAGAGAGAACTCTTTTCAGATATGCCTCTCAAATTGAAAAACTACCTTATTATATACCCTACTAGCAAGAAGATAGGTCAGCATCTGGCAGAAAGACTCCTTTTCCAAGAATTCCGGGAGGGTGGGCAAGATGGCCGACTAGATGCAGGCGGGAAGTGCTGCTCCCACGGAGAGACAACAGTATTTCAACTAAATCAACGTATTTGAACAGATATTTGGAGAGAAAATACCAAATGTGGACGAAGAAAAGATACAGATGCTGAAGCTGAAGAGGCAGGAAGCTGGGAACGGCATGTGGAATGCCTGAATGCTAGGGCTGGGTTTAACTCCTGGGGAATGAGTCAGTGAAGGAACTGAGGGAATGTCCACTCTCACCATGGACCTCTGGGATCCTAGCTGCAGGGGACCCCGCAGTCCTCACAGATGTTTGAGCTGGTAGGCGGATCTTCCTGGAGATTAAATGAAGACAGACATGTAGCAGGCATGGAGCCAGGGACCTTTGTGCACAGGACAGCTCCAACAGAGCCGGGCCATAAGTGTCCATCCCCCAGGGCTCTCGGTCTCCGTCTGAGAAGCTCTGGTCCCAGCTAACCTCCGTGGAGAAAGCAGTGCTGGCTTCCCTGTGGGACTAGGGCATGTGTGTCCTGCAAGCCCACCTGTCAGCCAGCCCCTCCCAGGGCTTCTGCCTGGCTGCCCCAAAGGAGTGTGTCCACAGTGCAGCCTCTGCTGCCCAGCATGGGTGCTTTGCTCCAGGTGAGTGCATTCTGGTAGCTTGGGAGCCCTTTGGATTCCCCAACACACCTGGAACTCAACACCGAGGGTCTGAAGGAGGGGCCCAAGAGTAAGTCCTATTCTCCCAGGTCTGCCACCCTTGCTTAGGCAGGGTCAAGCTGGGATCTATGCCCAGCACTGGAAGTTGGAGAGGAGGAGGCCACACTCTCAGAAAACTGAGAGGGCTGAGTCACACAGGTTTGAGGGCTGGTTTGGGACCTAGGCCTGCCTCCCTCCACAGGGCTGGTCCTGTAAGGGCATGGCCTATCTCTCTGCCGCACCCCTGCCGAAGGGAGCCCCACAGGCCCCAAAGAGCTAATAAAAATAATTGCAGCCGGGCACAGTGGCTCACGCTTGTAATTCCAACACTTCCAAAACTTTGAGGCTGAGGCGGGCAGATCATGTGGAGTCAAGAGTTCAAGACCAGCCTGGTCAACTTGGCAAAAACCCCGTCTCTACTAAAAATACAAAAAAGTAGCCAAGCGTGGTGGGGCATGCCTGTAATCCTAGCTACTCGGGAGGCTGAGGCATGAGAATCACTTGAACTCAGGAGGCTGAGGTTGCAGTGAGCAGAGATTGCGCAGTTGCACTCCAGCCTGGGCAACAGAGCAAGACTCCTTCTCAAAAACAAAACAAAACAAAACAAAACTGTTGCAACAATTTTGTGTTTAAAAGTGTATGGCAACTCCTCCCCACTCTCTCTCTCTTGCTCCCACTCTTGCCATGTGATAGATACATCAACTTCCCCTTTACCTTCTGCCATGCTTGTAAGTTCCCTAATGCCTTTCCAGGAGCCAAGCAGATCCTGGCACTATGCTTCCTGTACAGCCTGTAGAACTGTGAGTCAGTTAAACCTCTTTTCTTTATAACTTACCCAGTCTTAGGTATTTTTAATGGCAGTGCAAGAATGACCTAACACAAATTCTTTTTCTGGTATTTAATATATTTTCTTATTGCTGGAGTCTGTTATTGCAGAATTATTCTGTTCCTACGAAGGTGACATGTTTTCTTCCTTTTTCATGTTTGATATGTGCCTATTTTTTTTTGTTTTTGTTTTTTTGTTTTTTGTTTTTTGTTGTTTTTTTTTTTTGCATCTGTTGAAAGAGTCACCTCTTCCAATTTTATTTAATAGGTTTTGTAGAGAAAGACTTATTCCTATAGGTGACTCTTGATGTGTCAACTGGGTGGAGTGCGCTGGCTTTGGTTCTAGGTAGACAAAGTAATATAGTATCTCTGTGCAGTTTCTTCAGCTATAAACCATACTGGTGATGTTTGCAAGTGTTTCAGTGACTGCACACATTTGTGGAGGCAGTGTGGCACAGTTTGTCTACCAGTAGCAGGCCCACTGGGCTGTTTCTTAGGCTCTGGGCTCAGGCACATGATTACTTGGCCAGCCTAGGAGTCGGTCTATCAGGAGTGGACTTCCAGGATGTTTCTCAGGTCCTGGGCACAGGTGCAGGGCTGCTGGGCAGGCCTAGGAGTGTGTCAGCTGGGGGCTGACCAGTGAGGGAGTCGTCAGCCCATGTCCACGGATGAGTGAGTGGTCATGTGCCAGTGTCCAGAGCCCGAGAAACAGCTTTGTGGGCCCATCCTTGGCACACACACCTCTAAGCTGGCTGAACAGCCATGTGCTCTAACCACAGGCCAGAGTAACAGCCCTGTGACCCCAACCCCAGTGAGCCAGAGCTCAAGTTTGCCAACCTATTGTATGCATAGGTTGTATGCAGGCCTGGGAGTGTATCAGCTTGGGGCAGACCTACTGAAGTGTTTCTCACATCTTGATCACAGAAACCCAGCCACTCTACTGGCCGGGAGTGGGGGGCATTTTAGCTGCTAGGCAGCTCGGAGGCCACTCCTGCTTGAGGGAGGACTCATGGCAGTTTGGCCAGCTGAAGGGCGGGTTTGCCCTGGGCAGGTCTACCAGACTGTTTCTTTTGCTGGGACTACAGATGCACACCACCATGCCCAGTTAATTTTTGATTTTTTGTAGAGACAGAGTTTCACCATGTTACCCAGGCTGGTCTTGAACTCCTGAGCTCAAGCAATTTGCCCACTTCGACCTCCCAAAGTGCTGAGATTACAGTCGTGAGCCACCACATCCAACAGAGGTTGGTTTCCTGGCCACGCAGGACCCGAGTCACAGCCTGTCCTGGACCCAGGCTCCATGCAGCCAGGGTCATGTCATTGCAGTCACCCATGTGGCTCTATAGCACCATGTGGTCTTAGTGGAAGAGAGACAGAGCCTCACGGCTGGAAACATTCAGTGGCTACTGGCTCCCAGAGCAAGGTGCACTGCAGAAGTGCCTCTGGTCTCAAAATGGCACCATACAGCAGCAGCTTAGGTCACAGTGGTTGAGAGTGAAGGCAGGAGTTGGGAGTGTACACTTTGTGCTCTTAATCTGGAGCAATGCAGCTGTGTAAATTCCTAGCAGCTCCCTAAATCGGGCTCAGTGCTTGTGATGACGACGGGATCTCTTGTAGTAAGCACTGTAGGTGTTTGCAACAACAATGAGGGCTAGTGAGGTTCTTCTGCTTACTTTCTTCCCACAAGAGAAGTTCCTCCTAACTCTGAGCCAATCCAGCCTGGGAAGATGGAGCAGCAGAGATCAGGTGTCTCCATGCTGCCCTCCTGGGCTTTTTAATCACTACAGGCATCTCTTCACTCACCTGTTGCACTCCAGCACTCTCCCTTTGAGACTTCTGTCAAATTGTAGCTGTTTATTCATTGCCTTGGTCCTTTCTTGGGGGGTTGGGGTGGTGGCAAATGCCACGTGTGTCTAGTCCTCTGTCTTGCTGATGTCACTCTCTTTATTCCACTTAAAGACTACTCTTAAAGTTTGTTTGCACGATCACAACAGTAACATTAGAAAATGTTTGGAAAATACAGAAAAAAATAAAAATAATTTCACCACACATACGTAATCTCTGTTAACGATATGTTGTATTACACACACATACATACACACACACACACACACACACACAGTTCATACATAGTTGGGATAATACAGAGTATATGGTTTTATTTTGTCTATTTCTACTGACAAATGAAACATAGGCAGGACGTGGTGGCTCACACCTGTAATCCCAACACTTTGAGAGGCCAAGGTGGGTGAATTGCTTGAGCTCAGGAGTTCGAGACAGCCTGGGCAACATGGTGAAATCTTGTCTCTACAAAAAATACAAAAATTAGCCGGGCATGATAGTGTGCACCTGCAGTCCCAGCTACTGGGGAGGCTGAGGTAGGAGGATCTCTTGAGTCTGGGAGGCGGAGGTTGCAGTGAGCCATGATCAAGACACTGCCCTCCAGCCTGAGCAACAGAGCCAGACCCTATCTCAAAAAAAAAAAAAAAAAAAAAGGGAAAAGAAAAGAAACACAACTATCCCAAAGGAGTATACACAACCTTTCCATGTGATCATGTTTGCAATAACATAATCTGTTTCAAGAAGTTATTTGTAAATTCTAATAAATAAGAATATGCTTAACAATTCATCAAACTTTGAACTTTTATTAAAGTTTTATTCTTATTAAAGTTTGTTAAAGCTAGAAAACATTTTTACAAATAAGTTAGCCAGAGAATTTTTTACTTGTAATAAAGAATTCCTATAAATTTGAGACCTATATTTTTTCTTCCTTTCTTAAAAGGGCACAAGGCAAGTGGTGTATTCCTGCCCTAATTTATGATAGTGGCATGGCATACAAGTTTAAACATCTTTAATAACAACCTTACAAGTTTATTGGCAAAAAAAATTTAAAAATCAACTGGCTTAATGGAAATGAAAACGTCCTTAGCATGATATTTTGAAAATTCGTAACACTCATTTTTAGAACAGTAATTTTCCTATTATAAAAGTAATAGATGCTTCTTTGAATTTGAAAAATGTAAATGTAGAAAGGAAAAAAATCAGTAATCGTGATTTTTGGTACCCAAAGATACTCTTTCTGACATTTTGCTGAATATTCATTTTTTCTTTTAAAATGATTAAAGCAGTAATCACACATTTGTGTCCTGAATTTTTAACTAACATTATGAAACTTTAAAAATCTTCTATATAATTAAAAAACATTATTTTAATAACATCTCTCATATAAATGTGTCATAATTTAACTACTTGCCTATTACTCAATATTTTACAATTTCCAGGTTTTTAGCAAAAGTGAACAGATTTGCACAGAAAGCTTTTTCTATATTTATACTTATTTCTTTAGGTTAGCGTAACAGTCTTTTGATATGTCAACTTGGCTAGGCTACAGTCCCCAGTTATTCAAACACTAATCCGCGTGTTGCTGGAAGGCGTTTTGTAGATGTGACTGTGAAGTCCATAATCAATGGACTTTGATAAGGAAAACTATCCGAGATAATCTGGTGGGCCTGATTGAATCAGTTGAAAGGCCTTAAAAAGCAGAGTTGAGACTTCCCTAGAGAGGAAATTTCACCTGTGGACAGCCTGCCCTACAGATTTCGGGCTTGTATAGACAGCTCCCACACAACCCATAAGCCAATTCCTTACAACAAATCTTTTAATACATACCTCCCACTGGTTCTGCTTCTTTGGTTGAACCCTGACTGATACAGTAATATTTTCAGAAGGATACACTAAGTTAAAATGCTTACCCAATTAAAAAGGCCACAATAGTATTACCATTGGGTTTTTGTTATAACTTTCGCCATGATGCTTAAAATATTTAGATGATGTCCTGCTTGCCAACTGATTTCACGTAGTCTAAAATTGAGCAAATTGCTAAAATCATGTTTGACTGAAGATCTGTTTTATGGCTAAGTTAAGAAAAATTACACTCGGAATAAGTGAAATTGGTGGCGTTTGTTCCCTTTGTATGCTAAACAACGTATACCAAGACTTGGTCCAAATTCTTCCCCAACAGTGTTGGCATTTGTGCAAATTGTCTCAACTAACACTTTATTTTCCAGGCAATCTAAAGAATTCTATGATAACATTCTCTTCTTGGATTGATTTTTTGAAAAGACTGAGTTCCATTTATAATGTAACATAAAACATGTTCGAGAAAAAAATTTCACCCACACCTATGTGCATATATACATATACACCACCCTCAACAGACACAACCTTTTAAGTGTTCTTTCCTTCCTTCCTTTTAAATAAATAAGACTCATTTTGTCTTATATGATCCCTTATAGTTTATCAACTATTCTTTATCATCTCTCTTCAGATTTTATCTAATTTCATATATAAAGAATTATTTAAATGACTTTAGATTGATAAGAAAATGCTGTAATAATTAAATAACAATTGCACACTGCCGGGCGCGGTGGCTCACGCCTGTAATCCCAGCACTTTGGGAGGCTGAGGCGGGTGGATCACGAGGTCAGGAGATCGAGACCATCCTGGCTAACATGGTGAAATCTCGTCTCTACTAAAAATACAAAAAACTAGCCAGGCGTGGTGGCGGGCGCCTGTAGTCCCAGCTACTCGGGAGGCTGAGGCAGGAGAATGGCGTGAACCCAGGAGGCGGAGCTTGCAGTGAGCCGAGATCGCGCCACTGCACTCCAGCCTGGGCGACAGAGCGAGACTGTCTCACAAAAAAAAAAAAAAAAAAAAAAAAAAAAAAAAAAAACAATTGCACACTGATGAAGCATATGTAAGCTGATATTTAAAATGTCACACGTATCGTTCTTATTCCGGAAATTTAACAGGATACTACCATCATTGCAAGACCTAATGAGTTTACTGTCTTTCCACAGAGTGTACACAATTGGCTACATATTTAGGTCACATATGCTACTGCATCTCTACTATGCTGCATAAGAACAACCACAGATTTGGGGATAAAGTTTTTAAAAGTCTAACTATAAAACTGACCTCAAACAAAAGAATTGAACTATTATTGGGTGCCTTCTCTCTTCTAAGGTTAATGCTTCTGTGCATCTGAAATTGTTATGAAATGAGTAAGTTTCTCCATCTACATACGATAATGAGAAAGATTTTTAAATGACGTGCCACAAGATGATATAAATGTGATTTTTCCAGAGTCGGAACTTAGGTAGCCAACAGGAAGACACAGTTAAGGGAGTCTAAGTATCTCACCACATTGGAGATGCCCATGTTGCCCACGAACAGCTATGTAACTGGGTTAGAAATTTAGACCTGGAATGCAAAAGTGAGGTCAACAGAACTGTAATTACTTAAAACATGTCCACGCAAAGTAAAGTGGACATGTTTTAGCATTTGATGCCCAAAGTCATGATCTGCAGACAACACTAAATGTGCTGAATGAACGAAGCTTTTTTAATACATAAAAATCCTCTGGATAAAAACAAAAAGAACTAAAGAAAAATATATAGGCATACCTTGAAGATATATGCCAATTTGGTTCCAGACCACCATAATAAAGGAAATATTATAATAAAGTCAGTCACACAAATGTTTTGTTTCCCAGTGCATATAAGTTACCTTTATACTATTCTGTAGTCTATTAAGTGAGCAACAGCATTATGTCTAGAAAAACAATGCACATTCCTTAATTTTAAAATACTTTATTACTAAGAATTGCTAACAATCATCTGAACTTTAGCAAGTCATAATCTTCTTGCTAGTGGAGGGTCTTGCCTGGATGTTGAGGACTGCTAACTGATCGAAGTGGTGGTGGATGAAGTTTGGGGTGGCTGTGGCAATTTCTTAAAATAAGACAACAATGGGGGCCGGGCACAGTGGCTCACACCTGTAATCCTAGCACTTTGGGAGGCCGAGGCGGGTGGATCACCTAAGGTCAGGAGTTTGAGACTACCCTGGCCAATAATGGTGAAACCCCATCTCTACTAAAAAATGCAAAAATTAGCTGGGCGTGGTGGCGGGCACCTGTAATCCCAACTGCTTGGGAGGCTGAGGCAGGAGAATCACTTGAACCCAGGAGGTGGAGGTTACAGTAAGCTGAGATCGCACCATACACTACAGCCTGGGCAACAAAAGCGAAACTCCATCTCAAAAAAAAAAAAAAAAAAAAATGACAACAGTGGGGAGTCTCAGAACCTACTCTAGCTCAAGAGGCTGCCTGATACATGAAACATTCACTGCTAAATTAAATTCCTTTAAATTAAAAAAAGATAACAGTGAAGTTTGCTGTATGAATTGACACTGCCTTTCATGAAAGATTTTTCTATTACCAGTAATGATATTTGATAGCATTTTACCCACAATAGAACTTCTTTCAAAATTGTAGGCAATCTTCTCAAACCCTGCTGTCACATTATGAACTATGTTTATGAAATATTCTAAATCCTTTGCTGGCACTTCAAAAATGTTCACAGACTCTTTACCAGGAGTAAATTCCATCTCAATAAACTACTTTGGCCCTCACACTCTCAGGGCTGAGCAAGAAGCTTAGACTACTGTGCATTCCACAAACCAGCCCATTGTCTTAGATAACAGAGAGCATCTCCCAGTAAACAAGGACCAGGTATATACCCAGCAGCATTGGCTGCAGCCAGTTCTTACCTATAAGCACCATCTACTGGCTTGTAGGTTGAACTGCACAGCCCAACATAAAAGCTGCCAAAAGAAGTGCATGAGGCTACAAAGTCAAAAGACCCTACTCTGCATTCTCTATAGTCACACCCTTTAGGAAGCAAGGAGAAAGGGAAAAAGAAAGAACAAAAAGTATCATAGGGAAAGAAGAAAAAATTCTACCTGCACTGAAATAATTACAAAATTTTGAAGTGCCAGCATATCCAAATGGGAAGGAACCAACACAAGAATTCTGGCACCATTAAAAATCTGAATGTAGTGGCACCACCAAAAAATCACACTAGCTCTCCAGTAATGGTCCCTGAACAAGATGGAAACTCAGAAATGACATATAAATAATTCAAAGCATGGATTGTAAGGAAGCTCAATGAGATTGAAGACAAGGTTGAAAACAACACAAAGAAACTTCTAAAGCAATACAGGAAATGATGGAAGAAATAAACAGTTTCAAAAGAAATCAATCAGAGCTCTAGAGCTGAAAAACTCACTTAAGGAATTTCAAAACACAATAGATAGTTTTATTGATAGACTAGACCAAGCAGAAGAAAGAATTTCAGAGCTTGAAGACTGATCTTTTTAACTAACCCAATCACCCAACTATAAATAAAAAAGAACTTAAAAAAATGAACAAAGTCTTCAAGAAATATAGAATTATGTAAAGTGACCAAACCTACATATTATTGGCATTCCTGAAAGAAATAAAGGGAATAACCTGGAAAACACATTTGGGGGAATAATTCAAGAAAATTTCCTTAATCTTGCTAGAGAGGTAGACATTCAGATATAAACAATCCAGAGAATACACATAAGATACTTTACAAAAAGAACATCACCAGGGCATGCATTCACCAGATTGTCCAAAGTCAATATTAAAGAAAAAATCTTACAGGCAGCTAGAAAAAAAATGGTCTGATCAGGTACAAAGGGAACCCCATCAGGCTAACAACAAACTTCTCAGTGGGAAGTTTACAAGCCAGGAGAGATTGAGGGCCTATTTTTAGCATTCTTAAAGAAAAGATATTCCAGCTGGGCATGGTGATTCACCCCTGTGATCCCTGAACTTTGGGAGGCAGAGGTAGGGGGATCACTTGAGGTCAGGAGTTGAGACCAGCCTGGCCAACTTGGTGAAACCCCATTTCTACCAAAAATACAAAATACAAAAATTAGCCAGGTGTGGAGGCATGTGCCTGTAGTCCCAGCTATTCAGGAGGCTGAAGTGGGAGAATTGCTTGAACCCTGGAAGCAGAGGTTGCAGTGAGCCAAGATTGTGCCTCTGCACTCCAGCCTGGGTGACAGAGTGAGACTCTGTCTCAAAAAACACTAAGATAATAAAAGAAATTCCAACCAAGAATTTTATATCTCACCAAACTAAGCTACTTAAGCAAAAAAGAAATAAAATATTTTCTAGAGAAGGAAAAACAAAGAGAATTTGTTACCACTATACCAGCGTTACAAGAGATCCTTAAGGGAGTGCTAAACACGGAAACTAAAAAAAAAAAAAATACCTCCAACCACAAAACATACCTCAGTGCATAGCCCATAGACCCTGTAGTGCAACCACACAATAGAAACAGCAAAGCAACCAGCTAACAATTTCATGATGGAATCAAAATGTCACATATCAATATTAACCATGAATGTAAACAGTCTAAATGCCCCACTTAGAAGGCACAAACTAGGAAGCTGGATAAAAAATTAAGATTCATTGCTCTACTGTTTTCAAGAGACCCCATCTCACATGTAACAATACTCACAGGCTCAAACTAAAGGATTAGAGAGGGGTCTATCACAAAAATGGAAAAGAAAAAAAAGAAGTAGCTATTCTTACATCAGATAAAACATTTTAAAACAGTAAGAATAAAAAGTGACAAAGAAGGGCATTACATAAAGTGTTCAATTCAACAAGAAGCCTTAACTATCCTAAATATATACACATCCAACATTAGACCATGCAGACTCATAAAACAAGTACTTCTAGACCTATGAAAAGACTTGGGTAGCCACGCAATAATAATAGGGGACTTCAACCCCAGACTGACAGCACTGGACAAATCATCAAGGCAGAAAACTAACAAAAAAAAATTCTGAACTTAAATTCAACACTTTGCCTGTATGATCTAATAGGTATCTACAGAATACTCCATTCAACAACTACAGAATATACATTCTTTTCATTTGCACACAGAACATGTGCCAAGATTGATCATATGCTTAGTCATAAAGCAAGTCTCAATTAATTCAAAAAAACTTAATATCATACCAACCATAATGTCAGACCACAGTGGAATAAAAATAGAAATCAATACCAAGAAGATATGTAAAAACCACACAATTACATGTGTAATTAAACAACTTGCTCCTAAATTACATTTGGGTAAACAATGAAATTAAGGCAGAAATCTAAAAATTCTTTTTTTTTAATTATTATTATTATACTTTAAGTTCTAGGGTACATGTGCATAACATGCAGGTTTGTAACATATGTATACTTGTGCCATGTTGGTGTGCTGCACCCATCAACTCGTCAGCACCCATCAATTCGTCATTTACATCAGGTATAACTCCCAATGCAATTCCTCGCCACTCCGCCCTCCCCGTGATAGGCCCCGGTGTGTGATGTTCCCCTTCCCGAGTCCAAGTGATCTCATTGTTGAGTTCCCACCTATGAGTGAGAACATGCAGTGTTTGGTTTTCTGTTCTTGCAATAGTTTGCTGAGAATGATGGTTTCCAGCTACACCCATGTCCCTACAAAGGACACAAACTCATCCTTTTTTATGGCTGCATAGTATTCTATGGTGTATATGTGCCACATTTTCTTAATCCAGTCTGTCACTGATGGACATTTGGGTTGATTCCAAGTCTTTGCTATTGTGACTAGTGCCACAATGAACATACATGTGCATGTGTCTTTAGAGCAGCATGATTTATAATCCTTTGGGTATATACCCAGTAATGGGATGGTTGGGTCATATGGTACTTCTAGTTCTAGATCCTTGAGGAATCGCCATACTGTTTTCCATAATGGTTGAACTAGTTTACAATCCCACCAACAGTGTAAAACTGTTCCTATTTCTCCACATCCTCTCCAGCACCTGTTGTTTCCTGACTTTTTAATGATTGCCATTCTAACTGGTGTGAGATGGTATCTCATTGTGGTTTTGATTTGCATTTCTCTGATGGCCAGTGATGATGAGCATTTTTTCATGTGTCTGTTGGCTGTATGAATGTCTTCTTTTCAGAAATGTCTGTTCATATCCTTTGCCCACTTTTTGATGGGGTTGTTTGTTTTTTTCTTGTAAATTTGTTTGAGTTCTTTATAGGTTCTGGATATTACCCTTTGTCTGATGAGAAGATTGCAAAAATTTTCTCCCATTCTGTAGGTTGCCTGTTCACTCTGATGGTAGTTTCTTTTGCTGTGCAGAAGCTCTTTAGTTTAATTAGATCCCATTTGTCAATTTTGGCTTTTGTTGCCATTGCTTTTGGTGATTTAGACATGAAGTCCTTGCCCATGCCTATGTCCTGAATGGTATCACCTAGGTTTTCTTCTAGGGTTTTTATGGTATTAGGTCTAACATTTAAGTCTCTAATCCATCTTGAATTAATTTTCATATAAGGAGTAAGGAAAGGATCCAGTTTCAGCTTTCTACTTATGGCTAGCCAATTTTTGCAGCACCATTTGTTAAATAGGGAATCCTTTCCCCATTTCTTGTTTTTCTCAGGTTTATCAAAGATCAGATGGCTGTAGATGTGTGGTACTATTTCTGAGGACTCTGTTCTGTTCCATTGGTCTATATCTCTGTTTTGTTACCAGTACCATGCTGTTTTGGTTACTGTAGCCTTGTAGTATAGTTTGAAGTCAGGTAGCGTGATGCCTCCAGCTTTGTTCTTTTGACTTAGGATTGTCTTGGAGATGCGGGCTCTTTTTTGGTTCTATATGAACTTTAAAGCAGTTTTTTCCAATTCTGTGAAGAAACTCATTGGTAGCTTGATGGGGATGGCATTGTATCTATAAACTACCTTGGGCAGTATGGCCATTTTCACAATATTGATTCTTCCTATCCATGAGCATGGTATGTTCTTCCATTTGTTTGTGTCCTCTTTTATTTCACTGAGCAGTGGTTTGTAGTTCTCCTTGAAGAGGTCCTTTACATCCCTTGTAAGTTGGATTCGTAGGTATTTTATTCTCTTTGAAGCAATCGTGAATGGAAGTTCATTAATGATTTGGCTCTCTGTCTGTTACTGGTGTATAAGAATGCTTGTGATTTTTGCACATTAATTTTGTATCCTGAGACTTTGCTGAAGTTGCCTATCAGCTTAAGGAGCTTAAGGAGATTTTGGGCTGAGATGATGGGGTTTTCTAAATATACAATCATGTCGTCTGCAAACAGGGACAATTTGACTTCTTCTTTACCTAACTTAATACCCTTGATTTCTTTCTCTTGCCTGATTGCCCTAGCCAGAACTTCCAACACTATGTTGAATAGGAGTGGTGAGAGAGGGCATCCCTGTCTTGTGCCAGTTTTCAAAGGGAATTTTTCCAGTTTTTGCCCATTCAGTATGATATTGGCTGTGAGTTTGTCATAAATAGCTCTCATTATTTTGAGATACGTTCCATCAATACCGAATTTATTGAGAGTTTTTAGCATGAAGGGCTGTTGAATTTTGTCAAAGCCCTTTTCTGCATCTATTGAGATAATCATGTGGTTTTTGTCTTTGGTTCTGTTTATATGCTGGATTATGTTTATTGCTTTGCGTATGTTGAACCAGCCTTGCATCCCAGGGATGAAGCCCACTTGATCATGGTGAATAAGCTTTTTGATGTGCTGCTGGATCTGGTTTGCCAGTATTTTATGAGGATTTTTCCATCGATGTTCATCAGGGATATTGGTTTAAAATTCTCTTTTTTTGTTGTGTCTCTGCCAGGCTTTGGTATCAGGATGATGTTGGCCTCATAAAATGAGTTAGGGAGGATTCTCTCTTTTTCTATTCATTGGAATAGTTTCAGAAGGAATGGTACCAGCTCCTCCTTGTACCTCTGGTAGAATTCAGCTGTGAATCCATCTGGTCCTGGACTTTTTTTGGTTGGTAGGCTATTAATTATTGCCTCAATTTCAGAGCCTGCTATTGGTCTATTCAGGGATTCAGCTTCTTCCTGGTCTTGGGAGAGTGTAAGTGTACAGGAAATTATCCATTTCTTCTAGATTTTCTAGTTTATTTGCGTAGAGGTGTTTATAGTATTCTCTGATGGTAGTTTGTATTTCTGTGGGGTCGGTGGTGATATCCCCTTTATCATTTTTTATTGTGTCTATTTGATTCTTCTCTCTTTTCTTCTTTATTAGTCTTGCTAGCGGTCTGTCAATTTTGTTGATCTTTTCAAAAAACCAACTTCTGGATTCATTGATTTTTTGGAGGGTTTTTTGTGTCTCTAGCTACTTCAATTCTGCTCTGATCTTAGTTATTTCTTGTCTTCTGCTAGCTTTTGAATGTGTTTGCTCTTGCTTCTCTAGTTCTTTTAATTGGGATGTTAGAGTGTCAATTTTAGATCTTTCCAGCTTTCTCTTGTGGGCATTTAGTGCTATAAATTTCCCTCTACACACTGCTTTAAATGTATCCCAGAGATTCTGATATGTTGTATCTTTGTTCTCACTGGTTTCAAAGAACATCTTTATTTCTGCCTTCATTTCATTATGTACCCAGTAGTCATTCAGGAGCAGGTTATTCAGTTTCCATGTAGTTGAGCAGTTTTGATTGAGTTTCTTAGTCATGAGTTCTAGTTTGATTGCACTGTGGTCTGAGAGACAGTTTGTTATAATTTCTGTTCTTATATAGTTGCTGAGGAGTGCTTTACTTCCAATTATGTGGTCAATTTTGGAATAAGTGTGATATGGTGCTGAGAAGAATGTATATTCTGTTGATTTGGGGTGGAGAGTTCTGTAGATGTCTATTAGGTCTGCTTGCTGCAGAGATGAGTTCAATTCCTGGATATCCTTGTTAACTTTCTGTCTCGTTGATCTGTCTAATGTTGACAGTGGGGTGTTGAAGTCCCTTATTATTATTGTATGGGAGTCTAAGTCTCTTTGTAAGTCTCTAAGGACTTGCTTTATGAATCTGGGTTCTCCTGTATTGGGTGCATATATATTTAGGATAGTTAGCTCTTCCTGTTGAATTGATCCCTTTACCATTATGTAATGGCCTCTTTGTCTCTTTTAATCTTTGAAGGTTTAAAGTCTGTTTTATCAGAGACTAGTTTTGCAACCTCTGCTTTTTTTGTTGTTGTTGTTCTCCATTTGCTTGGTAGATTTTCCTCCATCCCTTTATTTTGAGCCTCTGTATGTCTCTGCATGTGAGATGGGTCTCCTGAATACAGCAGACTGATGGATCTCGACTCTTTATCCAGTTTGCCAGTCTGTGTCTTTTAATTGGACCATTTACTCCATTTACGTTTAAGGTTAATATTGTTATGTGTGAACTTGATCCTGCCATTATGATATTAACTGGTTATTTTGATTGTTACTTGATGCAATTTCTTCTTAGCCTCGATGGTCTTTACATTTTGGCATGTTTTTGCAATGGCTGGTACCAGTTGTTCCTTTCCATGTTTAGTGCTTCCTTCAGGGTCTCTTGTAAGGCAGGCCTGGTGGTGACAAAATCTCTAAGCATTTGCTTATCTGTAAAGGATTTTATTTCTCCTTCACTTATGAAACTTAGTTTGGCTGGATATGAAATTCTGGGTTTAAAATTCTTTTCTTTAAGAATGTTGAATATTGGCCCCCACTCTCTTCTGGCTTGTAGAGTTTCTGCCGAGAGATCTGCTGTTAGTGTGATGGGCTTCCCTTTGTGAGTAACCCGACCTTTCTCTCTGCCTGCCCTTAAGATTTTTTCCTTCATTTCAACTTTGGTGAATCTGGCAATTATGTTTTGGAGTTGCTCTTCTCGAGGAGTATCTTTGTGGCGTTCTCTGTATTTCCTGGATTTGAATGTTGGCCTGCCCTACTAGGTTGGGGAAGTTTTCCTGGATGATATCCTGAAGAGTGTTTTCCAACTTGGTTCCATTTTCCCCCTCACTTTCAGGCACCCCAATCAGAAGTAGATTTGGTCTTTTTACATAATCCCATACTTCTTGCAGGTTTTGTTCATTTCTTTTTCTTCTTTTTTCTTTAGATTTCTCTTCTCGCTTCATTTCATTCATTTGATCCTCTATCGCTGATACTCTTTCTTCCAGTTGATCGAGTCGGTTACTGAAGCTTGTGCATGTGTTGCATATTTCTCGTGTCATGGTTTTCATCTCTGGCAGTTCGTTTATGGCCCTCTCTGCATTAATTATTTTAGTTATCAATTCTTCCACTCCTTTTCCAAGATTTTTAGTTTCTTTGTGCTGGGTACGTAATTCCTCCTTTAGCTCTGAGAAGTTTGATGGACTGAAGCCTTCTTCTCTCATCTCGTCAAAGTCATTCTCCGTCCAGCTTTGATCCGCTGCTGGCAATGAGCTGTGTTCCTTTGGAGGGGGAGACGCGCTCTTATTTTTTGAATTTCCAGCTTTTCTGCCCTGCTTTTTCCCCATCTTTGTGGTTTTATCTGCCTCTGGTCTTTGATGATGGTGACGTACTGATGGGGTTTTGGTGTGGGTGTCCTTCCTGTTTGCTTTTTTTCTTTCTAACAGTCAGGACCCTCAGCTGCAGGTCTGTTGGAGTTTGCTTGAGGTCCACTCCAGACCCTGTTTGCCTGGGTGTCAGCAGCAGAGGCTGCAGAAGATAGAATATTGCTAAACAGCAAGTGTACATGTCTGATTCTTGCTTTGGAAGCTTCCTCTCCAGGGTGTACTCCACCGTGTGAGGTGTGTGGTGTCAGTCTGCCCCTAGTGGGGGATGTCTCCCAGTTATGCTACTCAGGGATCAGGGACCCACTTGAGCAGGCAGTCTGTCCGTTCTCAGATCTCAACCTCCATGTTGGGATATCCACTGCTCTCTTCAAAGCTGTCAGACAGAGTCGTTTGCATCTGCAGAGGTTTCTGCTGCTTTTTTTTGTTGTTGTTGTTGTTGCTGTTGTTTTTGTTTAACTGTGCCCTGTCCCCAGAGGTGGAGTCTACAGAGACAGGCAGGCCTCCTTGAGCTGCTGTAAGCTCCACCCAGTTCCAAAAATTCTTTGAAATAAATGAAAACAGAGACACATATACCAAAATCTCTGGAATGCAGCAAAAGTAGTGCTAATAGGAAGTTTATAGCACTAAACACCTACCTCAAAAAGTTAGAAAGATCTCAAATTAACAATCTAATATCATACACAGAGAAGCCAGGAAAATAAGAACAAACCAACCTCAAAGCTAGCAGAAGAAAAAGAAATAACTAAAATCAACGCAGAACTGAAATAGAATGCCAAAACTTTCTTCAAAGCATCAGTGAAATCAAAACTTTGTTCTTTGAAAGGATAAGCATGATTTTGATAGTCAGCTAGCTAGATTAACAAAGAGAGAAGAGCCTAGCCGGGCACGGTGGCTCACGCCTGTAATCCCAGCACTTTGGGAGGCCGAGGCGGGTGGATCACAAGGTCAGGAGATCGAGACCACGGTGAAACCCCGTCTCTACTAAAAATACAAAAAATTAGCCAGGCGCGGTTGTGGGCGCCTGTAGTCCCAGCTACTCGGGAGGCTGAGGCAGGAGAATGGCGTGAACCCAGGAGGCGGAGCTTGCAGTGAGCCGAGATTGCGCCACTGCACTCCAGCCTGGGCGACAGAGCGAGACTCCGTCTCAAAAAAAAAAAAAAAAAAAAAAAACAAAGAGAGAAGAGCCAAATAAGTACAATCAGAAATGACAAAGGACATTTCAACCAATCCCACAGAAGCACAAAAATCCTCAGAAACTATTATGAACACCTCTCTTCACACAATCTTGAAAATATGGAGGAAATAGATAAATTTCTGGAAACACACAACCTCTTAAGATTGAATCAGGAAGAAACTGAAGCCCTGAACAGACCAATATCAAGTTCCAAAATTGAATCAGTAATAATAATAATAATAATAATAATAATTAAAAAACTACTCAGGAAGCTTAGGCAGGAGGATTGCTTGAGCCCAGGAGGTTGAGGTTTCAGTGAGCCATGATGGGTCCACTGCACTCCAGCCTGGCTGACAGAGTGAGACATTGTCTCAAAAAACAAAATAAAATAATACCTACCAACCAAAAAAGCTACAAACCTGATGGATTCACAGTCAAATTCTACCAGATACAAGGAAGAGCTGGCACCAATTCTACTGAAACCATTCCAAAATATGAAGGAGGAGCGACTCCTTCCTAACTCATTCTACAAAGTCAGCATCACCCTGATACCAAAACCTGCCAAAGACAACTAAAAAAGAAATCTATAATCCAATAATCTTGATGAACATCAGCACAAAAATTCTCCACAAAATATTAGCAAACCAAATTCAACAGCACATCAAAAAGTAGTTGTCAGGCCAGGTATGGGAGCTCATGCCTGTAATTCCAGCACTTTGGGAAATTGAGGCAAGCAGATTTCTTGAGTCCAGGAGGTCTAGATCAGTCTGGGAAACATGGTGAAACCCTGTCTTTACAAAAAAAATAATCAACCAGATGTGGTGGTGCACGCCTATAGTCCCAGCTATTCAGGAGACTGAGTAGAAAGGATCACTTAAGCCCAGGAGGCAGAGGTTGCAGTGAGCCAAGATCATGCCACTGCACTCCAACCTGGATGACAAAGTAAGACCCCATCTTAAATAAATAAATAAATAAATAAATAAATAAATAAATAAATGTAGGCTTTACTCCTGAGATGCAAGATTGACTCAATATATGCAAATCAATAAATATGATTCACCACTTAAACAGAATTAAAAGCAAAAATCATCAGCATCTTAATAGATGCAGAAAAAGCTTTCAATAAAATCCAACATTGCTTCATGATAAAAATTCTCAAGAAACTAGGCATCAAAGAATCATACCTCAAAATAATAAGAGCCATCTATGACAAACCCACAGCCAACATCACATTGAACAGGCAAAAACTGGAAGCATTCCCCTTGAGAACTAGAACAAGACAAGGATGCCCACTCTTACTCCTATTCAACGTAGTACTGGAAGTCCTAGCCAGAAGAATTAGGCAAGAGAAAGAAATAAAAGGCATCCAAATAGGAAAAGAAGTCAAATTAACTCTCTTCACTGATTATATAAATCTATATGTACAAAACCTAAAGATTTCACCAAAAGGCTCCTGAAACTGATAAATGAATTCAGTACAGTTTCAGGATACAAAATCAATGTACAAAAATCAGCAGCAATTCTACACACCAATAACATTCAAGCTGAGAACCAAAGCAAACCATTTATAGTAGCCACAAAAGAAAATATCAAAGAATACCTCTAAGGAGGTGAAAGATCTCTAAGAGGAGAACTACAAAACACTGCTCAAAGACGACATATACAAATTGAAAACATCCATGCTCATGGCTTGAAAGATTCAATATTGTTAAAATGGACATATTGCCAAAAGCAGCCTATAAATTCAATGCTATTCCTATCAAACTACCAACATAATTTTTCACAGAACTAAAAAAGACTACCTTAAAATTCACATGGAAGCAAAAAAGAGCCTGAATAGCCAAAGCAATCCTCAGTAAAAAGAAGAAAACCAGAGGTATCACATTAACCAACTTAAAATTACACTATAAAGCTACAGTCACCAAAACAGCATGGTACTGATACCAAAACAGACACAGAGCCATTGGAACAGAATAGAGATCCAGAAATAAAGCTGCACACCTACACCCATCTGATCTTAAGAAAGTCAACAAAAATAGGCAATGGAGAAAAGACTTCTATTCAATAAATGAAGCTGAAATATTTGGCTAGCCATATGCAGAAGAATGAAACTGGACCCCTACCTTTTACCATATACTAAAATTAATTCAAGATGGATTAAAGATTTAAATGTAGTACTTCAAACTATAAGAATCATAGAAGAAAACCTAGGAAACACCATTCTGGACATTGGCCTTGGGAAATAATTTATGAGTAAGTTAGCAAAAGCAATTGCAACAAAAACAAAAATTGACAAGTAGGACTTAATTAAATTAAAGCACTTCTGCACAGCAAAAGAAACTATCAATGGAGTAAACAGATAACCTACAGAATGGGAGAAAGTATTAATAAAGTACAAATCCAACAAAAGTAAAATATCCAGAATCTATAAGTAACTTAAACAATTGAACAATTAAAAAACAAATAACTCCATTAAACATCAGGGAAAAGACATGAACAGACACCTCTCAAAAGAAGACATGCAAGCAGCCAGTGACATATGAAGAAATGCTCAACATCACTAATCATCAGAGAAATGCACATTAAAACCACAATGAGATACCATCTCACATCAGTTAGAATGGCTATTATTAAAAAGTCAAAAAACAACAGATGCTAGTGAGGCTGTGGAGAAAAGGAATGCTTATACATTGTTGATGGGAATGTAAATTAGTTCAGCCACTGTGGAAAGCAGTTTGAAGATTTCTCAAAGAACTTAAAACAGAACTACCATTCAACCCTGCAATCCCATTACTGGGTATATATTCAAAAGAAAACAAATCTTTCTACCCAAAAGACACATGCACTCATATGTTCATCAGAGCACTATTCACAATAGCAAAGACATGGAATCAATCTAGGTGACCATCAACAGTAGATTGAATAAAGAAAATTTGGTCCATATACACCATGGAATACTACGCAGCCATAAAAAAAATGAAATCATGTCCTTTGCAGCAACATGGATGCAGCTGCAGGCCATTATCCTAAGTAAATTAACATGAGAACAGAAAAGCACATACTGCATGTTCTCATTTACAAATGGGAGCTAAACACTGGATATTCATGAACGTAGAGATGGCAACAATGGAAACTAGGGACTACTGGGAGCAGGGAGGTAGGGTAGGGTGAAGGGTTGAAGGACTAACTATTGGATGCTTCTCAGTACCTGGATGATGGCATCATTTGTACCTCAGACCTCAGCATCACACAATATTCCTAGAAAACAGACCTGTGTATGTACCCCTAAATCTAAAAGAACAGCTGAAAATATAAATATAAATAAAGAAAACTGTAAAAAAAACTGTAAAAACAAGCTGTTCATCCTTAAGAAGCAACTCCTCCTCTGTTAAAGTTATATCAGCAGTTTAGTCCCATCTTCAGGCTTCATTTCTAATTGTAGGCCTCTTGATATTCCCACCACATCTGCATTTATGTCTTCCACTCAAGTCTGAACCTCTCAAAGTCATTCACGAAGGTTGGAATCAACTTCTTTCAAATTCCTGTTAATGTTGATATTGTGACCTCCTCCCATGAATCATGAATGTTCTTAATGACATGAAGAATGGTGAATCATTTCCAGAAGATTTCAACTTACTTTGCTCAGATCCATCAGAGGACTCATTATCTATAGCAGCAATAACTTTATAGAACGGGTTTCTTAAATAATAACACTTGAAAGTCAAATTGACTCCTTGATCCATGGGCCACAGAATAGATGTTATCAGGTATGAAAACAACATTAATCTTCCTTCTACATCTCCTTCAGAAGTCTCAGGGGACTAGGTGTATTGTCAACGAGCAGTAATATTTTGAAAGGGATCTTGTTTTCTGAACAGTAAATCTCAATAGTGGACTTAAAATATTCAGTGAACCATACTGTAAACAGATGTGTTGTCATCCAGGCTTTGTTGTTCCATTTATACAGCACATGCAATGCAGATGAAGCATAATTTTAATGGTCCTAGGATTTGGGGAATGATAAATAAGCATTGGCTTCAACTGAAACTAACCAATTGCATTAGCACCTAATACGAGAGTCATCCTGTCCTTTGAAGCTTTGAACCCAGGCATTGACTTCTCTCTAGCTATGAAAGTAATAATGACATCTTCCAACAGGAGGCTCTTTTGTCTACATTCAAAGTCTATTGTTTAGTGTAGACACCGTCATCAATGATCTTAGCCAGATCTTCTGGGTAATTTGTTGCAGCTTCTCCATCAGCACTTGCTGCTTCACCTTGCACTTTTATGTTATGGAGCTGTCTTCTTTCCTTAAACCTCATGAGCCAAACTCTGCTAGCTTCTAACTTTTCTTCTATAGCTTCCTTCCCTCTCTAAGCTTAGAACTGAAGACAGTTAGGACCTTGTTCTGGATTAGGCTTTGGCTTGAGGGAATGTTGTGGCTAGTTTGATCTATCCAGGCCACTCAAACTTTCTGCATATCAGCAACAAGGCTGTTCATTTTCTTCTCATTCATGTGTTCACTGGAGTAGCACTTTTAATTTCCTTCAAGAATTTTCTTTTCACAACTAAGCTGTTTGGTGCATGAGGCCTAGCTTTTTGGCCTATCTTGGCTTTCAGCATGCCTTCCTCAATAAGATTAATCAATTCTAGCTTTTGAGTTAAAGTGAGAGATTTGCTACCATGCCTCTCACTTGAACATTTATTGGAGAGTTCGTATTGGCCCTATTTCCATATTGTTATGTCTCAGGGAATAGGGATGCCTAAGGAGAAGGTGAAAGATGAAGGAATGGCCAATAGGTGGAACAGTCAGAACACCCACAATATTTATCGCTTAAGTTCACTGTTGTTTACGGGTGTGATTCAAAGTGCCTCAAAGCAATTATAATAGTAACATCAAAGATCACTGATTACAGATAACCACGACAGATATGATCGTAATGAAAAAGCTGAAATATTGCGAGAATCGCCAAAATATGGCGCAGAGACATGAAGTGAGCACATGCTGTTGGAAAAACGGTCCCCATAGGGTTGCCACAAACCTTCAATTTATAAAAAACAAACTATCTGCGAAATGCAATGAAGCAAAACACAATAAAATAAAATATGCCTGTAGTGTACAAATATTTTCAAAACCTAAAAGTGATATATTAAGAGCACTTGTAACACTTCAATGCCAGTTGAAGTTTGAGAGTAATAGCAGTATGAGTCTCAAATGACAGCATTTTGTTCTTTGAATATTTCTCAAAAATCCCCCCATAGAAGCTTCCTAAATGTAACTTTTTATTCCCTAGATGGCAAGATATTTGCTACAGATACTAGCTTCGAAGCATTCCTAGTTTTAGGCTAAATTAAGATTTATATATGTTTTTAATCCTGGCTCTGCTACTTACTCACTATTTGACTTTGGAATAGTCAAATCCTCATTTTTCTCATTTGTAAGATGGAAATAATATTGATAATACTTACCTCAAAGCATAGTTGTGAGGATTTGAAGAGATCAACTTCATAATGCGTAGCACAGGGCATGGCCCATTGAAAGCACCAATATGTGGCAGTTGCGGTGGTGGAGGTGGAGAGGGCAGCTGTGGTGGCCGTTAATTGCCTGCACAATAAAACACAGAAAGTGTTTCCTGGGCTTGATTGTGGTAGTAGAGTTTAAGGAGTGGTGTGCTACCCTGGCTAGTTCTGGCTTCGAGGGCTAATTATTAACTGTTAATTAATTTTTCAAGTGTGGCATTGGTGGAAACATTTACACTGCAGAAATCAGCAAATGCTACAAATCAGGGTTTCCTCCCACCCTAACTACTGCCCGAGCAAGTTACCAACACACTGCCGGCTTTAAGCCTTGTTTTGTGGAGTTTATTTTTTTAAAGAAACTTGTCTAACTTCCAATTCTTCTGGCTACAGACTTCAATAAATCCAATATTAGATATGATTTAAGCTAAATTTATACATTGTCTCATTTAAAACCTAAAAATAAAACGCTGCTATTCGGTATTCTGCTCTGCTTCTTCAAACTAATAGTAAGCTGTATTTCATTTCTCAAATTCTTTACTCATTATTCTATTGTTTTCTATACCAGAAATCTAAAGATACTCACTTAGCAAGTGTACTAGTCTGTTCTCACTTTGCCATAAAGAAAGTGAGACTGGGTAATTTATGACTAAAAGAGGTTTAATTTACTCACAGTTGTGCAGGCTGTACAGGACGCATGGTAGGGGAGGCCTCAGGAAACTCACAATTATGGCAGAAGGGTGAAGCAAAAGCAAGCACCTTCCTCACAGGCAGAACAGGAGGAAGAGTGGGAAGGGGAAAGGCCACACACTTTCAAACAACCAGATCCCTTGAGAACTCACTCACTATCACAAGAACAGCAAGGGGGAAATCCGTCCCCATGATCCAGTCACCTCCCACCAGGCTTCTCCTCCAACACTGGGAATTACAATTCGATGAGAGATTTGGGTGGAGACAGAGCCGAACCATATCAATGAGGCAATAGGAAAAAGTAAAAATTAATTAAATAAATAAATAATCTGCAATTATTTTTAAAGCCTGTATCTCTTTATCTCTGTATATTGCCGTGTATCTATGTATCTATCTCTATCTATCTATATACTATGGCAAGAACAGTATTTTGTATGCATCAAATTATTTGCATTTTCCTTCTGGACACACAGGTAGGCTCATGTGACTAGCTCTGGACTAAGGAATGTAAGTAAAAACAAAGTAGAAAGACGTATATCACTTCTAAATCTAATCGTACAAAAAGTTCTCACACAATCTCTCATTCTCTCTCTCTCTCTCTCTGTTTCAGTCTCTCCCTCTCCCACCTCTGTCTCTGTCAACCTGTCTTTCAAATCTGTCTGTCAATCTCTCTTCCTCTTCTTTCTCTGTCACTGTCTCTTTTCTCTTTTCACTGTCTATGGTGCCGGACATAAGAACTCCAAGATGGCAGAACCACACTGAGGAAACAGCTCAGATGCCTAAAGCACCACTGAGAAGAGAGTTGACCAGAAAAGCTTCCTGACCTGCTGTAAACTGTGACATGAGCGGAAAAAAAAGCCTACATTGCACTTAGCCACTGAGAGTCCAACGATGTCTTGTTACAACAAATAGAAACTACAAATATTATCACTCTTCCCTGTTTCTACACCAAGTCTTCAAGAAAAAAAGAGAGGGCAAGATGCCTAGATTTCGGGAGGCCTAGATTCATGATAGTTCCGTTCTCCATAGTTGCATTTTTTTAAAGATTGTTCAGTGGAATGAGTTTAATGCATAGTTTACTATAGAAAATCTGGGAAATGACGCTTTGCAGATGCTGCCGCCGCCGCCAGGAGCCCCGTACTATCAACCATGGTCAACCCCCACCATGTTCTTCCACATCGCTGTGGACAGCCAGCCCTTGGGCCGTGTCTCCTTCCAGCTGTTTGCAGACAAGGTTCTGAAGACAAAAGAAAACTTTCGTCCTCAGAGCACTGGAGAGAAAGGATTTGGTTATAAGGGTCCCTGCTTTCCCAGAATTATTCCAGGGTTTATGTGTCAGGGTGGTGATGTCACACGCCATAATGGCACTGGTAGCAAGTCCGTTGACAGAGAGAAAGTTGATGACAAGAACTTCATCCTAAAGTATACAGGTCCTGGCATCTTGTCCATGGCAAATGCTGTACCCAACACAAATGGTTCCCAGTTCTTCATCTGCACTGCCAAGAGTGGTTGGATGGCAAGCATGTGGTCTTTAGCAAGGTGAAAGATGGCATGAATATTATAGAGGCCATGGAGCGCTTTGGGTCCAGGCCTAGGCTAATGTGTGTGTTTTTGTCTTCATTTTTAACAAAAAAGTTTAGAAAGTAAAAATTTAAAAATGGTAATAGAAAAAAAATGGAATAAGAATATAAAGAAAAAATATTTTCACAGCTGTACAATTTGTGTTTTAAGCTAAGTGTTATTACAAAAGAGACCATAAATTTAAAAAAATTTAAAAGCATATAAAGTTAAAAAATGTTACAGTAAGCGAAGGTTAATTCATTCTGAAGAAAGAAAAATATGTTTTATACATCAAGTGTAGCCAAAGCGTACAGTGTTTATAAAGTCCTTGGGCCTCACATTCATTCACCACTGTCTCACTGTCTCACTCAGAACAATTCCCAGTCCTACAAGCTCCACTCATACTGAATGCCCTATACAGGTGTACCATTTTTACTTTTTACTGTACCTTTTTTATGTTTACTTACACAATGGTTGTAATTGCCTAAAGCATTCAATACAGTAATATGCTTTACAGGTATGTAGCCAAAGAGCAATAGACTATACCATATAGCCTAGGTATGTCATAGGCTATATATACCATCTAGGTTTGTGTACATACACCCCATGATGTTCATGCAATGATAAATTCACTTAGAGCATTTCTCAGAATGCATTCCCATTGTTAAGCAATACACAACTGTATTAAACTAAAATAACATTTAGATAAGAAAAATACAACTTAAGTGTCTTAGTCCATTCATACTGCTATAAAAAATACCATCAACTGGATGGCTCATAAACAACAGAAGTTTACTTCTCATAGTACTGGAGGCTGGGAAGTCCAAGATCATGGTTCCAGCATGGCTGGGTTCTGGTAAATGCCCTCTTCCAGTTTCTCACTGTGTTATATGGTGGAGGAGGCAAGGCAGGTTTCTGGGGTCTCTTTTACAAGGGCACTCATCCAATCACCTCTAAAAAGCTTCACCTCCTAATACCAGCACTTTGGTAATTACGTTTCAACATATGAATTCTGAGGAGACACATTCAGAGACCATAGGAATAGGTTCATAGGAATATTTTATGAGCTATATTTACACTCGAAGAAAATTGTCATAGACCCTGGTATAATGAATAGGTAAAATACCTTTAAACTCATACTGTGAATTTTATTAAAAAGATACAACAAAGTCCTGAAGAAGATATTTAACTGAGATTAGAAAACTTGGGTCTTAATCACTGTTCTGCCACTAATCTGCTGTACAACCTTGAGCAGTCATTTAACCTCTCTGTCATCTCATAAACTGAGGAAGTTTGGAAAAGGTGATTCTGTGTGATTCTGTCCACTTTCAAAATACTATATAATCAACACTATACTCACAGTCTGAGAAAATGACTATTGAGAGTTATTGAATTTAAAGACTTGCCTTTTTTTTTTTTTTTTTTTTTTTTTGAGACGGAGTTTCACTCTTGTCACCCAGACTGGATGGGCGTGATCATGCAATGGTGTGATCTCGGCTCACTGCAACTTCTGCCTCTCAGGTTCAAGTGATTCTCTTGCCTCAGCCTCCTGAGTAGCTGGGATTACAGGTGCACGCCACCATGCCCAGCTAATTTTTGTATTTTAGTAGAGACGGGGTTTTACTATGTTGGCCAGGTTGGTCTCGAACTCCTCACCTCAGGTGATCGGCCCCCCTCGGCCTCCCAAAGTGCTGTGATTACAGGCGTGAGCCACCATGCCCTGCCAAGTCTTGCTTTTTAAAACATGTTGTTGGTAATATTATGCCAAAATTGATGGTCAGGCACATATCAAGCCCCTGAGAATTTTATCATTCCAATACAAAAAACATAAGCTACTTTATAACAATCTATTTTATAATATGGTTTCCAGAACTGTGCTGTGTTGAAAATCTTTATACTCACCCCACATTATCAAAAAATAATGTAAAAAATATTTTTCTTTTTTTTTTGTATGTTTTTATTTTTGTTTTGAGACAGGGTCTCACTCTGTCACCTAGGCCGAAGGCACGATCACGGCTCACTGCAACCTCTGCCTCCCACGCTGAAGACATTCTCCCACCTCAATCTCCCGAATAACTGGGACTGCAGATGTTGCAGGTGTGCACCATAATGCCACGCTAATTTTTTTTTTTTTTTTTTTTTTGAGACAGGGTTTCACCGTGTTGCCCAGGCCAGCCTGAACAAATATTTGTCGATCACTCACTGTGAGTCAAACTTTGTTTTAGACATTGTATGAAAAAATAAAACTACACTCTCAAAAAAACAAGACAAAACTTGGATTCAGATACCCTTCTGTCCTCAAGAACAGAATTCAGGAAAAATATAAAATAGCTTGAATATAAGGTAGGTCTTAATATAAGACCTGGTAAAGGCATAAGCCGAATGCATAATTCAGGGGGGAAAGGGATGTGACATCCAAATGAGAACAGGGAGGGCTTAACCAAGAACTTGGCATCTAGATGCATCTTGAAGATGGCTTGAATTTTTACAGATGAAAAAAAAGTATTACTGGTGAGTAGAACAGCAAGAGAAAATGTGAAAAGAGAAAATGTAGCACATTTTCAAGAAAAAAAAAAAGCAAATTGATGAGTTTGACTTGAGGGTAGAGAATAAAATAACTCATGAGAGGTTATACAGAGATAGCCAATTATAGAGGGTCCTAAATACCAAGCTGAAGGATACATACTCAGTTTGAAACATGCAAGTGGGTCTCTGAAGGTTTTGATCAGGGGATTATAAGATACAATATTTTGAGGGAAAAAAGGAGAAAGCTATGAAACCGTGTGTAGCAAGGCCTCTTGACAGTGAAGTCAGGCAGGCAGGCTGAGGGTGAGGCAGGTTCCAGATAATGTCGATAGCTTAAGGGGAAGACAGAATACTGGAGCAGTCAAATGTCAGTGGAAGCAATTGGACATGCACTGTAGGATTACGAGGAGTGTGGTGACATGAAGGTTTCTTTCACTTTTTCAGGGTCCCAGAGACACTCAGGATTCTGTGACAAAAACTCCCCTGTAAGTGGATGCTGTTACCCTTAATTCCTCACTTTCTCTGGTAGTTATCAGAACTAGGAGTTGCTCAGCATATTAGCAAGATTAAACAGGAAAAATGGTTCTAGACATGCCCCATTTCCAAAGTAAATATAGTCCCCCCAAAATGTGGGTAAATAAAATTTTTAAAGATCAAACTATGTGCTATATATCCAGGAATCTTGCAGTACAAGATTTCCTTTTGCAAAACAGAGGATCATTTTGTGCCAAAAGTAACTGCCCAATAATTTGTCTTTCAACCTTCTTTTAAACCTATAGCCCCTTTCTAATAAATCTAAAAATCTCAGGCCCTTTTAAATGTTAGTCAAAATTTCAATGTAAAATGATGATCAACACATTAAAGCAATTATACAATGAAATGTGCTTCTTTTTACTATTATTACACCCTAAGTTCGCACAACGTGCAGGTTTGTTACATATGTATACATGTGCCATGTTACTGTGCTGCACCCATTAACTCATCATTTACATAACTATGTCTCCTAATGCTATCCTTCCTCCCACCCTCACCCCATGACAGGCCCCGGTGTGTTATGTTCCCCATCCTGTGTCCAAACGTTCTCATTGTTGAAAGCTGAAACGTGCTTCTTAAAACAATATATGCTCCTGATTCTCACGTCACCACCAGCTAACTCCCAGAATACACCCTTATCCCACACCAAAACACCTCTGCAATATTTGAACAAAAGCACTGACTCTAAAACAGTCATTGCTTGGAGAAAAAAAAAAAGATACACCATTTGTACTTTGCTGCCTCAGAGCTAGTTGCACAATTATTCTTTGCTGCATCAGAGCTAATTGCACAATCAAAAGAGAGCAAGTTTATTAGTGAAACTTCCTAATTATCTTTACACTAAAGAAGGTAACTACAAACAGAAAAAAAAGAATACTCCAAAAGTCATATTGTGTCCAGAACTGGTGGGTTCTTGGTCTCACTGACTTCAAGAAAGAAGTCGCGGATCCTCGTGGTGAGTGTTAACAGTTCTTAAACATGGTGTGTCCAGAGTTTACTCCTTCAGACTTTCACATGTGTTTAGAGCTTCTTCCTTCTGGTGAGTTCCTGGTCTGTCAGAAGTGAAGCTGTAGACCTTGGTGGTGAGCATTACAGCTCACTACCGCAGCATGTCTGGAGTTGGTCTTCCCGATGGGTTTGTGATCTCACTAGCTTCAAAAGCAAAGCTGCAAACCTTCACCGTGTTACAGCTCATAGCAGTGTAGACCCAAAAAATTAGCAGCAGCAAGATTTATCGCAAACAGCGAAAAAACAAAGCTTCCGCCCTGTGAAAGACAACCCAAGCAGATTGCCACTGGCAAGCTGCGGCAGCCTGCTTTTATTTCCTTATCTGGCCCCACCCACATCCTGCTGATTGGTCCATTTTACAGAGAGCTGATTGGTCCGTTTTGACAGAGTGCTGATTGGTACGTTTACAATCCTTGAGCTAGATACAGAGTCAGAGTGCTAGTTAGCTAGATACAGAGCACCAATTGGTGCGTTTACAAACCTTGAACTAGACACAGAGTGCTGATTGGTGCATTTATAATCCTTGAGCTAGACACAGAGTCACAGAGTGCTAGTCCTCCAAGTCTCCACTAGGTTAGCTAGATACAGAGTGCCAATTGGTGTATTCACAAACCCTGAGCTAGACACAGAATGCTGATTGGTGCACATACAATCCTCCCGCTAGATATAAAAGTATCCAAGTCCCCATCCAGTTCGGGAGCCCAGTTGGCTTTACCCAGTGGATCCAGCACCAGGGCTGCAGACAGAGCTGCCTGCCAGTCCCCAGCCGCGCCTGCAGTCTTCAACCCTTGGGCTGTCAATGGGACCCGGTGACACGGAGCACAGGGCAGCACCCGTTGGGGAGGCTCAGGCCGCGCCCGAGCCCACCGTAGGGGGAGGAGCTCAGACACAGAGGGCTGCAGGTCCCAAGCCCTGCCCCACTGGGAGGCAGCCAAAGCCGGTGAGAATTTGAGTGCAGCGCTCCCGGCAGGACAGCACTGCTGGGGGACCCGGCACAACTGCCGCAGCTGCTGGCCCGGGTGCTAAGCCCCACACTGCCCTGGGCCGGCGGTGCTGGCCGGCTGCTCCATGTGCTGGCCCGCCAAGCCCACGCCCGCGCCCGCCAGAACTCACACCGGCCTGTCAGCGCAGCGCGCAGCCCAGGTTCCTGCCAGCGCCTCTCCCTCCACACCTCCTGGCAAGCAGAGGGAGGGGGCTCCGGCCTCAGCCAGCCCAGAGAGGGGCTCCCACGGTGCTGTGGCGGGCTGAGCGGCCCTTCAAGTGCCGCCAGAGTGGACGCTGAGGCCAAGGAGACACTGCAAGTGAGGGCTGCTAGCACTTTGTCACCTATCAATATATTTTTTGGAATGCTAACAGATTTGGTTTTCTAATTATGTTTAATATAATTTATTATTGCATTTCCTAATCCCACATGACATAACGTAGGAGACAGATCACAAACAGTGCAGATTAGAAGAAGCCAGTGAAAGTTTCAAAATGCATTGGAAAAACCCATAAAACAGAAAACTCACACAGGAATTTGAGAACCAAGATACTGTAAGGGTAGTGACTTAAAAGACATGTAAATAGTCCTTTACAACTATTTCTGTCATCTTTTTAGGTTGGTAGTGGTACATTACAATTGAAAAACTCATTCCTATAGTTCTATAGTTTTTTTAAATTTCATGTCGTTTTTTCCTTGCTTTTTTCTTTCTTGCTCCTCATGTGGTTCCCCACCCTCTGCAGTATCTAGACACGATCCATCAGCTAGATTCATTTCTCAGGAAAGTACTGACGCAAAAAGGGAGGAAAGTCATCAAATGAGTCGTCGTTTTCATTTTTACAGATTAAAACACTGAGCTGATAAAATACCAAAGTCAAAATTTAAACCCCAAAATGACAGCTTCTTACATTTATACAGCACTTATACTTTTTAAAGGATTTCACACACCTAGTTTAAATTTACTTAACATTGTTTTTTTTTTTTTTGACAGTCTCACTCTGTCACCCAGGCTAGAGTGCAGTGGTGTGATCTTGACTCACTGCTACCTCTGCCTCCTGGGTTCAAGCGAGTCTCCTGCCTCAGCCTCCCAAGTTGCTGGGATTACAGGTGCACGCCACCACACCCGGCTAATTTTTGTATTTTTAGTAGAGACGGGATTTGACCATGTTGATCAGCCTGGTCTCAAACTCCTGACCTCGTGATCCTCCCACCTCAGCCTCCCAAAGTGCTGGGATTACAGGCATCAGCCACTGCACAGGGCCAAAATTTACTTAACTTTTATTAGATTATTGTATCTAAAAATGGGTTCCTGAAGGCAGGGGAGAGACATGCTAAGATTCATATTTGTGATACTTGCATTTTTTAAAATTCCACATATAAATATAAAAATTAGGGGTAAAAATGTTAAGAAAACACTTGCTTTTTTAAGTTTTTGTTAAGCCATGTGGTATTACAAAATTATCTATAAAATTGTTCAGATTATTTTACATATTTTGGTCTAAACTTAAGCCAATAAATACTTAGTCAGATGTCCAGTCTAAAATAAACCTATCAGCAGGGCACAGTGGCTCCTGTAGTCCCAGCACCTTGAGAGGTCGAGGCAGGCAGATTGCTTGAGCCTAAGAGTTCAAGACCAGCCTGGGTAACATGACAACACCCTGTTTTTACTAAAAATACAGTTAGACAGGTGTGGTGGTGCACGCCTGTAGCCCCAGCTACTCAGGAGGTTGAGGTGGAAGGATTGCTTGAGCCCAGGAGGCAGAGATTGCAGCAGGCTGAGATCCTGCCACTGCACTGCAGTTTGGGCGACAAGAGTGAGACCCTGTCTCAAAAAAAACAATAATAATAATACATAAAATATAAAATAAACCTATCAAAAAAGAAACTGAGGCTAAAAAAACTGCTCGTTCTTTCTGTCATCTATATAGTTCTTGAGGATTTGGATTTGTTCTTACTCAAATTATTTGAGCATATTTTGTTGTAGCATACACACAGTATTTTCAGAATTACAAACCCAAAACTAATACATAGAGAATGTGCCCAATAAAATAATTGAATGCATAAATAAGTTAAATTGAACAGAGAGCAAAAGGATAGGTAAGTGTAATAAGAAAACTTGAGAATGGAAATAGAAACAGGATAATTTCAGTGATATGATAAAATGACAATTGGAAATGATTGATTTAACTCATTGATGCTTCTACATAATTTATTTGCATTTTTAAATTCCAGGTGTGTTTAAAATAAAAGTAAGTCTAAAATTATATCAATCTTTTTTTCTGTGCTAGAAGTGCTAAAAACTTGATATTTTGTATTATTTTTTGACTTATTTTAAGAGAAATTAAGTCACATTAAAGATTATTTAAAGATTTGTTTCCAATACGAAGAATTAGATATTCTTGTGCCCTGTGACCTACTTATCCACTTTTTGGTTTCTGTTGTTTCAGTATTCAATAATATGCTGAGATATTTTAGAAAATGAAAATTTTCATATTTAATTTCTCAAGCATATTAACACATTGCATCACATATGAGCAACTGCATATGAAGTGGACCAATGTCTTTGAACAAAGCAGTGAATGCCCTCTAGTGTTTCTGGCTAGAATATCTGTTTTAATAACAGAAAGATAAATTATATATTTAAATGATATTTTATAACTATTTAAAAAGTAAATTATAAACAACAGAATCTGAATATGTAAAATATTTCAAATGTAATAAAAAATAGAGTAGCAACACATATTGTCCAATCTAAATAATAGATATTATTGTAATGTGTACATAATGGTGATAGAAATCAGAGATGTTCTGAGAGTTTTTCAGATGTGAAACATGTATCATGCTCATTTCTAGTACTGCTTTTCTAGCTAACTCTAAACTAAAGTAGTTATAGAAGTCTTTTTTTTTTTTTTTTTTTTTTTTTTTGAAACAGGATCTCGCTCTGTCATCCAGGCTAGAGGGCAGCAGTGCAATAATAGCTCACTGCAGCCTTGAACTCCTGGGTTCAAAGGATCTTCCCATCTCACCTTCCCGAATAGCTGGAATTACAGGTGCACACCACCATGTCCAGCTCTTTTTTTATCTTTTGTAAAGACAGAGTCTTGCTATGTTTCCCAGGCCAGGTCAAACTCCTGGATCAAGCAATCCTCCCACATTGGACTCCCAATGAAGAAATCATTCTCAAAGCAGCAAATACACATATTTTGGCCCAAAAGCCATACCTGCGCCCTGTCCACAAGCATACATACACAGAGCTTCTATCTCTAGAAGATAAAACACTATTTCCATGGGCATCTGCTGCCTCTGCTCAAGTCATCCTGTTAACAATGTCCATGGGGAAGCAGTAAAGAAAACCGTTTACCTGGACACTCGCCAAGCTTGCAATGTTCCTGTGTGCCTTGCCTTAACTTTACACGGCAGCAATCATTTCAAGAATATACAATCCCAAGAACAAAAAAATACCAATACATCAGTGATAAGCACCAGTGCCTGATCTATCTAGTGCAACATTTGCTTAAAGAGAAGAAACAGGAACATCAAAAAGCATGTTGAATATCTGAGCTTGTCATGACTTAACAGATAGTGCATGTCATCTTAGAAACTAAGGAAAGTGATTATAACTGTCACAAATGAAAAAGTCATTGGAAAATATTTGAGTTGAATACATCAAGTAGTGAGTATCTGTTATTTTTCTTGCCCAGCATCCCTTCACTTTCTTTTGGGGACGACCTCTCTTGCCTTTCACAAAACTGGCTTTGCATGGAAGGTATTTTATTTTCTTCAGGACCAACGAATGGGTTCAGAGTGCAACCTTACCCAGACTTTAACTTAAGGAGTATCTTAGGCAGAGCAAAGAGGGGATGAAAAGTTTCTCCCCAGACCTCAGAGCCTCCTGTTAACTTTTCCTCGGAATCTGTGTGAAATATCGGTAGCTCATTTTTTCCTCTTTTTGCTTAAGTTAACCAGAATCAGGATGCCTAATTAAACTACTTCATAATATCGGTGTTATGCTTATCACAGTTAAATGGTTGCATAAAGCATGAAGAACAAAATTAAGTGGAATAATTATTTTGTATTTTAACTACACATGAATAATTTATGGACAATATTTTACCATGTAAGAACATTATCAGCTATAGTTTTAAAACAGAATTTGTGGAGATGTTACATTATTAATTTACTTTCATGAAAACCTACAAAAGAGCACAATAAAAAAATTAAAACAAAAATATTATTCGTTGCTCATGTTTACAGATAAACAAGGATGTCTTCTTTCATTCTGTGCTTCAATTGTCAGGTGCTATAAAAATGTGTTTCCTCCACCACTGCCTCAAAAATTGAAGGGAGAGAATTAACCTCTCTATCTCTCCAGATCTTTCACGCAGTTCAAATTTACACTTACTTTTGTTTCCATTTTTAACCTACCAAAAAGTAGCTCAGTTATAATCTTTGTCTTTATTAGTAAATAATCCATGTATTTTACATGAAAGAAGCAAAGCAAAATAAGGTCTATTTTAAAACATATTTGTTTATTTAAATAGTTGTTTCAGAAAATTTTTACTTAAATATCTTTACATGTACTATAAATTTCAAAATTCCTATAAAAGAGCAGAATACCTACTTACATTTTTGGCAGATAATTTTATTAGAAGTACAATTAAACTATGATTATATAACCTTAAAAATGCAATGTGCTTTAGTTTACCGAGTGTTCTCAAGTGGGTTATTTCATTTAAGCCTTATGACCATGTGAATGGGAGTCAGAGAATTATAGCCGCATCTTACAGATAAGGAAAGGGAAGCTTAAAGAAGGTAAGTGGCTTACCCAAGGTAAGTAAAGCCAAGACTCAAATGCAGATATTCTACCTCCCGGGCTATGGTTTCTTTCCACTCTCTTATACTACAAAGTAATCTGAAGTTTTATTTTCCTAGAGTTGCATTAACCTCGTAGTGTAAATATCAGTGAGATAGAAGCAAACCAAGCACATGGAATGACACAAGATCCCTGGGCAGTTTCCAGAAATCGCAAGTTACTGGTGATTATTATTGCCTTTCTATCAGGAACTGAAGTGTCTTTCACTTCACATAGTTGATTATTCTCTAGGATAATCCAGTAATGTATATCCCGTTTCAATGAGAGCCAACAAATCTGAATATGTATTTCCATCATGACCAGCACTTAATAATGAAAAATAACACTAAATATGATTTGTTGTGTCAGTAAAAAGTGACATTAAAGTCCTACCCTTCACCAGTAAAAAAAAAAAAAAAAAATTTTTTTTTGAGATGCAGTTTTGCTCTTGTTGCCCAGGCTGGAGTGCAATGGCATAATCTCGGCTCACCGCAACCTCCGCCTCCCAGGTTCAAGCGATTCTTCTGCCTCAGTCTCCCAAGTATCTGGTATTACAGGCATGCACCATCACACCCGGCTAATTTGTATTTTTAGTAGAGACGAGGTTTCTCCATGTTGGTCAGGCTAGTCTCGAACTCCCAACCTCAGGTGATCCACCCACCTCAGCCTTCCAAAGTGCTGGGATTACAGGCATGAGAAGGCATTTTTCTAGAAGCGATGTTGGATTTGCATTGATTTATCATCACTCTTGTCCAAAAGCCCTTGTGACTGGTGCAAACAATACCATGCTGGCTAAATTAAGTAATTATATTATTTTAACATACTTTTGTCAACTCTATCAGTTAAAAATTGAGGGCTTTTGACCCTATCGTTAATATTTTTATTACATAAATTTATTTATATTTATTAATCCTGTCTTTGCATCTGTTTCTCTGAGATCCTGGAGAATTAAAGGATCACAGAGAGCCCTTATACCTTATATGGTATATAGTTATATCATGTAAATAGTATAATTATTTTGAATTTTAACTATAACATCCTTTGATATCTTATAGTTAAAATACAAAATAATTTTACCATTTTATTTCATTCTTCATGCTTTGATGCTATGGAGCATCAAAATATCAAGTGGTTCCATAGGACACATGAACTTTTCCACACCATGCACTAATTAGCAAAGCTCAAAGAGACCTGGACCTGAGTTTAAGATTTCAAAATCTAATTTAATGCATAAGAACCAAATAGTAGATCACCCAGATATTAGAAAATAAGACCAATGTTTCCACTCGCTCCTTCTTCATAAAACTTCCAGAAGGGAAATTGTGTTAGCCCAGAACCTCAGAGAAACAGATACAAAGACAGGATTAAATATGTCAGGATTTTAACAGTGGGAAATGCCTGTGTAAAAAGAAATAAAGAAGGAACTAGGAAAGTCGGGGAGAGCTGTCGGACTGCATCCAAGTCTGACCCCAGGATGATGGAGAGAAGGTTGAATGGAAGAATCCTACGCTGCTCTGCAGTCTGAGAATTGTTTGTCAAAGCCATGGGGAAGTACTCCAGCCTAAGCGGTGGACAAAGGAACCCCACCTGTCTTTCAGGACCAAGACGGCCTCAGTATCGCCACAGCACTCAGTCCATTGGTAAGAGCAATGAATGGGAGGTATGGCTGACTTCAAAGCACAGCAGCTGGGTGCTTTGTCTGTGAGGTGCATTTTCATGCCTGCCAAAGGTAGGATGAAGGGAAGGTGCATGAGAGAAGTTTCTCTAAAATCTTTAATGTTAAAGGAAACATTTTCTATCAGACATACATTAATTACTTCATAAAAGAACTAAGTCCATGTAATTTTGAAATAATATCAATAGCATTACTATAAATAGAAAACTGAGAAAAGCATTTTGAATTACAATTTTCAGAAAATGTAAAATCATCAAATCATTTTTAAAAATCTATAGTTTCATTCAACACCAGGTGGAGCCCTTTTGCTTTTCAAAACTGAAAGAGGAAATTTTTCTTAATTTAATACAGGTTTACGTTGATTATTTCATAACTCTTAAGTCATCATTTTAAATCATTTTAAGACTTTCTCATTATATTTATCACCATTGTAAACCTGGTTTCTTTCCAAATACCATGGACTAGCTAAAACTGCAAGGTTAATATAAAGCCACCAATTCTAAAAGGTATTGTTAAATATCTAAAATAAAGTTTTTAATAATACTGTTTTAAAGATCTGTATACTTTTAAAGGAAAGACTTAAAACGTGATTTAAATTTCATATTCAATCTTAAACAAATCAAACTACTTAAAGTACTCTCCCAAATCTCCAACTTGCTACATCATCATTCTTTTTATCCAAAATACCTTATCTATAGAAAATTTATTCCTTTAAAACAGATTTCAGTTAGCAAGCAATGAATTTCTGAAAATATATATATTTAAAAAGCAAAAAAAAAAATTATTAAGTTTTAAAAAACAGATTTCAGGTTATAAAGTATAATATTTTTAATATCTGCCCTGTGCCAATCAGAAAGTATAGGATAAAAATAACAATGTTTATAAAGTAGACATGCTTTTTCCAAGTAAATTGTAATAGCAAGGAGGCATTATTTATTCTGTGTCTATGCCTCAGAATTCTGTCATTCTCATTGCAGGGAAATAGAAACAGATAAATATAAATACATTTTCGTAATAAAAATGTTAATGATCGTGTTAAAAGCCCCCAATTTTTAACTGATGGAGTTGACAAAAGTATATTAAAAGTGTATATTTAATGGCATAGTTTGTATCCATTTTTACTTATTCATCCATCCAAGAAATACAGAGATATATGCTGAAGAGACAGGAATAAATAACACAATCATAGTACCTGTCCTTGAAAATTCAGAAGGCATTCAATGAAGCAAGCATTATAATAAAGGCTATTGTAATTAAGGAAATACACAGTACTCTGGAAGCACCTAGCAAGGGAACCTAAGGGCTAACCTAATCTGGGGGACAGGGAAGACCTTCCAAAGAATTGAAATTTAAGCTGACACTCCTCAGTAGGAGAGAATGAGGCAAAGAACAAAAGGCAGGGTTGGGGTTTTTATGTTTATTTTATTTTTATTGGCATATAATAATTTTACATAGTTATAGGGTACAACATGATATTTAGATACACGTATATATTGTGTAACCATCAAATCAAGATAAAAGGTAGAGTGTTTAATGTGAGCAAACAGGTTTTAAAAGGCCTTTAGGTGAGATAAAGTAGGTCAAATTCTAGAAGGTAAAAGCATTTCAACATAGCTAAAACACAGAGCTCTAGAGGAAGGGTGAAAATAAAAGACTTGGAGAGATTTGTGAGAACCAAACTGTGGAGGCTCTTTCAACAGAATTAGGAAATTTGGATTTTATCCAAAAACAATGGAAAGCATAAATCAAGGTTCTGAGTTAAAACATGAAAGCATGTGATAACCAGACTTGGAAATGTTCAGCGTCTACAAGAGCAATATGTTTGATGAATCATCAGTACCTCTACCAAAGTAAACTACTTACTTAGACATGATAATTTCAGCTTTTCTTATCCATTAGAATAGTAGCATTGAAATACAAGCCCAGTTTATATAATGATTGTTGATTTCAATGACATTCTTACCATTACACCTCTTGAAAAGTTATACTGTCTTTCAGATTATCTGGGGTTTTTTTTTTTTCTTGTTATAATTACCTTTCCCCAAGAAAACATGCTAAGTAGATTTACTGTAAAAAGTGATATTTCAATATTACAATTTTAGAAAAATCCAGTCACCATTTTACTCAATACATTTCTAGTCAGGAAATTTTAAAATGGAGCAAATTTGAATTGAGTTCCATGTTTGGATGGTCCAAAAATATTTTTCTCTGTGGACCTATGCCAACAGATCTGTGCTCTGCAGTTTGTGCTACACATTAGCTATGTCCGTGTGTTTCAAAGCACTGTAATGTCTACCCTGTATTTTTCTTTGAAGGTGTTCTTAACTGTTATAAACTTTATTTTTTTTTTTTTAATTTATTTATTTACTTTGAGACGAGTCTCTCTCTGCCTGCCCAGGCTGGAGTGCAGTGGCGCGATCTCGGCTCACTGCTAGCTCTGCCTCCCGGGTTCACACCATTGTCCTGCCTCAGCCTCCCGAGTAGCTGGGACTACACAGGGCTTCACCATGTTAGCCAGGATGGTCTCGATCTCCTGACCTCACGATCCACCCGCCTCGGCCTCCCAAAGTGCTGGAATTACAGGCGTGAGCCACTGCACCCGGCCTATAAACTTTAGTTTTAAGTGTAATTTGAGTGCAAATAATCGTGATCTCCCTAAAGTCAAAAAAATTGATGAAGATCATACAGAAAAAAGAATGCACCTTTCAAAGAATGACTCCCCAACCCCCCACATCCTCCTTTGCCACCCACTATCAAGCCATTTCTTCTTCCTTTGGAGAATATAATAAATCTTTATCATGTTACATTTTATGTATGACCTGTTTCTTTACTTTCAAGTTGTTTTTATTACTTATATTATTCAAGTGATCTTTTTTCTGTCTGTGAAAAGTGTTTGATTATCTTGGGTTGAGATGGCATACACTATAATTTTCCTTATGTTAAGCTTCACAGAAAAAAATTTAAATTTATGCCATCATTTTAAGGCATTTTATTAAAGAGTATTTATTTATCTCTCTCTTTTTTAACTGCCTGCTCCTGTCTTTTCATTTTTTTCTTTTGGGGTTTTTCTCTTTTCACTCCTTAATTTTTTAAATTAAAAAAAAGTGTTATTTAGCTATAATTGACATACAATAAGTGGAACACATTTAAAATATTTAACTTGAGCTTTGACATATGCATACGTATAACAATCATACCGATTTCCCCCCACATGAAAAGATGCATAATTTCACATATAATTGGAAATGCCAAATACTAACACAATTTTTCACCTTTCAGATAGGCAAAAATTCAGGAGCTTTTGCATACACACCATTAATGAGAAATGAACAATGGTGTGAACCGGGGAGGCGGAGCTTGCAGTGAGCCCAGATCGCGCCACTGCACTCCAGCCTAGGCAGACAGAGGGAGACTCGTCTCAAAATGAATGAAAAGTTTGAGGGCACTCTCAAACTTTTTACATGGTACTACAAAATGATGTAATCTATTAGGAGGGTATTAGCAAATTGCATGTGCATTTATTCTTTGTTCCAGCATTTTTACTTCTAGGAATTTACCCTGAAGGTATACCTCACCTTAAAAAGGTTATCCAATATGGCATTACTGGTAATAGTAAAACATTAGAAACGATCAAAATGCCCATGTATAGGAACCTGGTTGAATAAACAAGATGGAATATTATGCAGGTCTAAAATTGAATTTTAAGAAAAACAAATGAACCTCACTGTATACCAAATTGGTAACATAATCAGAAAAAAAGATAATTGAAGTATCTTTATAGTACAGTAATGTGACTGCATCTTTGGTGTGATATACTGTAAGGACAAAAAAACTGCAAACAACTACTGAACTTATAATGATTTGGGCATAATAATTGTGATCCCAATTTATATGAAATGCAGAAAAGAGCAATTGTGTGAATATATTGATATTCTTAGGAACTGGGGCTCTCTCTGTTGGAGAAGGGAGATGCAAATATGGATTGGGGAAGGAGAGGAAGAATTTAATGGCATTGTTTTGAAATAGGACTTGTTAGTATTGACTCGTGATTTTTAAAAAATGTATTTTCTAGTTTTCTCCATTGAAAAGGCATGGAAGCAATGACACATCAGTAGCAGTAAACACACCCATTCCCCAGTGTCAAGAACTGTACAGAATCTGAGATTTTATCCTACTTGAAACCTGACAAGCTAGGCTGCCAGTTTCATGAATGCTGGCAGAACACAAGAAACTCCTGGGTCAGCAACAAAGGACTTTATTATTCATGGAAATAGAGTTCCCAGAGTATCAGTATTTGCTCCTGTTCTCCAACCTCAATTCCCGCAGAGCAACATGAAAAGAACCAGGTGACGTCTGCACACGCAATGGGTTCTGTTATAGGAAAGAAACCCTGAATTTGCTGAATCTTGTAGAATGGGAAGGCTGTCTGACATTTGCCCAGAGAGAGACATTATCTTGATTATGCTGGACAGTAAACAAACCTGGCCTTGGCTCTGGAGAAAGACATTATCTCTATCTTCCAAGGCCATTCACTTCACAAACACCCTGGAAAAAGGAGTCCAGAACAAAGAGCTGGGACTCCCTCCCTCACAAGGTGCACAGAAATGTGAGAGACCTGCACAGAATTGTCTCTCTCCCAACAGTCATATCTTGGTGTGGAAACACTACTCCTTACTTTTAAATAAATACATAAATAACTTTTAATGAATTTCTTTGATAAACAGTTGATTATAAATTTGGAGCAAGGAAAGATCAAGGTAAATTTGAAATATTGTATTGTGTCGGAAAGCAAAAGAATCCTGAAAAATTGATGGAGATGTTCAAAGGAACATTGGAGTCAGAACAATTTAAGCATCAAAAAGAATAACTATGGAGTGGATTTTAACACATTAAATAGAAAAAGAATCCACAAGGCAACAGTGATCCTTTAAAAAGGTAGAGGGAGTTCATCCTTAGGAGAATGTCAGCTAATAATACAAAAGCAACAAGAGAATGAGAAAATAGGTATGAATCTTCCACGGACACCAAAACTCTTGGTTAAAAAGTTATTGAGGAACACAGACTCAAAACATCACTCCAAAGATTGTTTATTGATTACAAATGGTAAAAGTTACTATTACAGTGGAGAAATCTAGCAGACACCACCTCAACCAAGTGATTAAACTTATCATTACCAATGATGAGGCAAGTTGACATTATATGCAACCTGGAGGGATGCATTGAAAGCAATATCACCTATGTATTATTTATATTAAAACATATTTAACCTGATACAGTCATAAGGAAACTATAAGATAAATTCACATCATGGGCCAGGCATGGTGGCTCATGTCTGTAATCCCAGCACTGTGGAAAGCAAGGTAGATCACTTGAGGCCAGCAGTGCAAGGCCAGCCTTGGCAACATGGCGAAACCCCTTCTCCAATAAAAATGCAAAATAAATTAGCCAGGTGTGGTGGCACATGTCTGTAGTCCCAGCTACTGGGGAGTCTGAGGTGAGAGAATTGCTTCAGGCTGAGAGGCGACGGTGCAGCAAGTCGAGATTGTGTCACTGCACTACAACCTGGGTGACAGAGACCCTGTATATATTTTAAAAAAAAAAATCCAAATTGTGGACTATTCTACAAAACAACTGGCCTAGACTTTTCATAGATGTCAATACCAAGACCAGAAAAATAAAAGGACTGGTAGTATGTTTAAGATGAAAGATTAAAGAGACATGACAACTTAATGCACAAATAATTACTGATTGGCTTCTAGTTTTTTAAAGAATGACTAAAATATTGTTGAAAATTTTGGAAATTTGAAAACGTGGACCATTTATTAGATAACACTAATGTGTCAGTAATATTGTGATAATATTGTGGTTATATAACAGAATGTTCTTTTTCTTTGGAAACAGATGTTAAAGTATCAGGAATAAAACAATGTGACCTCCGCAATGTATTTTCAAATAATTTGAAAAAACAGATTATGAATGTAAAAAGTGCTCATTGATGAATTCTAGGTGAAAGACATATAGATGCTCATTTCAACTTCTTTGAGGGTTGGCAATTTTTCAAAATAAAAAAGTTGCGAAAAAATTAATAAATCACATTCCCTGGTCATCTTTCAAACCTGTATTCCTGATCTCTTGCAAACGTTCAGCCCACCCATTTTTAGGATCATTTAAATTACCTCTTTTGAAACATATTGCCAGTTTTCTTATTATTTTATTATGGAGTATATTAAAACTGTGCATGGAATTTTGCTATCAGAGCACATGACTTTGACCTAGGGTAGATAATAGCTTTTATTTTGTATAAACATTATGTTTAAAATCTTGAATTTCTAGGCTATCTACACTAAGATTATACCTTAACTGATTTTCAGGTCTTTCACCTGGTTCATAACTGATAATACATAGATAAATATAATTTGGATTAATTTTTCATATATTTTCAATCACTGAAATTAATATGCCTTTTTGTCTATTCATGTAGTTACCCCTTTATTCCATAGTCATTAAAATTCCCAAAATAGCTTAGCAACAAGCAATATCTTCAAGTATGTCGCTACCTATTTTGACTTTCCAGTATTTACAAGTTGTTAAACTCATCCAGTTCTACCTTTCCTTTTGGAGGCCTCTATTGATCACAATTCTATTCCCAGAGACTTTTCGTTTTATGCCTCTAAGACTTTTCACACCTTTTAAATTGTCTACCCACCTCATCTTTTCCCACTGTAACGTTGACAGGAAATTTTGTGAAAGGCTTTTTGAATGATAAATTATGTCTATTGTTTCGGTGCATCCTATTCATATATACCCCCCAAATTAATATATGAGCCAGACATGATAACCTTGAATAAACTGTGCTATCTTTTCCCCAGAGAAGGCATTTGCTTAAAGTTACCAAATTCCCTTTAGTCCATTAAAGATCAGAACACAGATTTTTTGTGCAACCACTGCCTTATTTCCTTTTAGGTTTCCTCTCACTTCCTTAATTCTCAGTTATGTGAACACGCCATCCTTATTTTTACAACTTCACAGTATAATTAATTATATCTGGACCACGACAGAATAAAAGACAATTAACAACATCACCGCATCTTTGTAGCATTTCACTGTCTATTCCTACCACCTACACAGGTTCTTACAGATGCTTATGCTTACCTTTCATCTGTGTGATGCCATTAAAAGGAGAGTGAAGGGTGATACCATACATTATGAGACAGCATTACTGTTAGCAGCTCACACAAACACGCAGCATCCAATTGAATGTTCAAAACACACTCTCATACTCTAAGACTGAGTTGTATCTTTCAAATGAAGAAGTCAGAGGTTTCGCCACTGGTGCTCTATGCCATTTAATGAATTTCCAGCTCCTGAAGAGGGAGGTATATGCCAGGACCCAGAGAGAAGAGAGCAAGGAAAGAGCCCTTTACACCTATTTTGTTGTAAAGGTTTGCACGCAGAGAGGATTTGGATACCAGCAAATAACCTTTTTTTTTTTTTTTTTTTTTTTTTTTTTTTTTTTTTTTTTTTTGAGGCAGAGTCTCGTCCTGTCACCCAGGCTGAAGTGCAATGGTGTGATCTCTGCTCACTGCAACCTCCGCCTCCTGGGTTCAAGTGATTCTCCCGCCTCAGCCTCCCAAGTAGTTGGGATTACAGGCATACGCAACCATGCCTGGCTAGTTTTTGTATTTTTAGTAGAGACAGGATTTCACCATGTAGGCCAGGCTGGTCTCACTCCTGACCTCAAGTGATCCACCTGCCTCGGCCTCCCAAAGTGCTGGAATTACAGGCATGAGCCACCGTGCCCGGCCCCAAGTAAATAAAACTTTATCTACTTATCTGCCTATCATCCTATTTATCTATCACTCCACACATATATTATTTCTCAATGTTTAGCATGAAAAGACCTGAATATGCATTCAGGGGTCCAGGAAATGGCAAGAGTGTATCAATTGGGTATCAGATGGTAGCGGTAAAGATGCTCCTGCTATCTTCCAGAGAGACAGCAGTGGGACAGCCTGATACAGGGCAGAGCTTGGTATATCAGAGCTGAAAGCTAACTCCTGAGAAATGGCCAGGATCCCTAACCCTAGAGGATGCCGAAACTCTGACAAGATGCCTCATCTGATTAGGAAGCTAGAACAAGAACCAAGTGATATAGGGCATTAAAAGCATTTTTAATGGATGATATAATGATTTGCATTTGATAATATTCATTAAATATTTGTTAAATAAATAATATGCATGAAGAAAAGTCAGAAATGTTAAATTGTTATAACCCTGCCATTATGTCTCTCAATGTCTGCAAGAGTATACACATACGGAGCATTACCAAAAAGAACAGTCTTACCAGAATCCTCCTATCATAAGCACAGAGTTCAGCAGGTAAAAAACCCATTTCTTTCCTGTCTACATTACATAGGCTGATGTGTACCCAGAAGCTCTGTCTTCCTTATTCCTTCTCAGCCCCCACCTCACCTCCCACATATTCCAGCCTCCCCATGCCAGGTGACCCACCATTCTGGGGTATTTTGTGGGCAATGTCCTTTTAGGTCTACTTTTTGTTCCATTTTCCAATGTAATGATGGATTCTCAAATTGTTGAGAAAGGTGAACCTAACTGGAGAACCTTCCTGACTACATATGTACTGTCCTGAGGGTAGAAGAACACAATTAAACCCAACGTGTCAAGGGTAGTCAAGTATTAATACTTCATTCCATACTTTGACTCATGCTATATCTTCATCCTAGCGCAGAGAGCGCATAAATGGTCACTACGTTAAAGCTGCAAGGGTGAGCCAGTATTGGAATGGACACCTGTGGCCACCAGAAATGCCAGAGAATAAAAAGAATTTTAGAAATTCTCTAAGGACTCACACTCCACTTCATTTTTCTGTTCAATACTAGATTCCACTAGTGCAACATCCTTGCCAGGGGTCCTGAAGGATCTGTGGAAAAATCTTCTTCCAAGCTTATCCCAGTTGCTGGCAGAATTTAGTTTTTGTGGTTGTAGGATTGAGATACCCTTGCCAGCAGTCAGCCAGGGGCCACTCTCTGCTTCTAGAGGCTGCCTCTCCATCTGCAAATCAGCAATGCCCCATAGAGTTCTTCTCAAGAGCATCTCCTAACTTCCTCTTTTGCCATCAGCTGGAGAAAGCTCTCTGCTTTTCGGCTCGTGCAGTTAGATCTTTCCCACCCAGATAATCTCCCCATCTTAACATCAACTGTGCCATATAATATCAGATCATTACAGGATTGATATCTCAGCACATTCTCAGGTTCTGAGGATTAGGGTAGAATGTCTTTTGGGGACCATTTTAGAAATCCTGCTGACCAGTGCCCTGAACATGCCAGACAAGCTCTTTACATTTATTACCCTGGTCATCCCTGTCTTCCTTTCACCACCCCAGCATGATCTTTTCTGTGCTGTTTTCAAACCTCCATCCCCTACCTGCCCTCTCATATTTAGCAGATGATCTTGTCTCCCATCTCACACACCCAAAAAATAGAATCCAGCTGTCTTAGTTTCCTAGGGTTGCCAAACCAAATTAATACAAATTGGGTGGCATAAAATGACAGAACTTTATCTTTTCACAGTTCTGGAGGCTAGAAGCCCTAAACCAAGGTGATGAAAGGGCAGTGCTCTCTCTGAAGGTTCTTGGGAATGATGTGTTGCATGCCTGCTCCTAGCCTCTGGTGCTGCCAGCAATCTTTGGCATTCCGTGGCTTATAGATGCATCACTCTGATCTCTGCCTCTGCTGTCTTATGGCCCTGTCTTTCTGTGTGTGTATGTCTTCCCTCTGTGTGTGTATGTCTCTCTTCTCCTCTCTCATAAGGACACCAGTTATATTGGATTAGGACCCACCCTAATTCAGTGTGACCTCATCTTAGCTTGATTACATCTGCAAAGATACTCCTCCAAACACAGTCACATCCAGCTACCAGAGGTTAGGACTGCCACATATATTTTGAGGGGACATGAACCAACCCATAATGCCCCCTGACTGGAAGACTCCATCTTCTACCATTTAACTTACAAACCTTCACACCTGCCCTGATTTGTCGTCTACAGGATACTAGAGAGCAGCATCCCCTCTCCTCTGTAAGACAATCATTTTCTTTCTTTTATACTCAGCCTCTTCCTCTCAGTTATTTAATAGATTATCCTCACAGTCATTTTAACCTTACTCAAGCCTCTGACATTATAATAAGGTAAGGGAGGGAGGAATAGAAGGAGAAAGGAAGAAATCTGCCTTAACACCACATTAACCCATAACTAATTCTCTTCTGATGCAAACTTTGCAAAAGAGCTATTTCTGCCCTTTGCCTGCACTTCCTCCCCTCCAACTCACTCTCCCAGCTGTCTCAATACATCTCCCCACCACCACTACTCCATACAATCAGCACTCACTAATGACCTTCTTGTGCCTAAATTCAAAGAACATATTTCAGGCTTCATCATCCTTGACTTTCCAGTGGAAACATTAAGTTCCCTTTGCTTCCGTGAGTTAAGCCCTTCCTTTCTCTGGCCATTCCTCTGTGTCCTTTCCAGGAATATATACTTCTATCCTGCCATTAAATGTTGCTGTCCTTCAAGACTCACTCCATTCATAAAGGAAATGACAACAAAAACTAAGACTCATTCTTGGCTATCCATTCTTCATAGAGCAAACCAGGGTGAATTTTTCAAAATATCTCACCATGTCATCATGTCAGTCCTCTACTTAAAACTCTTCAATGACTTTATTTTGTTGCACTGAGGATAAAGACCATAATCTTTAAGGTAGTGTATATAATCTGGCCTCTGCTTGCCACATATACCTAGATACAGAATTTGGAAGAAGAGAAAGAATTTTTAAAGATGTGCCGGAAATTTCTATTATTAAAAAGTTAAAAAAAAAACCCAATAGATATTGGAAAGGATGTGGGGAAAAGGGAATACTTTTACACTATTGTCAAAAATGTACATTAGTACAACCTCTGTGGAAAATAGTAAGGATATTTCTCATAGAACTAAAAATAGAATTACAATTCAATCCAGCAATTCCACTTGTAGGTATCTATTAAAAAAAATCATTAGATCAAAAAGATACTTGCACTCAAATGTTTATCACAGCACTATTCACAAGTAAAGTCATGGAATCAACCTAAGTGTTAATCAATGGATGATTAAATAAAGAAAATGTGGTATATATACACCATGGAATACTATGCAGCCATAAAAAATGAAATTATGTGTTTTGCAGCAATATGGGTACAGCTGAAGGCCTACATCCTAAGTGAAGTAACTCAGAAACAGAAAATCAAATACCACAACTTCTCACTTATAAGTGGGAGCTAAGCAATGGATACTGTATTAGTCTGTTCTCACACTGCTATAAAGACATACCTGAGACTGGGTAACTTATAAAGAAAAGAGGTTCAATCACCTCACAGTTCTGCAGGCTGTATCAGCTTCTTCTGAGGAGGCCTCAGGAAACTTACAATCATGCTGGAGGGCAAAGGGAAATCAGGCAAGGTCTTCACATGGCTGGTAGGAGAGAGAGAGTGAAGGGGTAAGTGCTACACATGTTCAAACAACCAGATCTCGTAAGAACTCACCATCATGAGGACAGCAGAGGGGAAATCCAACCTCATGATGCAATCACCTCCCATCAGGTCCCTCCCCCAACAATGGGGATTACAATTCAACATGAGATTTGCGTGGGAACACAGAGCCAAACCATATCAGGTACACATGGACATAGAGAGGGGAATAATAGACACCAGGGACTCCAAAAGCACGAAGAGAGGAGAGGAGTGAGGATTGAAAAATTACCTATTGGATACAATGTTCACTACTTGGGTGATGGGTACACTAAAAGCCCAGACTTCACCACTACACAGTATATCCATGTAACAAAACTGCACACATACCCCTTGAGTATATAAAAAAGAAAAAAAAGATGTGTCAAGAATTCTTAGACAATTCTACTGAATGAGTTTTTTTCCTAACCACCTTTCATGTAACAATGCTCAAGTATTTCCAAGAGGGTGATGGACCACAGAAGAGGGTGATGGACCACATAAATCAGGAGATTTATGACAGATTGGTGAGTTTGATGGATCCTAATCCACTCCTCTGGTACAATGTGTTTGTTAAAATCTGGTACACAGAAGACAGAAATTTATATGGCACTTGAGTAGTGTACAATGGTAGCCACTTTAACACTGTTGTTTATATTGCAATTCAATAATTTGTCTGCATCTTCTACACTTGAATGACTGCTAAGCCTGCTTGTTTTCCTGATCTATCATAATTATTTTTTAAATATGTGTAAAAATACATACACATATCTTTTCCTTTTTGAGTTAGGGTTTCCAGACTCCAGAAATTTTGTAAGAGTCAACACATTTCCAATTTTTTATTCACTGCAATTTTGGCAAGCATACCTTCCCTATTTTCATTAATATCATTGATTAAACTATTAAATAGAACTAGGTCAGGTATAGAACCCTGTAGCAAGCCAGTGAAAACAGCTCTCTCAAACTTCAAGTCAATACTGAGTTGACCCAGGATTTCACCTTCAGAAGCAACCATGATCCAGGATGCAGTCACTCAATATATATGGATGCTTGAGGTCAAATGATGTACTATCGAATAGATTCCAAAGCTTCTTGACATCATTTGACCTCAAAAAGCCTTCGAATCTATTAGAGGAGATCAGTTAATACATGATGCATTAAAAAATAGTACCAATATTCTATGACCCGAAAACTAGTGTGTTTTTTTTTTCTTTTTTTAAAAAAAGGTATTTATTTCTCCAAGGCAAAAGTCTAAAAATCATTATGGAAACCATTATTGATAAAGGTCAGAAAGGATAATGACACCTAAAATTAATGAAAAGGTATGGCTCTGTCCTGATTTCTCTGGTAGCTGTCAATTTTTATTTAAAAATCTCTACTATGAAATGCAGAAAATTATGGCAATCATAACAATGGAGTGTGCCTCTTCTAGTCCAAGGTGAGGCCTCCAATTATGCACTAAGATACCATTTTCTCTTAACTCTGGGACATGGCAGTACCAATGATCTCATTTTTCTTTTGCATCATCAACCTCTCTCTCTGTACAGGTTGTTCAACTCAAAATACATGCTGCAAATATTTTCTCTTATTGCATCATCAACCTCTCCCTCTGTACAGGTTGTTCATCTCAAAATACATGTTGCAAATATTTTCTCTTATTTTCTTTATATTGCTATAAGGAACTTATGATTGAAACAATCCAATTAATATACAAACATAAAAACATGGTGAGAGTCTTTTAGTGGTAAAAGTTTCCATGTGAAATGGATTATTCTGTTATGAGATATAAGTTGTCATTGTCTAGAATAAATTTGAATGTATAGAATATTTTCTTGCCCAGAAGTAGCTGCAGATAAATCCTACTTTAAGAAAACATATGTAAATGAAGATTTATTTTGAACATGTAATTGAATAGCAATTTATAACATCATAAACTTTTCACACAAAACATTTTTAATGTTTACTACTGACTTCTTTTTCAACTTTCACTTTACATTCAGTGGGTACATGTGCAGGTTTGTTACCTGGGTAAATTACCTGATGCTGAGGGTTGGGATATGAATGATCCCACCACTCAGGTACTGAGCATAGTACCCAACAGTTTTTCAACCCTTGCTCCCCTCCCTCCTTTCCCCCTCTAGTAGTCCCCAGTGTCTATTGTTGCCATCTTTATGTCTATGAGTATAGCATGTTTAGCTCCCACTTGTAAGTGAGAACACGGACTTTTCACAAAATCTAAAGTCAGAAGGAAAATTTACCTAGTAGTTTCAAACAAAAGATAAATTATTATGGCTTAAAAAAAGTAACAAATATCTGATTTACTTAATAACTATTCTCTATATAAAAGATTCGTAATGGTCCTTTTTTAAAATGTAGGCTACCCTTGTACCCTTAAATGATAAAATATTTAGCAAAACCACTGATGTATATCTGAGAATGGTAATGTGAAATAGATAATAACTGGAAATTTTTATCCACAAATTCAGTTGCCACCAACTATTCTTCAAATCAATCTGGTTTTTGTTTTTTTTTTTGTTTCTAAGAGAGGGGGATCTTGCTGTGTTGCCTAGGGTGGCCTTGAATTTCTGGGCTCAACGTATCCTCCCACTTCAGCCTCCCTAGTGGGACTATAAATCATTCTTTTCACACATTTACATTCCCACAATGGATTGAATACATTCTGATTATAAAAATAATATATATTTATCATAAAAAATGTAACATGGAAAAGTACAAGAAAAAATAATTCATAATTTTACTTCCAGATATAATCACTTTTAAGATTTGGTGCATGTCCATCCAATCAATTTCCCAATTTTTACATAGCAACAAAAAACTGAATGTACAATTTTGTCTCCTGAATATTTACTAAAGTTTAAATCATAAATATTTTCTTATGCCATTAAGCATTTTATTTAAACTTCCTTTTAATAAATATATATTAGATCATTGTATGAATGAACTTTAATCTATGTAGGTAGTTATATTAATTTTGGACATTTCTACCTTTCATATTTTTGCTATAATAATGTACTGCAACGAACATCATGACCCTCACCTTTTATCATTTTCTTGGGATTAATTTCTGAATCAAAAGACATGAACATTTTCAGATTTTTGAGGCAGTGGACTCAAGAACACAGGTACAGTGTAGACCAGGGGTAAGGCAACTTATTGAAAAGAGAGGAATTAAGTAAAAGTCTATATGCTAAGAGATGGGGCCTCCATCATTCACCCTCTTAACCCACTTGGCAGCCAGAAAGACATCCCTGACTGGAGAAATGGACCCAAGAGAAAAGATCTGCAGATAATGACATTTAGAGGTCCTACAGTGAGTAGCCAAGTCCCAGCTAATTACCCTAAAGTTTAAAATTAATCTATTACCATTTATCATTAATCTATAACCTATGGTAGCTCACATTTTAAACTACTATGCTCCAGTTTCTCCATTTATTCTCCTTCAGTGGTTCCCCTTACCATTCTGGCCGGTTCTGACTTAGGGACAGTCTAGAGTAAGAAGTCACACACGCGTCACTTTTCCCACGAGGGAAAAACCACCAAGCTAATTTTGTCTTCTTTTGGCCACACGCCACAGAATAGTTCACTGAAATACCTAATGCCCTAGAGTAGAGACTGTCTCCTGGGGTCAAGTATATTTTAAAGCAAATAAATCCCCAAAAAAGAGAACAGAGCCACACTAGACAAGTCAGAGTCCACCTTTTATTCACTCTTGTACCTCCAAGGACTAGAACTTGGCCTGGCACATAGCAAGTGATAATACACATTTGCATGGACGGATGAATGTATATGGCTTCTTTAGGCTGAATTTAAACTCCCACCAAGAACAGACAACTACCTTGCCTCTCTTCCCCACTCATTTTCGGGTCTTCCACATAGCAGCCAGAGCCTCAGAGACCCTTGAGAGTTTCCTCCACTCCTCCCTCGTTTGTGGCCCTGGAAGCTGCAGGTGGTAGTTTCCTTCGCTGGGGGCGGCGCCTGGACGCCGGTGTCCCCGGCCGAGGCGGCCTCGCTGTCCTGGAAGGGAGGGTGAAGAGCTGCATCCCGCACTAGGCGGCGAAAGAGCGCAGCGCCAAGCGGCGGGGTCCGGAGGCGCTCGACGGCTCGCCCCCAGCGCGGGAGACGGGCTGTGTAGTTGGGCCAGAGGAAGAGACCGGGAAACCCAGACGTGGAAGAGGGGGTAGTCTGGACTTCGCGAGCCCTGGTGGGGGTGGCGGCCCACAGAGCGCCCACCTGCGCCGTGCCCCGCAGCGAGGAGTGGCCGCGCCGCCCGCCAGTGAGCCGGGCTCCGAGACCGGCGGGGGAGCGCGCGGGCGAAGGAGGGGCCGCCGTCGCTAACACCGCCGCTTTCAGCCCTTGGCTTCCGCGCGTCGGAGGCTGGCAATTCCACGTTCCCCGCGGCGGCCGGAGCCGTGCGGGGGCCAGGCGGCTCGGCGGGCGCCGGGGCTGGCACCTAGGTGACCTGTCTTCCGCCCCTGCAGCGAGTCTCCAGTGGGCATGTTTCAGGTGGGCAGGTCCAGCATCCCCAAACCTGCCCCCCGCAGCCTAGAGGACCTGGACTCAGTGCAGCGTGTCCTGTTACACAGGTCAGTGCAGGGCCCCGGGGCGCGGGGCGAGACCGCCCTCTTGCCCCGGGGATGTGGGCGAGGGAGGGGCCGCTTTTCTTTCTGGGGTCTTTCTGGAAGCATCTGACTTGGGATTCGCCTTAGTGCGGCGCTGGCCGCGAAGGGCCGTTGGGACCTGCACCCCACCCTTTCCAGAGTCGGGTGCCAGCGATCCACCCTGTCCCGCTGCCGAGACTGGCCCCGCGTGGGTCCCGGTCACCCATCTCCTCCGGAAAACGCTACCTTAGGAAGAAGAGAAAGATTAAGCGAAGCTGTCCCTTAACACCTCCAGGCTTCTTCCAGGAAGCTAAGAGTTTTGTTTGAACTTTAGTTGTGACTGGAATGGAAAAGAGCTGCTTTTTTAACAAATCTAATTCTACCCCACCCCCCTCCCACACACGCGCGCGCATGCGCTCGCGCCCACACACCAACAACTACACAAAAGAAATTTAAGAGTTTCACTCGGAAGAATGAGAACCCCAACTTTCCGTAAGCTGCTAGGGCATTAATTTTAACCGCTGGTACTTTCGTCCAACCTTATCCTTTATGCAAAATAGACTAACAAATATTAAATCCTATGGTTACAGTGATGGGCGTATAGAAGAGAAAGAAATAGTCCACATGAAGAGCAAATTGTCTTTCAATTTTAAGAAAGGATGGATGAAATACCAGGCAGTTAATGCTGCTTTAGTTCTAGGAAGGCCTGGCCTTCATAAGACGTTGTAGGGAAAAAAAAAAAAAAAAAAAAAAAAAACTCTTATAAATATATCTAAAGTATCTCTTGAATACATTTGTGGCGAGAAAGAGTAAGTGGCGCTTAGTAAATATCTGTCAGAGGGAGGTTTATGTGAGCCCTCTCATCTGTAAACGTTTCAAGTGGCCCTTTTAAGTCTTTGTACAAAACCATATGAGCTGTAGAAATCCTGTTCTATTGGAAGTGTGAGTAAAAAAGAAAGACAGTGTGCAAGGGAGAAATCGGGTGTCTGCGATTTCAGAGCTCTCTTCTGAAACCTGCAATTTTCTGCAGCTGGTTTCCCCCAAACCCCAAAGAGCCCCTGCCATACAAAATAAAATATTATTAAACGAGCAGTGAAAAGAGTATTCTGTTAAATTCCCAAAAACAATTCCCCCTGCATTTGATAAAATTATAGTCCAGGAATAAATCCCAAGAAGCATTAACTAAAAACTCATTCACAGCATGACTTTGTTGTAAAGCTGGGAGAGGTGCTGATTTTAAAAGCTTAAGACCTTGCTGCAACAGAATTTCTTCATATTTCTCATGTTTAAATGTCGAGTGCCAAAAAATTTCAAACTGATTAACACTTTAAGAGTTCAGATCCAAAGCACAAACCCGTCCGAATAAACCAGGCAAAAGAATATGTTTAAGCTATAGTCATGAAGACTGAGATGATTATTTCGGAAGTAGTGGAATATTTCTAGAATAACCTGCTCAGTATTAGAATGAAAAGCTACTTTATCTGAATTACAAATAACTGCTCCCAAATGCTAGAGGAACCAATGGAATCTGGAACTATAAATGTGTTTGTCAGTATCATGGCTAACAGTGCTTTCTTTTCAACATTATACGAAAATCTTTTTGCTACTGCAATAAATTACTCTTATTAGTGGTTATGTATTAATGTTTTCAAACATACATTAAAAAAAACTTCGACATCTGTAGAGGTTTCTCTTTCATTTAATGAAGCTGTATTTCACACAAGTTCACATCTAATCAAATGTCTTTTGCTTGTATATATAGATTTGTTTAGGCACAATATTATAGAAATTAGCGAGATCTGACAACCCTTAAATCATACTCGTACTTATCATTCATAGTTCTCATGAACCATATCAATGCATGGCCTTTTTAAAAAGTATTAATATTACAAAGCTTTTATTTTTTCCTTTAAAACATCCATTGTAAATTATATACAAAATTTTGGCAATTGCATTAAAGTGACTAGTAGCCGTGTTATTAAGAGAAAATAACATACTATTCTATTTTATTTTAACGTCTTACTTTAAAGAGTAAGTCTTGTGAGTGTGTACTTTTTTAAATTACTTGTATATTTTCCATTGCAAATATGGTTTTTAAAATGTAGAGCATTAAATTGCTGTGCTTTTGAAAAAGATACTTCAGCCAACCCAAAATTAAAGCGAAGTTGCAAACTTTTCTCTGCATGAGGTGCTAACATCAAAATGTCAATACTAAAATAAAAATAGCTCAGCAAAATAAATTTAGCTATTCTGCTTTTTGAAAAAAGTTACACATAAGTTGTCTGAGTCAAGGAAAAGCATCAGTATTGCATTTCTCAGTTACTTTTACTTACGTTATTTTTGTGTCATCTTGATTAGAAGAAATAACCAAACAATCCTCTTAATAGTATTTTGCGAATTTTTTTTTTAAAAACACACATGCACAATACTATTGCAAATTAATCATTTCCTTGGAGTCCTAATTCTTCTGTTGCACAGTAGTTGTGTGACTTGGCAAGATTTTTCACTTATTTGCATTTTCCCCTGTTCTTTCTTTAATATTAAGGGATAATACCCACCTCACAAGGTGTTGGTGTGAATTTCTGATGATATGGAAGTGCTTTATAAAACTAAAGTTCTGTCAAATATAAGGGATTATGTTAACAACTGTTCTATAATAAAAAACTAAAACAAAACACAAAAGGATAGCTATTCCTAAAGATTCTGAGAAGAGTCAGCCAAGTGACTTTGCCCAAGGCCTAATAGCTAATGAATGGTGCTGGTCCAGGCTAGCGTGCTGGCTTTTTGACCCCTAAGCCAGTGGAGAAAGTGAACTAGAGGTGATTCTCAAAATTTTCGACGACCCAAATTTCATACTCTTACCAAAGGCGAAAATATGCAAATTCAAAATACTGCAACTATCCAGAATTCTCAGGGGGTATGCCCAATTAAGTAATATTCCTGTTAGTAAAAGAGTATGTAATATCTTTTTAAGTTCTAAAAATAAAAACTAAAATGAATAATTAAAAAACCAAAAGCTTTTGAAAATATAATATAAAGTACACACTGCTCTGTTTCTTAAGGTATAAGGCGTTAGATTTCAAGGGTTATCTCATTTGATTTTCAGCAACCCTATATAGTAGGCAGAGATTATTATTGCTGCCTTCAGATGAGGAAACTGACTTCGTCCACTTCCACTTGGTTACTGGTGCCAAAATCAGGATGAGAACTTGGATTCCCTGACTGGAGAATGCATGGCACTTACAGATTATCAAGTATTTTTTCCAGTTGATGTCAAATTATTGTAGGATTCAACAGTGCTGTTATTTTTTTTTTTTTTAGGTGCTACTTAGGGCATTTGGCAGTCATTTATAAACTATGATTTTTTGGTAATTCTCATGTCTGCCTTTTGTTTTTTACTTTCCTCTTCATCAGCAGATTGTCGGCCATCAACAATTTCCAGGGTTGTTGCATTCCTATTTTAAGGGAGCCGCCTTTCTTTCTGATTGGCAGGTGTTTATCTATAGTGGTAGAACAACTTGCCAAATTTGTTATAATTTGTAAATGAAGATATAAAATGAAAAGAAACAGGAGTAAATGAATTGGGTTTTGGGCTTGAGCTTTGTGCCATCTATTTTAGTCTCACTTGTGCTTCTGGATTCTCATCTGTATTCCATTACTATCGAAATGTGGAATATATGATCTTATTGCAGGTAAGTTCCATGCTTTTTTTTTTTTTTTTTTTTTTTTTTTTGAGACGGAGTCTTGCTCTGTCACCCAGGCTGGAGTGCAGTGGCCGGATCTCAGCTCACTGCAAGCTCCTCCTCTCGGGTTCACGCCATTCTCGTGCCTCAGCCTCCCGAGTAGCTGGGACTACAGGCACCCGCCACTTCACCCGGCTAGTTTTTTTTTTGTATTTTTTAGTAGAGACGGGGTTTCACCGTATTAGCCAGGATGGTCTCGATCTCCTGACCTCATGATCCGCCCGTCTCGGCCTCCCAAAGTGCTGGGATTACAGGCTTGAGCCACCGCGCCCGGCCAGTTCCATGCATTTTAACAAGTAATTCAACTTTTATAGAGGGAAATGAGAATTTTAGATCACAATGCAGTTCTGTACATTTAGGATTGCTGAAATGTTATTTTGATATATAAACTCTGAAATTTGAAATCTTCTACATAATAAAGTCTCACTTTCTAAAATGCTATTTTATTGGTCTACCAAGTTATTTATTCATATTTTTAAAACAATTATGGCTGTCATTATTACCACATAGTTCATAAAGTATAATTATTTCTGTGTTCACAATTAAGGCAATATTAGTTTCTAACAAACTCTTACATAATTTTTACCTTGTAGTTTAAGTTTTTTTAATGAATATGACCTCATGTGGCCCTATTTTCATTTACTTCTCATTGCTAGCTTCTATTACTACTAGAGAAAGAGCTCCTGAACCTGCTAATGATACTAAATATTTAATTATGTCCTTACCTGGTGTATTTTATGTTAGAATTGTATTGTTTGCCTAATCGAGATGGTAATCTATGGAAATAAGGATGTCATGTCTCATATGCATTAAATTAAACATATTTGGGCTTCAGAAGATGGCTGGTCATTTTGTAGTGGAAAAGGGAAAATGAAAATATACCCCAGTCTAAATCTCTTAAATCTTCTTGCAATTGCTAATTATGAAACAGACAGAATATTCTTATAAAAGCCCTGAAAATGACATCCTATTCCTTTCCTTTCTTCATCCTTTCGAAAATATCTAAGCTTATTAAATATTAGTAAGTTAGTAGAAATATGATATGTAAATTTAGAAATGTCTAATTGATACTACAACCTGAAAATTAAAATAAGGATAAAAATGATTGATATTATTTCTTCTTTGATGAAAGATCAAGCAAGGTGGTAAATTTTGTTGTTGCTCACTTTTATCCATTTAACTAACACATGTAAGTAAATTAGACAAGGGAGTTAACATAACTCAGGGATATAGCTAACGTCCTAGCAGGTATACTTTCATGTGGCGTTTTTTGCTCCAGTTCAACCTTGTGACAGGTGAAAGACTGAAGAGAGAGAAGAAAAAAAAAAAGACCCAGTCAGGTTCTCCAGGAGATTGTCATTTGGTGGCAATGATAGAGGTATTCCTATTTAATTTAGATATAAGACAGACTGATATTAGTTATAACCTAATTTTATGGGATAGATTATGAGGAAAGAGTAGAAAAAGGAATTCTTGCTGAGGTAGGAGATGTGTCTGGGAGGGCTTTTGGGAAAAGGTGCTATTTGAATTGGATCTTGAAGAAAGATGTAGTATTTCAACAAATGAATTTTGGGTAAGTATCATTCCACAGTAAGAAAACTGTGTGAGTAAATGAGATAAAATAGCTGTTTTATTGACGCTTTATGTGCTAGGTATTTTACATGCATTAACTCATTAGATTCCAAACAGTCCTGTGAAGTAAGTACCATTATCTGAACTTACAGATAAGGAAAGTGAAGCTTGTGGAGATCATTTGCTCAAGGTTATGTGGTTGATGGATTCTACAACAGGGAGAGAGGTCTGTTGGCCAGGCTCAAATTCAGGAGGTGGAAGTGGGTTCCGGCCTATTCAGGGAATGACCAATGGGCTCATATGCATGAAGCACAGAACTGAGGGAAAGTTTAGGGCAGTTTCCCAAGTTTGCTGAATCACTGGGGGCACTTGTTTAAAATAGAGATTTCCAGGCCCCTCCCCTGGAGATTCTGATCCTGTCGATGTGTAGCAGGGCCTCAAAATCTGTGTAACAAGCTCCAGTTGATTCTTTTGAATAGGCAAGTTGATGAGCTTGATTAACTTAAGATGTAACATGGAATAAAGCATTTAATTCTGAATTGGTGTTCAATTGTGTGTAGAATTAGAGAAAAAATTTTAAAAGAAGCTACACAGTTTGAACTTTGTTCTCTATTTAAGGAGGTACCATGCAGGGTTTATGAGGCAGGGTATGAAACTATTAGATGCTTACAAAAAAAATGGATGAAAAATTTGTAGGAAGAAAATGTGATATTTTGCTAAAATTTGTAAATGTCCTTTTTTAATTTCTTATTTTATTTTTTACTTCCAATAAATTGCTTTTAAAACAAAAAAGGTTAACTTATTAAAGAGGTACCTAAAGCACTTTTTATTTTGAAATGGAATCTTAAATCATACCTAATGTTTAAGATTATGGTGAAAGTAAGCATGTATATTTTACCATGAAACTCAAAATAATGAGTATAGTGACTCCAGCTTTTTAAAATAATATTGTTCTCTGATTTTAAAAGTAATACATTTTTTGTTGGATCTCAATGCTAATGGAAATATTTGTTTCCCTTCCTTCCTGTCTCCACTTTCTTCAAACTTCTGACCCCATTACTTCCTCCATCACTTTCAGCTGGCGAGGTTGCAGCCTACTTACCAGACAATAAACACTGTCACATGGAGACTGCCTCAGCTTCCTGCCTGAAACTGGCAAGTCACCATCCACACCAGCACCCTTCTTTGGCTCTTCCCTCTAGTTTTAGGGAAGAGGTGTCCAGGGAGGTCATATCTCTCCTTCTGTGTCTTGTATGCTATCGCCTCCTACCACCTCAAGGACCTCTTGTTACCAGAAAGGGGTCCCAGTCCAGACCCCAAGAGAGAGCGAATTCTTGGACCTTACCCAAGAAAGAATTCAGGGCAAGTTCACAGAATAAATTGAACGCAAGTTTATTAAGAAAGTAAAGGGAAAAAAAAGGGCAACTCCGTAGGCAGAGCAGGGGCATGGGCTGCTTGACTGAGTATACTTATATGTTATTTCTTGATTATATGCTAAACAAGGGGTGGATTATTCATGAGTTTTCTGGGAAAGGGGTGGGCAATACCCAGAACTGAGTGTTCTTCCCTTTTTTAGAATATATAAGGTAACTTCCTGACATTGCCATGGCATTTGTAAACTGTCATGGTGCTGATGGGAGTGCCTTTTAGCAACTAATGCTCATTATACTCACTGTTCACTGTATGCTAATTATGATTGGCATATAGTGAGCAGTGAGGATGACCAGAGGTCACTTTCGTAGCCATCTTGGTTTCGGTAAGTTTTGGCTGGCTTCTTTACCGCATCCTGTTTTATCAGCAAGGTCTTTGTGACCTGTATCTTGTGCCGACCTCCTATCTTATCCTGTGACTAAGAATGCCTAACCTCCTGGGTATGCAGCCCAATAGGTCTTAGCCTTATTTTGTCCAGCCCCTATTCAAGATGGAGTCGCTGTGGTTCAAATGCCTCTGACACTCCTTTTGCCCATTACCCCTTTCCAAATTCCTCCTCCTGTTCTTCAACTTTAGTAACATACAGACCACTTTTAAGGAAAAGACTCTTGTGGATTTCCAGGGATGACTTAAGTTTTTTAATTATAATTTTAAATAAATGAGGTATAAACTGCTTTATAGCTCCTATATAAGATGAAAACCATTTTATGAATTAATACAAATAAATTACAAAATTTAATAGCTGTTATAACACTATAAAAAGCACATTTAGAAATTAAATAAAACCATAAAACCTAGGAAATTCAAATGTGCATAGTTTAATGTACATTTGTAGATGTACAAATTCAAATGTACATAGTTTAATGTATATTTTTACATGTAATGTACATAGTTAATGTAAATACAACTAAATTTCAGCTTAAAATATAAGCTGCATACTGCAGCTTATTTGGCTATGAGGGAGGTAAACTATACATTTAAGTTTAGTGCACTTGAAAAACAGCAAGTGCCTTTGCGCTGTTTCTTGAAAGCAGCAGATAAAGCTCCCATGTGAAAGACACCCTCTCTATACTAGAAAAATGTAACATTCTTATTCTCAAGGGCATAGAAGTGAAACCAAGAGAATTCTGTACAGACCTTGTTAAAATAACTTATCTTTTAAACTTCCCAATTTAATTTAGTTGCTTCTGCACAGCTACCTGTTCTTTGTCCGATCCAGTATATAAGTTAACTGACTCTAACTGCTTCTTTGGGTCTTTGTTTCTTTATGAGGGCTCCCCTGCCATGTAAAAAACTTGGATTCTAGAGCAGGGAGAGAGGTCTCTCTGCCAGGCTCAAATTTGCAAGGTGGGAGTGGGTTCCGGCCTATTCAGGGAATGGCCAGTTGGCCTGTGTGTATGAAGCACAGAACTGAGGGAAAATTTAGGGCAGTTCCCCAAGTTTGCTGAATCACTGGGGGCACTTGTTTAAAATAGAGATTTCCAGGCCCCTCCCCTGGAGATTCTGATCCTGTTGATGTGGAGCAGGGCCTCAAAATCTGTATAACAAGTTCCAGTTGCTTTTCTTTTGTTAATCTATTTTAGGTAAGTTTAATTCTCAGGCCCAGCTGGGACCCTAAGATGGAGGTAGAGTTTTTCTGCCCCTGCAACAGCTACAATCCAGGTTCCTTTGAGTTCTCCATGCATATACCCCTACCAGCCATGTGATGACTCATCTCCCATTATTCTTTCTCTGTTGGAACCATGCCATGATAACAATATAAATTAATACTTCCTCTAAGAAATCTGTCGTGGCCCCACATATACTATTTTGGTTTTTTCTGGGTATTCCATTAGAACCTTGTATTTATTGTAATACTTATCACCGTGTTATAATTGCCCATTAGAGAATCCCCAGCACCCAGCCTTTGAGATCATAAAATAACATTATATCCTTTTTCTACATGCCGCAACATGAACATTTCCTTCATGCTTTACTCTTTGAACACATTCTAGTTAAAATCATAATGATATTTATATATATTTAACTTTTTCCCCATTATTTGACATTTTAAGATTGCTTTCAGCTTTTCACTTTTACAAATTTTATAAATTTGCATTCTTTCTCAGAGTAGATCTCTAATAGTTGAATTACTGGATTCTGAGGGAGGAAATTTCATGTAATGGTTATTGACTTAGGTTCATTCCTTGGTTGGCTTTGTTGACTGCTAGCCATGTAACCATTAGTAAGATGCGTAACTTCTCTAAAGCTTAGTTTCCTTATTTTAATATAGAGAAAATATTTACTTCATAGTATGTGAATGCTCAGCATTGTATATGAAAAAAGTAACCAGAGCCAAGGCTGACTCTCAGTCAGTGCCAGCTGTTATTTTTGTACTTAAAAAATACTTGATGTAGGTATTCATAAATGACAGGTAGATTTTACCTGTTTACACTTCCAACTTTAGTAATGAGAACACTTAATTAGATTATACAATTTTGAGTTAGAAAATGAACATGAAGTTGATTCCACAGGATTGCCACTCATTTGTGGCACTCTACAATACCCACTTGGGATAATGTTTGCAATTGCGAAACAATATGAAACCCATAAAACTATAGAGCGTGTTCATATTAACATCTAGATCGCATTGCTTGAAAGTGTCCATTACTTGCACGGATGAGGCCCTAAGGAACGGTAAAGTGCGGTTTCCTTCGAGGGGAAGGCTGACCGACAGCTGTTAGGCATTAGAAACACAGGACAAAGACCAAACTGGATATCTAGCACTGGAAGAAAAAGGGGAAAAACCCAGTGGATCTCCGCCTGTTTTAACAAGTTATGCCGCTCTAAGGAAGAGCGTTCCGGGGAGCGTAAGCGGTGAAACTTCACCTATTTCTGTCCTTCCAACTGAGAAGCCCTCCTCGAAGTTTCAGCTCATTGGCTGCTGCTTTCTGTCCTCCTTGTTTCTTCTGGGAAGCTTCTCCGTCTCCCTGGCAACCCGAACTGCCACCAATTGCAGCTAAGAATTGGTGGTCACATGGCCTCTGCCCCCTCCATGCAGAGGCAACATGGCGGCCTTAGCAAGCTGTAGCTGCGAGATTTGAATTACTTCACTTGTAGCTGTTGCATTCCTGACAATGGCCTCTGTGGCTTCGTACGATTCGCGTCCGAGCTCAGACGAGCTCCCTGGGGACCCCTCTTCACAAGAAGAAGATGAGGACTGTGATTTTGAAGATCGAGTCAGCGACTCGGGTTCATATTCCTCAGCGAGTAGCGATTATGAGTAAGGTTTTCAAAGAGGGACAATTAAGCCCATCCCTTCAATCCAGAGAATATACACGTGGGCTGGGGGGACTGCAAGGGTGTTGGCGTGGTTGGAATCGAGTATTTGGGGTTCTATAATAAGTGGGATTTAATTGCACCACGTTCCATTGTATGGTGGTGTGAGCAGAAATAACGATGCCATTCTTTGCTACTGTAGGTTTTTTTTTTTTGTTTTTAAAATGATTCTTAGATGAGGAGAATCTCTTTCTGGTCATGGGCTCTGTCTAGGCCATAGGAGGATATATCTGTAACAGTGTTCAAAAAACTCTTCCTTCCGATCGCAGTGTCTTCTTGCTTCTTTGGTGGGGTCTTTGTGGCTTAATCTCTTTAGTATTTGGAGTAGAGAGACACCCTACACGTTTTATAAGGCAGTTGTTAAATTTATGTAGATGTTTTCTGTTATGGAAATGAATAGCTATATAACAGAAGGAATGCCTACCCATAGTCTCACCACCAAGGACAACCTCTCAGCACTTCTGGATATTTCTGCTGGATTTTCCTATGCATCTCCATGGTTTTCTTGTTTTCCATTTTACGTCATAATTTAATTTTTAAAAATACAGATACCTAAAGGTTTTCACTTTCTTAATAATGCCATGAAAAGGTTATTTTGTTTCACAGTACTCAGTGCTACTTCATTTTTTAAAAAAATCTATCCCTTGCCGCAATGGATTAAGAACTTTGGAAAAGTCAGTTAGCAGTAGCTTGAAGTGAATGACTGACTAATCGTGAAAAAGTTTTGGTGCCAAAATGTCAACTAACCCAGTAATGGACAACCATACCTTGTCAGTTTTAGGATGATATTTTATGTGTATTTAGGAACAACAGTTAGAAATAATTTATGTGTATGTAGGAGGAACAGTTATTTGGCAATTGTTTTTACCTATCAGTATGTAAAAGATTTTTATCATTGCCTTTAAAAGTATGGTGAAGAAACCTGCTTAATACGTTCTTGAAGACTTAAACAAATTTTTAAATATCATATTTTTTGTAATATGCTGTAGGCATTTAAAAAAATAATTTTAAAATTCATGATTATTACACAAGACTGCTGGAAAGAAATATGAATTACATAGAACCTTATTTGGTCTTGGTATGTGAAGCCATAGACAGTGTAAGACTCAAACTCTTGGTTTCTCACATTTTAGAGTCACACACTTTTAGCCCAGAGAGAATCTGTAATTCATGTATGGTTGCACAGCTGAATGTTGTCAGTGTGAGAATTCAAGATGCCTGATACCTAATGGGCCACCATGACTTCGATGGGATTAAAATAGTGAACTTTGTTTCCTAGGAAATGACCAATCTGCGGACCTTGTGATAGGAGAACTTGTCACTTAAAAGTATTTCATGATTCAAAATACACATATATGTGTTACATTTTTGTAAAAAATGATCATTAAGCTTTTCACATTTCAATAACCACGCCAAATGTTCTAGTGTCTTTATCCTCCTAATAATAAAAGTATAGCAAATCCGTACCATAAGATGTTTTGCTGATCTGTGTTTCAAGTCCTACCAGGTTTCAAATTTTAAGTCTGTCCTTTCTTGATTTGTAGGACCTGAAGGTTAATTTGCTGAACTTGCCAGAAAGGCTTATGTTCTGTTCTTCCCTTATCGTAGATGTTTACTTCCCTAAGCTGCAGTCATCATTATAAGCGGTGGCCTTCCCAACTTGTACAGAACTACTCTTTGATCAAAGGTACAGGAATGCCAACCTTAGTCTGTCTCATTAAAGCAAAGACATGAATTTTCTATTGCATTTCATGGACTACATGAAGCTTACTAAGGAAGTCGTACTGCATATTGATTCACATAAAGTATCCTAAATTTTCGAGGTTTTAGTTACCTGCATGTTCTGTGATTGTCAATATGGAATTTAAAAGTTTATCATCTTTGAGATAAAATTACATTATGGTAAATTCTGGTAGAGTTATTTTAATAGGTTTGTTTTAGGTTTGTTAAAGAAGAGTTTATATTGCTGCAGTATGTCTTAAGTTGGCACATGGGCATGTACCCTGGGAGGCTTCAGAGATAATACTGGTGGGTCGGTTGGGTTGAGGGAGCCATTAGCTAGTTTTAGTATTAAGATAACAGAAATCACGCATTCATTTGCAACAATGCCAAGTTACCAGCTAATATGCCTAGTTCATGTTACACAGAGTTTGTCAATGTTATGACTTGGATTTTTAATTTTTCAAAGTGAATTTTTTGTTGTTGTTACGTCAGTTTTAAAACTGACTGATGGAGAGAAACAGGAATGATTTTAAATGAGATGTTAGTTGTTAAAGCTAAGGAACTTCTACCTAAAACACGAGGATTGACTGGAGAAGGGAGGTATGTCCTTTACATTTTTTTCTGGGACTTTAAAAATAGTGTCATTGAAGGACAACTAATATACAAAAAAACTGCACATATTTTAAATGTACAATTTTGATGTTTTGACATGTGTACATCTGTCAAGAAAATGAACATATCCATCTCGCCTAAGAGTCTCCCCATGTACCTACTGAGCATCCATTTATGCCTCTCCTGATAACCATTTATCTGCTTTTTGTCACTCTATAGGATTTTGTAGTTTCTAAAGTTTTATAAAGATGGAATTGTACAGTATGAATGTTCTTTTTTTGTCTGCCTTCTTTTACTCAGCATAGTTACTTTGAGATTCATCCATGTTGTTGCCCCTGTTAATAATTCATCTCTCTGCCAGGTATGGTGGCTCATACTTGTAATCCTGCTTTTAGGAGGCCAAAGCAGGAGCATTGCTTGACACCAGGAGTCAGAAACCAGCCTCGGAAACATAGTGAGATCCCCATCTCTAAAATAAAAAATAAAAAAATTAGCCAGGCATGATAGTACATGCCTGTAGTCCTGCAACTTGGGAGGCTGAGGAGGGAGGATCACTTAAGCTCAGGAGTTTGAGGTTGCAGTGAGCTGCAATCACACTATTGCACCCCAGCCTGGGTGACAGCAAAATTTTGTCTGACGGAAAAAAGGTGCTTTTTTTTTGTACAGTGAAGCCCTATCACCATTGTACACTAAAGACCTATTCTGAGCTGGACTCACACCTGTAATCACAGCACTTTGGGAGGCTGAGGGCGGATCACCTGAGGTCACAAGTTCAAGACCAGCCTGGCCAATATGGTGAAACCCCATCTCTACTAAAAATACAAAAAGTTAGCCAGGCGTGGTGGTGTCCGCCTGTAATTCCAGCTACTCGGGAGGCTGAGGCAAGAGAATCACTTGAACCCAGAAGGTGGAGGTTGCAGTGAGCCGAGATCGCACCATTGCATTGCAGCCTGGGGGCAAAGTGAGACACCATCTCAAAAAAAAAAAAAAAAAAAAAAAATCTATTCTGTACAGCAAAGCCCTAACACAGAATATTTTGCTGGTCTATGATTTTTGTTCTGCCAGAGTTACATCATATCCCCAACTCAATGATGTGTAGAAATGCTGAAATTTCTCTCTTTCTTGAATTTTTAACATGGGACCATACTACTTGTGAAGAATAAAAATATTTCATTTCAACTCATGATGCCATACTATTAACATCCAATTTAGGATAGTATTTTCTACTTTTTCTTCTGCTCTGAACACTGACTCCTTTTTACTTTTAATTTAATATAGATTAAAAAGACACATGGTATATAACTAGGTTTATGATGAAAAATGGTAATACCCTGCTGTTATCTCTACTTCCAGCTTAGTGTGTGAAGAGAATTCATTGTCTTCCATTTCTTCTCTAGGCTACCCATCTCATTTACTGACATCATTATCTCCTTACTCTTGTTTTCAGATCTGATGTCTCCAGTACTGTTGACTTCCTTCTCTGGTTTTCTCTCTTCTCCATTCTCACAGGCACTGCCTTACTTAAAAGGCTTGCCTCTTGCCTCTTGCCTGTTTCCCATGCACCAGTGGAGTTGCCTCCTAACTAATCTGCATACCTCTGATTTATCCTGTTTCTGGTCTTTCTTCCATACCACTGCCAGTTTGCATTCTAAAACACAGTTCTAAATCATTTTTCTACTCTACTCAAAAGTTTGGTGGCCTTCCAAATAAATTCTGGATTCCTTAGGATGATTTCTAAATGTTAGATCTGTCCCAAGTCTTTCCTATCTCATTTTTATTGATCTCCCTGTTCATTATTGAAAATGATTATCCACTCATTCTCAAACTGACCACTTGCTTTCACACCTACACCTGTATGTACTTTGTTCTCTCTGTTTGGAATACCGTTTCTTCCTATCTCTACTTGTCAAAATCATTCAGGGTCCGACTTAAGTGCTACCTTCTTCTAGACTCTTTTCTGGTCTGTCTTAGACTATCTCTCCATCCTGTGCTCTAGTCCTATAACAGTCTTTATTCCTGAGTGTTGGCACTTCCATTTCAGCCATTTGATTAGCTCTCTGTCCCATCTGACATCTTTAAAAGTACAGTAAAGTCCTATCTCAAAATGTTTTGTTGCTGTATGACTTTTGTTCTGCCAGGGTTAGATTGTATCACTAACTTAGTGATGCCTAGGAATGCCGCACTTAGCTGAGGGGGCAGGTGGTAGGAAATGTGACCCAGGGAATGAGGTCACTATTAGATGTGTTCCTGATGTAGAAATGTATTAACTACAGTGAATGAACAGTTACGCGTTTATTGACCTATCCCTTTGCCTTCTTTGACATGCTTAACAGTTATTCAAATTTGACTGGCAAGAAGAGCTTCAGCTCATCTGAGACTCCCTACCCCTAAGCTGCTATATCATCCAGCATACGTTTTAACGATTGAAATTCATGGTGTTCCTTTAGAAAATGATGAGAAGACCATCAAGACTGAAAATTAGATATCGTTGGTAGACAGAGCACAGAAAAGAAAACACAGAAAAGCATAGGCAAGCAAGTGCTTACTGAACAAGTGCCAGATAGAACCCATATTAATTTGTTACAGTGTTTTTATTGTGTGTGGTTTTTCTCTGTTCCTAGAATTGTCCTGTTATACCTATTAGCACCACAGAACTATATGTGTTGATCACTTTGGTAAAGTGCATTGTGCTTTGCCCACTAAGAAAAAAGAAAAAAAAAGTGTAATGTAACAGATTTGGAATATTATTTTCCTTAACTAAGGAAATGTGCAAGTAGGGCTGGCTGTTTTATAACTCTTTTTTTGTGGTAGTTAAGGAAATTGCCGTACTATTGCAAATGATGAAAAATGCTGGCATTAATGCAAATAAAGACCTGAGAGATTCAAATAACTATTAGAGGGGTATTAAAAGATTTAGTGTTGACCTAGATATTTTTGAATATGTCAGGAATGAGAAAATTATTAGCATTATCTGAAGTTCATTTTCGTTAATACATCTATGTTACAGCTTATGTTAGTGAACTTGCTTATTTGCAAATTAGCAAGTCTTTCTTTAGGAAGAACGGCTCTACTCCTGTTTACCACATCATTTAGGGACTTGAGTACCAATTAAAGTGCCCTAAAATGTTGCAGGCAGGCTATAAACATGCAGTTATTCTGCTTAAAGCAAAGCAGAATAAACAAAATAAGACTCGCTGAAAGAAAATTGAAAAACATTTACACAGTAATTCTGTAGCTTGTACCATACGGTCTTAGAAAATGTTGAAGGAGTATTTATATTACTGCTGAAATACGACCCATGTACTACAAATATCTGAATTAAAACTGTTATATTTAATTCCTTTCATTAATTTTCTTTTTATTTTTGAGTAAGTTTAGATTTACACAAGAGTTCCAAAGATAGTACAGACTTCCCATAAATCCTTCACCCAGTTTCCCCTGATGTTAACATCTTACACAACTGTTATACATTTGTCAAAACAAGACATGAACGTTGGTCATTTCTATTAACTAAACTCCAAACTTTATTTGGCTTTCACCACTCTTCCATTAATGTTCTTTTTCTATTCCAGGATTCAATCCAGAATACTGTATTGTCTGCTTCGTCTCCTATGGTCTGTAACAATTTCTTAGTCCTTTCCTGTTTATCATAACCTTGATCACTTGGTTTTGTAAGGTAGTGTCTGCCAGGGCTCTTCCCTGGAAAGTCACTATCTTTCTCTTTCCATACTCTGTTCTCCAGAATAGTATAGTCACTAAGTCTATACTCAAGGGGAGGAGGGATTAAACTTCATCTCCTGGAGTGGGGATTATCTATATGTATTAATTTCTTTGATTTGGGGAAGTTGTAATGAAAGGTTAGGTTTTTGTGTTGTTATTTTTGTTGTTGTTGTTGTTAACACATCCCCTTTCTTCTAATAGGGCTAGAACAACTAGTTTGGGACAACAGTCATTAGAATTCTATTAAAATTTCTTAATACACTAATCATTTATCCTCTTTTTTAAAAATTGGCACATAATAATTATATATATTTGTGGAATACAATGTGATGTTTCAATAGATGTATACATTGTGTCGTGATTAAATCAAGGCATTTGGCATATTTATCACCTCATATGTTTATCATTTCTTTGTGATGAGAACATTCAAAAATCCTCTGTTCTAGTAATTTTGAAATATACACTATAATATTGTTAAATATAGTCTCCCTGCTGTGCAATAGAACACCAGAACTCATTTCTCCTATCTAACTGTAACTTTGTACCCGTTGATCAATCTCTTGATGCTTATCTAACTAGGTACTAATCCTCTGGAGTAGGAATAAAGAACCTTCCAGGAATATTGAACTGTAGGGTCTTTAAAGGCAGTGCCTAGCTTTACTTCTTGTGTCACTCTCACCTACCCTGAAACCTGGCAAACCGAGATCATTAGAGACACCTTCATTTAACGCCAGTTAGAAAAATACAGAAACACGAGAGTTATATCTAGTAAAAGCAAGAAGAAGGGAACTGATATTTATTTGGAACTTAACCGTGCCAGGAACAACATTATTGTATTTTCTATTGACAAGAGTCCCGTGAGGTAGCTATAATCTATTTTCTTTTCTTTTTTTAATTTATTTTACCTTTTATTTTAATTTTTTTTTATTATACTTTACGTTCTAGGGTATGTGTGCACAACGTGCAGGTTTGTTACATACGTATACATGTGCCATGTTGGTGTGCTGCACCCATTAACTTGTTATTTTTATTAGGTATATCTCCTAATACTATCCCTCCGCCCTCCCCCACCCCACAACAGGCCCCAGTGTGTGACGTTCCCCTTACTGTGTCCAAGTGATCTCATTGTTCAGTTCCCACTCATGAGTGAGAACATGCGGTGTTTGGTTTTTTGTCCTTGCAATAGTTTGCTGAGAATGATGGTTTGCAGCTTCACCCATGTCCCTACAAAGGACATGAACTCATCATTTTTTATGGCTGCATAGTATTCCATGGTGTATATGTGCCAGATTTTCTTAATCCAGTCTATCATTGTTGGACATTTGGGTGGGTTCCAAGTCTTTGCTATTGTGAGTAGTGCCGCAATAAACATAAGTGTGCATGTATCTTTACAGCAGCATGATTTATAATCCTTTGGGTATATACCCAGTAATGGGATGGATGGGTCAAATGGTATTTCTAGTTCTACATACCTTAGGAATCGCCACACTGTCTTCCACAATGGTTGAACTAGTTTACAGTCCCACCAGCCGTGTAAAAGTTCCTATTTCTCCACATCCTCTCCAACACCTGTTGTTTCCTGACTTTTTAATGATTGCCATTCTAACTGGTGTGAGATGGTATCTCATTGTGGTTTTGATTTGCATTTCTCTGATGGCAAGTGATGAGCATTGTTTCATATGTCTGTTGGCTGCATACATGTCTTCTTTTGAGAAATGTCTGTTCATATTCTTCGCCCACTTGTCGATGGGGTTGTTTGTTTTTTTTCTTGTAAATTTGAGCTCTTTGTGGATTCTGGATATTAGCCCTTTGTCTGATGAGTAGATTGCAAAAATTTTCTCCCAATCTGTAGGTTGCCTGTTCACTCTGATGGTAGTTTCTTTTGCTGTGCAGAAGCTCTTTAGTTTAATTAGATACCATTTGTCAATTTTGGCTTTTGTTGCCATTGCTTTTGGTGTTTTAGACATGAAGTCCTTGCCCATGCCTATGTCCTGAATGGTATTGCCAAGGTTTTCTTCTATGCTTTTTATGGTTTTAGGTCTAACATTTAAGTCTTTAATCCATCGTGAGTTAATTTTTGTATCACATGTAAGGAAGGGAACCAGTTTCAGCTTCCTACATATGGGCTAGCCAGTTTTCCCAGCACAATTTGTTAAATAGGGAATACTTTCCCCATTTCTTGTTTTTGTCAGGTTTGTCAAAGATCAGATAGTGGCAGATGTGTGGTATTATTTCTGAGAGCTCTGTTCTGTTCCATTGGTCTATATCTCTGTTTTGTTACCAGTACCATGCTGTTTTGGTTACTTGTAGCCTTGTAGTATAGTTTGAAGTCAGGTAGTGTGATGCCTCAAGCTTTGTTCTTTTTGCTTAGGGTTGACTTGGCAATGCGGGCTCTTTTTTGGTTCCATATGAACTTTAAAGGAGTTTTTTCCAGTTCTGTGGAGAAAGTCATTGGTAGCTTGATGGGTGTGACATTCAATCTATAAATTACCTTGGGCAGTACGGCCATTTTCACGATATTGATTCCTCCTATTCATGAGCATGGAATGTTCTTCCATTTGTTTATATCCTCTTTTATTTCGTTGAGCAGTGGTTTGTAGTTCTCCATGAAGAGGTCCTTCACATCCCTCGTAAGTTGGATTCCTAGGTATTTTATTCTCTTTGAAGAAATTGTGAATGGGAGTTCACTCATGATTTGGCTCTCTGTTTGTCTGTTATTGGTGTATAAGAATGCTTGTGATTCTTGCACATTGATTTTGTATCCTGAGACTTTGCTGAAGTTTCTTATCAGCTTAAGGAGATTTTGGGTTGAGACTATGGGGTTTTCTAGATATACAATCATGTCATCTGCAAGCAGGGACAATTTGACTACCTCTTTTCCTAATTGAATACCCTTTCTTTCTTTCTCCTGCCTGATTGCCTGGCCAGAACTTCCAACACTATGTTGAATAGGAGTGGTGAGAGAGGGCATCCCTGTCTTGTGCCAGTTTTCAAAGGGAATGCTTCCAGTTTTTGCCCATTCAGTATGATATTGGCTGTGGGTTTGTCATAAATAGCTCTTATTATTTTGAGATACGTCCCATCAATACCTAATTTTTTGAGAGTTTTTAGCATGAAGGGCTGTTGAATTTTGTCAGAGCTGTTTCTGTGTCTATTGAGGTAATCATGTGGTTTTTGTCGTTGGTTCTGTTTATATGCTGGATTACGTTTATTGCTTTGCGTATGTTGAACCAGCCTTGCATCCCAGGGATGAAGCCAACTTGATCATGGTGGATAAGCTTTTTGATGTGTCGCTGGATTTGGTTTGCCAGTATTTTATTGAGGATTTTTGCATTGATGTTCATCAGGAATATTAGTCTAAAATTCTCTTTTTTTGTTGTGTCTCTGCCAGGCTTTGGTATCAGGACGATGCTGGCCTCATAAAATGAGTTAGGGAGGATTCCCTCTTTTTCTATTGATTGGAGTAGTTTCAGAAGGAATGGTACCAGCTCCTCCTTGTACCTCTGGTAGAATTCGGCTATGAATCCATCTGGTCCTAGACTTTTTTTGGTTGGTAGGCTCTTAATTATTGCCTCAATTTCAGAGCCTGTTATTGGTCCATTCAGAGATTCAACATCTTCCTGGATTAGTCTTGGGAGGATGTATGTGTCGAGGAATTTATCCATTTCTTCTAGAGTTTCTAGTTTATTTGTGTAGTGGTGTTTATAGTATTCTCTGCTGGTAGTTTGTATTTCTGTGGGATCGGTGGTGAGATCCCCTTTATCATTTTTTTATTGCATCTATTTGATTTTTCTCCCTTTTCTTCTTTGTTAGTCTTGCTAGCAGTCTATCAATTTTGTTGATCTTTTCAAAAAACCAGCTCCTGGATTCATTGATTTTTTGAAGGGTTTTTTTGTCTCTATCTCCTTCAGTTCTGCTCTGATCTTAGTTATTTCTTGCTTTCTGCTTGCTTTTGAATGTGTTTTGCTCTTGCTTCTCTAGTTCTTTTAATTGTGATGTTAGGGTGTCAGTTTTAGATCCTTCCTGCTTTCTCTTGTGGGCATTTAGTGCTATAAATTTCCCTCTAAACACTGCTTTAAATGTGTCCCAGAGATTCTGGTTTTTTGTGTCTTTGTTCTCGCTGGTTTCAAAGAACATCTTTATTTCTGCCTTCATTTCGTTATGTACCCAGTAGTCATTCAGGAGCAGGTAGTTCAGTTTCCATGTAGTTGTGCGGGTTTTGAGTGAGTTTCTTAATCCTGAGTTCTAGTTTGATTGCACTGTGGTCTGAGAGACAGTTTGTTACAATTTCTGTTCTTTTACATTTGCTGCAGAGTGCTTTACTTCCAACTGTGTGTCAGTTTTGGAATAAGTGCAATGTGGTGCTGAGAAGAATGTTTATTCTGTTGATTTGGGGTGGAGAGTTCTGTAGATGTCTATTAGGTCTGCTTGGTGCAGAGCTGAGTTCGATTCTTGGATATCCTTGTTAATTTTCTGTCTCACTGATCTGTCTAATGTTGACAGTGAGGTGTTAAAGTCTCCCATTATTATTGTGTGGAAGTCTAAGTCTCTTTGTAGGTCTCTAAGGACTTGCTTTATGAATCTGGCTTCTCCTGTATTGGGTGCATATATATTTAGGATAGTTAGCTCTTCTTGTTGAATTGATCCTTTTACCATTATGTAATGGCCTTCTTTGTCTCTTTTGATCTTTGTTGGTTTAGAGTCTGTTTTATCAGAGACTCAGATTGCAACCCCTGCCTTTTTTTGTTTTCCATTTGCTTGGTAGATCTTCTTCTATCCCTTTATTTTGAGCCTATGTGTGTCTCTGCATGTGAGATGGGTGTCCTGAATACAGCACACTGATGGGTCTTGACTCTTTATCCAATTTGCCAGTCTGTGTCTTTTAATTGGAGCATTTAGCCCATTTACATTTAAGGTTAATATTGTTATGTGTGAATTTGATCCTGACATTATGATGTTAGCTGGTTATTTTGCTCATTATTTGATGCAGTTTCTTCCTAGCATCGATGGTCTTTACAATTTGGCATGTTTTTGCAGTGGCTCGTACCGGTCATTCCTTTCCATGTTTGGTGCTTCCTTCAGGATCTCTTGTAGGGCAGGACTGGTGGTGACAAAATCTCTCAGCATTTGCTTGTCTGTAAAGGATTTTATTTCTCCTTCACTTCTGAAACTTAGTTTGACTAGATATGAAATTCTGGGTTGAAAAGTCTTTTATTTAAGAATGTTGAATATTGGCCCCCACTGTATTCTGGCTTATAGAATTTCTGCTGAGAGATCCGCTGTTAGTCTGATGGGCTTCTCTTTGTGGGTAACCCGACCTTTCTCTCTGGCTGCCCTTAACATTTTTTTCCTTCATTTCAACCTTGGTGAATCTGACAATTATGTGTCTTGGAGTTGCTCTTCTCAAGGAGTATCTTTGTGGTGTTCTCTGTATTTCCTGAATTTGAATGTTGGCCTGCCTTGCTAGGTTGGAGAAGTTCTCCTGGATGATATCCTGAAGAGTGTTTTCCAACTTGGTTCCATTCTCCCCATCACTTTCAGGTACACCAATCAGACGTAGATTTGACCTTTTCACATAGTCCCATATTTCTTGGCAGCTTTGTTCTTTTCTTTTTATTCTTTTTTCTCTAAACTTCTCTTCTTGCTTCATTTCATTCATTTGATCTTCCATCTCTGATACCTTTCTTCCAGTTGATCAAATAGGCTACTGAAGCTTGTGCATGCATCACGTAGTTCTTGTGCCTTGGTTTTCAGCTCCATCAGGTCCTTTAAGGACTTCTCTGCCTTGGTTATTCTAGTTAGCCATTCGTCTAATCGTTTTTCAAGGTTTTTAACTTCTGTGCCATGGGTTCGAACTTCCTCCTTTAGCTCGGAGAAGTTTGATCTTCTGAAGCCTTCTTCTCTCAATTCATCAAAGTCATTGTCTGTCCAGCTTTGTTCCGTTGCTGGTGAGGAGCTGCGTTCCTTTGGAGGAGGAGAGGCGCTCTGATTTTTAGAATTTTCCGTTTTTCTGCTCTGTTTTTTCCCCATCTTTGTGGTTTTATCTGCCTTTGGTGTTTGATGATGGTGACGTACAGATGGGGTTTTGGTGTGGATGTCCTTTCTGTTGGTTAGTTTCCTTCTAACAGTCAGGACCCTCAGCTGCAGGTCTGTTGGAGTTTGCTTGAGGTCCACTCCAGACCCTGTTTGCCTGGGTATCACCAGCGGAGGCTGCAGAACAGCGAATATTGCTGAACAGAAAATGTTACTGCCTGATTGTTCTTCTGGCAGTTTCGTCTCAGAATGGTACCCAGCCTTGTGAAGTGTTAGTCTACCCCTACTGGGGGTGCCTCTCAGTTAGGCTACTTGGGGTTCAGGGACCCACTTGAGGAGGCAGTCTGTCCGTTCTCAGATCTCAGGGTCCGTGCTGGGAGAACCACTGCTCTCTTCAAAGCTGTCAGACAGGGACATTTAAGTCTGCAGAGGTTTCTGCTGCCTTTTGTTCAGCTATGCCCTGCTCCCAGAGGTGGAGTCTACAGAGGCAGGCTTGCCTCCTTTAGCTGTGGTGGGCTCCACCCAGTTGGAGCTTCAGGCCTCTTTTTTTACCTACTCCACCTTCAGCAATAGCAGGCGCCCCTCCCCCAGCCTGGCTGCCGCCTTGCAGTTGGATCTCAGACTGCTTTGCTAGCAATGAGTGAGGTTCTGTGGGTGTGGAAGCCTCTGAGCCAGGCACGGGATATAATCTCCTGGTGTGCCTTTTGTTAAGACCATTGGAAAAGCGAAGTATTAGGGTGGGAGTGACCCGATTTTCCAGGTGTTGTCTGTCACTGCTTTGCTTGGCTAGGAAAGGGAATTCCCTGACCCCTTGCGCTTCCTGGGTGAAGGGATGCCTCGCCCTACCTCTGCTCACGTTTGGTGTGCTGCACCCACTGTCATGCACCCACTGTCCGACAAACCCCAGTGACATGAACCCGGTACCTCAGTTGGAAATGCAGAAATCACCCGTCTTCTGCGTTGCTCATGCTGGGAGCTGTAGACTGGAGCTATTCCTATTTGACCATCTTGGAACCACTGCTATAATCTGTTTTCAAGAAGAGGAAAACTAAAGCAATCAATCAGTCGATCTTAAAAAGGTTAAAATCGTAATAGAACAAAATTTGAACTCAGCTCTTCATGATTTCTCAGTTCAATTGCTTTTCAGTATAAGTTGCCCTTCTGTGTGGGGTCTCTTATATACACTTCCCTGTCTCTACCTCTTTATCTTCCTTTTTAGTTTCTTCCTCTTTTTAAAAAATGTCTTTCTCTTCTTAAATGATGTATCTTTAAAAATCTAGACATTAAGAGAATGGATCCCACATATCACTAGTGAAAATATAAATTGGTATAGTCTTTTGGGTAAAGATATATATACACACACACACACACACACACACACACGTATATTGATGGTTCCTACAGCTTTGTGGTGGAAAAACAAGAACTGAACACAAAGCTTATCAGTAGGGGAATGACCAAATGTCCTACATCCTTGATATCGAATATTATATGCAACCACTAGTGATTTCTAAGCTGTATTGTTAAGTGAGAAATTATGAAGTTAAGTATATACCTTTATATAGGTACATATATAATGATTCCACTTTTTAAAAACAGTGACAGAATAACCCTATATGTGTTTGTATGTGATTATAAAGCATGGATTTTTTAACAGTGTTCATGTGAGAGAGAGTGAGAGAAAATGACTTGTATTAAGATTGTGTTCCCATTTATTACAATGAGTCTGCACATGGATATGCACAAAAGGATGCATGAAAGTATAGTCACCAACTAGAAATCCAGTCAACCTGAATCCTGCTCTCTCTCTCTCCCCACCTAATCAGTCTCAGAGTTCTGGTGATTCTCAAGAGTTTCTCAAATGTGTTTCCTACTTTCCATCTCTTCTATTGCTTTATTTGTCATTTTTGCCTCAACTACTGAAACAGCCCCCTGACTAGTCCTCCTGACTTGAGTCTTGTCTACCTCAAATCCACCAACCATTTACTTGCCAAAGTAGGCCTATCCAGGGATATCTAAGACATAAACTCTCTACTTAAAACTCTTTGTTGATGCCTTCTCACCTGCACTACAAAAGCCAAACCCCTTAGGATGATCTAAAAACCCTGGCAAACCTAAGGCTTGACCACTTCTGTCATTCCCCACCTTCCACATTTACTCTGGCAACTGCAGACTGCCAGTGGTTCTCCGTCTAGGTCATGGGGACTATCATCAGGTCTTTGCTTATGCTGTTACTCTTGTTTGAAATCCTCTTCACAGCTTTCCCTTCAGCTCCCCATCTCTCTCCCTCCCCCATTTATCCTTTTCAAACTGATTTCTTCGGTCTCCCTGATCTCCCCTCAACTTCCAGCTAGGCTAAGCTGGGTGACTCTCCTGTATGACTAAGCTGGGTGACTCTCCTGTATGCCTCTGTCTTGTACTTACCCTGTGTACTGTCATGAATTCTCCCTCACTTTCTCTTCTTTACTAACCGAGGGCGGGAACTGACATTCTCATCATTATAATTCTGGTACTTACCACAGTTCCTGGCGCTGTTTAGTTGCTCCACAATTGAATGCCAAGATGCTATCCCCTTGGCCCCCACCTGCTTGGATTGGATCTCTGAATCATAACCAAAAGTGATTTCACATTCAAATTTTAGAGATTGAAATGAATCATCTTCGTATTTAGCAAGTGGAAGAAAGTGTTTCTTTTATATATCTCTAATACAAATAACTTACCAGGTTAAAAGGGTGAGATAATAAGGCTGATACACTTTATTCATTGTTTAAATTGATATATATATATTAAATTGATACATATGTTTTTAAGTAATTAATGTGCAATCATGGTATTTACACTGTAGCAATTAAAATTAAGGTAGCTTTGTTATCTAAATGATTATGGTGGGGATATAGTTATTTAGACTCTCAAGAGTAGAACTGCATAGTTATTTAAATATTGATTCTGTGGGTACAGATAGGTATGGTTGAAATAAGCGATATTTGGTTAATAATCTGTAACAAATGAGGCTTAGTGTCTATGATGATGCCACACACTGGGAACCAACAAGTCCCAAAGAAATGTTAGTTTTGATATTTTGAGCTTGTTAGGCATTATTTTTAAATGACTCATATGTAGTTGAAAATTTTATATTAACAACCAGCCACAGACGAAAGCAGTGGTTAGTTTGAGTTGAGTAATAGAATAGTATATTTTGGGGACTAATTTTCAAAGTATTTTAGAAAGAGACATTTGACTTTTAAGTTAAAAGAACTGGAGTTGCTAATAAACACTGCAGAAAACAGAAATGTCTTCTATCTGATTTAATGATTACAACACAAATTATACTCTTTCAGGCCGGGATATTACAGCTCATGTTTCTGAAAAGACTCTCTACATGTTAATTTTTCTGCTATAACTAGTTTCACTTTAAAGAAGAGCAGTTTGAAAGGTAAACTGTTCATAACATTGAACAGGGTAGAGTTTAGGTTTGTTACCATGAGTATGTTTGCTTCTTAATGCTATTTCAATCATTTTAATAGCAGTAATTTGGTTTTTTTCAGCAGCATACTTCCCAGTTAAAAATATTTTTTATAATCACATGATGAATTATGTAATATATGCTTTGTTTTTTCTACTACAGTTTTTCATAAAAAGGAGCTTTATGGAAATTATAGACTGTAAAGTGATCATTACTATATTAACTGTGATTATAAATGGGTTGTTTTCAGGGCAGATTTTAGTTCATGGTGAAGTGGGTGTTTCTGTTTTGAAAACTTATGTAAAAGTCTGTTAAAGCTGGTAGGCTTTAGCTTTCATTTTAACCTGACAACCATCCTAAATAATTTATATGCAAATAATATATTTTCATGTACAATTTCCAAGTGGCATACTTCTGTGGATATAATTGCATAATCAACTGCTAATGCAAATTATCATTCAGTGAAATTGTTTAAAGTGAACAGTAACCACACAGTGGTTGATTTAATTTTTTTCAACTCATAGATTCTATAAGGGGACCATCTTTTTTTTTCATTGGTTTTCCTTTCTATTGCTATGCCTTTTTGATTCCTTCTCCCCCAACTCCTATTCTTCAAAGCTCTACAAAAAAAAGCATCATATAGGAAATAATGTTGAGGCTTACAATAAATTAAAAATAGTAAGGATAATTTGAAATAATAAAGAAGTTTCACCCTTTCCCATCTTCCTGCTCCCCAGCCTCTACCCTCACCCCCATGCCAGGATGACATGCCTTTTTTTATATATATTGGGCTGCTATTAAGATTATCTTTTCTCTCTTTCATAGTGATCTTGAGCCTGAATGGCTGGACAGTGTGCAGAGAAATGGAGAGCTGTTTTATTTGGAATTGAGTGAGGATGAAGAAGAAAGCCTCCTTCCTGAGACACCAACTGTGAACCATGTCAGGTTCAGTGAAAATGAGATTATCATTGAAGATGATTGCAAAGAAAGAAAAAAGTATGAACCCAAACTCAAGCAGTTTACCAAAATTTTAAGAAGGAAAAGACTTTTACCCAAGCGCTGCAATAAAAAAAATAGCAATGACAATGGACCAGTATCCATTCTAAAGCATCAGTCCAATCAGAAGACAGGAGTCATTGTCCAACAGCGGTACAAAGATGTGAATGTTTATGTAAACCCCAAAAAGCTAACTGTCATCAAAGCCAAAGAGCAGCTCAAGCTTCTGGAAGTGCTGGTTGGAATTATTCATCAGACCAAGTGGAGCTGGAGAAGAACTGGAAAGCAGGGTGATGGAGAGAGGCTTGTGGTTCATGGCCTGCTGCCAGGGGGATCTGCTATGAAGAGTGGTCAGGTACTCATTGGTAAGTGTTGCTGGTACACATCCATCCTTGTTTACAGAGATACATGATTAACGATGACACCTTGCGGGAAATGTGATAAAAGCAATTACATACAGTCTCCACAGATTAAGAACTGATTAATGACATTTGGTACAGTAGAGAAATGGTTACACATGGTACACTACAAGGTATAGTGTTCTAAAATAACCAGTTCAGTGTGTTGAATATGTGTGTGCCTTGTTCAGGCCAAGAAATAGCTTACCTAATTTTCAAGTTTTGAATTATATAATTTTATTTCATCTTGGTTATATTTGCTGACAAGAAAAGAAAGTTGATCATAGAGTGATAATTTAGGTTTGAATGGCTATATCCAGTAACAGGATACAAAAATATATAATTTATGAATAAAAATACTTTTAAATTGTATGTTTGCACTTGAGTACACTAAGTTCTTGGAGTGGTTTGCAACTGTTTCATTTGGCATATTTAGCAACAGTGGTATTATACATAAATTTCCTTTTAAGGGCGTGTGTCATAAAATATATGTGTCATAAAATATCCTACCAATTTTCAAGAAAAATAAACCCACAAGTTATTCTGAATACATATTAAAATGAGCATTTTGTGTTGCTGATAAATTTTAAGCTGTTAGATACAATGTTTGAGTTAGTAGCAATCTTATTACTTATAGATAAATGAGTCAAATGTGAGGATATATCATTACTAAAATTTAAAAGTAATAAGTTCTAAAAGCTGACAGTCTTTTAAGTTTATCTAACATAAGAGGTTTAAATGAAGAACATTTACAGATACATTTTCAAATATTTCCAACTTTAAATCTGAATTTCATTTGTTTGTTCACTCATTTGACAATTTGTTTTTTTAGCGTCTGCTAAGTGCCAGGAATAAAAGATTACTTTACTGATCCAATTATTTCTTGAAAGGAGCTATGTTATAGTGGAAGAGATGGGTTACAGATAGGCAGGCAGTTCCTCACTGGTAAGTGTCATCATAGGGGTTTACAAGGAGGATCATATACAATCTTGTAGGAAGGGCATCTGTGGCAAAGTATGTGTTCCAGAATGATCTCAACAGGATCTGCACACTTTCTTAAAATGTAGTGTTGATACTCCTCCCACAGAGAGTTGTGCTCTTTGTCATTGAATCTGAGTGGGCTGGTGACTACAGCTTAATTGGTGCCATGTGACTTAAGAGGTTGGATCATAAAAAGTGATGCAGCTTCTGCCTGGTTATTTTGGGAATACTTGCCCTTAGAACCCAGTCACCCTTATGTGAAGAGGCCAAGACACCAGTGATCCAGCTGATATTCCCAGCTGAAGCCCTCGCCACCAGATTTGAGTGAGAAGCCTGTAAGATGACTCCAGCCCCAACCACCATCTGGCTGTAACTGCATGAGGAATCCCAAGTAAGAACCACAGCTGGCCCCAGTTAACCCCAGAACCAGGAGAGATGATAAATGATTGTTGTTGTTATATATTGATGGAGTTTCGCTCTTGTCGCTCAGGCTAGAGTTCTATGGCGCCATCTTGGCTCATTTAAACCTCCACCTCCCAGCTTCAAGCGATTCTCCTGCCTCAGCCTCCCAAGTAGTTGGGGTTACAGGCACCCACCACCATGCCTGGATAATTTTTTTGTATTTTTTAGTAGAGACGGAGTTTCACCATATTGGTCAGGCTGGTCTTGAACTCCTGACCTCAGGTGATCCACCCACCTCCGCCTCCCAAAGTGCTGAGATTACAGGCATGAGCCACCACACCCAGCCAATTGTCGTTTTAAGCCTCAAAATTATTTGGATAGGCCTGGCTTGGTGGCTCACACTTGTAATCCCAGCACTTTGGGAGGCCATGATGGGCAGATCACTTGAGGCCAGGGATTTGAGATCAGCCTGGCCAATATGGCAAGACCCCGTGTCTACTAAAAATACAAAACTTAGCTGGACCTGGTGGTGCATGCCTGTAATCTCATCTACTAGGGAGGCTAGGGCATGAGAATCACTTGAACCTGGGAGGCAGAGTTTGCAATGAGCCAAGATTGTACCACTGCACTCCAGCCTGGGGAACACAGAGAGATTCTGTCTCAAAAAAAAAAAAAATTGTTTGGATGACTGATTATGCAGCAATAGATGACTGGAACAGGGGCTAATACATACTTACATTCCCTTGGGTCCTCAACTTTCCTTCTTGTGAAATGATAGGATTGAACTAAATATCTCTATGGTTTGTTCTTTTAGTTCTATAAAAGGAGCCAGAATTCATTTAACATGCTCCCCTTTCAGTGATGTTTCCTATAAGCTGGTCGTTAGATCTTGAGGCCTATCAAACATATTTTATAGGTGGTCTGTGTGCTTCCATCAAGAACAATATATTATCTGCTGTTTTTCTTTTTGTGATGTTAGCAGTTATTGATGATCATTGCCTGGATCCATTAATTCATTGAGGGACTGCAAAATGGTGGTATTCCAATTCTGTCTTTCTCGATATTTCAGTTAGACTACTTTTGTAGAAGGAAACTCCCCATCACCTCTGTTTGGTAACCTTGACATATGGTTCAGACAGGAAAGGCAAGGTAAATGCCTAATTTTTCTTCTTTTAACAGTTTTCACAAAAACAAATTAGTACCATTATTCAAGGACTTCTAGAATGGTAGGTTGGGAAGGGCCTTAATTCTCTCTAGTTTAGTGCCCACATGTTATAGATGAGGGATTGAGATTGAACTCAAAAAAAAGTAACAAAATTTATTGTTAGTAAATGCATTGGCAGAAAACATTGAGTTTTGAATGTATAAAATGGCAGTATAGTAACTGCTTTTCAAAAACCAAATTCCCTTTCCCTGAAGTCAAATTTGGCTTAATTTAAAGAATCAATTTAAATTCACAATTTGATCTCATTTTTCTGTCCCATACATATTTGCCACTCCGTCTGTCCATAAATCCCCACCTGTAACAAGCAAGGCTGATTTATTTTTTTTCCTAACTGACCTCCAGATACATGTTGTATGTCCATCTTTGTTTTTTAGCATTCGTGGTTCCTTTTTTGGTGCATCACAAAGATTGCTTTATATTATTAGGCTAGTGCATTCATCTTCTATTGCTGCCGTGACAAATTACCACAAAATTAGTCGTTTAAAACATACAAATTTATCATGTTGCAATAATGTAAGCCAGAAATCTAAAATGGGTCTTCTTGTATGAAAATCAAGGTGTCCACAGGGCTACATTCCTTTTGGAGGCCCCAGGGAAGAATCTCATTCCTTGGCCAGGTTTCAGAGGCTACCTGCATTCTTTGGCTTGTGGTCCTGTCCTCCATAATCAAAGCCAGCAGCATAGCATCTTCCAGTCTCTCTCATGCTGACCCTGACACTTCTGCCTTCCTCCTATAAAGACCTTTATGATTACCTGAGGATCATTCGGATAATCTTCCAATCTTTTAAGTTAATTACAACTGCAAAGTCCTTTTTGCTGTGTAAGGTAGCGTATTCAGAGATTTCAGGGATTGAGACATAGACATCTTTGGGGGGCAATTATGCTGCCTACCATAGTGGAGGTTTCTTGGTAAAATATGAGTTTTTTTCTTTTTGCAATAGTAATAATATCCATTCATTGTAGACAATTTAGAAAATACAATTAAGCAAAAAAGAAAAATTCCATATTCCCAAAGATAACATTTTGATATATATTCTTCCCTTTTCCTACCTTTATATACAATAATTTTTTGTCAAAAATAATGTCTTAATTTGTATATTCATTTTATATGTAGTATAAACACAGCAGTAAACAAGCTTTTGCATATATATTTTCATAGCCCTTGGTGCCTTATGTAGTAGCCCTTTAGTACACATATGTTGTTTGATGTTAAGTATCTACTGAGAAATTGATGGCTTTTCTCATATAATTAACTTTACATTGAGGAACTGTGATAAACTGGTCTCTTTTTAAAATATTTTATTTGGTTCTTAAATATATCTCTTAATAAAAATTTTCTCTTATTTCTACCCATCAATAATTCCCAGGCCATTTCTTATTTAACAATGCAAACCAATCATATAGTTCATTTCCTTTTAGCCTTTGAAATGGGACAAAGCATATTAATGACTCCTGTGTACTTATTGAGAAAGACCTTTCCTGGAGTGTAGGATGTTCACAGCAAAGGTGTGATGTCTAGGAAGCCGGCCATGTCTGAGTCACTTCACAGAAGTGCTCAGAAACACTAGAGGAAAACAAAGTCTGGGAGAATGAGAAGTGGATATAATACTTATTTCATAAAATGGGAAAATTTTCTACTAAACATTTAAAAATATTGAGTATACTACACTTGCTTTAAAAATTTATTTTCATATATTTTTATGATGAGCCATCTCCTCTTTATAGAGGTTTGTTAGACTTGATACTTTTAGATGATACTCCCTATAACACTCAGCTACAGGCATGTATTCATTGGGATTTGGAGAAAAAAGTCATTTGGGACATCATCCGATGGAATTTTAGTTTAAAGTAACAAATTTAAAATGGTTTTACTATTTCTATGCCCTGAGGATAACAAACTATAGACAACAGAACTAATCATTAGGATAGGCCAAAAGTGGTTTCATTTTACATTGACACAGCTATACTGTGTCTATCATTCCTTTATTTTTTTTAAAATCACTACAGCTATAAGTAATTTGACATAGTACTCTTGTTTAATCTCTTATGTAGGAGAAATTAAACAGGCATCTTGTTGTGTCTTTTTTTTTTTTTTTTTCCAAGTGAACTTCAAGTTGAAAGTTTATTTTACTCTGCAAGTTCTTACTTTTAAGAAAAGTTTGTCCAAAGTGTTGTAATAGTTAACCATCATAATGACTTGGTGCCCATGCTTGCAAAACTCTTATCTGAATTGTATCTCTTGAGCATCTAAACCTAGTTCAAGCCTTCACAGTTGGCCTAAGAAACTACTCCTGCTCACTCTGCACTTAACCCTGTTCTCATCCAATGGAGATATCAAGGAGAGGAAGGGAAAAAAGGAGGAATAGGCCAGGCACGGTGGCTCAAGCCTGTAATCCCAGCACTTTGGGAGGCCGAGAAGGGCGGATCACAAGGTCAGGAGATCGAGACCATCCTGGCTAACATGGTGAAACCCTGTCTCTACTAAAAAATATAAAAAACTAGCCAGGCGAGGTGGCGGGCACCTGTAGTCCCAGCTACTCGGGAGACTGAGGCAGGAGAAGGGCATAAACCTGAGAGGCGGAGCTTGCAGTGAGCTGAGATCTGGCCACTGCACTCCAGCCTGGGTGACAGAGCGAGACTGTCTCAAAAAAGGAGGAATACTAGTACCTAAAGTGTCAACATTTTCATCTGTTTGCCAACCCTACAGATGGCCAAGTGATGCCTAATAATTGGTTGCCTTAAAGGAAAGGAACTCTGAACTTAGGAAACACCAATCTTTTATAAAGAACCGTTATTAATAATAAGATATTGAGTACAGCATTGACCTTATTATACCATTCAGTAAACAAGCTTGACCTTTGCTCAGGATGGAAACACTATCTCTGTTGTCCAAGGCTGTTCATTATACAAACATCTTTGAAAAGACAGTCTATTTTTTATTTGCGGAGGGGGCGCCCAAGATGGCCGAATAGGAACAGCTCCAGCCTCCAGCTTCCAGCATGAGCGACACAGAAGACGGGTGATTTCTGCATTTTCAACGGAGGTACCAGGTTCATCTTACTGGAGCGTGTCGGACAGTCGGTGCTGGTCAGTGGGTGCAGCCCAACCAGCGAGAGCTGAAGCAGGGTGAGGCATCGCCTCATCTGGGAAGCACAAGGGGGAAGGGAATTCCTTTACCTAGCCAAGGGAAACTGAGACACAAAACACCTGGAAAATCGGGTAACTCCCACCCTAATACTGCACTTTACCAAGGGTCTTAGCAAATGGCACACCAGGAGATTATATCCCACATCTGGCCCGGAGGGACCCATGCCCATGGAGCCTCCCTCATTGCTAGCACAGTAGTCTGAGATCTAACTGCAAGGTGGCAGTGAGGTTGGGGGAGGGGCACATGCCATTGCTGAGGCTTAAGTAGGTAAACAAAGCCGCTGGGAAGCTCGAACTGGGTGGAGCCCACCAAGCTCAAGGAGGCCGGCCTGCCTCTGTAGACTGCACCTCTGGGGACAGGGCATCGCTAAACAAAAAGCAGCAGAAACCTTGGCAGAGGTAAATGTCCCTGTATGACAGCTTTGAAGAGAGCAGTGGTTCTCCCAGCACAGAGGTGGAGATCTGAGAATGGACAGACTGCCTGCTTAAGTGGGTCCCTGACCCCTGAGTAGCCTAACTGGGAGACATCCCCCACTAGGTGCAGACGGACACCTCACACCTCACATGGCTGGGTACACCTCTGAGACAAAGCTTCCAGAGCAAGAATCAGACAGCAACACTTGCTGTTCAGCAATATTCTATCTTCTGCAGCCTCTGCTGCTGATACCCAGGCAAACAGAGTCTGGAGTGGACCTCAAGCAAACTCCAACAGACCTGCAGCTGAGGGTCCTGACTGTTAGAAGGAAACTAACAAACAGAAAGGACACCTACACCAAAACCCCATCAGTACGTCACCATCATCAAAGACCAAAGGCAGATAAAACCACAAAGATGGGGAAAAAGCAGGGCAGAAAAGCTAGAAATTGAAAAAATCGGAGCGCCTCTCCCCCTCCAAAGGAACGTAGCTCATCGCCAGCAATGGATCAAAGCTGGATGGAGAATGACTTTGATGAGTTGAGAGAAGAAGGCTTCAGTCTATCAAACTTCTCAGAGCTAAAGGAGGAACTATGTACCCAGCACAAAGAAACTAAAAACCTTGAAAAAGGAATGGAAGAATGGATAACTAGAACAACCAATGCAGAGAAGTCCATAAACGAACTGATAGAGATGAAAACCATGACACGAGAACTACGTGACAAATGCACAAGCTTCAGTAACCGACTTGATCAACTGTAAGAAGGAGTATCAGTGATTGAAGATAAAATGAATGAAATGAAGCAAGAAGAGAAGTGTAGAGAAAAAGAGTTAAAAGAAATGAACAAAGCCTCCAGGAAATATGGGATTATGTGAAAAGACCAAATCTATGTCTGATTGGTGTGCCTGACGTGACGAGGAGAATGGAACCAAGTTGGAAAACACTCTTCAGGATATTATCCAGGAGAACTTCCCCAACCTAGCAAGGCAGACCAACATTCAGATTCAGGAAATACAGGGAACGCCACAAAGATACTCCTCGAGAAGAGCAACTCCAAGACACGTAATTGTCAGATTCACCAAAGCTGAAATGAAGGAAAAATGCTAAGGGCAGCTAGAGAGAAAGGTTGGGTTTCCCACAAAGGGAAGCCCATCAGAATAACAGCAGATCTCTCAGCAGAAACTCTACAAGACTGAAGAGAGTGGGGGTCAATATTCAACATTCTTAAAGAAAAGAATTTTCATCCCAGGATTTCATATCCAGCCAAACTAAGTTTCATAAGTGAAGGAGAAATAAAATTCTTTACAGACAAGCAAATGCTGAGAGATTTTGTCACCACCAGTCCTGCCCTACAAGAGATCCTGAAGGAAGCACTAAACATGGAAAGGAACAACCAGTACCAGCCACTGCAAAAACATGCCAAAATGTTAGGAAGAAACTGCATCAACTAACGAGCAAAATAACCAGCTAATATCATAATGACAGGATCAACTTCACACATCATAGTATTAACCTTAAATGTAAATGGGCTAAATGCTCCAATTAAAAGACACAGACTGGTAAATTGGATAAAGAGTCAAGACTCATCAGTTTGCTGTATTCAGGAGACCCATCTCATATGCAAAGACACACATAGGCTCAAAATAAAGGGATGGAGGAAGATCTGCCAAGCAAATGGAAAACAAAAAAAGGCAGGAGTTGCAATCCGAGTCTCTGATAAAACAGACTTTAAACCAACAAAGATCAAAAGAGACAAAGAAGGCCATTACATAATGGTAAAGGGATCGATTCAACAAGAAGAGCTAACTATCCTAAATATAGTGCACCCATTACAGGAGAACCCAGATTCATGAAGAAAGTCCTTAGAAACTTACAAAGAGACTTAGACTCCCATACAATAATAATGGGAGACTTTGATACCCCACTGTCAACATTAGACAGATCAACGAGACAGAAAGTTAACAAGGATATCCAAGAATTGAACTCAACTCTGCACCAAGCGGACCTAATAGACATCTACAGAATTCTCCACCCCAAATCAACAGAATATACATTCTTCTCAGCACCACATTGCACTTATTCCAAAACTGACACATAGTTGGAAGTAAAGCACTCCTCAGCAAATGTAAAAGAATAGAAATTATAACAAACTGTCTCTCAGACCACAGTGCAATCAAACTAGACCTCAGGATCAGGAAACTCAATCAAAACCACACAACTACATGCAAACTGAACAACCTGCTCCTGAATGACTACTGGGTACATAATGAAATGAAGGCAGAAAAAAAGATGTTCTTTGATACCAATGAGAACAAAGATACAACATACCAGGATCTCCAGACACATTTAAAGTAGTTTGTAGAGGGAAATTTATAGCACTGAATGCCCACAAGAGAAAGCAGGAAAGATCTAAAACTGACACCCTAACATCACAATTAAAAGAACTAGAGAAGCAAGAGCAAACACATTCATAAGCCAGCAGAAGGCAACAAATAACTAAGATCAGAGCAGAACTGAAGGAGATAGAGACACAAAAAAACCCTTCAAAAAATCAATGAATCCAGGAGCTGGTTTTTTGAAAATATCAACAAAATTGATAGACCGCTAGCAAGACTAATAAAGAAGAAAAGAGAGAAGAATCAAATAGACGCAATAAAAAATGATAAAGGGGATCTCACCAGCGACCCCACAGAAGTACAAACTACCATCAGAGAATACTATAAACACCTCTACACAAATAAACTAGAAAACCTAGAAGAAATGGATAAATTCCTGGACACATACACTCTCCCAAGACTAAACCAGGAGGAAGTTGAATCCCTGAATAGACCAATAGCAGACTCTGAAATTGAGGCAATAATTAATAGACTACCAACCAAAAAAAGTCCAGGACCAGACGGATTCATAGCCGAATTCTACCAGAGGTACAAGGAGGAATTACAAAGAGGAGCTGGTACCATTCCTTATGAAACTATTCCAATTAATAGAAAAAGAGGGAATCCTCCCTTACTCATTTTATGAGGCCAACATCATCCTGATACCAAAGCCTGGCAGAGACACAACAAAAAAAGAGAATTTTAAACCAATATTCCTGATGAACATTGATACAGAAATCCTCAATAAAATACTGGCAAACCGAATCCAGCAACACATCAAAAAGCTTATCCACCATGATCAAGTGGGCTTCATCCCTGGGATGCAAGGCTGGTTCAACATACGCAAAGCAATAAACGTAATCCAGCATATAAACAGAACCAAAGACAAAAACCACATGATTATCTCAATAGATGCAGAAAAGGGCTTTGACAAAATTCAACAGCCCTTCATGCTAAAAGCTCTCAATAAATTCGGTATTGATGGAACGTATCTCAAAATAATAAGAGCTATTTATGACAAACCCACAGCCAATATCATACTGAATGGGCAAAAACTGGAAGCATTCCCTTTGAAAACTGGCACAAGACAGGGATGCCCTCTCTCACCACTCCTGTTTAACATAGTGTTGGAAGTTCTGGCTAGGGCAATCAGGCAAGAGAAAGAAATAAGGGATATTCAATTAGGAAAAGAAGAAGTCAAATTGTCCCTGTTTGCAGATGACATGATTGTATATTTAGAAAACCCCATCATCTCAGCCCAAAATCTCCTTAAGCTCCTTAAGCTGATAAGCAACTTCAGCAAAGTCTCAGAATAGAAAATTGATGTGCAAAAATCACAAGCATTCTTATACACCAATAACAGACAAACAGAGATCCAAGTCATGAATGAACTCCCATTCACAATTGCTTCAAAGAGAATAAAATACCTAGGAATTCAATTTAGAAGGGATGTAAAGGACCTCTTCAAGGAGAACTACAAACCACTGCTCAGTGAAATAACAGAGGACACAAACAAGTGGAAGAAAATACCATGCTCATGGATAGGAGGAATCAATATCATGAAAATGGCCATACTGCCCAAGGTAATTTATGGATTCAGTGCCATCCCCATTAAGCTACCAATGACTTTCTTCACAGAATTGAAAAAAAAACTGCTTTAAAGTTCATATGGAACGAAAAAAGACTCCACATTGCCAAATCAATCCTAAGCCAAAAGAACAAAGCTGGAGGCATCACACTACCTGACTTCAAACTATACTACAAGGCTACAGTAACCAAAACAGCATGGTACTGATACCAAATCAGAGATATAGACCAATGGAACCGAACAGAGCCCTCAGAAATAATACCACACACCTACAGCCATCTGATCTTTTTTTTTTTTTTAATTTATTTATTATTATTATACTTTAAGTTGTAGGGTACATGTGCATAACGTGCAGGTTTGTTACATATGTATACTTGTGCCATGTTGCTGTGCTGCACCCATCAACTCGTCATTTACATCAGATATAACTCCCAATGCAATCCCTCCCCACTCCCCCCTCCCCATGATAGGCCCCGGTGTGTGATGTTCCCCTTCCTGAGTTCGAGTGATCTCATTGTTCAGTTCCCACCTATGAGTGAGAACATGCGGTGTTTGGTTTTCTGTTCTTGTGATAGTTTGCTAAGAATGATGGATTCCAGCTGCATCCAAGTCCCTACAAAGGACTCAAACTCATCCTTTTTTACAGCCATCTGATCTTTGACAAACCTGACAAAAACAAGAAATGGGGAAAGGATTCCCTATTTAATAAATGGTGTTGGGAAAATTGGCTAGCCATAAGCAGAAAGCTGAAACTGGATCCTTTCCTTACTCCTTATATGAAAATTAATTCAAGATGGATTAGAGACTTAAATGTTAGACCTAAAACCATAAAAACCCTAGAAAAAAACCTAGGTAATACCAGTCAGGACATAGATATAGGCAAGGACTTCATGTCTAAAACACTAAAAGCAATGGCAACAAAAGCCAAAATTGACAAAATTGACAAATAACTAAACTAAAAAGCTTCTGCACAGCAAAAGAAACTACCATCAGAGTGAACAGGCAACCTACAGAATGGGAGAAAATTTTTGCCATCTACTCATCTGACAAAAGGCTAATATCAAGAACCTACAAAGAACTCAAACAAATTTACAAGAAAAAACAACCCCATCAAAAAGTGGGCAAAGGATATGAACAGACACTTCTCAAAAGAAGACATTTATGCAGCCAATAGACACATGAAACAATGCTCATCATCACTGGCCATCAGAGAAATGCAAATCAAAACCACAGTGAGATACCATCTCACACCAGTTAGAATGTCGATCATTAAAAAATCAGGAAACAACAGGTGCTGGAGAGGATGTGGAGAAATAGGAACACTTTTACACTGTTGGTGGGATTGTAAACTAGTTCAACCATTGTGGAAAACAGTGTGGCGATTCCTCAAAGATCTAGAACTGGAAATACCATTTGACACAGCCATCCCATTACTGGGTATATACCCAAAGGGTAATAAATCATGCTCCTATAAAGGCACATGCACACGTATGTTTATTGTGGCACTATTCACAATTAGCAAAGACTTGGAATCAACCCAGATGTCCATCAGTGACAGACTGGATTAAGAAAATGTGGCACGGCCGGGCGCGGTGGCTCAAATCCCAGCACTTTGGGAGGCCGAGGCGGGCGGATCACAAGGTCAGGAGATCGGCACAGTGAAACCCCGTCTCTACTAAAAATACAAAAAAAAATTAGCCGGGGCGCGGTGGCGGGCGCCTGTAGTCCTAGCTACTCAGGAGGCTGAGGCAGGAGAATGGCGTGAACCCAGGAGGTGGAGCCAGTGAGAATCGCGCCACTGCACTCCAGCCTGGGCAACAGCCTCCGTCTCAAAAAAAAAAAAAAAAAAAAAAAAAGGTGGCACATATACACCATGGAATACTATGCAGCCATAAAAGGGATGAATTCGTGTCCTTTGTAGGGACATAGATGCAGCTGGAAACCATCATTCTCAGCAAACTATTGCAAGAACAGAAAACCAAACACCACATGTTCTCACTCATAGGTGGGAACTGAACAATGAGATCACTTGGACACAGTAAGGGGAACATCACACACCGGGGCCTATTGTGGGGCGGGGGCAGCGGGGAGGGATAGTATTAGGAGACATACCTAATGTAAATGACAAGTTAATGGGTGCAGCCCACCAACATGGCACATGTATACATATGTAACAAACCTGCATGTTGTGCACATGTACCCTAGAACTTAAAGTATAATAATAAAAAAAAAAGGAAAAAGAAAAGACAGTCTAGAACAAAGACTCTCAATGCCTCGGCCTGTAAGATGTACAGAAACATGAGACTCCTGAAGAATTGTCTACCAACACCATTCTACATATACAGGTTGAGTACTCTTTATTCAAAATACCTGGAACCAGAAGTGCTTCCGAATTTTTTTTTTCTTTTTTGGAATATTGCATTATATTTACCTGTTGAGCATCCCAAGTCTGACAATCCCAAATCCAAAACGCTCCAATGAACATTTCCTTTGATGGTCAGATTGATGCTCAAAATATTTTGAATTTTGGAGCATTTTGGGTTTTCAATTTTTGGATTTGGGGTGCTCAACTTTTATACATGTTTATTATCCATCTTCCCCAAAGAATATTAAGCTCCCCGAGGATAGAGATTTTGTCTTTGTTCAGTTCTTTGTCTCTAGTGCTTAGAGCAGTGCCTGGCACACAGTAAGTGCTCAGTAAATATTTGTTAAGTGAATGGATGAATATGAATTATTTCATCAATTTCCTAATAATATACTTAGGAATGATGAGAAAAATAACTTTGGTATGTCTATATTTCTAATAATATAGCTCACTGGTATTTTGATAGTATCTTTAATTATGTTCTGAAAGTAAGTTTCTATTTCAACACTGATCTTTATTTTATTGTCAGATTTGGAAAACATACACATTTTTTTAAGTACATGGAAAAGGAAATTTTTACCAAACATGCAGTGTATTTTGATATGGTTGGGGCCTTTGAAGCGAAGAACTGTGTATAGACATAGATCAGTAACAGAAGTGAATACCATAGCATATTGTGTTACGATGTGCCACATGGATTTAATTAGAATTTCAACTGGGTTTTTTTTTGTTTTGTTTTTTGTTTTGTTTTGTTTTGTTTTTACTGTGGGTGTAAGTGGTTAGATTCAGTTTTGTCAAGTACAGTATTTGGTTCATGCTACAAATTTTCCATTTGTTCTTTGGATTTACATAATTCTCCCACTTGCATCAAGAATAAAAATATTTATCTTTTTAAATATTCATAGGTTGTATTATTTATGGTGTAATGGTGGGCAGTATCATAGATTAAGAGGAGTAAAGTTAGGAGATTAGCCCTGCCACCAATGAGCTGTATAAACTTGGACAAGTTCCTGCTTGTCTGTGCCACATTTCTCACTGAACTTTGAGGAGGTCAGAGTAGCTGTTTAATGTTCCAATTCTAGACCTCTATGGTTTTTGGATATTAATAAAACTCTTTTATTGTTATTCTGGTTTCAGGTGATGTCCTTGTTGCTGTGAATGATGTTGATGTTACTACTGAAAACATCGAGAGGGTTCTGTCTTGCATTCCTGGACCTATGCAGGTATGGACATTCTTTTTCTATATTTTATGATGTTACATAAAATAAATATATCCTGCACTATTTTCCTTTTTAAGCTTCTGAAAAGTATCACGTATAATGGATGAGTTACATTGGTAATTGGCTATTTAAGAAAATTTAGCTCTTGCTAATATTATTAGCTTTCAGAGATTATTCTATAAAGAGAGAAAAATATCTGCAAATAAAATTCTACGTAAAGCAGTAACAGCAACAGTAATGAAAACATATATAATTATAAACTTCCCATTATAACTACCATATATGCTTGTGATAATCTAGTTCCTAGAATAGTCATTTTAAGTAGTCATGGAGTTTTCTGTTCTCTGACTTACTAAGATCACTGTTGCCATAAAGTTTTTTTTCCAATGTGATTTTATTTTAAAAACAAATTATACAAGTTTCTTGATTTTTTTTTTTTTTTTTTTTTTCATTTAATTAAACTTTTCTCCTGGACTTTTGTTTGGCTACTTAACGAATTATTTTTCAATCCTTGTAGATAGAAATAAATTTATTGTATAAAAAGTCATTTTGATACCCTAAGCATTGACATTGTGTATCGTAAATGACATTTTTCGGTTATTACAGTTATTTTGCAAGTGCTATACCTTTTGGTAACAGAGTATACCATGAATATTCTGTTCTAGATAGCATCAGGAATTAGTGTTCTATTTTGGGGGGCATAGGGAAGATTATATGCTTTATATGGGTTAGAACAGGGGTCCCCAAACCCTGGGCCATGGACTGGTAGTGGTTCATGGCCTATTAGGAACTGGACTCCATAGCAGGAAGTAAGCAGTGGGCAAGTGAGCAAAGCTTCATCTGTATTTACAGCTCCTCCCCATCGCTCACATTAGTGTCTGAGCTCCACCTCCTGTTAGATCAGCGGTGGCATTAGATTCTCCTAGGAGCACGAACCCTATTGTGAACTGTGCATGCAAGGAAGGGATCTAGGTTCTATGCTCCTTATGAGAATCTAATTCCTGATGATTTGTCACTGTCTCCCATCACCCCCAGATGGAACCATCTAGTTGCAGGAAAACAAATTCAGCGTTCCCACTGATTCTACATTATGGTGAATTGTATAATTATTTCATTATATATTACAATGTATTATAATAATAATAGAAATAAAGTGCTATGTATTATCCCTGAGTGAGGGATCCCCTTTTCTTCTTATGTTGGTTGCAGGTGTGCTTCCAGTATTACCAGAGTTCAATCATGTCTCTTCTTCTTCAAAAATATGAAAAGTTATGTTTACAGCAGAATCACATTATACTTATATTTAATTAACCTTTGCAAATTCAGCTGTGCACACTTAGCAGAAGAAAAACGGAGAGAAAGAAATAAGGATTTAAATATTTTGGACCAGTTCCATCCACAATTAACCCATCCTTTTTAAACATGCAAGAGTAGTCAGGTATACATTTATTATATACTTTATTTCTATTATTATGAAATAATTATTACAACTCACCATAATGTAGAATCAGTGGGAACCCTGAGCTTGTCTTCCTGCAACTAGATGGTCCTATCTGGGGGTGACAGGAGACAGTGACAGATTATCACGCATTAGATTATCATAAGGCGTGCACAGCCTAGATCCCCCACATGCACAGTTCCCAATAGGTTTTGTGCTGCTGGTAGAATCTAATGTCACCACTGATCTGACAGGAGGTAGAGCTCAGGTGGTAATGTGAATGATGGGAAGTGGCTGTAAATATGGATGAAGCTTCACTCACTGGCCACTCACCTCCTGCTATCCCACCTGGTTCCTAATGGTTCTGATACCTGTCCGTGGCCTGAGGTTGACGCCCCCTGGTGTGAGAAGATGCCCTTATCCTTAGGAGAGACCTGCTAAAGTACTTAGGGACAATGTATTAAGATACCTGCAAACAATTTTCAAATGGTTCAGCCAAGAAACTTAAAAATACATATAGAGAAGGGAGGAGTATGGAAGGAAAGGAAAGGAAGACCAGAGAGAAGAGACAAAATGAAGCAAATGTGACAAAATGTTAACAATAGTGCCATTATATGTGGGATTATGGGCAATCATTGTACTCTTCTTACAACTTTTCTATAGTTTCAAAATTTCTAAAATAAAATGTTGATTTAAAAAAGAGGTCTTCAAAAATTTAAATAACAAGAACAAAGGTTCAAATACTCATCTAATTGCTGACTTTTGTGACTCTGATCCGTTTCTGCAGCTCTGTGCTCTCATTTATTTAACAGGTACATAATCATGCATGTAGTACATCATCTCCTCCCCTGTCTTTTTATCTGGGAGCTTGGGTCCAAATTTTGCAGAAGACCAAGACTGATTTCATTTAGCTCTGGGCCATAGCTGGCTTTTTTAGAGCTTTGGAGGATCCTAACTGCTTTTCTAGGAGAAGAGCCTGAAGATTATTAGTCTTGGACTCTTCTCTCTCAGGTAGTTCTTAGGCCTGAAGGAGGGGGCAAAGGCTTCTTAAAGGAGATGATTCTTGAGTGGAATGTTTTAACTTTTATTATTTCCTTGTTACACAGAAATGATACATATACTGTGGAAAAATTAGAAAACAAACTAGTAAAATTTTTTAGATATTTGTAAATCTATTCTCAGAACCCAGAGGTAACCATTTATATCAACATTTTAAAGTGCAGGACTTATATGCAAATCAGATTTGCATTTTAGGAATATTTCACTCTGGATCGGGGAAGCATATGCAAGACTGGAGGTCAGGAAACCAGGTGGTTGGTTTTGCAGTAGTCCAGAAGAGAGATAATAAAGGCCTGAGCAACATGCTGACCGGGAATGGAGGAGGAGATTAGATTTAAGATAGAGAGGAAGGAAAGAGGACAATACTGTCTACAGGATAGAGAGAAGTCCAAGAAGCCTTCCAAGTTTTGTCTTCAGTCACTCACTGAGGTGGCCCAAGAAGAGAAGAGGATAGAGGAGAGATTATCTGCTAAGCCAGTCAGACTCGATTCCCTCAGAATTTTGACTAAGGAGTACTGAAAGCATCTGCCAGCTGTTAGCCAACAGGGAAAGGATGAGACATGCATAGAGCAGTGTAGATGATGGGAGAGACAGTGCAGACTGAGGCAGAGGTGAGAGACTGGTCAGCTTCCGCAGCTGCTGGAAATTCTGACAGCCTCCCCAGGTCGCATCTGTGAAGAGGATGGTAGCTAAAGGGGAATCAGAGGATTTCTTTGTTTGGTAGATGATTTCTTTGTTTGGAAGAGACATTGCTTTTTAAATAGGATAGGCTAAAGACTGAAGTAGAAAGAAAAGACAAAGCGACAAGACTTTGGAAGTGATGAGTCATAGAGAGTGCTTCCTTGGGTCTGAGGAAAGGCTGGGCAAACTGCACAAAGAAGAGGGACATAGGACATGAAGGATCCTGAACCTTGACCAGGTTAAAGTCTCACCGAGTAATAAGAGAAAACCCTTTATAAGAAGCTTCATGTAAACTAACTTACATTAAGTATCATTTAATAAAAGTTTTTCCCTATAAAACACATAATATCCCTAATATTTATGTATATCAACCTGTTTTTTTTTTTTTTTTTTTTTTTTTTTTTTTTTTTTTTTTTGAGACGGAGTCTCGCTGTGTCTCCCAGGCTGGAGTGCAAACTGCAAGCTCCGCCTCCCGGTTCATGTTCACAGCCTCCCGAGTAGCTGAGACTACAGGCCCTAGTTTTTTGTATTTTTAGTAGAGACGGGGTTTCACCGTGTTAGCCAGGATAGTCTCGATCTCCTGACCTCGTGATCCACCCGCCTCGGCCTCCCAAAATTACAGGCTTGAGCCACCGCGCCCGGCTATCAACCTGTTTTTTAAAATAGCACTTAACTCTTAATTTGGTTATCTGTCTCACCCTTTACCATTTTATCAAGGCAACCAGATTTCCTGACATTTGTAGCTACTTAACATGTTAGTTTTTAAAAATGTCTTTTTAAAGTATAATTTTATTTGTATTATGAAGCCAACTTTACTTAAATCAGAAGAATGGTGGCTGAAATAGTTCCTTAGGGAATTTTAATGGATGGTTCGGTGGTGTGTGTTAGAGTTTTTGTCGTGGTGAGACAAAAAGATCCTTGCACCACAGAAAAGAAATGATGTTGTTTGCCAAGTATAACAGTAGTTTTCAAGTATGTTGTTTTTCACCAAGCATAGCAAACCAGTCGTAAATTTGAGGTGGTTGCTGCTGCCTGAAGAAAATTAGTGAATTTTTAAGTCTATTTTTGGTGGACTTAAAAATTTCCCTTTTTTATTTTTGGTAGATTGCACCCTATCTTTTGACCTCTCCACCCGTAAGAATCTCAGCTGGGAAAGATGCCTTCCCTGTTCTGAGATGCGTTTCTTTCTCTGAGGACCCACTTTCTTGTCACCACTGCTTATGCACAAGTCTCATAGACACTCCAGCTGCATCTCTGTGACACCTGCTGCCCTAGGATGTGACTCATCTCATGCTCCCTCTGATCTGATTTCTCCCCTTCCATACTGCTCACACATCTTCACTCAGAGCTCCTTCCTAAAGCCCGATGCCAGGGGACAATCTTCAGAGCCCCCATCTATCTGTCACAAAGTCTGTACTCAGGAATTCCCCAAAGAGTTCTCACATTTCCAGAGAATACCACCAAAGGCTCCCATATACTTTCTTTTGGGTACTTCTAAATCCTCATTCTAGATAAAGGAATTCGGGGTAGATACCCAGTAGTGGGGTTGCTGGATCTAATAATAGATCTGCTTTTAGTTCTTTTAGAAGTCTTCATACTGTTTTCCATAGAGGTTGTACTAATTTACATTCCCAACAGCAGGGCATAAGCGTTCCCTTTTCACCACGTCTGCTCCATCTATTGTTTTCTGACTTTTTAATAATGTCCATTCTGGTTGGGGTAAGGTGGTACCTCATTTTATTTTAACTTGCATTTCCCTGATGATTAGTCATGTTGAGCATTTTTTCATGTTTGTTGACCATTTGTATATCTTCTTTTGAGAAATGTCTATTCAAGTCATTTGCCCACTTTTTAATGGGATTACTTTTTTCTTGTTGATTTCTTTGAGTTCTTTAGAGATTCTGAATATTAGTTTTTTGTCAGATGCATAGTTTGCAACTATTTTCTCCCATCCTGTAGGTTGTTTACTCTGTTGATTATTTCTTCTGCTGTGCAAAAGCTTTTTAGTTTAATTGGGACCCATTTATTTATTTTCATTTTTGTTGCATTTGCTTTTGGAGTCTTAGTCGTAAATTCTTTGCCTATGCCAGTGTCCAAAGAGTACGTTTTCTTCTAGAATTGTTATGGTTTCAGGTCTTAGATTTAAGTCTTTAATCCATCTTAAGTTAATTTTTGTATACAGTGAGAGATAGAGTTTCATTCTTCTACGTGTGGCTATCCAATTTTGGTACTTCTTTGAAATGAACGAGTTATCTTTGACCAATTGGTATCTAGACAAATATTTCCTTTTCCAAGGATAGGTAATTTTAATACTTCATCCCTAAGTCCTTTGGCATGTATCTCCTAAGAATAAGGACATCCTCTTACACCAGGGGTCCCCAACCCCCAGGCCACGGACCAGTACCAGACCATTAGGTAATTGAGAAGTGGAGGCTACCTTTCCATACCTGTGGTAAATGGCCACATTCTGGACTCTTACCAGTCTTAACATCAGGCCATGAAATTAAAACTGTCTTCATAAAATTGATAATCTTCTTAGAGCCATGTTGCTCTAAGATCTAGCATATCGATAGCGTTTACTCTCCTTGGCCTTTGTTTTAAAGAATCAGAAAGAATGTCTAAGAGAAGAATATTTGAAATACCGCCTTATTTGAAAAGAGAGTTAACTCTGTTTTGTGAAGTCACTCTTAATGCTGAATCTCTTCCTTCTATCTTCCCAGATGAGCCAGTGCTGTCAGCATTCATATTGTGATGTTATTCTTTTTGCACTATCAGATCATACTAATTTCTGGGTTTTGATGGCCTTTCTTATTTTTATAGTCAACAATTTAGACTGCAATGATTATGTTTGATTAAATGAATTTTTATACAGAACATTATACATTCTCATTCAATAAATATTTGTGGTAATATGTATCAGACACTCTCCTAGGAGCTGAAGATACAAATATAAATAGAATATGCAGCCCCAGCCATCAGGAGCCCTCAGTCTGGGATGATTTATACATACTGTACATACCTGGGTGTATGTGCATCGACAGATCCTTCATTGTGAAAATTGCAGCTGATTTTCCCTTGTTGAAAAATCAACACATTGTTTTAATTTTTAAAGGTGAAACTGACATTTGAAAATGCATATGCTGTGAAAAAGGAGACATCCCAACCAAGACAGAAAAAGACACAATCGAACACAAGTGATTTAGTCAAGCTTCTCTGGGGAGAAGAGGTTGAAGGTATCCAGCAGAGTAGCCTAAACACTCCTCATATCATTATGTATCTCACACTACAGCTCGACTCAGAAACCTCAAAGGAAGAGGTGAGTGTCCTCAAAAGTCCAAAGGAAAAAGTAAGGACCTTTTATTGTATTCCCAGTGAATAGTGAGTATATTTGATTTAAGGAAGAGACAAAAATGAATTAACTATTGTTCTTTAAAATTGTGTATCTAATACTCTATTATAGATATGAATATTTCATACCACAAATGTTTTTAAAATGAAAACAAATTATTCAGTTATTTCTGTAGGAAAAGAAAAAAGAGGAAGGTATTGTTGCAGTATGTTTTAACTTAGAAGCTAAGGTCTTTTTAGCTCTTTTTGATATGTTTCATTGAAGTATTACTTATACATAATAAAATTCAACAATTTTAAGTATACAGTTTGATGAGTTTTGACAAATATATTATGCTTTTGTAAGCAGTATCACAATCATGATATGGGACATTTTTGTCACCTCAAAAAATTTCCTCTGTGCCCTGTTACAGTCAATCCCCTCCTTCTGTTAATAGCTTTTAATGCAGGGGGATGTAGCATTAACTTTCTTACATAGGTTGTCGATAGTTTTTATATTTTACATGTTTTTAAAATTCATTTTCAATGTTTATTGAACACCTACTTTTTGTCTAGCATAATATCAGATATTGGGTATTTTTATTTGCAGGTAAAGGAAATAATCCTAGTAAAGATAAGTACAATGTTTAAGTTCACATAGCTAGTAACTGACCATTTCTATTTAAGCTGAAGTGTTTCCAAATTCTGTGCCCTTTCTTTGATACCAGGTTACCTTTCAACATCAATGTTTTGAGTCTGTTAATTGTTTTGTTCAAGTTTTATCTTTTGTTGGTTTCTTGTCTGCTTTGCCTATTCATAATTAAGAAAGATATAGAAATCTCCCCCTCTGATGAGGATTTGTCCATTTTTCCCTCCAGTTCTAAATATTTATGCTTTATATATTTTGAGACAATTTTGTTATGTGCATTAATGTTTAGATTTATTAAATCTTCCTGGAGAACTGAACTTTTTGACCTCATGATATGATCCTCTCCACCCTAGTTTGTTTCTGTCTTAAAGTCCTTTTTTAACATTCACATTTTAAAAATAATATTTAATATCATACAGCTTTATTTTATAAGTATTTGAATTTTTTTCTTTCTTTTTCTCAGTCCGTGTCTTTATGTATGTGACATGTCTTTTACACACAGCCTATTTCCAATCTGGCAGTCTCTCTCTTCTAACAAACTCAGTGGGTCCATTTATAGAGATTACTGATATATTTGAATTCATTTCTGCTACCTTATTTGAAAATTTCTACTGGAATTGCTTTTTCTGTGATATTTTTCTTATCTATTTTTGGTTGCTTGTGTCATTATTTTTGCTATATACTCTTTCTGTTTTTTAAATGATTACAGTTAAAATTTTATGATATTTGTCTTAACGGATTCTAAAGTGAAACACTATTTTAACCCCTTTTCAAATAATTCAAACCCCTTAATACACCTTAGCTTCAGTTACCTTTCTCTTTACTTATGTGCTATTGTCATCAATATTTTAGTGCTATCTCTTTTCTCCATCATCTATAATTATAACTACTACTTATTATAACATTTTGTACACCATAAAATTTATAAATTAAGTATATATTATACAATATATAAATGATGTATTATAAAATGTATAAATATAATTATATATTATATATTTGTATGTTTTCAATATAAATATTATATATTTCATACAGCTTTACCTAGCTTAAATTTACAATTGTGCCTCATATTTTCTTTATTCATCATCCTCTTACATCGGAGACTGTCCTTATTGGATCATTATTTTCTTCCTAAAACATATATTTTAAACATGTCTTTTTAGTGAAAGTGTGTTGGTGATCAATTCTTTTTGTTGTTATTTATCTGATCATGGCTTCTTTTACCTCTTCTTGAAAGGTAGCTTGATAATTCTAGATTGTATTCATTTGGGTAGGCTACTTGCTATAACAAACAATCCTAATGTCTCAGTGGCTTAACATGATGAAAGTTTAGATCTCATTTCATTTAACTATTCCTGGTCATGTGGCTCAGTGACTCCAGCCTTTCTTCTAGTGTTCCTATTATTCCCAAGGGCTTAGGAGTCCTCTATTAGATCCTTTGCATCTAATTGACCAATGAGAGAAGAGAGAAGGCAGGCAGTATCACATGGGACATTTTGGAGACCTGACTTGAAAGAAGTAACATCATTTCTGCTCATGTTCCATTGGGTAGAATTAGTCACATGGTCTATCCATATGCAAGAAGTAAGAAATGTAGCCTTCCTGTGTGGCCAGGAAGAAGATCAAGTGAATACGTAAGTTGCTTGTGCCACCTAGGTAAGTAGTTATTTTCTCTAATCTATTTGAAGATAGTATCCCTTTGTCTTTTGACCTCCATTATTGCTCTTAAGAAGTCTACTGTCAGTCTGTCATTCCTTTGTAAGGAATGTGCCTTTTCCAGTGTTTGTTCAGCTTTTTACTTCTTCTATGCCCCAACTGTTGTTTAATCTCTCCATTGTGTTTTGTATTTAAACAATTACATATTTATTTTTAGAAGTTTCTGAAAAGTGTTTAATCATCATTTCAAATCTGCCATGATATTCCTGGGGGTCTTTTATTGCTTGCTCATCTTTGTAACTCTAAACTTGTAGACTCTATATTCTGTATCTGCCCATTCTACAAGCTCTAGTCCTGAGAGGATTCTCACGTGTCACAAGGTTTTCACTTGCAATGGCTTGCCTTCTTATGTCCTTAGGGATCTTTGACTAAACTTATTGCTTGATGTTATCTTTGGGAGTCTTGTCGTTCTAATGAGGGGATGCTGTCCTCCAGAGATAATTTGTTTCTTCTGCTTTTGCCACTGACCTAGGATATTTCAGTCTTACTTGAGGGTATGGTCTTAACAAAGTGGTTCTAGGCTCAGCTCACCTACCTTGTTCCTAGCCCAGTACTCAGTGTCCTGACAGAAGCTGTCATGGGAATCAGCCCTCAGGACAGGCCTGCTTCTGTCCTTCTGCCCACCACTCAACACTCCCAGCAGAGGCCCTAACTTGCTCTGCAGTAATGGAGGAGGTTGGAAGGTTGTCCTTGGAAACCTCCCTGCTTCTTGCATGTCAGCAATTTGACAAGTATGTTCTGGCCATGGATCTAGTTTTACAACGAAAGGGTCTCTCAGAGCATCTAGTCAAACATAATACTTTCCACAGAAGTGAGATTTAGAAGGTTTTTAACTAATCTGTATCTCTTTCTTTTTGAAATCCTTCGAGTCTGTATTCTCAATGCTAAAGCTATTTTATCCAAAAGGATTCATTTCCTTGTGTTGCTTCATATATCAAAATTTAGTGAATAATCAAAATGGCAAAGAAGGAATTTACTTAAACACATTTTTGTTATTTCTGTGTTCTGAAAAATACAGACCTGGCCGGGCGCAGTGGCTCACGCCTGTAATCCCAGCACTCTGGGAGGCCGAGGCGGGCGGATCACGAGGTCAGTAGATCGAGACCATCCTGGCTAACAGGGTGAAACCCCGTCTCTACTAAAAATACAAAAAAGCCGGGCGTGGTGGCGGGCGCCTGTAGTCCCGGCTACTCGGGAGGCTGAGGCAGGAGAATGGCGTGAACCCGGAAGGCAGAGCTTGCAGTGAGCTGAGATCCAGCCACTGCACTCCAGCCTGGGCGACACAGCGAGACTCCGTCTCAAAAAATAAATTAAAAAAAAAAAATACATGCAGACCTAGAGTTAATAATTCTAATTTCTTGTGTGTAGTACTGATCCTTTATATTTTTAAAACAAATGAAATATTTAAGCATTTGTTATATAAAACATACAACAAATTTCCGGGATGATAACATCCTGAATCTTCTAAGTCATTTTGGAGTAAGATACTGCTAAGACCTTTTGTCATCCTTGCCTTTCTTTCCATGGGAAAGTGTGTAGGTGTTTCTCAAAAGAACAGGTTTCTGTCTGTTGCCAGCCCTGTATCAACATTGTAATTAAGAGAGGCTTTTATTCTTACTGAACAGAGTGGAAGCTGCTGCAAATGCATGCTACTAATAAGTGCTTAAAAATGCAGCTAATTAAATTGGTTAAGAACCGTAGAGCTTGCCAGGTCTTTAATAGTGAGGCTTTTATGATTGGAATAGAGACCTTCTCAAATGACCTTTTTTGACTGGTATGACTTAATTTATAATAAAATCTCATAAGGTCATTTTACGTGTCACAAGGTTTTCTGTGAGTTACATATTTGATAAAAGCTTATCTTCTTTAAGTTACAAGGTTTCAAAATGTAAAGACCATAAGCTTGGAGATTTCGAAAAACTATTCAAAGAGTATATGGGGTTTTTTTTGTTTAAAGTAGTGTATGGTATTTTGGCTAAATACAATAAAATTACTTATTGGCCAAGATTTAAATCTGTTAAGTAGACAACAGAAGCTCTTAACTGATATTTAACTTAATTTCTAGATATAAAATAATGTTTTGTAACTTTTTTACATTCGAATTACTGCAATAAAATTTTAGTTGTTAGGCAGAGTGTATTTGGCCAGCATATTCTATAGTAATTTGCATATATTGAATGTGCTTACTAAGTATAAAAAGCAGATGTCTCCAATTTATTTATATTTGTCATAATGTAAAAGTTGGCAAGACATGGAGACTGTATCATGTAATTATTTATTGTATAGTGAGACCACAGCAAGATATGCAATACTCTTTAGAGAGAGAGAGAACCAGAGAAAATATATGATACTATTTAAGGAGCTTGGGTTTTCAATAGTGGCAATATTAATATTTATGGATACAGTCATTAAACAGGGCAACTGGAAGCACTCTGAATTCTTCATGGTTTCTATCTTAACATTTTCATTTTGCCTGCTTTTAATTTTCCTTGTGAGAGAAATAAATGTTGCTTTAAGTAACAACAAAAAATGAGGTACAGAATGGTTCATCTCTTTGTATGACAGTATTGAGACAGTGCACATCCTGATTTTGAAATTTGTCATTTTATTTTGTAAAAACTGTTTCCTGAGACATGCTCTTCTCGAAAATAGAAAAACATAAGGCATTTTGTGAATTATCTTGTACATCTAGTATTTTCCATGTTTTAAAATAAAATATGCTCTTTTCAAGTTTGAATTCAGATTAGTTTGTGGCATACACAGTGTTTCAAATTTGACAGATAAGGTTTTATAATATTGTGACACTTTTTTCTTATTATCTATATTATAATTTAGTTCTGTATTCTCACTTTGTAAGTTTAATTGCTGTCTTGGCTTGGATTTAATGATTTCACCAAAAATGTTGAATATTGTCTTTTAAAAAAATAGTATAAAAGTAATTAAATTTAAAGACTCCTAATAGTTACTTGTGGTACCTATGTAGCTGTGTAACCACAGGGACGAGAATAACTGTATACTATTAACAAAATATAATAAAATATGAGTATTACAAATTGCTATTAAAGAGATTAAAGTTTAAAACTATTTTAAATGAATTGTAATTTAAATTAATTAGTATCCTACTTAGTATATTATTTGTTGTTATGACTAATTTTGGCAGTCTCTAACTTATTTTCAAGTGTAGTGTTTTACATGCTAGTTAATGTGTTAAAATTCCAAGCATAGTTCTCCCCTTGTGTTTGAACAAAACTCCCACTGAAGCTGAAAGGATTCATTTTTTGTTCTTTTCTTAATACAAAGTTTGAACTTTCCCTGACAAATATACCAGTTGGAAAATTGGGTGGTTTGATCATTTGTTTCATTTAACAGCAGGAAATTCTTTATCATTATCCAATGTCTGAAGCATCTCAGAAACTTAAAAGTGTGAGAGGGATTTTTCTCACACTCTGTGACATGCTGGAAAACGTAACTGGGACACAAGTTACTAGGTAATAATTTTTATTTGGCTTTAATTCTGTTTTTTTCAAGTTCTTTTATTTCACCCTGACAAAATGCTGAAACAAGTATCTGTTATACAAGTATACTTGTATCTACAATATATGTATTATATACATTATAGTCCATAATCTATGTACATACATGTATATATCTATACATTATAGATAACGAGATCTACAGAATATCTGCAGATTTTTGCTTCATCTAAGTTATTTCTACCAATCATCTATTTGAAGTGTAGGTTCTCAATGCAGCTGTAGATCTGGGTGTTTTGGCACATTTTAAATAACAGTTGGGCCTATATTTATTATTTCTTCATGAAGGTGTATCTTTTAAGCATGGCATTATTATGAATCTCAGCTTTTTCATGTTTCTATCTTGATTGTTAACTTCCTAGGCAATACCTTTATGGCAAACAGAATTGGCAAGAATGACTGAACACCAAAATTGGTCATATAGTGAGGACATACTCTGTTCTTACAACAATGATAGAAAAATACAGAATGTTCTTTAGGAGGGCTATTCATAATCAGTGAATTTTCCTACCCTTTCGCCCTTAAAACTCTCCAATATCTGTTATTCCACACTCTATGTCCATGTGTACACATTATTTAGCTCCCATTTGTCCCTTTAATCTAACTTGATTTAGGTTAAAGGCTTAAAAGTAAGACTTGACACTATAAAAATGCTAGAGGAAAACCTAGGAAAAATGTTTCTGTACATTGGTCTAGGCAAATAATTCATGACTAAGACCTCAAAAGCAAATGCAACAAAACCAAAAATAGACAAATAGGACAGATGCATTCATCATCAGTGTAGATACTCAGTGATGGATGAGCACCATTCATCCAATTGATGTCAAATAATTTTATATTTGGAACTCTTAATATAGTCAGTTATAGAGTCAAATACCCATTCCATTGATTTATTAAGCCCTGACATTGAAATGCCATAATTTATGGGAAGAAGAGGCTCAAAGCTTTTAGGTTTGTGTTTTTTTCCATAAAATAAATCTAAGAATTATAAACAATTTTTCTTCTTTAATATTCAACAATTTTAGACTTTACAAAAAAATTTTATCTCAAATTTCAACAGCCTCCATAATACTGAGAAAATATCAAATTGGATTTTCTAGCCTTTAACTTTTTTTTCCCATATTTAGGTAGAAATGACATTTCTATGATTTTAAAAGAGGTAGAATCTACAAGGCAATAGAAAGAAGAATTTTATTTTTTAACTAATTGAAAGTCATGTTTATGTGACTTTAATATATTGTATATACAAACTGTTAGTTTATTTTCAATACAGTAGTACTGGAGGCTCTATTTAGTTTATCAATTTGGGTTCATAAAAGCGTATTGCAGGCCTCTTTTTATTTTTTAAACATCTTTATTGAGATATAGTACATAAGTGATACAGTTCACCCATTTGAAGTGCATGTGTAATCCTAAAATTGGTATGGAACCAAAAAAGAGCCTGAATAGCCAAAGCAGTCCTCAGCAAAAAGAACAAAACTTAGAGGCATCACTTCACCTGATTTCAAATTATACTATAAGGCTATAGTAACCCAAAACAGCATGTTACTGGTATAAAAATAGACACATAGATCAATGGAACAGAATAGAGAAACAGAAATAAAGCCACATGCCTATAGCCAATTGATCTTTGACAAAGTTGACAAAAATATACACTGGGGAAAGTACACCCTATTCAATAAATGGTGCTGGGAAAGTTGGATAGCCATATGCAAAAGAATGAAACTGGACCCATCTCTCTCACCATATACAAAAATGAACTCAAGTTAGATTAAAGACTTAAGTATAATTCCTGACACTATTTACACTATAAAAATGCTAGAAGAAAACCTAGGAAAAATTCTTCTGGATTTTGGCCTAGGCAAATAATTCATGAGTAAGACCTCAAAAGCAAATGCAACAAAACCAAAAAATAGATAAGTAGGACTTAATTAAACTGAAAAGTTTCTACACAGCAAAAGAAATAGTGCAGAGTTAATAGATAGCCTTCAGAATGAGAGAAAATATTTGCAAATTGCACATCCACCAAGTGACTAATATCCAGAATCTATATAGCGAACTCAACTCAACAAGAAAACAACCAATAACCCCATTAAAAAGTGGGCAAAGGACATGAACAGACATTTTTAAAAAGAAGATGTACAAATGGATAACGTGCATATGAAAAAGTGCTTATCACTAATCATCAGAGAAGTGCAAATTAAAAGCACAATGAGATAACATCTTACACCAGTCAGAATGGCTGTTATTAAAAGGTCAAAGAATAATAGATGCTGGTGAGGATGCAGAGAAAAGGGAATGCTTATACAGTGCTGGTGGAATTGTAAATGAATACAGCCTCTACAGAAAACAGTATGGAGATTTCTCAAAAAACTAAAAATAGAACTACAATTTGATCCAGTAACCCCATGACTGGGTATATACCCAAAGAAAAGAAATCATTATATCAAAAAGATACCTGCACTCATATATTTATGAGTGCTACTCACAATAGCAAAGATAATGGAATCAATCTAAGCATCCATGAACAGATGACTGGATAAAGAAAATGTGGTGTATGTATATACGATGAAATAAAAAAGAACAAATAAATAAATGGAATAAATTAAATAAGTAAATGGAATAAATAACAGAAAATGAAATCATGTCATTTGCTGCAACGTAGATAGAACTGGAGGCCATTATCTTAAGTGACACAACTCAAACAGAAAGTCAAATATTACATATTCTCACTTATAAATGAGAGGGCTAAATAATGTATTCACATGGACGTAGTGTGTAAAATAACAGACACTGGAGATTTTGAAGGGCGGGAGGGGAGTCAGAAATGAGAAACTACTTAATGGATACAATGTACACTCCTCAGGTGATGGTTGCACTAAAAGCCCAAACTTCACCACCATGCAATATCCATCTATTACAACTGTACTTGTACCCCCTAAATATATACAAATAACAAATTTTAAAGTGTACAAGTAAATGCTTTTTGGTGTATTCACAGAGATACGCAACCCTCATCAAAGTCAATTTTAAAACATTTTTCTCACGTCAGAAAGAAATCCTATACCCTTTAGCTCAGCCAGCCCAACCCCTGGGCAACTGCTAATCTATTTTCCATTCCTATAGATATCCCTGTTCTGGACATTACATATGAATGGAATCATATAATGTGTGGCTATTTGTGACTGGCTTCTTTCATTTAGCATAGGAGATGCATTTCATTTAGCATAAGGTGTGCATTCCTCCTTTACAGTCTTATTAGAAAGAAAATTTGTTTCTCTGTGCGGTGTTTTGGGGTTTTTTTTGGTTTTTTTGTTTTTTGTTTTTTTTGTCTTCGTTTTTTCTACTGTAAAGAATAGATGTTATTTTACCTAATATTTAGATTTTGTTATTAACTATGAGATATGGGTTAAATGTGGAAAGCAGTAAATACAGCTAGAAAAACTTTTTTGAGAAGGTAATAAATATGAAAATTATTTTAGGGGTTCCTTAGCAATGTGTGTATCTTTTGTTGCATACACACTTTTTAAACTATAGTAATATTAGTATACTACAAGAGTCTAATATTTGTCTAAAAGTGTATGCATTTCTAAAATATATTAAGACAAAAGTAATGTTCTGTGTGGAAAAATTCATTTAATGATTTATATTTAAATTCTACACAAAATTCTCTATATTATCATAGTTCGTTATTGTATCTCTTTTTAGAACATATTTAAATTTTTAAAACTTCACTGAAGTATAATGAAGTAAACTGAACATATGTAAAATGTACAATTTGATTAGTTTTCACATAGGTGTATACCCTGAAACTATCAACACAATGAATATATTCATCACGCCAAAAGTTTCCTTGAGAACACATTTAAATCTGACTTACATTTTGTTTACATGTTTATATATTTGTGTCCCATACTGATTGTCATCTCAGCTGGGACTACATCTTCCTTTCTTTAGCAAATCATCTTCATAAATAGGCAGTCACAAAATATTTGTTAAATTAACCAACTGAGATGAAGCTTTCTTTTTTTTTTTTTAATTGAGACAGGGCCTTGCTTTGTCACCCATGCTGGAGTGCAGTCATGGCTCACCACAGCCTTGACCTCCCAGCCTCAAGTGATCCTCTCATCTCAGTCCCCATCCCAAGTAGCTAAGACTACAGGACCACTCCACTATGCCCAGCTAATTTTTTTTTTTTTTTTTTTTTTAGAAATGGGGTCTTACTTTGTTCCCCAGGGTGGTCTCAAACTTCTGGGCTTAAGTGATCTTCCCACTTTAGCTTCCCTTAAGTGCTGGGATTATAGGTATGATCCACTGCACCCCGTTTTGAAACTTTCTTTTGGAAAAAAAAAATTTATATTATGCTTAATGTTAGCAAGAGAATTTCAACTTTTTTTTTTTTTTCTATAATGGGTCTACTTTTGTTTGGCCTAGAGTTTTCTTTTTTCTCTTTTTGAGACATAGTCTCACTGTGTCACCTAGGCTGGAGTGCAGTGGCACAATCTCGGCTCACTGCAACCTCCACCTCCCAGGTTGAAGCACTTCTTGTACCTCAGCCTCCCGAGTAGCCGGGATCACAGGCATGTACCACCACACCAGGCTGTCTTTTGTGTTTGTAGTAGAGACAGGATTTTGCAATGTTGACCAGGCTGTTCTCGAACTCGTGACCTCAAGAGATCCACCTGCCTTGGTCTCCCAAAGTGCTGAGATCATAGGTGTGAGCCACCACACCCAGCCTGGCCTAGAGTTTTCTGTTTTGTTTTTTTTTTTCAATATGTTGCAGTATATTTTTACTGTCATATAATTCCTTGCGTTTTTTGTGTGACAGGTATATGAAAAGGAATCTACTTATTAAGTATGCAGTTCTTAAATCATACCATATGCAATCTTTTATGAATTATACTTATAATTTTATGACATTTAAAGATATTTTTATCTTATTTTGAATTTATTGTTTCTTAGCTCATCCCTCCTTTTAAATGGAAAACAAATTCACGTGGCTTATTGGAAAGAATCTGACAAGTTGTTGCTAATTGGCCTGCCTGCTGAAGAGTAAGTTGAGGTTTTTGCTTACCTTAAAATCATTTCAAAATAATATTACATTTCTTTTGTTAAAATTATTACATTTTTGTCAAAAGACAAACTCCTTAACAGTTTTACAGTTTAAAGATCTATTGCACTAGTAAAATAGTTACCTGTGTTCATTTGGTACGAATAATGCAGAAAGGTGCCATGGAGCCTCAGCTGGGCCGGTTCGTAAAGGGGGGTGGGCTGTCAATACACTTGCTTCTTTTGTGGTCAGTAGAGAGGTGGCTAAGAGATGACCTCTGCCTCTGCTAAAATTTTTGACAATATTGTGATTTGGATTTTGCACATTTACAGTTTTTTACTGTTGGACCAGATTTTGGAGAATTAAGGGTCAGCAGAAGGGTATTTTGCCCTGATTTGAGCATCTTTGACAAAATAAGGTATATGTAACTCTAAAGTGACTTCTCTAATGGTATGTCTTATATTATCATGGTCTCCCTCTTAACTATTTTGTGAGTATTTTGAAGTATACATTTAATAGTTGGAGGTAAAAGCAGGATTGACATTTATAATAAACTGACCTTGTGCTCCAGGGACTGCATTAGGTACTTTACATTTATTAAACTCATTTAATCTTCAAAATCACTTCCAGACATACTTAGTGATTACTGGCTCCATTTTGTATATGAGGAAAGTAAAATCAAAAGAGGGTTCAATAACTTGCCAAAGCTTGCATAGTCAACAAGAGGCAGGATTGGAAATTGATTGAGGGTCTGTCTGAATTCTTTCTACAACATTGATTCCCTAATGTCATAGGACATTGAAAATCAAGGGAGAAATGGACTACAAGTATGGAGAATGGCCCCAAGGAGATGAACTTAACTACTATTATAATAGTGTTATGTTCCTGTTCAATGGTTTTTAAAACTTGTAATTTAGACTTTTGCCTACTTAAAAAGGTATTCGGACAACTTTTATTAAGTAATTAAACACACTTTAGTTTTCCCCTTTGGTCTGTAGAATCATAGCATATGGTCTACAAAATAGGAATCAAATATCAAAGCAAATACTGTAATATGTGATGGATACAACTTTAGAGAATACCAGTTGAGATAAATTTTCTCTTGGTGTTGCTTCAAGCTTCCCAAGAAAGAAAAAGATGTACCAGGAAGATGCATTATCTAGCCAATCTGAATGTGAATATGACTATTTTTCATTACTAATGATTTTGTTAACCAGATTTCCTTCATTATATAGCAGTATATTCATTTTTTATTGCTGTGTAACAAATCGTTCCCCAAAACATAGGGGTAATTTAAACTTAAATAGTAAACATTTATTAACACAGATATTTTTGTGGTTCAGGAATCCAGGAGTAACCTAGCAGGTAGTTCTGCCTCAAGGTCTTTTCTTGAGGTTACAATCCAGTGTTGGCCAGGGATAGACTTAGATGAAGGCTTTAACTGGAGCTGGAGAATCTGCTTCCAACGTGGCTTATACACATGGCCATTGATAGGAAGCCTAGTTTCTTGTCACGTGGACCTCTCCATGTAGCTGCTTGGGTGTCCACATAATGTGTCAACTGCCTTCCCCCAAAGTGGCGAGCCAAAACACAGAAAGAGGGGGATGCTACAAGACCTTTTATGTCTTAACCTTAGAAGTGATACACTGCCATTTCCACAATATTTGTCATTTCCACCATTCTGTTTGTCAGAATTGAGTTACTAAGCTCAGCCCACACTCATGGGGAGAGGAATTAAGCCTCACTTCTTGAGGGGAAGAGTATCAAAGAATTTGTGGACCTATTTTACCATCACAACAGGAATTCCAAAGATGGCTACAGTGAAAAATATCAAAATGATTATATTTTGAAGGTAACTTTAATTTTGGACAGAAAGAAATATAATCTATCATAAATGTGGGGTTCAAATCTTTTAACATGGGGGATAATGGCGCTGTGACATATACTAGATGAGGGCACTCTTTAACCAGCCACACAAGAGAAAAATGTGTGTTTTTCTGTCTAAAATAGGATACTGAACCCTTCTCAGAGACTGCCCTGAGGGTTTGGATTATGAGGAACAAAAGAGTTGTTTAGAAAGTATGGGTCTACAGCCAGGCAGTGGCTCACACCTGTAATCCTAGCACTTTGGGAGGCCAAGGCTAGTGGATTCCTTGAGCTCAGGAGTTCAAGACCAGCGTAGGTAACATGGTGAAACCCTGTCTCTACAGAAAATGCAAAAATTAGCCAGGCACGGTGGCATGCATCTATAGTCCCAGCTACTTGGGTGACTGAGGTGGGAGGATTGCATGGGCCTTGGAGGCGGAGGTTGCAGTTAGCTGTGATGCTGCCACTGTACTCCAGCCTGGGTGACAGAGCAAGACAATGTCTCAAAAAAAAAAAGAAAAGAAAAGAAATAAATTTTGGGTTTACAAGGATTGGAGAACATCCAGAATGAGATGATTTAGTATGTAGCAGCAGAGTAAAACATGTCTCTTTAAGACTTTTGTATCAGCCCAAAAGGCAAAAGAGAAGAAAGAAAATACAGTGGTGAGATAAAGGTAGCATAGGCAGTTAGAGAGAGGAAAGGCAGACCTGGCTAAGGAACTGAGCAAAGGCTGTTCAACCACACTCTGATAACACCAGCCGAATCAGCTAAGCAGAGACAGTTTCCAGGTGAGGTTGTATCTTGAAGCCAACAAAGGACTGTCACTGCTGAACTCTGGACCAAGGTTGTGCCACATGAGGGATGCTCTAGCCAGTTTCTTAATCTTTATTAATCAGGGTGGGGGAAGGGAGGCCATCTTCCCAAATATTTATGTCATTCCTATACTGAAGAACTTGGCTTGATAAGTTAGAATTAACTTGAAGATCCCCTTTATTCTCTTTCCTGAGCTTCCACTGAAAAGTAAGCTTGAGCCATCTCTTTACCCTTCTCTTAAATGCTCACACCAACCTTCTGTTCCAGATTATTTTCCCTCTTCCATCTCATTTCACATAACTAAAAGATAGGTAGTAGTATTCTCATTTATTCAAACTTGGAAATAGAGTATTGAGAGATCACGCACAAGCACCTCTTCAGTGTCAACTTACATGTCTTCATATCACCAACATTTTGCACGTGCTTTGTAATTGAACTCAAAGCCCTGGGATTTTCTCCTCGTCCATTTCAGTGCCATAGACTGCGTGTTTCCCTCCTCACCTCTATGCCTTTTATAAGCAGGGTAAGAAAAGTGCTGTCCCACAGAATTTAGGGTGGGGCACATGATCGAGGGATATGTGTTTTCAGATGGGAAGATCACATGCCCGTGATGGCTGCAGTGAATAGCGGAAACCTAACCAGGACAGTGTAGGGTAGTGGGAGAATAACTTTGGGTCTAAGAAGATAAGTGCTCACCAGCAGGCTCTACTCCCTTTCTACCCTTGCAGAAATTATGTAACTTCTTGGACTTCTGTTTACTCACGGGCATAATGGGAATAATAAGAGCTACCTTGTAAAATTCTTATAAGGCTTCAATGAGAAAATATAAGTCCATTTCTTTATTTCCTTTCTCCTACTTTCTTCCCATTCTCCATTTCAATTAAGAGTGTGTTTTTGTCACAGGATTTGGAGGCCCAGTTGATATGTGGGTAATACTAAAAAGTGTCAAGAATTTAGCATTTTTTTGTGTGTGTGGGCCCAGGTCTTGTAAAAACTAGTTTATTTGCATTAATTTCATTTAATCCTCAGAATCAATCTGAGAAGGGCTTGGTGACTATTGGCCTCATTTTACAGATGAAGAAACTGAACTTTAGAGAGAGTTACATGATTTGCAAATAAGTGGTGTTATAAAGTCCCTGTTAGATTCATGCTGGAACTAAATCTAGAATAAAGTGATCAATGGTCATTGAAAGCGACCATTTTATACAGCTTTACTCAGAGTTGACACATACACTTTTCACATTCCGTATGTGTAAAATTCAAGGATGATCTGCTTCTTTTAGATAAATGTCATTTGATTATGCTGTAAATTAATACGTGTAATTTTACTTTTTTAGAGTTCCTCTTCCTCGGCTAAGGAACATGATAGAAAATGTCGTCCAAACCTTAAAATTTATGTATGGTTCTTTAGATAGGTAAGTACTTCTTGAAATTGACTCTCAAGTTTTAATTACATGATTCTAAGTCACCTTTTGCATTTCAGACCATTTCTTGCTTGACAGGTTAGTTATTTGTCTCCTCTTTCTCCTCCTTCCCTCTTTCCTCCTCCTCTTCCTTCCTCTTCCTTCTCCTCTTCCTTCCTCCTTTCTCTTTCCTTATTCTTCCACCTCCTTCTTTTTCTCCTTCCTCTTCTTATTTTCTCATCTTTTATTACTGGCTTTTATGTTACAACAGTAGGCAGTTTTTCATTTGATTCCTTTTTTTTTGTTTGTTTTGTTTTGTTTTTGGTCTCATATATGACTTTAGTGAAATTTCTTAGTGAATTAGTGACATAACCACAACTGTATTCTGATTTGATATATTTCTGTAGGGTCAAATGTAAGAGTATTTCTTCATAACAGATACAGAAAAGAGAAAGACTTAAAATATATTTTTGTAGTTTTTTTTGCTTATAAGACCATTAAATTCCCTATCCTGAAATATGATGGTTCTTTCTCAAAAAAAATTCTTTAGCAAAAAATTTATGCAGTATTATTTAAGAAAGACATACAGTAGAGACAGTATTGACTGATTTTGTTTGTGTCCTTCCATATATTTTTCTATATAATAAAAATATATTCCCTTTTTAATAAAAGTGTGCTGCTATGCATATTTTTCTGCTTCTTGCTTTTTTAACCTTCTTGATCTGAAGGCAGAAATTTGAGGTAACATTTAACATTTGAGCACACAAAACTGGGTATGGGAAATCGATTTTTCTCTTAGTGACTTTTGTTCTTGTATTTCTGAGGGCTAAAATGGTATCTTTGTGTTTAAAGCCTTAGGAGTATATCAATACAAAAATCCAAAGGCAGTTTATACATTTTTCCAAATCATAGTGATATCAGCTCTCTGTTTATCTATAGTGGATCTTTGTTCTTATTGTTCTGACAGCGTCATGAAGGAATTTTCTGTGATGGTGTCATCTGGGAAAATTATCTAGTTTGCAGTGCAGTGTTCTCTAGAGGAACCACTGAGGAGGCACATCCCTGTCAAACCTGATCACTTACCAACATTTTCCAAATGAGTGAGCTACAAAGAGCTGGGAATCCATAAATAGTCCTTTTACCTTTTACTAGTAAGGAAATTTTTAACCAATGAAGAGTAAGAATGTGGTTATGAACTGCCTCTTTAAGTTTACTCGAGAGAGGCAAACTTTGCCATATTTTGCCCTAATTAAAGTTTTTTGTTTTCATAAAACCAGAGATTATCAAAGATTAAATTTTTGCAATGAATTTCATACATGAAAATAGTCCATTGGAGTTGTCCTGCAAATTCCATTAGAGTAGACTGGGGACAGAGGGACTTAATTTCTCTTTCATCTTGAAATTTATCTTCCATTGATAGTGAAAGTATCTTTTTGATGGCAGCAAATTTAATTCTTTTCTACTTCAAGTGAGAATTTAAAGAGCAAACTACAATAATAAATATGAAGATCCATTGAGTTCTTAAAACCAAGAAGCACAGTGAATCCAGGATGTTATTAATAGACATTTGTAATAATTTTTTATAACAACTTTTTTCTGATTATAAAAGATATTAAGGGCCAATTGTGAAAAATTACAAAAAGACCAAAAAGTGTAGAGACTTAATTATCTTTTTAATGTTGTGAGCTGGTTAATTCTCTATGAGCCATAGAAAACTAACTATATACTACCAGTTTAATGTTGTGACCAAATTAAAGCTATAACAATTTCCTTCACCATTCCCAACTAATTCATCAGCAAGTCCTCATCAGTCTGTCTTCAGAATCTCCAATGTGTCCATTTCTCTTTATCTTTACTATTGCCCTGTCCAGCCACTGCTATCTCTCACACACTTCAGTAGCCTCCTAACTGGTCTCCTTCCCTTCAATCTTGCCACTTGAACTAATTTTCATATAGCAGTTAGAGTGATCTTTCTACATTATTATCTGGCTCCTACCTAACCCTCTGACTTCAGATATCAAAGCACACGTGCCTCCTCTGCTCCTTTGCTCAGGGTGCAAACACCCTGGCAAAGCTTTTCCCCACCCCAGGGCTTTTGTACTTTTTCTTCTTGCTGGATCTTCCTGACGTTGGAATATCAGCTCAAATGCCCTTTCTCTGAGATTCTTCTCCAACCATTCAACCTAAAATAGCCAACCTGTCACACCACCCATTCACATTGTGCTATTTTCTGCATAGTCCTTTATACGAATTCATGTTTTTTACCATTTGTTCATTTGCTGTGTTTCTCCATTAGAACATAAGATTCATGGGAGTTCATTGTCTTTTGTCTTGATATTTTTACTGCCATAACTCCAGCAATGAGAATAGTGCCTGGAATGTAGTAGTCACTCAAATATTTGTTGGATGAATCAGCGAATATTATTTTGGTACACCGATAGCATATGTACCTGCTATTTTGTCATTCAGTGAGCTGTTCCTATAAATGCTTGCAGTCAATGCTGTGTTACTTTTATATGGCTAAAACCAAGTATTTCGGTTTTTTCTGTCATTTTGTTTTTTGAGTTCTTTAATATTATACCTTCAGCAGTAACGAGGGGAGGAAATAACTTATGCTTACTATGTACTTACTGTTTACCAGTAAATAATAAGCATAACAAGAACTTATGCTTGTTATGTTCTAGGCATTCTGCATGTGAGTTAGATTGTATTAACCCTATTTTTACAGAGTTGGAAACCAAAGTTAGAGAGAGGTTGGGTGATTTGCCTTTGATAGCTACCTACAAAGAGCTGTGATATGCCACATCTGTTCTATTACAAAGTTCAAAATCTCTTTATCATTCCACGTTGCCTGAAAGATTTCAGGAGTTGTAAATGGTTGAGAGATAGTCAAAGGTAAGAACAACCTACCTTTTTTACAAAAAGGGTATTTCAGCCCTTTCTGTTATAGATATGTCACTTGTGTTAGCCCTGTGGTTCTTCCATAGAACCATCTACTCGATACATTTGAGAGTAAGTTTTAGGGTAAAAAGTATGGACAGGGTGAATTTCTTTACATAATCCGTCAGTAACATTCTAGCAGCAATTCTATTAAAGGAGAGGAGTGAGGAAGATAGCCTATGTAGTTGGGAAAGATCCAGTTCCCTTAGGAGCACACAAAAAATGACCACCATTTCCATATGTTGTTCTAACTTACAGCTCTTATTTCTCCAGTGCCTTTTGCCAGATTGAGAATGTTCCTCGTTTGGATCATTTTTTTAACTTGTTCTTTCAAAGAGCGCTTCAGCCTGCGAAACTGCATTCCAGCGCCAGTCCCAGTGCTCAGCAGTACGATGCTTCCAGTGCAGTACTTTTAGACAACCTCCCTGGAGTCCGGTGGCTCACTCTTCCACTGGAAATCAAGGTAATCTTAGATATTATAAAGAAGAACCAGAACCAGGTGGCTTATTATAATCTTGCATCTTCTTTTTTCGTAGACTTTTTGTTATTTTTGGAATTGTGGTTAAAAATTAAAGAGGCAGTTGGTTGACAAAATAGGAGGTCCAGTGCAATAAACCCAGAAAGAGAAATTATTCTTTATAAGTAGAGATTTGCTCTCTCCTCTTACTTTTAAATTTAAGCTTTGTCCAAGCTGGGACTGCTTTTCAGAAATCATAATTAAATGGTGTATCTTCCTTTGGAATTTTGTGACTTTGATTTTATAATGTAAGGTTGTCAAGTTAGAATTATGTTTCTGTACAAAAAAAAGTAGATGACCTGATTGACTAACAATATTCTCAGTTAAAATACAAAGTCCACTAGTCTACCAAAATCTTTTTTTACATGAACATATGTGATTAGCTTTTGGCTTGTCCCATAGATAGCTACCAATAGTAAGACTGTATGATGGTTAAGAATTATCAATATGATTTTAGTTGTATCTGTATACCTAGAATAACTTTATTATTGAATGATTGACAAGATTATTTCAGACATTTTCATCAATGTAGACCACCATATAATCTATTTAGTTACAGCATTTGTATTAGTATTAAATGAGGCAGTATGCCATAGCCACTTCTCTGCTTATGAAGAAACCTAGGCTATGTTACAGTAGAAACTTAATTCAAGTTCCTACTCTTCATAAGACTCTACAGTGTATGATCAAATAAATGCCTTTTTGACAGTTTAATAGTTATTTAAATTGATGTATCAATCACTTTGTTCAGTTTCCTCATCTGTAAAATGGAGGAAATAATAGTCCCTACCTCATGGAAAAGTTACGAGTTATTATACATGAAGTATTTAGAATTGTGGCTGGCATGTTGTAGTTGTAGTTATGGGAGCATTATTATACAATTACTATTTGAAGGGAGATGAGGTGTTAGAGCATGTTCAAAGGATGCTTTGCCTTCTGGTGTTTTTATTTTGTCCTTAGCTCTATCAACTGCCTGGTCTTTTGATATTTCAGGACAATAATTACTCCTTCCTTCCTTCCTTCCTTCCTTCCTTCCTTCCTTCCTTCCTTCCTTCCTTCCTTCCTTCCTTCCTTCCTTCTTTCCTTCCTTCCTTCCTTTTTCTTTTCTTTTTTTTTTTTTTTTTTTTTTTTTTTGTGAGACAGGGTCTCGCTCTGTCACCCCAGCTGGAGTGGGAGTGCAGTGGCGTAATCATAACTCACTGCAGCCTCCACATCGCAGGCTCGGGTGATCTTCCCCCCTCAGCCCCTCAGGTAGCTGGAACTACATGTGCACACCACCATGCCTGGCTAATTTTTGTATTTTTAGTAGAGACCATGTTTCTCCATGTTTCCCAGGCTGGTCTTGAACTCCTGAGCTCAAGCAATCTGCCCGCCTCAGTCTCCTAGAGTGCTGGATTACAGGCATGAGCCATGGCACCTGGCCTACCATTTTCTTAAATTGTATAAAAAACTAAAAAGTATGAGATATATAATTCTACCTAATGTTTTCATAAAAATATATAAGCATTGGCTGAGCATGGTGGCTCATGCCTGTAATCCTCGTGCTTTGGGAGACAGAGGTGGGAAGATCACTTGAGGCCAAGAGTTCAAGACCAGCCTGGACAACATAGGGAGACCCTGTCTCCACAAAAACTTTAAACATTAGCAGAGCATGGTGGCACACACCTGTAGTTACAGCTACTCAGTAGGCTGAAGTGGAAGGATTACTTGAGCCCAGGAGTTGGGCTCCCCACTCTATCATAGTTGCAGTGAGCTATGATTGTACCGCTGTACTACAGTGGGGCAACAGGGTGAGACCCTATCTCAGGAAAGGAAAGGAAAAAGGAAAAGGAAAAAAGAGGAAAAAAAGGAAGAGAAAAGAAAAAAGGAAAGGAGAAGGAAAGGGGAAAGGAAAGGGGGAGGGAAGAGGGACGGAAGGATGTAAGTGTTCAATATAGGTAGAAACATAGAAAGTAACTAGATAACTTTACCTTTAAAAGAGAAAGACCCATATCTTGAAAGTGGTGGTAATTACACAATTGCATATCTTCATCAAAACAAACTATACACTTAAAATGGGTGCAGTTTATTTGAATGTACATTCTGTCTCAATAAAGTTGATACTTTAAAAAAAAAAAAAAAAAAAGAAAGACCCTGGTTCCAAAGACTGTCTCATGTCCATTCTCATTCTGGGGTCTTTTTTCCTCAGCCACAGGGCCCATGCCCACTTCATGAGTCAGAAGGTACCATCTCTTGAGGCTTGCCATTCTACCTGGCCATTACCTAGGTTCTTGCCCCTCTGTCAGAATTTCTTCATTAAAGAAACCTCTTACCTCAAAATATATAGTCCCTTCTTTCTGTAATAGTAGAGGTACTTAATGTTTTAGGGGTAGTGTGTTTAGAATTTAGATACATTAAGATTAAATATTATCTTTCCTCAAAAAAGTTTAAGATGTTCTTAAATATTGTCTATTGGGGGCTTACAGATTGCATGTGAAGGCTACCTCTTTTTCATTGAGAGTTTTGTTAATTTAGCATATATTTCTTTAAAAGATTTATATGCTTTTCTTTATTTCACCCTAAAAGAATATCAAATTGAGAAATCACTGTGTGAATTCTGGTATATATTTTTAATTCATTGCCTTAAAACATAGCTGTTGCTTATCTTGTCAATGCTTTGGCTGCTTTTATCCTTGTTACATCTAACACTACTGTGTGGAGATCAGTGTTCATTGTGCCGGTTCCTCAAGTCTGTGCCGTGCTTTGCAGAATGCAGAAAAACCTCTAGATGTGCACAGGCAAGTTGAGCAGGTGAAATTAATACACAGGAAACAGTGAGGATCTGGCTTAGTTGTTTTCTATATTTTGTAGTCCAGTTAGGAGATTGAGAACAATACTTTTGGGAAGAGAGCTAGATACCTTCTGCTAAAGTAGTCTAAAGCTCTATTTGATTAATATAAAATTTGAATAACAACAATTGAAGCTTTTTTTTAATTCTATTTTTTACTGCAGTTTCACGTTCACAGTAAAATTGAGAGAAAGGTATAGATTTCCCACATGCCCCCTTCCCCCATACATCACACATGCATAGCCTCTCCATTATCAACATTCCCCCACCACAGGGGTACAGTTGTTATAATTGATGAACCTACATTGACACATCATAATAACCCAAAGTCCATCATTTACATTAGGGTTCATTCTTGGTGGTGTACATTCTATGGATTTAGACAGATTATAATGACATGGATCCATCCTTGTAGTATTATACAGAGTAGTTTCGCAGCCCCGGAAATCCTCTGTGTTCTGCCTATCCCTCTTTTTCATCCCTCCCTTTCCATTAACCGCTGGAAACAATTGATCTTTTCACTGCCTCCATCGTTTTGCATTTTCCAAAATGTTATATAGTTGTAATCATATAGTATGTAGCCTTTTCAGATTGGATTCTTTCACTTGGTAATACATATTTTAAGTTCCTCTTTGTCTTTTTACGGCTTGATAGCTCATTTCTTTTTAACGCTGAATAGTATTTCATTGTTCAGATGTACCACAGTTTATTCATCCATTCGCTGAAAATCTTGGTTGCTTCCACGTTTGGACAATTAATTCTTGGTCAAACAGCAAGAGAATGTTTAGTTTTGTAAGAAACTACCAAACTGTCTTCTGAAGTGGCTGTATTTTGTATTCCTACCAGCAATGAATGAGAGTTCCTGTTGTTCCATATCCTTGTCAGTACTTAGTGTTGTCAGTATATTGGATTTGGGTCATTCTACTGTGTGTCTAGTTCTGTCTCATTGTTATTTTAATTTGCATTTCCCTGATGACCATATGATATGGAACATCTTTTCATGTGCTTATTTGCCTTCTGAATATCTTCTTTGGTGAACTGTTTGTTAAGGCCTTTGGCCCATTTTTTTAAATTCAATCGGTTTTTGGGGAAGAAGTGGTGTTTGGTTACATGAATAAGTCATTTAATGACGATTTCTGTGATTTTGGTTCACCCACCACGCAAGGAGTGTACACTGTACCTAATGTGTAGTATTTTATCTCTTGCCACCCCCTGCTCTTTCCCCCAAGTTCCTAAAGTCCAATGTATCATTCTTAAGTCTTTGCATCCTCATAGCTTAGCTCCCACATATGAGTGAGAACATACGATGTTTGGTTTTCCATTCCTGAGTTACTTCACTTAGAATAATAGTCTCCAATTCCATCCAGGTTGCTGCAAATGCCATTATTTTGTTCCTTTTTCTGGCTGAGTGGTGTTCCATGGTATATATATACCACATTTTCTTTATCCACTCATTGATTAATGGGCGTCTGGTTCCATATTTTTGCAATTGTGAATTGTGCAGCTATAAACGTGTGTGCAAATATCTTATTCGTATAATGATTTCTTTTCCTCTGAGTAGATACCTAGTAGTGGGATTGCTGGATCAACCAGCAGATCTACTTTTAGTTAAGGAATCTCTATAGTGTTTTCCATAGTGGTTGTACTAGTTTACATTCCCACCAACAGTATAAAAGTGATCCCTTTTTGCCACATCCACACCAACATCTATTTTTCTTTTTATTATGGCCATTGTTGCAGGAGTGAGGTGGTATCGCATTGTGGTTTTGATTTGCATTTCTCTGATAGTTAATGATGTTGATCATTTTTCCATATGCTGGTTAGCCATTTGTATATCTTCTTTTGAGAACTGTCTGTTCATCTCCTCAGCCCACTTTTTGATGGGATTGTTTTTTTCTTGCCGATTTGAGTTCCTTGTAGATTCTGGATATTAGTCCTTTGTCAGATGTATAGATTGTGAAGATTTTCTCCCACTCTGTGGGGTGTTAACTCTGCTGATTATTTATTTTGCTATTCAGAAACTTTTTAGTTTAATTAAGTCCCATCTATTTATCTTTGTTTTTGTTGCATTTGCTTTTGGGTTCTTGGTCATGAAGCCTTTGCCCAAGCCAATGTCTAGAAGGGTTTTTCCAATGTTACCTTCTAGCATCTTTGTGGTTTCACGTCTTAGATTTGTTTAAGTCTTTGAATCATCTCGAGTTCTTTAAGCATTTGTTTATCTGGAAAAGACTATATCTTTTCTTCATTTACGAAGCTTCGTTTCACTGGATACAAAATTCTTGGCTGATAATAGTTTTGTTTAAAGCATCTAAAAATAGGACCCCAATCCCTTCTAGTTTTTTGTGTTTCTGCTGTTAATATGATAGGTTTTCCTTTATAGGTTACGTGATGCTTTTGTCTTACAGCTCTTAAGATTTTTCCTTTGTCTTGACTTTAGATAACTTGATCACTATGTGCCTAGGTGATGATCTTTTTGTGATGAATTTCGCAGGTGTTCTTTGAGCTTCATGTATTTGGATGTTTAGATCTCTAGCAAGGCTGGGGAAATTCTCCTCAATTAATTCCCTCAAATATGTTTTCCAAACTTTTAGATTTCTCTTCTTCCTCAGGAACACCAATTATTCTTAGGTTTGGACGTTTAACATAGTCCCGAACTTCTTGGAGGCTTTGTTCATTTTTTTTTTAATTCCTTTTTCTTTGTGTTTGATGGATTGGGTTAATTCAAAAGCCTTTTCTTCAAGCTCTGAAGTTCTTTCTTCTGCTTGTTTGATTCTGTTATGAGAGTTTCCAGTATATTTTGTATTTCTCAAAGTGTGTCCTTGATTTCCAAAAGTTGTGACTGTTTTTTGTTTATGCTATCTGTTTCACTGAAGAATTTTCCTTTCATATCCCATATAATGTTTTTCATTTCTTTAAGCTGGACTTCATGTTTCTCGGGTGCCTTCTTGATTAGCTTAATAATTGACCTTCTGAATTCTTTTTCTGGCAATTCAGAGATTTCATCTTGGTTTAGATCTATTGTTGGTGAGCTGGTATGATCTTCTGAAGGTGTTAAAAAAAAAAACCTTGGCCGGGCGCGGTGGCTCAAGCCTGTAATCCCAGCACTTTGGGAGGCCGAGACGGGCGGATCACAAGGTCAGGAGATCGAGACCATCCTGGCTAACACGGCGAAACCCCGTCTCTACTAAAAACACACACAAAAAATTAGCCGGGCGAGGTGGCAGCACCTGTGGTCCCAGCTACTCGGGAGGCTGAGGCAGGAGAATGGCGGGAACCCGGGAGGTGGAGCTTGCAGTGAGCTGAGATCTGGCCACTGCACCCCAGCCTGGGCGACAGAGCGAGACTCCGTCTCAAAAAAAAAAAAAAAAAAAAAAAAAAAAAAAAAAAAAAAAACCTTGTTTTCTCATATTACCAGAATTGTTTTTCTGGTTCCTTCTCATTTGGGTAGACTATGTCAGAGTGAAGATCTGGGATTCGTGGGCTGCTATTCAGATTCTTTTGTCCCATGGGATGATCCCTTGATGTGGTGTTCTTCCCCTTCCCCTAGGAATGGAGCTTCCTGAGAGCTGAACTGTAGTGATGGTTTTTGCTCTTCTTGGTCTAGCCACCCAGCAGAGCTACCGGGCTCCAGGCTGGTACTGGGAAGTGTCTGCAAAGAGTCCTATGATGTGATCCATCTTCAGGTCTTGCAGCCGTGGATATCAGCACCTGCTCCAATGCAGGTAGCAATGGAGTGAAGTGGACTCTGTAAGGTGTCCCTGGTTGTGTTTTTGTTTAGTGCACTGGTTTTGTGTTGGCCTCCAGTCAGGAGGTGGCACTTTCAAGAGTGCATCAGCTGCAGTCATCTAGGGAGGATGTAAACTTGCCCTAGGGACACCTGGTTAAGTATTCAGGTTTCTCAGGCAGTGGGCAGAGCCATAGAGCTCCCAAGAGATTATGACCTTTGTCTTTGGCTACCAGAGTAGGTAGAGAAATACTACTAGGTGGAGACAGGGATAGGCCCGAGCTTGTTATTGTCTGAGCTTCAACTCTTCTTGGGCAGGGCTTGCCGCAGCTGCTGTGGGGGATGGAGGTGCAGTTCCCAGTCCAATGGAGTTGTATTCCTAGGGGGGGATTATGGCTGCCTCTGCTGAGTCATACAGGTCACCAGGGAAGTAGGGGAAAACCGGCAGTCACGGGCCTTACCCCTCTCCCACACAGCCTGCAGTCCTAAAAGCCAGTCTCACTCCCACCATGCCCCCTCAACAGCACCGGGTCTATTTCTAGGCAGCCAGTGACCAGGGCTTAGAACTTGCCCCAGACCAGGAGCCTCCCCATTGAGAAAGCAAGCAGACTCATAGTTTTTCAGCATCTCAGGGAGCCTGCAGCAGTGATCCAGTTCCTTCAAAGGGTCTACGGATTTTCTCAGCTTTCCTGGTATGTTTCTGCCATAGTTCTTGGAGCAAAAGTTCACGATGTGAATGTCCACATGCAGCCCTGTCCATTCGAGCAAGAGTTGCAAACTAGTCTTGCCTCCTATCTGCCATCTTAATCCTATTCTCAACCATTTTTAAATTTTTTTGTATGTGTTCTTATTGTGGAGTTTTAAGAGGTCTTTGTATATTTTAGATAATGGTTCTTTATCAGATGTGTCTTTTTCAAATATTTTCTCCCAGTCTGCGGCTCATCTTATTCTATTGACATCGTATTTTGCAGAGCAATAGTTTTTAGTTTAATGAAGTCTAGCTTATCAGTTTCATGGATTGTGGTTTTGGTGTTGTATCTAAAAAGTTAGTGTCAGACCCAATGTCATCTAAATTTTCTCCCATGTTCTAGGAATTTTATAGTTTAGCATTTTACATTTAGACATATGGTCCACTTAGAGTTAATTTTTGTGTAGGGTGTATGGTGTGTGTCTAGATTGATATTTTTTATATGGGTGCCCAGCTGTTCTAGCACCATTTGTTGAAAAGACCATTTTTCCTTTTTACATTGTATTTGTTCCTTTGTCAAAGATCAGTTGACAGTATTTATGTGGGTGTATTTGTGGACTCTGTGTTCCATTGATGTATTTATCTGTTCTTTCACCAATAATACAATGTCTTGATGACTGTAGGTTTATATTAAGTCTTAAAGTAGGATAGTATCAGTCCCAAGCCTTTGTTCTTGTCATTCAATATTGTACTGGCTATTCTTGGTCTTTTGCTTCTCCATATAAACTTTAGAATACCTAGTTGGAATTTTGATTGGGATTGCATTGCATATATAGATCAAGTTGTGAAGAACTGACATCTTGACAATATTGAGTCTTCTATCCTTGAACATGGAATATCTCTCCATTTGTTTAGTTCTCCTTGGATTTCATTTATCAGAGTATGGTAGTTTTCCTCACATAGATATTGTGTATACTTTGTTAAATTTATAACTAAGTATATTTTATTTTTGGGAATGCTAAGGTATGTGATATTGTGTTTTTAATTTCAAATTCCACTTATTCATTGCTGGTATATAGGAAAGCAATTGACTTTTATGCTGGGTACAGTGACTCGTGCCTGTAATCCCAGTGCTTTGGGAGGCTGAGATGGGCGGATTGCTTGAGGTCAGGAGTTCAAGACCAGCCTGGCCAACACAGTGAAACCCCACCTCTACCAAAAAATACAAAATAAGCCAAGTGTGGTGGCACATGCCTGTAGTCCCAGCTACTCAGGAGGCTGAGGTGGGAGAATCACTTGAACCCGGGAAGCAGAGGTTCCTTATATACTGATACAGTATATAAGGTTAATATAGAAAATTGTAATATATAAGATTGTGTCAATTCTTTCAGATTTTCTATGTAAACAATCATGTCATCTATGAACAAAGACAGTTTTATTTCTTCCTTCCCAATCATTTATTTCGTGTTCTTGCCTTATTGCATTAGCTAGGCCTCCCAGTATGATGTTGAAAAGGAGTGGTGGTAGGGAACATCCTTTCCCCTTTCTGATCTTAGGAAGTATCTCATTTCTCACCATTAACTATGAAGTTAACTAGGTTTTTTGTAGATATTCTTTATCAAGATGAAGAAGTTTCCCTCTATTCCTAGTATACTAAGAGTTTTTATCATGAAGGGGTATCGGATTTTATCAAATGCTTTTTCTGCATATATTGATAGAATCATGTGTTTTTTTTAAGCCCATTGATTTGATGGATTACATTAATTGGTTTTTGAATGTCAAACCTGCCTTGCATACCTGCGATAAATCTCCCTTGGCTGTGGTGTATATTTCTTTTTAGACATTGTTGGATTCCCTCTGCTAATATTTTATTGGAGGTTTTTGAATCTGTGTTCATGAAAGATACTGGTCTGTCTTTTTTTGTTTGTTTGTTTGCTCTTATAATGTCTTTGTCTAGTTTTAGTATTAGGATAATGCTGACCTCATAGAATGAGTTAGGAAGTATTCCCTCTGTTTCTGTCTTCTGAAAGAAATTATAGAGAATTGGTATAATTTCTTATTTAAATGTTTGGTAGAATTCACCAGTCTACCCATCTGGGCCTGGTGCATTCTGCTTTTGCAAGTTGATTAAATCGTTATTGATTCAATTTCTTTAATAAGTATAGACCAATTTATAGTATCTGTTTCTTCTGGTATCATTCAAGGAATTTTTCCATTCCATCTAGGTTATCAAATTTGTGAGCATGGGGTTGTTTACAGTATTCTTCTCCTATCCTTTTAATGTCCATGGACTCTGTACTAATGCCCCCACTTTCATTTCTGCTTTAGTAATTTGTGTCCTCTCTATTTTTATCTTAGTTAGGCTAGAGGCTTATACATTTTATTGATTTTTTTTCGAAGAACCAGCTTTTGGTTTCATTGATTTTTCTCTATGGCTTTCCTGTTTTCATTGTCATTGATTTCTCCTCTAATTTTTTATTATTTCTGCTCTTCTGCATATTTTAGATTTAATTTGCTTTTTGTTTAGTTTCTTAAAATAGAAACTTAGATTATTGATTTCAGATCTCTCTTTTTTTAATATATGCATTTAATGCTATAAATTTCCCCCGAACACCACTTTTGCTGTACCACATAAGTTTTGATAAGTTGTGATTTCATTTTTTTTAGTTCAAAATATTTTTAAGACCTTCACTTTATACTGAAACATTCGGAGACATGAGAGTAAATTATTAAACCTCATTGTTTTAGACCAATAAAGCCCTATCTGTTTAAATTGCCAATTACTTATTTAAGGCAGTATAGCACAGCAGTTTAATAGTCAAGATTCTCTACTCAGTGTATTTTAAATTTTCAGCTTGAACAGTAGTTACATGAACTTAAGTTCGTTTTCCTTAATGGCTTCATTGAGATATTTCACATACCATAGAATTTTCTCATTTAAAATGTACAATCCAATATTTTTAGTCTGTTCATAGAGCTGCCTAACCATCACCACAATCAATTTTAGAACATTTCACCATCTAATAAAGAAATTCCGTGACCATTAGTAGTTATTATTTACTTTTCTCTTTCCCCTCCCAATTTCTTCTTCTCCCTACCCCTCCAGCCACAGGCAATCATTTGCATAGTTTCATTTCTGTAAGCTTACCTGTTCTAAATATATTTTTTAAATTTGACTCGTCTTATCTGTGATTGTAATTCCTTTGACCAACATTTCCTCATTCACCCTCTCCCCTAACTAACCAAGCCTTTAGTAATCACCATTCTACTCTCCTGTGATATCAGCTTTTTTACGTTCCACATATGAGTGAGATCATGTGGTAGTTGTCTTTCTGTGCCTGGCTTACTTCATTTAACATGATGCCCTCTAGGTTAATCTGTATTGTCATAAATGACAGGATTTTGTTCTTTTTTATGGCTGAATAGTATTCCATTATGTACATATAGCACATTTTCTTTATCCATTCATCTGTCGATGAACACTTAGGTTGATTCCATTTCTCTTGAGATTTCTCATTGTAGTAAAAACAGTAGGATTTATTGACTATGTATCTTCCCATAGAAAATATTAAGGAATTTAATGCCTTAAGAAATCTAGTTAAAGGCCAGGTGTGGTGGCTTATGCCTGTAATCCCACCACTTTGGGAGGCCGAAGCGGGCAGATCACCTGAGGTTGGGAGTTCAAGACCAGCCTGACCAACATGGAGAAACCCCGTCTCTACTAAAAATACAAAATAAGCTGGCCGTGGTGGTGCATGCTTATAATCCCAACTACGTGGGAAGCTGAGGCAGGAGAATCACTTGAACCTGGGAGGCGGAGGTTGCGGTGAGCTGAGGTCATACCATTTCACTCCAGCCTGGGCAACCAGAGTGAAACTACGTCCAAAAAAGAAATCTAGTTTAAAACGTGTGTGAGGCCGGTCACGGTGGCTCACACCTGTAATCCCAGTACTTTGGGAGGCTGAGGTGGGCGGATCACAAGGTCAGGAGATCAAGACCATCCTGGCTAACATGGCAAAACCCCATCTCTACTGAAAATACAAAAAATTAGCCGGGCGTGGTGGTGGGCGCTGTAGTCCCAGCTACTTGGGAGGCAGAGGCAGGAGAATGGCGTGAACCCAGGAGGCAGAGCTTGCAGTGAGCCAAGATTGAGCCACTGGCACTCCACCTTGGGCATCAGAGGGAGACTCCATCTCAAAAAAAAAAAAAAAAAATCGTGTGTGGGGTAACTTATGCCTGGCAATTTTAGGTGGAAATAGTTATTTTTGCTTGCTTATTTTTAAAAACAAACTAAATAGTTATTTTTAACTTGGAAAAAACTTATTTGTTCCAGGTTTAGTATATGATGAGGTCTTACTTTAGTTTTTCTTCCCAGGTATTTGAGAATTTCCTCATTTTGGTTTTTTTTTTTTTTCCAATCATATTTTCCTAGGGTACAGTGAAATAATTAAGAGAAAGATATTTTTATATTTTCATTTAAGGAATATAAACAAACATATATATTATAGTAATATTGTACATTAATTAGCCTGTAGAGTTTAGTAGCAGGAATAGTAACTCATTGAACAGTTTCTGAGATCAAATACCACAAATCAGTAATTTTTTGTCCTGTGGTTTTTCACAAGACAGACTAATAGCCACAAAAAAAGGGAACCTGAAGTATTTGCTAGATGCAGAAAAATGTAGGTCACAAATGAGTAATAACTCATACTGTGTGAAAAGCATTGAAAGGCATGACTAATATTTCAAAAGCTTTTGTCATCTCAGTAAGACACAGTTAGTGTGTGAAACAGTCCTGCAGAGAGTGCCTTGGCCTTTAAAGAAAAAAAAAAAGATTCTCTGGGAGGCGGATCGCAGTGAGCTGAGATTGCACCACTGCGCACTAGCCAGGGCGACAGAGCGAGATTCCATCTCAAAAAAAAAGGGGGGGTTCTTATTCACAAATAGCATGTATGCTATAAAATTCAATTGCCTATAGTTTTGATTTATATATATATTTGTATTACAGATTAAACTTCAGATTAAATTTATTCTGTTTTTAAATTTGGAATGCTTCAAAGAAGAACAAAGGTGATACATGACAGAGCTCAGGCAATTTCCATAAAAACAAAACCCAAATCCTAAGTAAGAGTTTTTTTTCTGATAACTCTCTGGGATAGTTGAACTGTGCCAGATTCCAGAGGAACACTTGCCTTTGTGTTTTAATCTAGGAATAAAGATTGACAACCCTTGAATGCAAAACATTGTGTCCAGGAGAAAGACAGGGAAGAATGTTGATATTTTTCAAGAATCCAACCGTTGAGTAATATACAAAAAATGGAGAAACAAGAACAACTCAAAATAAGTTGGCTACCTTAAGACTGATTTTCACTTTCTTCTATGAAATCAAAAGGGTTAAATTAATTTCTAACTTAAAACTGGAAAGCAACTTCTGAAGCTCATAAATTTACTATGCATTGAATATATGCTGAAGACCCATTTTGCAGTTATTGAGATTTAGTTGAAATATGCTATGTTAAATGAGTAAGTTGTTTTATGTTTGCAAAGCTTAAAAACAATATGTTAAATAAGTAAACTTTTATAATTGCAAAGCTTGAAAACATTATGTTCCATTTTGAGACATTTCTTAAGTAACACAAAGGAGAAAGATACTCAATTTTCAAGTAGTAATTAAGCACTTTTTGTATGGCCATTACTAAAAAAGTAACTAATATGAGTCAAATGCTTATGTTACTCTCTTTTTTTTTTTTTTTTTAACATAGATGGAATTAGACATGGCATTAAGTGACTTGGAGGCTGCAGATTTTGCAGAACTGGTAAGAGAAGGAGTAAGTTTTACAAAAGCCTCAATGTTGAATTCTTGTTTTGTATACCAGTCATTATTCTAAATATTTACCAAGTGGATATATAATAATCTTGAAATACACATTAGTCCTCTGTTTTGACTGTGACAAAATCCATTTTCTTGCCTTAGGATTTTCTACTCAGTTGAAATAGTTGTTACACAATGTATATTATGGGATTAAAAATGATTGATTACACTGGTGTCACTAAGAACTAAGTTTTTGAGGAAAACAAATATAAATGTAATACTGATTAAGTTAAATAAGAACCCTGTAGAGCTGTACTTAAATTGGAAGTCTCAATATGGTTTTTAATATTTTAATTATTGTATTTCCTAGCTATGTCCAATGAAAAGGCCTAGCAATAGTGACCGTCGCAGTAATGATAAGTACCACTAATACCCAGGCCATGGTGTATAAATAACATTTCTCACCAAAAGGAACCAGGACTCCTCAAGAATTGGCTCATTCAAACTTGGGGCTGAAAATGTACAAGATAAGTCTGAGAACATCTTGTCGTATCAGAAATTCAGAAGGCTTTCCAAAAATTAATAGGGTTATGGTAGAGCTCAAATTGTCATGAGACAACTTGAAGAGGCTCCCTGTTGAACATCTATAAGGAAATACCTACAACAGATTGAAACACATCAGATATGTATAAGTTCATAAGTGCATAAAGATACTAAAAACAAAAAAAAAGAAACTTGCTAGTCAACTTTGGAGAATATGAGGGCATCAACTTGTTTTTGTGAAAACTGTTAAATGAAGAAAAATCAGACATTTATCCTGCCTTTCCTGTCTAAACCATATGTCAAGGTTACCAAACGGAGGTGAAGGAGAGCTTCTTTTAATGAAAGTAGTCTAACTGAAATGTCAAGAAAGACACAGAATTGGAATATCACCATTTTGCAGTCCCTCAATGAATTAATGGATCTAGGCAATGGTCATCAACAGCTATTAATATCACAAACAGAAAAGCAACAGATAATATGTTGTTCCTGATGGAAGCACACAGACCACCTATAAAATATGCTTGATGAGGCCTCAAGATCTAACTACTAATTTATAGGAAATACCATTGAAAAGGGGGCATGTTAAATGACCCCATTTGGGGAAGAGGGGTTGCAGTCAGCAAAATCCAGACTGGCAAATACTGCAGGACAGTTTCTTCTCCAAATAAATTAGAAAAGGGTGGTCTGAAGTTGGGGAGAAGGGAGAGAAGTTGAGAGAGAACTCAGTTACAAGAGACTGAATATTATCAACCAAGTGTATATATGTCCTTTCGTAGATCCTAATTCAAACAAAGTTTTAAAAACATCTATGAGACAACGAATCTCATAGATGAGGCTGAATCTATTCATGAGTCTCATACATTCAAGGAAATGTAAGCACAAATGACTGGGTATTAGATGAAAATAATTCTTTATATTGTGATAATGGTATTATGATTATATGTATTTTTAAATTCCTTCTGTTTTATACATACATTCTGAAGTGTTTACAGATGAAATGATATAATATCTGGTATTGGTTTTGAAATAATTCAGCAGGAGGAAGGGAAGATGATGATACAGGTGAAACAAGATGAGCCATGGACTGGTCATAGTTAAACCTGGGTGGTGATGGCTATACAGGAACTAATTATACAATTCCCTTTTTGTATACGCTGAAATTCTCAGTAATAAAAGTTCTTTTACAAAGTAAATGGGAAGTAAGGGAAGTAAAAGCCATAAGGTGTGGATTATTCTCAAGAAGATTGCCAGTGAAATTGGGAGGAGAATGTTAACTTGAAGGGGTAACTGAGTCTTAACAAACACCCTAAACAAATGGAAGGGTGTTTTGTCTGTAAAAACAATAGAAATTTAGGCATGGTAAACTCTTATGGCTCATAATTTTTTGAGTAATGGAAAATGTTTAGATGGATATTAACCATTAGGAGCAGTTCAGAACTAAAATATTAAAATATCTGATTTTTGGAACTTACATCCAGTGTTTAATTTAAAAATCTAATTCCTGCCTTTATAGAACACTATTTTAATGAGCAGTGGAATTAACAATATTTTCTATGGTTAAAGATAATCTATTGGGATTCCTAGATACAGTAAAAACAAAACAAACAAACAAAAAAAACCACAATTCATAAAAGAAAAAATGGATAAATTGAGAATGTAAAATGGTACAACTACTTTGGAAGACAGTTTGGCAATTTCTTAATAACCTAAACATATACCTACCATATAATTCAACCAGTCTGTTCCTCTCTTTTTAAACCAAGAGAACTGAAAGCATATGTAATACAAAGACCTGTATACAAAATAACTTTATTTGTAATAGCCAAAAAGTGGAAACAACTCAAATAACTTAACTGTCCATCAGCAGGTGTGAATACCAGAACAAATTCTGGTATATCCAGGAATGGACTACTACTCAGAAAAAAAGTTGGTTTAGGGAGGTGCTGAGGGAACTGTTCTACATTTCGATTTTGGTGGTGCTTACATAGCTGTATGCATTTGTCAAAACTCACAGGACACTTCACATTGAATTTTGCCTTAATTAAAAAAATATGAAAATAAGGATCTATTCTATACTTTTTGGTGAAATTAAAGATTTAATCCTAATGCTGTGTTTTCCTTAGTTTTTAAAAATTATTATTAAGGTGTAATTTACATTCAGTAAATTCTTCTTTCCCCTTTATAGTCAACCCCTCTCTATACCCCCAACCTCTGGCAATCACTGATCTGTGTTCTGTCCCCATGATTTGCCTTTTCCAGGATGTCATATAAAGTGAGTCATCCTGCTCAACCTGGCCGTAATGCTGCTCTGGTTGCTCAGCACACCCCTCTTCTCGTACCTGGGCATCCCTGCCCTGTTCAGCCCCATTGCTGCCAACTATTTGGTTCCTGCTCCGTGGTCGGGCCTCTGACAGCCCCTTTGAATAAACCAGACACTCCACATGTGTCTTGAGAATGTAAATAAATAAATAATCATACAGTAGGTAATTTTTGTGTCTGGCTTTAACTTAGCATAATGGATTTAAGATTCATTCCTGCTACTGTGCAGGCAGTTCAGTACTTAATATTGCTGAATAGTAGTATTCCATCATATACATGTATCACAATTTGTTTATCCATTCCCTGACTGAGGAATGGCTGTGTTATTTCCAGTTTTTAGTTTTCTTTAGGTTTCGTTGGGTTTTTTAAGAAGAAAAAAACTTATAAAAGTAATAGCTGTGTACAGGGTGAAGCTCTAAGCATGGTTATTAAAAGCAAATACCTTCGCTTATCCCTTTCTCTCACTTCCATCCCCAGGTATAACTGCTCTTATGGATTGGAATGTATCCTTCCAGACCTTTTTCCATATACATACATTCCCACACACAAACCAACACACATGTATATAGTTGGTGGGGATGCTATTTTTAACAGAAATCAGATGATAGTGTATATTTTGTTCTGCAGCTTGCATTCTTTACTGAGCAGTGTATCTGAAACCTTTTATGCCTGCTCATATAGATCAATCATATTTTTTTAACATATCTGTGATATTCTGTGGTATATCTAGTTTTGCTGGCCATTCCTCTATTGTTGAATATCATGTTATCTCTGATTTTTCCATATTACAAATAATCCAACTGTTAGCTTTTTATATAAAAATCATGATTCCATTCCTTGAGTATTCCTGTAGATTTCTAGAAGTAGAATTATTCAAAGGGTATGTATACTTAATTTTTTTTACATACTACTCAGTAGCTTGCAAATAGGTTGCATCAATTAGTGCTTTCAAAAATAGCATATGGTAATATTGGATACTGTAGATGATGTAGAGTAAAAGTTTTTTGTCCTAAAAAGGTATGTTGTAAGAAATCCCTCATAGAGTAACAGATTTCATGTTCTTAATGTCTCTAATCAAGCATCTTAAAAGAATAAAAAATAAGGTTGTTCTCAGTGAAATAAACATATACATATTATATTTCATCCTAATACTCTAGTATATTGATTTCTAAAGATGACACTATGAAAAGTTTAGTTACTAAAGAATATAATTTTCATTTTAACTATTATAGCTTAATTGGAATTTTTATCACAAAAAAATAAAAATATAAAATCCACTATGAATTTTTCCCCCAGTCTGAGGATTACTATGACATGAGGCGGCTGTATACAATTTTGGGGTCTTCTCTATTTTACAAGGTAAGTTGAAGCTGGAAGTCTAAATGTCCAGCATTGTATAAACAGACCTAAATTGTCAAAAATTTTACAAACATGAAAAATACATTTATCTCTTTTCTTTTAAATGTAGGTACCATAAGATTAAGATCTTTCTCACTTTAGAGACAGGGTCTCGCTCTGCCACCTAGGCTAGAGCGCAGGGTACAGTCATAGCTCACTGCAACATCCAATTTCTGGGCTTAAGCAATTCCGAGGCTCAAGCAATCCTCCTGCCTTGGCCTCCCAAAGTGCTGGGATTACAGGCGTGAGCTACCATGCCTGACCAGATTAAGACCTTAAAACAAGATTTGCATCTACATATTTGTAAATATAATAAATATTTATGGTTTCATTGCATTCTAAAGCATTTATAAAGTATTTACAAATGTGCACAGGAGAAACAATACTCAAAGGACCAAGTTTGTAAGAGAGAACAATATTTTTCTGGATTTCCTTTTGAAAGAGTGTATTTTTTATCCTGTGTTGAAAAGTTGGCTGGGCACAGTGGCTGACACCTGTAATTCCATCACTTTGGGGGACCGAGGGAGGTGGATCACCAGAGGTCAGGAGTTCAAGATCAGCATGTCTAACATGGTGAAACCTCATCTCTACTAAAAATCCAAAAAAAAATTACCTGGGCATGGTGGTGCGTGCCTATAATCCCAGCTACTCAGGAGGCTGAGGCAGGAGAATGGCATGAACCCGGGAAGCAGAAGCTGCAGTGAGCTGAGTTCACGCCACTACACTCCAGCCTGGGCGACAGGGTGAGACTCTGTCTCAAAAAAAAAGAAAAATAACCTACATCTTTTAAATAAATCTTATATAACATTTAGTTCATGTTCATGTAAAGCAAATAAAGCATCAAATGAATTTAAGTACTTTTATTTTTAAAAAAGGATTTTTAAACACAATGTAAAACATATCTAACAAAGAAGCCATAGGGAAGGGTGCACAGTGAAAAGTCTCTGTCATGACCCGTGCTTCTTGACTTTCCATTATCAGAATTCAGTTCTTTTCTAATTTTGCCAAATACTGAAGCTATACTGTGCAGAGGTGATCTTGCTTTGTGCTTAAGTCTGCCTGTTGGTAGACCTTAAGTTATCATTTGAGCTCTACTTTGACCTCAAGAAAAAAAAAAAAAATCTACTATATCTTCATTTACACCATTTGAAACTAGAATATTCTAAATCAAGTGAAGAAGTGTTTATAAAACTCTTAGAAATATATTATGGGACTATTGCTTTATATCACTGGTAGACTTTTGCTCTTTGTGGTTAAATTCAAGGGTTATTTGATATGCAATCATTTACCCAAGGATGATCTTATTGATATTGCCGTATACTGTCGCCACTATTGCCTGCTGCCTTTAGCAGCAAAACAAAGAATTGGTCAGTTGATAATATGGAGAGAAGTGTTTCCTCAGTATCACCTCCGACCTTTGGCAGACTCAAGCGCTGAAGTCTTTCCAGAACCTGAAGGAAGATATTTTTTGCTAGTTGTTGGCTTGGTAAGTTTACCTCAGCTTCTTTCTTGGGATTTTTCTTCTTTTCTTTTCTTTTTTTCTTTTCGGCTGGGATTGAGGGATGTAGCGGTAGATAGGTATCTATTGACTGTCTAAATAAATACACAAACAAACATGCTCATGTAAAATTATTAGTTTGTCTAATACCAGTATTCAAGGAAATGTTACATGCCTCATCCATTTAATACTCATGGACAAATATTAATAAAATCTAAGAAAAGATTTTAGCAGGTTTCTAAAGTCTTTTGTTCCCCTTTCTATAGTGGTTTTTTCCATTGGCTTGTTTTGGAGATGGAGGGAGGCATGAAAATAATATAGAATCAGAAACAGAATAAATGTGCAATTGCAGATGAAAGGACTTCCAGTAACTGAGGCTCTTGACAGCTATCTTAGGGAATTCTGTGTCTCAAAAGAAGTGGTTTGATGGTATATCAAGATAAGGCAGTGTAAGATTGTTTTCAGCTGGGATCAGGAAGCATTGATAATAACCAAAAAGGAAAGATGAGGGAGGAATTTTTAATAATCATCACATGATTATGCCATATGCCTCTATATCTTCAATATTTATAAATTTATACATGCACATTTTATGTAAATATTTTCATGGTAGCTAAACCTACATTTGTATTTTTTCCCTCTAGAAACATTATATGCTATGTGTACTATTAGAAGCTGGAGGTTGCGCATCCAAAGCTATTGGGAGTCCTGGACCAGACTGTATATATGTGGATCAGGTCAAAACAACTCTTCACCAGCTGAATGGAGTAGATTCTCGCATAGATGAACGGCTAGCATCTTCTCCAACCCCCTGTTTGTCTTGTGCTGATTGGTTCCTTACTGGATCACGTGAAAAAACAGATAGCTTGACCACTTCCCCTATTCTCAGTAGGCTACAAGGTACTTCCAAAGTAGCAACTTCTCCAACATGCAGAAGAACCCTTTTTGGTGACTATTCCTTAAAGACACGTAAGCCCAGTCCTTCCCGTAGCAGTGGAGGATCTGACAATGGTTGTGAAGGTGGAGAAGATGATGGCTTTAGCCCCCATACTACACCAAATGCAGTACGGAAGCAAAGAGAATCTCAGGGCTCTGATGGTTTAGAAGAAAGGGGGACCTTGCTTAAGGTGTGTACTCATTCAAGTGTGTACATTCTGGGAGCTAAGTTGTCTCTCTAGTCCTTGTTTTATAATTGCAAGACAATTTTTTTAGTGGCATACCATTCTTCATTTGACATGGTGGTTATTTCAATCATTGCTGGCAAACCAATGATTTTGAACCAAAAAGAAAAAGAAATATCAGGCCAGGCATGGCAGATTGCTAGAGGCCAGGAGTTCGAGACCAGCCTGGCCAACGTGGCAAAACCTAGCCTCTAATAAAATTACAAAAAAATTGCCAGGCATGGTGGTGCACACCTGTGATCCCAGATACATCGGAAGGCTGAGGCACAAAAATTGCTTAAACCCAGGAGGCAGAGGTTGCAATGATCTGAGATTGTGCCACCGCATGATTTGTCACTCCAGCCTGGGTGACAGAGTGAGACTCTGTCTCAAAAAAAAAAAAAAAAAGAGAGAGAGAGAGAAATATCAAGTAATAAGACAAGAGTTCCTTGACATCCATATCTGTTTAACAGTACTTAGAAATAGGAAAGCTTTAATTTCAATTTCCGTGTTCATCTCTTTCCTATTTGCAATGACATCTCTTTCCTAGAGCATCCAAGCTGTGGGGCCTGTTGGGGGCTGATCTGACTAAATAGCCAATGAAATGTTCAGCAAAGAGAATCAGAACCCTAAATGTGTGTATGTGTGTGTTTATGTGTCTGTGTATGTGTGTATTATCCTATTTTTATAGATTTTAAAATCTGAGCCTTTGTAATACTTAAAGATTTTAAAGTTGACTCTAAAGAGGGTGTTCATTTTTCAGATCATTTTTCCTGATTTTTTCCCATGAAAATACCATAAAATATCCAAATGATTATCAAAACATTCATCCTGGGAGGCTTTGTACTTATTCTAGTGATGCTGTCATCTTTCAAAACACTTTTGAAACTTGTCATTTGGGTAGATGGAGGTGATACCAGATGAGGAGTCTGAGAAGGAGCACAAATAAAATATGAGATGCTAGTAGCATGGCATAAATAACCAGATGCAATCTCCTCATACCAAACAATAGAATACTTTTGGACCCCTAAGTGGGGTGTATTTGGAAGTACTCACATCAGTACCATACCTGTTATCCCAGTTGATGAAATTGGTAGGAAATAGTCTAAAAGGATTTGGACAGACTAAAGAATTACCAAACCATGAATAGCTCCTAAGAGAAACTGAGTTAACCTTTAAGATTCAGCCATTCAACAAATGTTGATTGAATACCTACTAAGTGCCAAGGGCCATACTACACAAAGGAGATACAGAGATGAGTAAGACACTGCCCCTGACTTTGAGGAGTGCAGAGTCTAGGAAGGGAGACAAGTATGCATACATACAAACTTGGTAATGGCTCTGGTAGGAGGTTTTCAGGGAACACCATCATGCCCTCCCAGGACATGACCCTGGGATCCCTGTCAGCCATGGATAAGCCAAGAGGTACAAGTTAGCATCAAAAATACTTAAAAGAAGCATTGCAAGTGGTAAGTAGTTCTCTTAGAAGGATGTTTAATTTTTAAATTGTTTCTGCTATATGATTCCAATCTTAGATATAAACCAATCTACTTAACTGTATTTTTCAGGTCACTAAAAAGAAGTCTACTCTTCCAAATCCATTTCATTTGGGAAACTTGAAAAAGGACCTTCCAGAAACAGAATTAGAAATATATAATACAGTGAAGTAAGAAACTTTCTTCTTCTTATTCACTTAAACTCTTTCAGGAAGTTTCACAGTGAGAAAATACAATTCTATAACATGTATTTTACTCAATAAATGTAATTTTGATATATCTTACATATTAAAGGTAAGATCTGTGGTATTTCCTTAATATTTCATTACACATTTAGGAAAATTACCATATTAGTATTGTAAGAGAGAAAAAACACACAAAGTAATATTTCCTTTTTTTTTTTTTTTTGAGACGAAGTCTTGCTCTGTCGCCCAGGCTGGAGTGCAGTGGCGCGATCTCGGCTCACTGCAAGCTCCACCTCCTGGGTTTCCGCCATTTCTCCTGCCTCAGTCTCCCGAGTAGCTGGGAGAATACAGGTGCCCGCCACCACGCCCGGCTAATTTTTTGTATCTTTAGTAGAGACAGGGTTTCACCATGTTAGCCAGGATAGTCTCGATCTCCTGACCTTGTGATCCGCCAGCCTCGGCCTCCCAAAGTGCTGGGACTGCGGGCGTGAGCCACCATGCCTGGCCACAAAGTAATATTTCAAAATGTGTAAGTCCCCCTTTATCTCTCCACAGGTAACCTCTCTTTTGTATATTTAATATAATTTTTAAATTAGAGTTTACTATTTTTTGGAGTGTTTGGTGGATGCAGTGGTGTGCTGTCCAGTTACACCTTAGCTCAGGGTATTCCTTCCCAACACTTGAGAATGGTGGCTGCTAATGCCTCACAGATCCCTAGCCTTGTCACTCCCCTGGCTGTGTCCTACATGGAAACTTGTTGACTCAGCTAAGGTTACACTCCTCCCTGGGAGGAGCCCACTTCTAATGACTAATAAATAAGTGAGTACAAAGGCTTGGCCCCTTGCCTAAATTGAAGACAACTCTGAAAGGCCAGCCAAGCTTCACAGTACCCAGTAGTATCGGCTGAGACTTGTTGCCACTGCAGGACAGTTCATCTTCTCCCTCTGCTCAGTTCTGCTGAGTCACTCCACCCCATAGCTGTTTTTCCCAAGAGTACTTCCTAATAAGTTTCCTCCCGGTATATCTCGCTCTCAGAGTTTGGGAACCAGGGAACTGGTCCCTTAACACTCTCTTTAGAAAGTAGGTATAATTTCAAACTTGCATCAAGTAGGGAATTCTGAGGTAAAAGAAACTGAGTGAGGAGAGAATGTTTAGCAACTTAAACTGTCTGTAATTATTATAATATGAAATGTTATATATTCACTTCTTATGCACTTATGTGGTGACACGCAGGTCCGCCTGCGCCTTGGCAGGTATTTATGACATCATGTGTGGGATCAACTAGTGTAATAAACTCAATTGCTTACTTTTATTTGAACAACTAGACACATACTAATAGAATTCACACACACACATACACACAGTACAGAGCTACCACATTCTTAACTACTGAAACACTTTACAATAAGTTCAAATGTATGTGTTACAGAGTTGTTAGGAAATTCTTTTTTTCTTAAGTCAAGACAAAAAGTAACTTGTCTGCATAAAATAATATATCAGAAATCTGATGCGTTAAAATTTAGTATTTAATGCCTCCAAATATAAATGTTTAATTTTTGATAGTTAAACATGATTTTAAGACAAATAAATTGGAACCAAACCTTTTATGGAACCCAAAAGTACCCTCACAAAACTCTAGTCTTCCATTTAACAAAAACTATTGCTCAGAAATTTTATTAACTCCATATCAGAATTTTTAAAATATGTATGTTATATTGGCATTGTCTCTAGTAAAAGGAGACACTTTCTCTCAACAATGTTTTAAACATAAATTCACATGTGGTGTAAATCATAGGCTCTCCTATTTTAAAAGGTGCCAAAGATGTGTGTTTATTCTCATTATTGATATGCAAAGGTGTTTTTATACGATGCAGTTCATTTTAAAAGCATGATATAAAACAGGATGTAATATATTATTCTAACCTATATGCACCTATCTTTGTAAAATAAAATATATATAATATATTGAAAATAACATAAACAAAACATCTCATTCAGTAACTAAGTCCTACCCATTCTGCATTCCAGTAGTTCTTGAATCCATTCACCCCCCGTATTGACACTGCCCTAGTTTAGGCTCCCATTTTCTTTCACCTGGTTTTATTGCAACAGCTTCCCAACTCCTGGCCTACCCTAAACCCATTCTCTACTGCACGAGTGACCTTTCTGAAGACTAAATCTGATTTTATCTGCTTTTTTGTACAAATCTTTTGTCTTCCTACTGGGTAATTGCTTATTTGGTGATTTTTAAAACTTTTAGTTAATATATACTGAGTGAGTTTATGGTTTCAAGAGCTAAACCTGCTTATTGTATTGTGGTTTATTTTTTAAAGAACAATGTAAAAGATAACAAAAATGTTAATTCTGACCCCCCCCAAAAGAAACTTATTTTGTAAAGAATAATGTTGTAAGTTATTTTGTAAAGAATAATTTTTGTTCTGTACTTTTTTTAACCTGAAGATCTCCAGATTAAAATGTATGTTTTAAATTATTTTCCTTTTAAAATAATCATAATTCCTTTCATCTTATTTAAGTTTTTATTTCTGGAAAGGTGGTCAGCCACCAGTTGTTAATGAGCCAGCTACCCTGTGGAAACGTGAAAGACGAATTTGTAAATTATTTCCTTCCCTCCCTATCCCTGGTCTCAAAAGAGTTCCAAAGCCATAAATCGATGATAAGAAGTTTATTGGGATCATGCTGTCTGATGAACTGTTTAACAATAATTTAATCTGCATGGATGAGCTAGGCAGTATCTAGGCTAAGAGCTGAAATATGCCTTTTTCTTGTCTCTATGCTATGGCTGGAAAAAAAAAAATCAACTGATGATATTTTTTAGTATAGACAGCCTTTTACCATAGAAGGATTAAAATGGGGCAGCTTGAGTATTTGAGATGCAGGAGGGGAATTGCTGTAATCAGAAGTCAGCCCCGGAGAGGAAAAAGCACGGTTTTACAGAACAAGCTTCAGAGTCAGCTAAAATCTGCCATTTGGCTATGCGACCTCTCAAGCACGTTAATCCAAGTCCTCTGACCATTGATTTTCTCATGGCTAAAATGAGGATAGTAATGGATGTTATCTTGCAATATCATTATGAGAATTAAGACTAAGGTATTTTAAAACACCTACCCTGGTATATAGAGGGCATTCACTATACGTTAACTATTATTATTATTTCGTTGTTGCTATTACTATTGTTCTTTTGCTTATCTTACTACTGGTAGAAATTAACAGTATTTATAGGTTCTGCTGGCCTGTTTGAGACTAAACCAGGGAGGAAAGATGGGGAAGAAAGTAAAAAATGATTAAGAGAACATAGGAAAGAAAGAAGATAGTAATAATGAGAAGTGGTAGAATACTACCACGAATTGTCATGGTATTATAGAATATTAATCAAATTTTTCAGGTTGTAATAATAATTTGATTTTTCTTCAGGAACATCAGTTTGACTATCATGGTAAAATACTTTAATGCTACTAACTTAAATGTATTTAGTTTGTTGGAAGGTATTTTTATATGTGGTCTACCCTAGAGTGATATCTTGTTTATGGCTTATAGCTATCTGGTTCAGACACGAGCTGAATTATTTAATACCAACCATGGAAAAAGAGGCAGTTAGCCAATTTGGGTTGTTTAGCAAAGGAGTGATTAAGTTACTTGCAAATGAATTGATATTTACTTATCCTTGCATAACATGTAGTATTTGCCTCCATTAAGGGAATGAATAACCCTAGCTTGTACTTCAGTTAAGGATGAAGAGGGAATTAAATGTTTAGCCCAGTTTCCCATCCCTAATTATACTACTAATATTATATTGTAGATAAAAGCTTGTAAGAAGTCTACTAAATTCAAAATGAACCAATATTTCAAAATTTACTAAAATTTCTTTTTTCTTATTTTTTCTTTTTAAGACTGACATCTGGTCCTGAGAACACACTTTTCCATTATGTTGCCTTAGAAACAGTGCAAGGAATCTTTATTACTCCTACCCTTGAAGAGGTGGCGCAGCTAAGTGGCTCTATCCACCCTCAGCTAATAAAGAATTTCCATCAGTGTTGTCTCTCCATTCGTGCAGTTTTCCAACAGACACTGGTTGAAGAGGTAGGGCACTGCTATAAATACAGTTTTCTGCCAGTTTAATTTCCAGATCTCTAAGCATTCTGTTCTGTAATCAACATGCCCAGCATTGTTTTCATTTAATTAAGTTTTTTTAAATAGTTACTCAATCTAACTTGGGTGCCAAAACATTTATACTCACAGTACTTCAAGGTTTTATTTCATACTGAATTTGATGTCTTGGGTTACTATTTCAGGAAGTGGTAGACCTGTGTTTTCTACAGCAAAGCACAATACAGTCATTTGTAATGTAAATTAACCTTCCACATTTCATATCTGTGACTCAACCATTACTTGGGTAATAATATCTACCAATTGGTTCCTAAAATAACTTTGATAATTCTTTAAGTATTTAGCCAACAGTATAAGGTATTTTGGAATATAATGGGTTAAGGCAGAGGTCCCCAACCCCCGGGCCACATACCAGTAGCTGTCTGTGGCCTATTAGGAACCAGGCTGCACAGCAGGAGGTGAGTGGTGGGCCAGGGAGTCTTACCGCCTGAGCTCTGCCTCCTGTCAGATCAGCAGCGCGTAGGAGTGCAAACCCTATTATTGTGAACTGTGCATGTGAGGGATCTAGATTGTACACTTATGAGAATCTAATGCCTGATGATCCGAGGTAGAACAGTTTCATCTTGAAACGATCCCTCCCCCAGAAATTGGTCTCCAATGCCAAAAAGATTGGGGACCGCTGGGTTAAGATATAGCTATAGACACAAGACTAATGCAAATTTTTTGGCATTTGGTTGGTTGATTGCTTGCTTGCTTTTCTATCCAGGATGAAGTTTCATTGAATGTTGTCATCTGTTGAATAAATAATAATGCTGTATACAATTACAATATCAGATCGTTTAAATGGCTGGAAAAGATAGGTGTTGATTTCTTGAAAAGGATAAAGCATATAGAGGTTTACTTGGGACATTATACAGCCAAAAAACCTCTCTGAAAATGATTGTAATGTTTATAGCAATACATGTGTTAAGGATGCCAAATTTGTGAAGAACTTGGGTTTAAAAGTGGAAGAACATTGGACAAGGAATAAGGAATCCCGGACTGAACCTCACCTCCTCCTGTTTCCTTAGCTATGAAGCTAGTGGGATAGATTTTATCTTCTCTCCAGGCTCATTCAGCAGTAAAATTTTATGTCTTATAGGATTTTTTCTTTGAGTCCTCAGAAATTGTTATTCTGTAGAAATACTGTGTTTGACCATATATTCCTATATGCTTTGGGTTCTTATGCTCCTATTTTCCTTTTTAACATAACTGATAAATGTTATAAAGGAATATTTCATTTACTTATTTGATAATATTTAGTAATATAAATTAGTTTTCCCTATCTTATTTAAACATTGAGGTACCTACTCTGCACCAGACACTATTCTAGGAGCTTGGGATACAACAGTGGACAAAACAAAGTTTCTTCCTTCATGAAGCCTATTTTCTAATGGAGGAAAGAAAAGAATTAGAAAATAGTATGCTAAGAAGAACCAGTGTCAAGCAAAATAATAGAACATGGTAAGGATGAGAGGTGGGAGTGACTATTTTGAAAGGTCTCTGATCATGTCAAGTGATACTTGAACAGAGACCTGAATGAAGTAAGGGAGCAAGCCATGTGGCTCTCTCGGGGCAGAGCTTCCAGCAAGGGGAACAGCAAATGCAAAGCTGCAGAGCATTACTGCCTGAGCTCCGCCTCCTGTAAGGTCAGCTGTGGCATTAGATTCTTATAGGAGTGCAAACCCTACTGTGAACTGTCCATGCAAGGGATCTAGTTGCCCAGTTCTTACGCGATTCTAATGCCTGATGATCTGAGGTGGAACAGTTTCATCCCAAAATCATCCCCTAGGGGCTGGGAGAGTGCTGGAGCAGACTGAGAAGAGAGTGGAGGAAGAGATCACAAAGGTAGCAGGGCCAGCTTATGCATGGCCAGGTAGACTATGATAAGGACTTTAGGCTTTGTTCCGAAAGAGATGATACATTCTTGAACAGTTCTGCCCAAAGAAGGGACATGATCCATAATTTTTTTTAAAGAATCACTCAGGCTAGTGTGGGTAGAACAGGAAACAGAATAGCAAGGGTGGAGGCAGGGACCAGTTAGGAGGCTTTCAAAATTCTGAAAGCAAGAAATGATTATAGCTTCTGGATTCTGGATATATTTTGGAGGGCAAACCAAGAGAATTTGTTGAAGGATTAGATAAAAGCTATGAAGGAAAGAAAAGGATCAAGAATCACTCCACTGTTTGGCCTGAAACTTATAAGAAGTCTTTATAGTCCAAATGAGTCATTGTTTTGCTAATGCTTTTAATCAGTATGAAATTTAGAGATTATGGGTCAAAGGAAGACAAAATGCTGCTTTAAATATATATTTTTTCAATTTATTACAGAATTATCTGCTCATTTAGAACATATTTATTAAGCACCTACTATGAACCAGGCACTGCTGGTTTTAAAACACACAAAGATTGTATATTGTCTGTGCCCTGGGGAAAAAAGTTTATAATTTTCTATCTTCCACTGTGGAAGACAGGTCTATAAACTGCTAATATAATATAATGCACATACTAATAACATAGGGCTGTGAACAAAGTGTTCCCTAGAAAAGTCAAGGGACACTTTATCCATGAAGCCTCCTTTAGGATATGGTATTTAAATATTGAGGAAGAGTAGAAATTTTCCTGCAGATAAGAAGAATGTCATTGCAGGCACTTAAGTATTTGGATCAGCCAATTCAAATTAATCTGTGAAAACATTTTAAAGTAACACTAGTAATACCAGTTAATACTAACAATACTTATTAATTTACAGAAAAAGCAAGGACTAAATAGTAGAGACCGTTCAGATTCCGCAAAGTCGGTGTCTTCTCTTAACCCTGTTAAAGAACATGGTGTGTTGTTTGAATGTTCACCTGGAAACTGGACTGATCAGAAAAAAGCACCACCAGTTATGGCCTACTGGGTAGTAGGGTAAGTGGGAAAAAAAGTATTTGAAAGTAAAGTGTTAGAAAAGTGAAAGAAAACTGATAAAGGAGATTAACATTTTAAAATGTAGGCACGGAATTTTTAATCTAGCTATAATATTTTAATATATTTTATTTTATTTGCTAAGTATCTCTTTTAAATCCCTTCCAAGTATTTTTCTATTAAAAATTACCTTACAAAATTAAATTTTAGTAATACACTGAAAGAATAATTCCACAGTTTTTCTCCTCTTCCCTTTTTCCCCTGCTTCGTTCATTTCTTCCTCCTCTCTCCTTTCTTTCCCTCTTTCCATCCTTTCCCTTTTCTTCCCTTCCCCTCTCTCTGCCCTGTGCCACAAGACCATGCCCAATCAGGACCCTGCCCACCTTTGTTTCCATCTCCTGTCTTCCTTCCTCTTCTGTCTGCTGTGCACCAGCTGCATGAGTACCAATCAAATCTTGTTTCTGCTGTTCCTTCTGCGTGGGATATTCTATCCCTTGACCTTTGCACTTCTGCATCCTTGGTATTCAGACCAGTGCTAACAGGTAGGTCATCTTGTCAGAGAGGATCCATGATCTCTTTCCCTCATCAAAGTGGCTACTCAGTTATTCTCTATATCACTCTTTTATTGTTTATTTTCTTGTCCTTCTCCACCTCCCACCCTCATTACAGTGGCAGCTTCATGAGGTCAGGAATTGTATCTGTCTTGTCCACCACTGGCACCTGCAACAGTACCTGGCACATAATATAGTCACTTGATAAATATGTGATGGTTGAGTAGGTGAGACTGTGCCTGGCAAAATGTGGAACTGGTGGTGGGGTTGGTGGTCAGTGAGCGGTATGGCAAACACAGAGGCATAGTCATTGCCTCTACGGGCCTTATATCTAGCAAAAGAATTATGAAATATGCTCAAATATCTATATATTTATATATCTATATTATATAGATATAGAGAGAAATCCTATATATGTGTGTGTTGTATATACATATATGTAAAATGAATTAGGTGATACAACCAAATGCTATAGGAATTCTGAGGAGGGGGCAAAATCTAATGAACAAAGACCCAAACAATGGAAATTATACAGCACAGCAGTGAGCAGACTGGTTTGCCAGGATGGTAGAAGAATGACATATACAAAGATTAAGTGAAAGATGAAGTTGGGAACCTAAGTTAGGACCACTGCAGAAGGTTCTTTGAGTTGGAGTAAAGGTTGGTGGAGGAAAGGGCACAGAATTAGTTGGGAGTAGGGGTAGTGGACATGTACCAGGTAGTATTAAGCTGTATGATACACACTTTACAGACATTATCCAAAGCAGAAATTCCCATATGCTGGTCCATGGGATTTAGAATCACCTGGGTCACTTGTTAAAATCTGAGATGCCTGGGCCCCAGATCTACTAAATCAAAATCTATGAGAGTGGGAATCTGTATTTTTAGTAAGCTCCCTTGTGATTATCATATGAACCAGGCTTGGGAACATCAGTGTAAGCTTAATTCCATGTAGTTGTACTACTGGAAGATTAAACTGGGAGCAGCCAATGGAATGATGTGCATATGAGAGAGACTAGAAATGAGAAGACCAGTTAGGCACACATGTAGCTGTTCAGTGGAGTGTTAACTACGTTCATGACTATAGGAATAGAAAGAATCAAAAGATATTGAATTATGATAATGCAGATTTATGCAGAACAGAAATTTAAGAAAATCAGGCAGAATTATCTCCAGTTTAAATAGATCAGTTTATATAAATTAGTATTGATTAAATAGATTCAAATTTTGACTCTTTAAGAAAATCAAATAAAATTTCAATGTTAATTCCAATTCAGTTCTGTTTGCCAAAAAAAGCTACCATATATTTAATGTTTTAATAAAAATTAAATGTTAGAAAGTAAAGAGCAATAAAATATTTAATAACTATTGTACCTATGATGCTAGTGCTATTGCCTTTATTGTAATAACTAGATTTACTATTTAAAAACTTGGTGGTATTGTAATACATATTGATAAAATAGGATTATTACACTCCAGAGCAATAAAAACTAATTGTCCTAAGGCATATATTATTTATTTAGAAATAAATCTAGCTGCTTTCTCCCTAGTATAGATTTAGATTTGTGGATTTTAAATTTACTACTGATACTTTCAGAAACAAAAAATAAATTGGACAGTTAGAGTTTTTGTTGTTGTTGTTGTTTTAATTTCTGAAATGAGTGTGTTCTTTTCTTCTGCAGGAGACTTTTTCTTCATCCAAAACCTCAAGAACTTTATGTCTGTTTTCATGACTCAGTCACAGAAATTGCCATTGAAATAGCTTTTAAATTGTTCTTTGGGTTAACCTTGTAGCCGTGCTTTCTTGATGTGTAGAAATACATGCATAGAGGATTAAACACTGTCAGAATTGCTGAAATCAATACAAAAAGAGATAAAATTTAGCTTCTTTTTACTTTTCAATATTGAACATAGTATTGTTAAATATTGATATGAAATGCTGTTGGATTTGGTATGTTAAATCTTAATGTAATATTGTAAGACTTTTGAGAATATACTTGATCAAAATGTGAAAGAAGGGATTGTTAACTTATTGCTATTTTGATATATAATGTTAATTTATTGACTAGTTTGAAATAATGTGAAGTTTTTCATATAAGATTAATATAGGAAATGTTTACTCCTGAAAACTATCCAATTTGTTTATTTTTCTCAAAATTCATACTGATATCTGGTGAAACAATTATGATTGGGAGGAGGTGACCAGGTGCTGTAGCTAAGTAGTGCTATGACCATGAGCAAGTTTTTGTACCTCTCTAAGCTCAGAGTTTTCATGTAAAATGAGATGATTGCATTGAGGTTTCAAAAGTCCCTCTTAAGTAAAATGTGCTTTTATTTAGTTTTAGTTTTAGTTTTAGTTTTAGTTCTGGTACATGTGCAGGATGTGCTGGTTTGTTACATAGGTAAACATGTGCCATGTCGGTTTGCTCCACCTATCAACCTGTCACCTAGGTATTAAGCCTAGCATGCATTAGCTATTTTCCCTAATACTCTCCCTACCCCCACAATAGGCCCCGGTGTGTATGGTTCCCCTCCCTTTGTCCATGTGTTCTCATGGTGAGCTCCCACTTACAAGTGAGAACCTACATTGTTTGGTTTTCTGTTCCTGCGTTAGTTTGCTGAGGATAATGGCTTCCAGCTTCATCCATGTCCCTGCAAAGGACATGATCTCATTCCCTTTTGTGGCTGCATAGTATTCCATGGTGTATATGTACCACATTTGCTTTATCCAGTCTATTGCTGATGGGCATTTGGGTTGATTCCATGTCTTTGCTACTGTAAATAGTGCTGTAATAAACATACATGTACATGTATCTTTATAGTAGAATGATTTATATTCCTTTGGGTAATGGGATTACTGGGTCAAATGGCATTTCTGGTTCTAGATCTTTGAAGAAGCACCACACTGTCTTCCACAATGGTTGAACTAATTTACATTCCCAACAGTGTAAAAGCATTCCTATTTCCCCACAACCTTGCCAGCATCTGTTATTTCTTGACTTTTTAATAATGGCCACTCTGACTGGTGTGAGATGGTATCTCATTGTGGTTTCGATTTGCATTTCTCTAACAATCCGTGATATTGTGCTTTTTTTTCATGTTTGTTGGCTGCATGAATGTCGTCTTTTGGGAAGTGTCTGTTCATGTCCTTTGCCCAGTTTTTAATGTGGTTGTTTTTTTTTTTTTTTTTTCTTGTAAATTTGTTTGAGTTCCTTATAGATTCTGAATATCAGATCATTGTCAGATGGATAGATTGCCAAAATTTTCTCCCACTCTGTAGGTTGCCTGTTCACTCTGATGATAGTTTCTTTTGCTATGCAGAAGGTCTTTAGTTTAACTAGATCCCATTTGTCAAGTTTTGCTTTTATTGCAATTGCTTTTGTGATTGCATCATGGAATCTTCGCCCATGCCTATGCCTTGAACGGTATTGCCTAGATTTTCTTCTAGGGATTTTATAGTTTTGGGCTTTACATTTAAGCCTTTATTCCATCTTGAGTTAATCTTTGTATAAGGTGTGACGAATGGGTCCAGTTTCTATTTTCTGCATATGGATAGCCAGTTCTCCCAGCGCCATTTATTAAATAAGGAGTCCTTTCCTCATTGCTTGTTTTTCTCAGGTTTGTTGAAGATCACATGGTTGTAGATGTGCAATCTTATTTCTGAGTTCTCTATTCTGTTCCATTGGTCTATGTGTCAGTTTTTGTACCAGTACCATGCTGTTTTGGTTATTGTAGCCTTACAGTACAGTTTGAAGTCTGGTAGTGTGATGCTTCCAGCTTGGTCTTTTGGCTTAGGATTGCCTTGGCTATACAGGCTCTTTTTTTTGATTCCATATGAATTTTAAAATAGTTTTTTTCTAATTCTGTGAAGAATAACAGTGGTAGTTTAATGGGAATAACATTGACTCTGTGAATTACTTTGGCCATACGGCTATTTTCATGATATTGATTCTTCCTGTCTATGAGTATGGAGTATTTTTCCATTTGTTTGTGTCCTCTCTGGTTTCCTTGAGCAGTGGTTTGTGTTCTCCTTGAAGAGGTCCTTCACTTCCCTTGTTAGCTGTATTCCTAGGTATTTCATTCTCTTTGAAGCAGTTGTGAGTAAGAGTTCATTCATGATTTGGATCTCTGCTTGCCTGTTGGTGTATAGGAATGCTGGTGACTTCTACACAATGATTTTGTATCTTGACACTTTGCTGAAGTTGCTTATCAGCTTAAGAAGCTTTTGGGCTGAGACAGTGGGGTTTTCAAGATATAGGATAATGTCCTCTGCAAACAAAGATATTTTGACTTCCTCTCTTCCTGTTTGAATACCCTTTATTTCATTCTCTTGCCTGATTGCCCTAGCCAGAACTTCCAATACTATGTTGAATAGTGGTGAAAGAGGGCATCCTTGTCTTGTGCTGGTTTTCAAGGGGAATCCTTCCAGCTTTTGCCCATTCAGTATGATATTGGCTGTGCGTCTGTCATAAGTGGCTCTTATTATTTTGAAATATGTTCCTTCAATAACTAGTTTATTGAGAGTTTTTAACATGAAGGGATGTTGAATTTTATTGAAGGCCTTTTCTGCATCTATTGAGATAATCATGTGTTTTTTGTCTTTAGTTCTGTTTGTGTGATGAATTACGTTTATTGATTTGCATATGTTGAACCAGCCTCACATCCTGGGAATGAAGCCAACTTGATCGTGGTGGATAAGCTTTTTGATGGGTTGCTGGATTCAGTTTGCCAGTATTTTATTGAGAATTTTTGCATTGATGTTCATCAGGGATATTGGCCTGAAGTTTTCTTTTTTTGTTGTATCTCTGCCAGGTTTTGATATCAGGATGATGCTGGCCTCATAGAATGAGTTAGGGAGGAGTCCCTCCTTTTCAGTTATTTGTAATAGTTTCAGAAGAAGTGGTATCAGCTTCTCTTTGTATTTCTGGTAGAATTCAGCTATAGATCCTTCTGATCCTGGGCTTTTTTTTTGGTTTGTAGGCTATTAATTACTGCCTCAATTTCAGGACTTTTTATTGGTCTATTCAGCGATTCAGCTTTTCCTGGTTCAGTCTTGGGAGGGTGTATGTATCCAGAATTTATCCCTTTCTTCTAGATTTTCAAGTTTATTTGCACAGAGCTGTTATAGTATTCTCTGATGGTTGTTTATATTTCTGTGGGATCAGTGGTAATATCCCCTTCATCATTTTTTATTGTGTCTATTTGATTATTCTCTCTTCTTTATTAGTCTGGCTAATGGTCTATTTTGTTAATCTTTAAAAAAAAAAAAAAAAAAAAAAAAAACCATGCCCCTAGATTCATTTATTTTTTGAAGGGTTTTTCATGTCTCTAGCTCCTTCATTTCCACTCTGATCTTGGTTATTTCTTGTCTTCTGCTGGTTTTCGGGTTTGTTTGCTCTTGGTTCACCAGTTCTTTTAGTTGCGATACTAGGGTGTCGATTTGAGATCCTTCCAGCTTTTTGATGTGGGCATTTAGTGCTATAAATTTCCCTCTTAACAGTGCTTTAGCTGCACCCCAGAGATTCTGGTACATTATCTCTTTGTTTTCATTGGTTTCAAAGAACTTCTTGATTTCTCTCTTAATTTCATTATTTACCCAGGAGTCATTCAGGAGCAGGTGGTTCAATTTCCATGTAGTTGTGTGGTTTTGAGTGAGTTTCTTACTCTTGAGTTCCAATTTGATTGCACTGTGATCTGAGAGACTTTGTTATTATTTCAGTTCTTTTGCATTTGCTGAGGAGTGATTTACTTCTAACTGCATGATCAATTTTAGAGTAAGTGCCATGTGGCACCAAGAAGAATGTATATTATGTTGTTTGGGGGTGGAGAGATCTGTAGATATTTATCAGGTCTCACTTGATCCAGAGCTGAGTTCAAGTCCTGAATATCTTTGTTCATTTTCTGTCTCGATGATCTAATATTGACAGTGGGGTATTAAAGTCTCCCACTATTATTGTGTGGAAATCTAAGTCTCTTTGTGGGTCTCTAAGAACTTGTGTTATGAATCTGGATGCTCCTATATTGGGTGCATATATATTTAGGATAGTTAGCTCTTCTTGTTGAATTGACCCCTTTACCAATATGTAATGCCTTTCTCTTTTTTTTAATCTTCATTGGTTTAAAGTCTTTGTCAGAAACAAGTATTGCAACCTCTCCTTTTTTCTGTTTTCCTTTTGCTTGGTAGATTTTTATCCATCCTTTTCAGTCTGTGTGTGTCCTTGCATGTGAAATGGGTCTCTTGAATACAGCACACTGATGGATTTTGACTGTTTATCCAGCTTTCCACTCTGCGTCTTTTATTTGGGGTATTTAGTGCATTTACATTTAAGGTTAATATTGTTATGTGTGAATTTTATTCTGACATCATGATACTAGTTGGTTATTTTGCTGACTTATTTATTTTTTTGCTTCATAGTGTTACTGATCTGTGTATTTCAGTGTGTTTTTTATAGTGGCTGATAACAGTTTTTCCTTTCCATATTTAGTGCTTTCTTCAGGAGCACCTGCAAAGCAGGCCTGGTGGTGACAAATTCCCTCAGCATTTGCTTGTCTGAAAAAGATTTTATTTCTCCTTCACTTATGAAGCTTAGTGTAGCCAGATATGAAATTCTAGGTTGGAAATTCTTTTCTTTAAGAATATTGAAAATTGGCCCCCAACCTCTTCTAGCTTATAAGGTTTCTGCTGAGAGGTCTGCTGTTAGTCTGATGGGCTTCCCTTTATAAGTGACCTGGCCCTTCTCTCTGACTGCCCTTAACATGTTGAGCATGATGGATGATTGACATTCATCCATCTCAGCCTTAGTCCAGGTCTGTGCCCTTGCTGGAGACATGTTGCAATCTTTTGGAGAAGAGGCATTTTGACTTTCTGAGTTTTCCATATCTTTGCATTCTTTCTCATCTTCATGGGTTTATCTATCTTTGATGTTTGAGGCTGCTGACTTTTGGATGGGGTTTTTGTGGTGTCTTTTTTGTTGATGTTGTTGCACTCTGTTTTTCTTTTAGCAGTCAGACCCCTCTTCTGTAGGGCTGCTGCAGTTTGCCTGGGGTCCACTCCAGCCCCTATTCGCCTGGGTCTCTCACATGCCTGGAGATATCACCAGTGGAGACTGTAGACCAGCAAAGATGGCAGCCTGCTTCTTCCTCTGGGATCTCTGTCCCACAGGGGCACTGGCCTAATGCTAACCGGAAAGCTCCTGTATGAAGTGTCTGGAGACTCCTGTTGGGAGGTCTCAGTCAGGAGGGGCAGGGTCAGAGACCCACTTAAATAAGCAGTCTGTCTGCCCCTTGACAGGGTGGGTGTGCTACACTGAGGGGAATCCCCCTCATCTGGGCTGCCTTGACTCACCAGAGCCAGCAGGCAGAAAAGACTAAGATCACTGATCCACGATACTGCAGCCATCCCTCCTCCTAGGGGCTTCTCTCAGGGTTGTCAGTGTTTTGTCCATTAACCCCTGGCTGAGGATGCTGAGATTCTCACAGGGAAGCCCTGTCCAGTGAAGAGGAGTGAATCCGGGTCCCACCCCATCTCACCAGTGCCAGCAGCAAGGGAAACTGGCCAGTTGGAGCCACAGTGATGGTGGGCTTCCCTACCTCCTTCCCCCACCTCCTCCCCCACTTCCAGAACTCAATCTTCTTAGGCAGTTTCTAGCTGCCGGGGGAGGATTCCAAGCCAGTGGGTTTTAGCTTATGGAGTTCTGTGAGGACAAGGCTGCTTGGCTGCCTGGCTTCAGCCCCCTCCCCATGAGAGTGAACAGATCTCCTGTCTCACGGGAGTTCCCAGAACCAGAATATGCAAATACTCCGGTGTCTCAGTGCTTACTCAAAGTGGCTGCCCACCCAAGCACAGCTTTGTGCTTGGGACCCAAAGCTCTGGTAGCATGCACTCAGGAGGGGACCTCCTGATCTAAAGGTTGCAAGGATCTGTGGGAAAAGCCTGGTTTTCAGGAAGGGGAAGCAAAATCCTTTACCATCTCCCTTGGCTGGAGGAGGGAGTTGCCTTTGCCGTGTGCAGCTTCCAGATGGGGTCTTGCTCCACCCTGTTTTTGCTCACTCTCCGTGGGTCAGGCCAGCCACCTAGTCAGTCCCAATAAGAGAACTTTGGTACCTCAACTGAAGATGCAGAGTTCACTCACAGTTTTCTTCCTTCTCGGTGGGAGCTGCAGAGCAGCGCTGCCTCTCTCTGACCATCTTGGCTCTCTGTTCACTCTTTTTTTTTTTTTTTTTTTTTTGCTTCTTGCATATTGGTCACCTCCTAAATTAGCAATGTCCAAGTACTTATTCCTTTTCAAATACTTTTCATTAATTTAACCCAGTACATACCTCACTGTGGGGAAGGGGGGGAAAGATGAAAATTAAACTTACTTTTTATTTATTTGATTCTTTTTAAGTTTCAGGTAAGCTCGATTTTGACTAAGATATATATACATGTATTTTTTTTAACTATTTGTCAACTTTCATTGTTTTTGTTTTTGTTAAAATATATTCAGCAGCTGGGCTTGGTGGCTCATGCCTGTGATCTCAACACTTTGGGAGGCTGAGGCAGGTGGATCACTTGAGTCCAGGAGTTCAAGACCAGCCTGGGCAACATAGCAAAAACTCTGTCTCTACAAAAAAATACAAAAATTAGCTGGGTGTGGTAGCACTCTCTTGTAACAGTCCCAGATACTTGGGAGGCTGAGGTGGGAGGATCACCTGACCTCAGTCGGTTGAGGCTGCAGTGAGTTATGATCATGCCACTGCACTCTAGCCTGGGCAACACAGTGAAACCCTGTCTCAAAAAAAAAAAAAAAAAAAATCACATTCAAGTATATTACACATGCATTTTATATAATTCATGAATTTCAGGAAAGCTGCATGTAAATCTTTTTTTTAAACTAAATCATGTTAAAGACACTGAAAAAGTTAACTGAAATTCTATGGTGACTTCTTTTATAAAATACTAATTTTTGGCCGGGCGCGGTGGTGGCTCACACCTGTAATCCTAGCACTTTGGGAGGCCAAGGCAGGCGGATCATGAGGTCAGGAATTTGAGACCAGCCTGACCAACATGGTGAAACCCCATCTCTACAAAAAATACAAAAATTAGCTGGGCGTGGTGGTGCACACCTGTAATCTCAGCTACTTAGGAGGCTCAGGCAGGAGAATCGCTTGAACCCAGGAGGTGGAGGTTGCAGTGAGCCAAGATCACGCCACTGCACTTCTGCCTGGGGGACAGAGCGAGACTCCATCTCAAAAATATGTATATACTAATTTTTATCTTAGAAATATAGATCATTATGCATTGGGTTTTTTCAAAAGGGGGAACACTTTAGTGAACAATAGTTTACTTGACCTTTAGTTGGAAAAGAAAACTAATGGTGGATAATTTTCTGTGGCTATGAGAATTTGGTAGATTGAGAGAAAGGAAGAACATCAATACTGCATTTTTACTTGACATTTAACCTGTAGATCCTCCTAGAGGTTCGATGCCCCCAAGACATTCCAACACTGAGCTGTTTCTTCTTCAGGTCTTAAGCTTTGAAGACAAGCTATACCAGCACATCTAAAATCGGCCTCTCCATTTTTCTTAAACATGAGCTGTCCAGCTTAATCAAAACTAACTGCAAAACAGTGGGTGTACTGTTTGCAGTACAAATAGTGATTCATTTGGTCTTAAAAGAATCACTATTATCACTGTCATACTTTCAGAGATTTTCACCTAAGCATTTAAGTTGCAAACCACTACATATTTGTCCCATTAGAGACTAGTGGGCCTTAATTTTGGCATTCAAATTAGGGTAAAAAACCTTGGTTCTTGAAATGCTATAGAAAATAGATTGACGCCAGGCACAGTTGCTCACACCTGTAACCCCAGCACTTTCGGAGGCTGAGGCAGGCGGATCACTTGAGGTCAGGAGTTTGAGACCAGCCTGGTCAACATGGTGAAACCCAGTCTCTACTAAAAATACAAAAATACAAAAATAAAATAAAATAAAATAAAAGCCAGGCATGGTGGCAGGTGCCTGTAGTCCCAAGCTATGTGGGAGGCTGAGACAGGAGAATTACTTGAACCTGGGAGGTAAAGGCTACAGTGAGCCTAGCTCGTGCCACTGCCACTCCAGTCTGGGCAACAGAACAAGGCGCTGTTTAAAAAAAAAAAAAAAAAAAGCTTGAAATATCCTCCCCTTAAGATCACAATATTGTCACATGCTACCATTTGACCCACAACTGCTGTCTTAGGGCTGCTTGTTTACATATATATGTATTAAGACACTTTGGTCAAAACAATTTATTAAATGTCTTAAATTTCTGGAAATGTCCCTGAAAATACCATGAACTACTTCTAATACTGATAATTATGAATAAATGTAGCTGTTGATCACCTCAGATTTTCATACAAACTGAACTAAGTTAGGGTTTTATCATAGGGTACTTTTTGTTTCATTTAATGAAATTTTGATGTGTTGAACTGCTTTCCTGGTGTCAGAGAAACATGAGACCATCACTCAATAATGGAAACAAAAAGGCAGAGCAGACTACTGATCTTAATAAAAAGAAAATTATTTGCTGTATTGTAGATGTGCACTGTAATTTCCATGTTAAAGAGGCACTGCATTTTTAAGAAATAAAATCACACATCTTATTTTTTCATTTCTAAATGGATATTGAACTAAGCTCTGTAGGCAAACTTAGCTGCCTATTTTTCCAAATATGTTCAGAAGCACATCTGAAACATCAAACTGATTATCAGACAATAAAGTGCCTAATACTTTATTAAATAAAGGGGGACAAGATGATAGTGCAGATATCCTAGAAATATGCTTTAGAAGACACAGAAACATTGTTAAGTTGAATTTCATTAGTATCATGCAAATGTTCCCTTCCACCACCGACTATTAATGTGAAAAATGATATATAGCTAGCGTTTTTTAAAATATCAAATTCTCATTATCATGTTTTAGCCCCCCAAAATTACATTTTAGACTCTTACTTTCTCTCCCTCTCCCCTTTCTTTAGCTCTTGTTTTTGTCTTGCCAGAGAAGTGTAGCTAGTAAGGGAATGTTTCTTATTTGTGCCAAGGGACCACTGATGATGCTGTATAATGGCAAGATAGTATTTTGTAATAACTGCTTTTTTATATTTCTAATACAAATGAGCAAAGCTGTGAAACCAATTTACTAGGTTTTTCTGCTTTGAACATTATTGTACATGTTAATTCTTTCTAAACAGTGCCTGGCACATATTGCTTGCTATGAAAGTGTTAGCTGCTACTGCTACCATTTATTATTATTATTATTAAATATCCATTGGTTGAAAACCAAGTAGTCAGCTAAATCATACCTGCTACTGTACAAAATGTTGGGGAAAAGCTCAGAAAAATCATTTATCAAAAAACAGTTTTGAGAACAAGAATTTATACTTTGGATATTTTAAAATTATTAAATGTTATTGAAACTTTATGCACCAAAACTGTATGAAATAATTTTGCAGAGTTGTGTTTCTATATTCTATGTAATTAAAGCTATTTTTATACTATATTGATAGTTTTAAATAAAACTGATTTGGAGGTTTGTTTGCAGTTGTATTGCCTTTTCATGCATTCATCCAACATGTATTTATTGCATATCTACCCTGTGCCAAGCGCTGATCTGGATGCAGAGGCTATAGCAATGAATAAAAGAGCTAAAAATTCCTGCCCTCGTGGAGTTTATGTTCCAATGGGAGAGGCATACCACAGACAAGATAAGTAAGTAAAATATGTAAATGCTAAAAGAAAAAATCATGAAGCAAGAGAAGGGGATATAAGATGTGGCAGACAGGGTGACCAAGGAAAGGGTTGCTGAGGTGACTGCAGACCTGAAGTGAGGAAACTAATCATGCTGATTTCTCCGGAGAGCAAAGTGAACAGAACAAAGGTCCAGAGACTACACTTTTAATATTAACATAAATCACTAGAATTTTTTTTCCTTCCCTTACCAGTAAGTAAAATCAATGCAGTAAATTACTCATTTTCAGCTCCGACCTATTGAAGAGTTGATTTAGTGCTCTTAACAAGGTTAAAAAGCTATTGGGCACAGTGGCTTACTACTGTAATCCCAGCACTTTGAAAGGCTGAGGCGGAAGGAATGCTTGAGTCCATGAGTTCAAGACAAGCTTGGATTTGTCTTGATAGGGAGACCCCATCTCCACAAAAAATTTTAAAAATTAGCTGGATATGGTGGTCTTTGCCTGTAGTCCTAGCTACTTGGGAAGCTGAGGTGGGAGAATCACATGAGCCCAGGACTTCAAAGCTTCAGTGTGCCATGATCTTGCCATTGCACTCCAGTCTGGGTGCAGAGTGAGACCCCGTCTCAACAAAAAGTTTTTTAAAAGGTTACAAAGCTACATTTCTAAGTTGATACTTTCACTTTTGTCTGTCTTCTACCGATGAATACATGTCAGAAATAAGTTTGATATCATAAAGGAATATGGTATAAACATTGGCAACTATCAAATCAAATGTTAGAGGAGGGTAGAAAGAGAAAATTGCCCTGGGGAGCCGCAGAACACTTCCTTTCTGTCCTCGGAGATGGTTCCTTTGACCTTTCTTGGCATCTTAAAAAGACACTCTTACCTGTAGTGATTCAAGTAATTTCCCCCTTAAATTTCTCCCTATGTGCCTGATAATGCTTCAAATTCCCTTGAAGGAGAATGAAACCTTTCATTTTTCAGATGTTTGCTAATAAAAAGCCAATTGTTTATCGAATTTACAATGAATTTGACAAAGGATTTTGAAGTCAATGCAATGGAAAGACTTTGTTTTGTTTAAGCCTAGGAATTAATTAATGCTTTAGACACATTAATCTGGCTGCTGCGTGTGAAAGAGAGAAACAGAGATTTGAGTTGAAAAACCCAGTTAAGAGCTGAATAAGCCAGTTGGGTGCGGTAGCTCACGCCTGTAATCCCAGCATTTTGGGAGGCCAAGGCGGGTGGATCACTTGAGGTCAGGAGTTTGAGACAAGCTTGGCCAACATGGTGAAACCCTGTCTCCACTAAAAATACAAAACTTAGCTGGGTGTTATGGTAGATGCCTATAATCCCAGCTATTTGGGAGGCGGAGGCAGGAGAATTGCTTGAAACCCGGGTTTCAGTGAGCTAATATTCCACCACTGAATTCCAGCCTGGGCAACAGAGCGAGACTCTGTCTCAAAAAAAAGTTGAATAAGCCACCATGGAAAGGAAGTAGCACCAAACATATATCAGTAGGACTTGCCAATTGATTTTATGTGAGGTAATCAAAATATTGACAACATTCCTGGTCTGGAATCTTGACCTAAATGGCTTTTTACTAGTGACAAGTACTAGTAGAAGGGTTATAACACACTTAAGACAAAGGAAAAATTAGAACCTAACATTCAAAAAAAGCTAAAAACTGATCTCACATTTTATAGACGTGTTGTAAGGCTCTGCAGGTCCTACAGAGTAAGAGGTGATAAGATGGGATCTCCATTTATTTAAAACCACCAAACAAGCTGTAAAAGGGGATATATTAAATGTTATTATAGAAGGATCTCCACGATATATTAAGTGAAAAAAGTGAGGTGGAAGAAAAAGACAAATGTTATGTACAGGCTAGATGTACCTCTACTGAGTATTTTTGCCAAAAGAAGTCAAACCTGAATCTGCCAACCGCCTCTAAATGAGTTCTCAAAGTGCAGTGTGGAAAACCCCTCTGTGTCACGGAGACAGGAACACCGTGAGGTCAAAGGTATTTTCTTAAACGATACTATTATTTGCCTTTTTCACTTTCATTCTGTCCTGAATAAACTGGAGTTTTCAGTGGCTACATATATGATATTGCAACAGACTGAATGCAAAAGCAGTAATGTGAATCTAGCTGCCTTTTATTAAGCCAGACATTAGAGATTCAAAAATATAAAACAATACTATTTTTCTACTACATTTTTTATTTAAAAGTCTTACTTATACTATCCTGTAATGGATTATTTTTATTTTAAATGAATTAAATGTTTTTAAATTGTGTTTTAATTTCTGAGTGGTAAATGCCAATATACATAACAAAAACAGAAGGTTCATTGTGTCTTCATTAATTTTTTTTAAGAGACAGGGCCCTGCTCTGTTGCCCAGGCTGGAGTGCAGTGGTGAGATCATAGCTCACGCAGCCTCCAACTCCTGGGATCAAGCAATCCTCCTGTCTCAGCCTCCTAAGTAGCTATACTTAGGACTACAGGCTTGTGTAGCCATGCCCAGGTTTTTTTTTTTGTAAAGGAGGGGTCTTACTATGTTACCCAGGCTGGACTTGGCCCAAAGTTTTGGGATTACTGGTACCTGGCCTTCAATAATTTTTCAGTGAATAAAGAGGGGTCCCACAGTCGAAAAGTTTGTGAACTACTCTTCTAGATAGGTCATTGGCCCTCAACCCTAGAATTAGAATTACTTCAAACATTAGAATTACCTGGAGAATTTAAATACTGATGCCAGGCCTCACTTCTAGACGTCCTGATTTAATGGGCAGGGCCTAATCCCAAGCATCAATTTGAAAAACAAAACAAAACACCACTCATCCCTTTGAATGTGCAGTCTGGATTGAGAACCACTGCTCTGGATATTATCAATTTAAATACAATATGAAAAAGAAGAACATGTATTATGCTATGGGGGCACAATCAGCAAAACGACACAGAAAGTGACTAGACAAAGGATCCCTGCTTAATTAAAGGAACGGATTAAAGCAATTTCCAAGAGAATTTGAAGGATTAACAGGCACATAGGGAGAAATTTAAGGGGAACATTACTTGAATCACACTACAAATAAGACTGTCTTTTTTAAGATGCCAAGAAAGGTCAAAGGAACCATCTCTGGTCAAAGAGAACATAACGGATTAAAGCGATTAAGAAAATGAAGGGGATAATACTGGTAATTAAACTAAATTCTGGCCGGTGGCTCACGCCTGTAATCCCAGCACTTTGGGAGGCGGAGGCGGGTGGCTCACAAGGTCAGGAGATTGAGACCAGCCTGGCTAACAAGGTGAAACCCCGTCTCTACTAAAAATACAAAATAATTAGCCTGGTGTGGTGGCGGGTGCCTGTAGTCCCACCTACTCTGGAGGCTGAGCCAGGAGAATGGCAAGAACCCGGCAGGAGGAGGTTGCAGTGAGCCGAGATGGCGCCACTGCACTCCAGCCTGGGTGACTACGTCTCCAAAAAAAATAAACAAATAAAAAACAAATAAAAAACTAAATTCTGTTAATCTCACACCGCTGGTTGACTGCTCTGGCCTAGTCTCAGCTACTAAATTTCTTCATACAGAACTGGCTCTCCTGGGTCCCTCCACTCACTTTTCCTGCTCCGTGCTCACGGCCTCCAGAAACCTCCCTCATCAGAAAGCCCAGGTTCCGCTAGTAGAAGTGCGCAGGCGTCACCGCGCATCCAGAAGCCACGTGTCAGGAGTCACGTGTCAGGTGCCACGTGTCAGGCGCCTAGTGGCTGGAGGCCGTTGGAGCGCCTGCGCAGCTTTTCCGAACGCCCCACGCCGGCGCGCAGCTCTCCCAGCGTCCCAAGAGCCACTTTCTCGCCAGGACGATGCTACAGCGGTTTTCAGCTTCCCTTCATCGTCGCTCCCACACTCATTTTTAGCCACTGCTGCCGGTTTTTATATCCTTCTCCATCATGCATCGTGAGCCTCCGAAGAAGAAGGCAGAAAAGCGGCTGTTTGAGGCCTCGTCTTTCGGGAAGGACCTTCTGGCCGGTGGAGTCGCGGCAGCTGTGTCCAAGACAGCGGTGGCGCCCATCGAGCGGGTGAAGCTGCTGCTGCAAGTGCAGGCGTCGTCGAAGCAGATCAGCCCGGAGGCGCGATACAAAGGCATGGTGGACTGCCTGGTGCGGATTCCTCGCGAGCAGGGTGCGTAAAGGCAGGCCGCCCCGTCAGCCTCTCCCGGCGCCCCCATCAGCTTCCCAGAGAAGAGGGGTGGCTGGGAGGGGCACGATTGTGGGCCCCACAACCATGGTTACAGCTGTCGGTAATGAATTTGCTTCTTGCCCTTCCAGAATTTAGTTTCTGAACCTAACAGGCTCTGTTTTTCCAGGGCTGCCTTGGTCCTGACCAAGTCCTGGTACAGGGGAAACCACTGTCTTATCTTTATCTAATCTGCTGCAGCGCGATTTACACCTTGGTGCACCTGTACCAGGTCCAAAAGGAAAGTGGTTGACCTCCCAGGATTGAGGGAGATGCCCTTAGGCACTCTGCTATAACTAGTGTTGTAAGTTGCTTAAATATTTGTTGGTATAATCACCCCACTATGCTCCAGCGTTGGCAACAGAGCGAGACCTTGTCTCAAAAACTGTATGTGTATTTGTTGAAATAGTACGTCTAAGAGAAGTACAAATATGGAAGCACTGGGGCCTCTCAGTACTCTGAAACCTGTTAGTGAAAAGAGGTTCTGCTTATTCTTGAACTACTGAAGACCAAGGAGGCACTTCGTTCTGCCCAAGGAGGCACTTCGTTCTGCCCAAAATTCAAGGGGACGCTAAAACACACACACACACACAGACACACACACACACACACACACACACACACACACCCCCACACCCCCTCTCAGTCATCAAGATAAAAAGTATTTTAAGGCCAGGTGCGGTGGCTCGCGCCTATAATCCTAGCACTTTGGAAGGCCGAGGCGGGCAAATCACTTGAACTCGAGCTCAAGAGTTCTAGACGAGCCTGGCTAACATGTTGAAACCCCGTCTCTACTAAATATACAAAAATTAGCCGGGCATGGTGGCGCACGCCTGTAGTCCCAACTACTTGGGAGACACGATGCGGGGGTTTCAGGGAGCCCAGATGGCGCCACCTCACTCCAGACTGGATGACGGAGTGAGACCCTGTCTCAAAAAAACAAAACTTTAGGGTCCTTCCCTTTCCGAAGCCCCTTTCTTTCACTAGAGAGAGAGCTGCTCTCTTTTCTCTTTATTTTGTCTGTTAAACCTCCACTCCTAAAAACAGGAAAAAAAAAAAAAACCTTTGAACTATTTTAATACAATCTTTTAAAAAATCAAGTCATGCAAAAAAAATTCATAACCAACACAATATATACAAGTTTAAAACAAAGATGGGATCAGTATTACCAGCTTTTCTTTTTGCATCAAGTGCTGTCCTTATTTAAAATTTCATTTTTGTTCATCATGAATTTTTTCTATTAATATTGTAATGATTTAAAGGAATAAATAACAAAAGTGCTTGTGAGCCATCGCTGCAAAATGGCTCCCAAGTTAGCTAAAGGGATAAGTTTATCAGATATTTTTTATAATCCACCCATATAGTTGGGTTTAATAGAAAAATCTGTATGATCTTTTAAAAAGAAATAGACCTATTTATTGTGTATCCTCAACAAGAAATGAAGTGGCTTCAACTCCAGCGCAGACCTTTCTTTTAGTCCTGTTCTGGGGCCAGATAATGTCCCATTCAAAAAAGCACCTTGTCCCTGGGAATGCTAGGGATGTGGTTACAACTCTTCCAGACCTGTGGCGTGGAGTATATGGGGTAAGGGGTAGAAACTTAATGCATCGTCTGGGAGCTAAGCTCGGATCTTTCATAGTTTGCCTCTCTTCACTCTTTCATTTAATTAAAGCAAGCTTCTCATTTCGCCTGAGATTTTTTCAGGAAAAGCAAGGAACCTGTCTCTTCTTCATTTATATTCTAAGACTTCTGAAGAGAAGTAGGGGCCTGTTATTGGCTTTTCTGCTTTAAATATTTTGTCAGGTAAAATGAAGTATTCTGATCAGTTAGGGCTGACTAGTGCTAATTTATTTTATATTTTAAATGTTTTTCACAATATTTAAACCTAAACATATTCAGTATGGCTCTTGTAAGTTCATGTCATTCTCAAATTTATCCTGGTCCCTGCTTTCTTTACCTTCCAAGATGAGAGCATCATTAAGTAGAACTTGAAGATGTTTTCTGTTATATATAAAGCTTTATGAAGGTACCATGGTGTATCCTATGCTAAGAGATCAGTAATTTACAACAAGGATACTATTGCCATCTAGAGGCAGTTTTGGAAACTTGTGGGGCAATTTTTTTTATTTAGCACAAAGATAGAGGGTTGTAATCGTACATTACAATGATATGAAAGGCAAGGGCCAGGGATGTTAAACATCCTGCTGCTATATCCCAGCCAGTCATACACAGTGAAGATTTATCCTGCAATCTGAATGACTTTTAGATCTCCCCTTGCATATTCGTGTAGCAGTGAAACATGTTTATGATTCTCTAAGCCTAGAAATAACTTAACTCTGATTTACTTATAAACACACATTGTCTGGGGCATGGTTTTAGTATACACTGATTCCAGTAATGCAGCTACCATATAAGGAAGTAGAGGAAAGATTGTACTTTCTTCTCTTCAGAAGTTTACTAAGAGTTGTTCATGGTTGCAAAAACTCATGTCAGCAACTCTGCTTATAGTATTTGGTCATTTATACAGGTTGAGTATCCGAAAAGCGTGGGACCAAAAGTTTTGGATTTTTTTATTTTTTCAGATTTTAGAATATTCGCATTATATTTACCAGATGAGCATCCCTAATTTAAAATCCAAAATGCTCTAATAAGCATTTCCTGTGCCCATCATGTCAGTGCTCAAAAAGTTTCAGATTTTGGAGAATTTTGGATTTTTGGATTAGTGATGCTCAACCTGTATCATCTGTATTTGTAGCTATTGAATCTATGATGATTGTATGTGTACTTGTACACGTACTTATTTGACATATTTCAAAATGTCAATATGCAGTTAATTACAAATGATTCTTTAAAAGTAGAAGCAAGCTTGACATATTTTGGTATGGTCATGACCTACCAACTTACTTATTTTAAAACATAAATTTCTTGCAATTTGCCTTCTCTTTCTTCTTTGAAAGTCAAGGCACATGCCCATCTCAAGTGTTCTGAAGATTGTTTTTATGTTTTCTCTAATTTTATTCACAACTTGTCCTTTCTTTAGGCAATGTAAAATGAGCTGGAGGAAGAGACATGAACTCAGAATTCACATATAGATGCTCTCTAGTTTCTTACCTTATCTCTGCTTTCTTTCCATTACAAGGATAGATCTCTGTATTCTTTCCTTGAGTATAGCTTTAAATATTGCTTTGAGTGTGTTTTGACACTTTTATAGGCTTTTCTTGGCTTATGAAAACTTCTGGATTTATCCTTATGTTATTCTTAAAGATTCATTATATTCTTTAATTGGTTCTATCACCTTCCAGCTTTGTATGTATACTTCTATTTAATGCTGTTTAAACCTTTATTATGCAAATAATGCATAATTATTGTAGAAAATTAGCAAATACAAAGAAGCAAAAAAAAAAATAACATCACTGCTAAAGTCACCATAGTTAACATTTTGGTTTTTCACTGAGCAAAATATGCATATGTAAATATATGTTTAATCAAAGAAACTGTCTTATTAGTATATTGTAAGTGTAGCCTTTTAAAGAACTGATCTTCTGGGTGTGGTGGCTCATGCCTGTAATCCCAGCACTTTGGGAGGCAGAGGTGGGCAGATCACTTGAGGCCAGGAGTTCAAGATCAGCCTGGCCGAGATGGTGAAACCCCATCTCTACTAAAAATACAAAAATTAGCTGGGCATGGTGGTGCATACCTGTAGTCCCAGTTACCTGGGAAGCTGAAGCACAAGAATCACTTGAACCTGGGAGGCACAGGCTTCAGTGAGCCAAGACTATGCCACTGCACTCCAGCCTGGGTGACAGAGCAAGACTGTCTCAAAAAAAAAAAAAAAAAAAAAAAAAAAAAAGATCCATACAGTCTCATTGTTACAAGCCTATCAGAACTCTTCTCTTTTAGGAGCTCATGTCATGAGTTTATCAGCTTTCATCTAAGCGTTTCCCAAACCCATTTTTCTGAAGACTTAGAACAGTGAGTTTTTTTAATATCCTATGGTCCATCTTGAAGATGCTATTTTGGAGTATGGGAAGAAAATATTAGGTATTTTACTTATATGTACTTTAAGTAAAATACAAAATAAATTTTACTGATATTTAATATATAAATTGGCATTGTCACCTGTGCTTGGGCCCAATGTCAGTTACATATCACAGGACATTAAGGGATCCTGAAAAAACGAGTGGGAGTTATACAGGGTAGAGGGAATGACAAGCACCCTTCCTCAAGAATATATTATTGGTTATGTTTGCCCAATTAAGTGAATTTATAGATTCTGTTATCAGGTTTTAACTAAATCCTCAAAACATGGACAAAACTTTGAAAAAGATTCTGCCATGAAAACCAAATCAAGGATAACACCAGTATCAAATGATGAACCACAAGAAAAAGACATAGCTGATGCCATTTACTCCAAGCAATGGCACTGATGCCATTTACTCCAAGAAATGGCATATTATTTCATCATTCAGATTATATTCAGTGTAGAAACAATGACAGTCTAATTGGACCTGAGACAAGAAGACTCTTTGAAATATAGATTCCTATATACTGTTCTTAAAAATGAACCTCACCCTAGCAATGCCTTGAGATAATAGCAAATGATGGTGTGAAAACATCCTAATTAGCAAGATATTTGAAAATATTGTTTTTCATCTTTCAAATAAATATTTAACTTTGCTCTAGTATCATCTAACATTCAAGTTTCCCTAACAACGCTATCGAAATAGCCTTTTATTATTTCCAATCTTCATATATTGTTTTTTTCTTTACAGTTTTTTATTGCTAACAGACATAGTTATTTGCTACCTATCTTCCTGGTCCCTCCCTCTTAAGATGTAAGCTCCGTAAGATCAGGAACATTGTTCCTAATGCTATCTCCAGCAGGCACAAAATGTCTGCTCTGGAGGAGGTACCAAATAAAAGTTTTTAAATGAAAAATCTTTATCTCATTCTTTAATTTATATTTTGGGTATGTTTTACAGATGTACATAATATGGTAGTATAGTTGCAAAGGTATATAATTTATTAATGTATACTATTTGGAAGTCATGCAGACTTTTTTTTAACTGATAGGCATATCATCAAAAGATGTTGAACCTTCTCTGCAAAAAAAAAAAAGTCGGTTTAGACTATGTATCCAAATATGCCTAACATTCTTGTTCTTGGCAAGGCCAGCCAATAAATGGCCCAGTAACTTTTTCCTGTCCCTTTTATTTCAATTCTTATTTATTTGTTCAAAATTAGGTTCAGAGCAGGTTTTTCTCATCCTTTTTAAATATCGAAGAAATTTTTTTCTTAGGAATTAGGTCAGAAACTTTTAAACTTTTATTTATTTATTTTTACTTTTAACAGAGAAAGAGGTCAACATCACTATATTTTTCTGTACCAATTTTGTGATCTATATTAGGAAACCATCCATTTATTCTGTATGACTAGAGAGTCAAAACATTCCTGCCATTGTATCACTTCTGCTTTAACCTTGTTTTATTCTAACCAAAAAGTACTGTTTTATCCAAAATGGATTTTTATATAGCGGCATTAGAAGTGCAGTAACACTAGACCTGGAGTTAAATGGACCTAGAACCAAGTCTCAGCCTTTCCCATACCTTGTAACTTTGAACAGTTTTTATTTAACCTTTCTCAGCCCCAGTTTCCTCAGCGGTATACTGGTATAGTAACTATACCTATCTGATATGGTGATATGGTAGTTGTGAGAATTAAAGAAGATAATGCATGTAAAATATTCAACGTGTGTCTATACCATAGTTAGTGCTCAAGTAATTGTAACTAATGTGTATGTGTGTGTTCCTGAATTTGTAAACATGTATTCCAGATGTTCATTTGTAAATGAAATAATTTGGGATAAACTTGCGTTACACATAGAGTAGATTTTGTAATCTATCCAAGGGAACTGGAACCTATGTAGTGCATAGCATATCTAAGTAGAGTTGAATTAAAACGCTGAAACCTGACTCCCAAATATAGTTAGAAATGCATTCAGAATTTTTACTTAGGGGCTCCTCCTGCGTTGTACTCTTAGCAGGGACATTGGAGTTTCTAACAGCAAGGTACAGCAGGGGCAAAGAAGGAAATAAGAATAAGATGTTTTAGTGTGATCTATGGCAAAAGAGGTTAAAACATGAGTTCTTAACCTGACACCTGGAGCTTCAGGGAATTCAAGAATTCTGTGACATCTATGTAAAACTATTTTATGTATGTGAGATTTTGTATTTTTTCTGGCCTAACCCATTAAGAATTGCCGCTGTACTACTTTAACAGTTTTCCTATTACACTTCTAGGGATTTGTTTGTAAATTTTCATTGAGATATTGACATTTCTTTTGATATAAATGGTTTTATTCGTGCAAATACAATTTTTCTCGAAGGAACACATTCTTCAGCCAACTCTAGCAAACCTCTTTAGTCATAAATCTGACACTCTGTCATCATGGTCTCATGTTAGTTTCCAGATGTCTTTATCATTAAAACCTTCTGTTTATGTTCAGTACACTAGTCAAAGTTACAAACCTTTCTACTACTTATTTTTTTAGATAGGGTCCTGCTCCATCGCCCAGGCCGGACTGCAGGGCACAATCGTGACTCAACTGCAGCCTGGAGTTTTGGTGTTCAAGAACTCCCACCTCAGCCTCCTCAGTAGCAGGGAACACAGGCCATGCCACCATGGCAGCTAAGTTTGTTTGGGGTTTGTTTTTTTTAGAGACAGGGTCTCACTGTGTTACTCAGGCTGGTCTCAAACTTCTGGCCTCAAGCAGTTCTTCCTCTTCAGCCTTCCAAGTCATTGGGGTTATAGGCATGAGCCACCATGCCTGGCTTGTACTACTATTATATATGATACTCATTTTTATATACTCAGCAATATAATCATAATTACAGAATTATAACTAATAACTCCTAGTCTGAAACCCATAATATCTCATACCAGTCAGCTGAATTGGCCATTTCCAAAGTGGCCATTAATAGTTAAAAAGTGATGTGTAAAATAGGCTTCAAAAGAGCCAGATTATTAGTTTTTTCCTTTAAACAGCTGATTTCAATTTTTTTTTTTTAGGACAGGGTCTCACTCTGTCCCCCAGGCTGAAGTGTGGTGGCACAATCACAGCTCAGTGCAGCCTTGGCCTCCCAGGGTCAAGCAATTCCCACCCCGGATTTAAGCATTTCTCATTCCTCAGCCTCCTGAGTAGCTGAGACTACAGACATGCACCCCCATACCCAGCTAATTTTTTGTATTTTAGTAGAGATAGATTTCAGCGTGTTGCCCAGGCTGGTCTCAAATTAAGCTCAGGCAATCTACCTAGCTCAGCCTCCCAAAGTGCTACGATTATAGGTGTGAGCCACCATGCCTGGCTGAAATTGTTTAATTTTCATATAATTTGTGGTTTTGAGATATCTTCTTGATATTGACTTCTATTTTTATTCTGTTGTGGTCTGAGAGTATGGTTGGTATAATTTCAATTTTGTGTATTTATAGAGACTTGCTTTATGGCTTAGCATGTGGTCAATCTTGGAGTATGTTCCATGTGTAGAAGAGAAGAATGTAATTCTCTGGTTGATGGGTGGAGTATTCTGTAGATGTCTGTTAGGTTCGAATGGTCAAGTGTGGAATTTTATTTGTTCATTTTCTGCCTTGATGGTCTGATGCTGTTGGTGGGGTGTTAAAGTCCCCCGCTCTTATTGTGTGACTGGCTAAGTCTTTTTGTAAGTGTAGAAGTACTTGTTTTATAAATCTGAGTGGTCCAAATGTTGGGTATGTATATATTTAGGATAGTTAAATCTTCTTGTTGAATTGAACCTTTTTCATTATGTAATGCACATCTTTGTCCTTTTTATTTTTGCTGGTTTAAACTCTGTTATATCTCATATAAGAATAATGATCCCTGCTCTTTTTTGTTTTTTATTTGCATGATCCTTTTCCAACCCTTTACTTTGAGCCTGTGGGTGTCGTTACATGTGAGATTGGTCTCTTGAAGACAGCAGACAGATGCATCTTGTTTTTTATCCAACTTGTCCCTCTGTACCTTTTAAATGGGCTGGTTAGATGTTTACATTGAAGGTTAATATTTGATATGTGAGGTTTTGATCATATTGTGAATTTGTTAGCTGGTTTCTTTGTATTTTATATTGTGTGGTTGCTTTCTAGGGTCTCTTGGCTATGTTCTTAATAGTGTTTTTGTGGTAGTGGATATTTTTCTTTCCTTTCCATATGTAGAGCTCCCTTAAGGATCTCTTGTCACCTGGTCTGGTGGTAACCAAATTCTCTTAGCACTTGCTTGCCTGGATAAGATTTTATCTATTCTTCATGTATAAAATTTAGTTTGGTGTGATATGATATTCTTGGTTTGAATTTTTCTTTAAGAATGCTGAAAATAGGACCCCAATCTCTCCTGGCTTATAATGTTTCTGCTAAGAAGGCTACTGTTAGCTTGACGGGTTTCTCTTTGTACATGATCTGACCTTTTCCTTTAGCTCTCCTTAAGATTTTTTCTTTAGTGTTGACCTTGGACATTCTGGTGACTATATGCCTTGGTGATGTTCATTTTGTCCAGTATCTCACAGGTGTTCTCTGGATTTCTCATATCTGGACAAAGATTAGGGAAATTTTCTTGAAGTATTTCATCAAATATGTTTTTTGGATTGTTTGCTTTTTCTTTTTCTCTCTCAGGAATGCCAGTATCTTGTAGGTTTGGCTGCTTTACATAATCTTATATTTCTCAAAGACTTTGTTCATTTATTAAAATTCTTTTTTTCTGTATTTTTGTCTAACTGGGTTAGTTAAAAAGACCAGTCTTCAAGCTCTGCATTTCTTTCTTCTGCTTGGTCCAGTCAATTGATAATTTTTTAATTGTATTTTGAAATTTCTTAAGTAAGCTTTTCAATTCCATAAGATCTGATTGATTTCTTTTGAAGATGTTTATCTCTTCTTTCATTTCCCAGATTACTTTAGAAGTTTGTGTCTATTTTCAACCATCTTTTGGATCTTGTTGAGCTTCCTTGCAATTCATGCTTTGAATTCTTAGTCATTTCTGAGTTTCCATTTTGGCTAGGAACCATTGCTTGACAGCTAGTGTGATCCTTTGGTGGTGTTACATTCACATTTTTTGTGGTGCCCGATTTCTTGCCCTGTTCCTTCTCATCTGGGGACACTAGTGCTTCCAATTTTTGTAGTCATTTTAATGAAGGTAGGATTTTTTCTTCTTCTATGGGCTATGGGATCCCACCTACAGGCCAGTAGATGGCATGTACAGCTAAGTCAACTGAGGCAAACACAGCTACATATATACTTAACCCTTATTTACTGGGAGAAAGGATGGGCCAGGCTGATGATTCAGGTGAGCAGATGGTCAGAATGCCTGGAAATCTGCCTGGTTGTGGAGCAGAGACAGCCCCACTTCACCACAATGTCTGCTCAGGAAAGATGGGGCAGCTCAGACTGCTGATCATGGCAAGTAGGTGCTCTGCCTGCCTGAGTGTGAAGCTGAGAAAGCCCCCTCCACACAGATCTCTGCAAAGGAAGGGTGGGGTGACTCAGGCTGCCAATGCAGGTGAGCAGGTTCTTTGAATGCCTGGAGATCTGACTGTGTATGGAGCAGAGAGGGTCCCACGGCACCACAATCTCTGCACAGAAAGGGTAGGGTGGCTCAGGCTGCTCATCTAGGTGAGTGGGTGCTCCAAATGCCTGGAGATCTCTTTGGTTTCTTTCATCAATTTTTTAAAACTTTTTGGCGTACAGATCTATCACCTCTTTGGTTAAATTTATTCCTAATGTTTTGTTTATGCTATTGTGAATGATACTGTTTTATTACTTTTTCAGGTAGTTCATTGTTAGTATATAGAAACGTGATTGATTTTTCTGTGTTGATTTTATACCCTGAAACTTCACTGAATTATTAGTCTAATAGTTTGTTGGCATATTTAGAGTTTTCTGTATGTAAGATCATGTCATCTGCAAACAGAGACAGTTTAACTTCTTTTCAATTTGGATACTTTTCTTTTTTTTTTTTTTTTTTCTAATTACTCTGGCTAGAACTTAAGGTACTATATTGAATCGAAGTGCAAAAGTGGATCCCTTTGTCTTATTCCTGATCTCAGAAGAAAGTTTTCAGCTTTTCTCCACAGAGTATGATGTTATCTGTGAGCTTGTCATATATGACATTTACTGTGTTACAGTACGTTGCTTCTATACCTAAGTTGTTGAAAGTTTTTATTAGGTAAAGATAAATTCTGTCAAATGCTTCTTCAGCATTTTTTGAGATGCTCATATGGTTTTTGTCCTTCATTCTGTTAATGTAGTATATCACATTTACCAATTTGTGCATGTTGAGCCATCCTTGCATCCCAAGGATAAATCCCACTTGGTTGTGGTGAATGAGCCTTTTATCACTATATTGAATTCAATTTGGTAGTATTTTGTTGAGGATTTCTGCATGTTTGTTCATTGGAATATTGGCCTGCAATTTTCTTTTCTTGTAGTATTTTGGTTGGCTTTGGTACCAGGGTAATGTTGGCCTTGTAAAAGGAATTTAGCAGAATTCAGCTGTGAAATCATCAGATCCTGGGCTTTTCTTTATTGTTAAGTTTGTGATTACTGATTCAGTCATTGTTTGTTCAAATATTTATTCATGATTCAGACTTGGTAGATTATGTTTCTATAAATTTATCAGTTTCATCTATATTATTTAATTTCTTGGTATATAATTGTTCATAGCAATCTCTTATGACCCTTTGTATTACTGTAGTGTTAGTGGTAAGGTATCTTCTTTCACTTATAATTTTACTTACATGAGTCTCCTCTCTTTTTTTCTTAAGTCTAGCTAGAGGTTTGTCAATTTTGTTTATCTTCTTCTAATAAAATACCAACCAGCACTGGATCTGAAAAAAATAAACTCTTAATTTGATTGATATTTCTCTTTTTTATAGTCTCTATTTCATTTATTTCTGCCATTGAAACCAGCTCAATTGGCCCATGGAACTGATGTTTAGTGTTTATCATTAATAAACCAAGAAATTGACCTTCTCAGTCTTAAAACTTGAGAAACTCGTATTTGTCATATCTGAGTTCCTTTCTCAGGAAAACAACCTTTGGGCCTCCCAGATAGTATCAAGGAACAGAAACTTACCAGATCACCACATCTGTACATTGAGACACTGACCCCTCACCTGTCATGATTGCCTGATTGATTACTTGTTGACCAAGTCATTCTTCTTATTCCTCCCTAATTCTTGCTTTCCCACACATAGTTGCATTTATTTTCTGCTATATAAACTCCTAATTTTAGTGTGTGAAAGAGATGGATTTGAGATTGATCTGTTCTCCTCAGACACAGCACCCAAAAAAGCCTTCTTCCCTGGTAATACGCATCGTCTCTATGATTGACTTTCTGTGCAATGAGCAGCAGGACCTAGACTAAACCCTTGGCATTTCGGTAACACTAATTTTTATTATTTCCCTCCTTCTTCTAACTTTGGACTTAGTTTGTTCTTTTTCTAGCTCCTTGTGGTATAATATTAGGTTATTTGAGATCTTTCTTCTTTATAACACATGCATTTATTGCTATAAACTTCTCTCTTAACTGCTTTTGATGCATCTATAAGTGTTGGTATGTTGTGTTTCAGTTTTATCCCAAGATTTAATTTTCCTATTCATTTCTTCTTTGACCCATTGGTTGTTAAGAGCATGTTGTTTAATTTCCACGTATTTGTGAACTTTTTAATTATCTTCCTGTTCAAAAATTGTTAGAGCAGTTTCTTTTTTAATAAAGCATCTATTATAATAATTTTAGAACTTTTCTGTGATTTGTTTCTCCAGAAATCCAGGCCTAGAGTAGAGTTTTGGAGTCAGACAGAAAGCCTGATTTTAAATCTTGGTTGGCTAGTAATCCTCAGACAGTTTTTCTTTTTTCTTTTCTTTTTTTTTTTTTTTTTTTTTTTTGTTTTAAAGACAGGTTCTCATTCTGTCACCCATGCTGGAATGTGGTTGTGTGATCATAGCTCACTGCGGCCTCTACATCCTCAGCTCAAGAAATCCTCCTACTTCAGCCTCCTAAGTAGTTGGAACTACAGGCATGTGCCACTGCACATGGCTAATTTATTTTTTTAATTTTTTGTAGAGATGCGGTCTTACAGTGTTGCCCAGGCTGGTCTTGAATTCTTGAACTGAAGCAGTCCTCCCATTTTGACCTCCCAAAGTGCTGGAATTACAGGCGTGAGCCACTGTACCTAGCCTAGTTTTTAAACTTTTTAAAGTTTCACTTTGTATATACTTAAAATGGGTGCTGTTAGAGAACCTACATAATAAGCATAATTGATTAAATGATATACATGTAAATTCTTTGCCAGTGACTGGTTCGTATAGTGAATGCTCAGTAAGTAGTAGTTGTTACCATCACATGTTGAATACCCGAGTAAAGATGGAGTCAGCTGTTGGAGTCAGATTATTTCTTTGCCATTAAATATGCTTCTGAATTGTTTTTGTGCAGTCACTTTATATTCAGCCTTGGGTTCACCAAGATTCTTTACTTTTTCCCACAGGGTTAATGTTACTTATTTAACAAATAAGTATCTTTCCCTCTATGTACTTACCTAATCTAACTTTGTTCAATTCTGAGCACTACCCCAGTTAACTGAGATTATTTTCTTTTGAATCTTTATTTTTAAAAGACTGATTCTGGGTATTCTCCAAACTGGTGCTAGAGGTATCCTGTTCAGAACAGCAAGGCCAAAGCATTTTACGATTTGTAATCTAGTGAAAACAACCAAGGCTATTGAAGAGCTAGCCTGCCATGCTCTAGGGCAGCTCTATATCATAAGGATAGTCCTGAATTTTAAGGGGTACACAATGAATTATATTCCCCAAGGTTGGTCAGTCCCTGGAGAATTCAGGTAGGGAGATTACAGGCCTCAAAGATTTCTTCCAATCTCTTCCTCAGTTGTCTAGAAACTGCCTAGAATTGAAATGGATCCCTTTTCTGGATAAGTTTTAACACCCATTCAAAAATGGTTCCAGATCATAAAGATAAGGGCACTTTAGATTATTTTATCCTGTTCTCATTCTCATAAGTATATGTACAAATCAGTAAGTGGATTTATTCTGTCATACTCATTTGTATAACAGCCTTACCACCATAGGTGTTGTACATCAGGAATTGGGAGTGAGCCTAAGGGTTACTAGCCTTTGACAAATACTACTGAGCTCTGTTTTTCTGCTAGTAAAGAGCCCTATATTCAACTGATACCACTTTCCATTAGTTTTTAGGTATTCAAAGCTCTTTATTTGAAATTTTTTTAAAAATGGAATGGGGTGCAATAGAGTTAACACTACCTTTTTATTTTTCAATGGAGACACACATTTTAGAAAACTTTTTCTCATAAGAAAGAGTATGTTTTAGAAGTTCATATCGCTAAATTTGTTAAAACTGTGGCAATTGTTCAATAATAATACAATGTAGGTTTATGTATTTGTATGTTTCCTTCTATAGGTTTCTTCAGTTTTTGGCGTGGCAATTTGGCAAATGTTATTCGGTATTTTCCAACACAAGCTCTAAACTTTGCATTTAAGGACAAATACAAGCAGCTGTTCATGTCTGGAGTTAATAAAGAAAAACAGGTAATTATATTTTTTTTACTTTTTCCTTGCAATATAGAAATTTTCCATCCAATATAAATTTCCTATCCAATGTAAATATATTTCACTATCTCTACAATTTTCTTTAAAATGGTTAGATTTGTCTTAACTGTAATGTTTTATTTGGGGGGAAGGTGCTCAAGTAGTGGGAAAAAATAATAAGTGTGTATTGTTACAAAAATCGTAAGGGATCTTTTGTCTCAAGACAGTATTTTTTGAATAAATATTACACTTAATGTAATTTCATCTTATCACTGTTTTGCACTGGGGAAACACAGCATTTTGTCTGCTTATTTTAAGCACAGAAAGAAATCAACAAGTACGTAGTTCCTATTACTGAGGTAATTTATATCCTGAAGAAGTAAATTATTTCTTCTTTGAGAATAAAGATATATTTAGGTGAGATTAAAGCATATAGGAAGTCCAAATTGAGCAAAACTGGAAAATGATAAATTTAAACTAGAGAATTCTTTTTATTGCAAGGATAATTTTTGGTTTTCAAACTAATTACTCCCTGGGTTACAAAATCTCAATTTCAAACTTTCCTACTCATATAAACTACATGTCATTTATTCTGATTTCTATTTGTTTGGTTGTATCCAATACACTATACTATCTACATTACTCCCGAGATCTTCCCCTCACTCTTACAAAATCTCCCTTCCCCCTCATCTTTTGTCTTTTTCTCACTGTCATTCCTCACCTCCCACTCCTGCCTCAGCCAACTAAGCTATCTTAGAAGGTTTTTTAAAAGCAAGTCTTTGTAGAACATTTCTTTGTTGCTGCTTCATTAAATTTCCTTTTATGCTCTGTATTCCCTTTTTTCACAGTTCTATTTTATTAAGTTGTTCATTGAATGCTTTGCGCTTTGGCCAGGGTGGTGGGGCGGGGTGAGGGGACGCAGGTAGAAAGGTAACCAAGAAAATTCCCTAGACTTAGAATTGGAAGGTTTAAGATTTGGATCTTATGTAGCTACATGAGGTTTTTTTACTTTTATTTTAGGTTTGGGGGTACATGTCAAGGTTTGCTTTATAGGTAAACTCGTGTCACAGGGGTTTTTTGTACAGATAATTTCATCACTCAAGTATTAAGCCTAGCACCCAATAGTTATTTTTCTTGCATCTCTCCATCCTCCCACCCCCCACCCTAAAGTAGATCCCAATATCTGTTTTTTCCTTCTTTGTATTCATAAGTTCTCATCATTTAGCTCCCACTTATAAGTGAGAACATGCAGTATTTGGTTTTCTGTTCCTGCATTAGTTTGCTAAGGATAATAGCCTCCAGCTCTGTTCATGTTCCCACAAAAGATACGATTTTTTTTTTATGGCTGCATAGTATTGCATGTTATATATGTACCACATTTTCTTTATCCAATCTGCCATTTGTGGGCACTTAAGTTGATTCCAGGTTTTTGCTATTGTGAGTAGCGCTACAATGAACATTCGCATACATGTGTCTTTATAGTAGAATGATTTATGTTACTCTGGGTATATACCCAGTAATGATACTTCTGTTTTTAGCTCTTTGAGGAATCGCTATACTGCTTTCCACAATGGTCCAACTAATTTACACTCCCACCAACAGTATATAAGTGTTCCCTTTTCTCCACAACCTCGCCATCTATTATTTTTTGACTTTTTAATAGTAGCCATTCTGACTATGAGACAGTATCACATTGTGGTTTTGATTTGCATTTTTCTGATGATCAGTGATACTGAGCCTTTTTCATATGGTTGTTGGCCATGTGTATGTCTTTTTTAAAAAAGTGTCTGTTCACGTCCTTTGCCCACTTTTTAGTGGGGTTGTTTTTCTGTTGCAAATTTTTTTTAAGTTCTTGTAGATGCTAGATAGTAGACCATTGTCAGTTTGCAAATATTTTCTCCCATTCTGTAGGTTGTCTGTTTACTCTGTTAATAGTTTCTTTTACTTTGCAGAAGCTCTTAAGTTTAGATCCTATTTGTCAATTTTTGCTTTTGTTGCAGTTGCTTTTGGTGTCTTTTTCATGAAATCTTTGCCCATTCCTATGTCAAGGATGATATTGCCTGGGTTGTCTTCCATGGTTTTTTTAGTTTTGGGTTTTACATTTAACTCTTTAATCCATCTTGAGTTGATTTTTATATATAGTGTAAGGAAGGAGTCCAACTTTAATCTTCCGTATATGGCTAGCCCACCACTATTTATTGAATAAGGAGTCCTTTCCTCATTACTTGTTTTTGTCAGCTTTGTCAAAGATTAAATGACTGTAGGTATGCAGTTTTATTTCTGGGCTCTCTATTCTGTTCCATTGGCCTTAGTACCATGCTGTTTTGGTTACTTTAGCCCAGTTCTATAGTTCGAAGTTGGGTAAAATGATACCTCTAGCTTCATTCTTTTTGCTTAGGATTGCCTTGGCCATTCGGGCTCTTTTTTGGTTACATATGAATTTTTAAACGGTTTTTTCTAGTTCTGTGAAGAATGACATTGGTAATTTGATAGGAATAGCATTGAATCTGTAAATTGCTTGGCGTGGTGGTGCATTCCTGTAATCCTAGCTACTAGAGAGGCTGAGGCAGGAGAATCGCTTGAACCCAGGCGGTGGAGGTTGCAGTGAGCCGAGATCGTGCCATTGCACTCCAGCCTGGTGACAGAGCAAGACCCCGTCTCAAAAAAAAAAACTAAAAATAGAACTCCCACAGTATTCAGCAGTCCCACTACTGGGTTATATTTCCAAAGGAGTTGAAATCAGCATGATGAAGAGAGATCTGCACAATCTGCAGTCTTGTTTATTGCAGCATTATTCACGATAGCTAGGATATGGAAGCAACCTAAGTGTCCACGAGCAGATGAATAGATAAAGAAAATGTATGTATTCAGTGGAATATTATTCAGCCTTATAGAAGACAGAAATTCTGTCATTTGTGACGTGGAATAACCAACTAAGTGAAGTAAGCCAGGTGCAGAAAGACAAATACTGCTACTGACTTTTGTACATCCCACTTATATATGGAATTTTAAAATGTTGATCTCATAGAAGCAAAGTAGACTGGTGGTTTCTGGGGTGGATGGAGGGTCGGGAGATGAGGAATGGGGAGATGTTGCTCAAAGGGTACAAAGTTTCATTTAGACAGGAGGAATAAGTTTTAGGGCTCTGTTGTACACCATAAGACTGTAGTTAATAATAATGTATATTTCAAAATTGCTAAAAGAGTAGGTTTTAAATGTTCTCACCACAAAAATTTAAGTATGCGATATATATGTTAATTAGCTTGGCACTCAACAATATAAATATATATCAAAATTCCACATTGTACCCCATAAATACATACAATTGTCAACTAAAAAAATTTTTAAGTCATTGATACTTTTAGCCATTGTACCTAAAAATTTTTTAAGTCATTGATACAACACAGTAAGATATCACTAAATACCTACAATAATGACAACACCAAATTGGTCACAGTGCAGAGAAACCAAATCACTCTTACATTGCTTGTGGAATGTGAAATGACATTGCCACTCTGGAAAAAAGTATGGCGATTTCTTAGAAACTACATGCACCCACCATATGATGCATGTTTACACTTTTGGGTGGGAATTTATCCTGAAGAAATGAAAATTTATGTTTATACAAAAACCAGTGTACACAATGTTCAATAGCAGCTTTTCTTGCAATAGGCAAAATCTAGAAACAACTCAGATGTCCTTCAGTAGGCAAATGGTTAAACTATGGTAAATCACATCATGGGATATTACTCAGCAATAGAAAGGAAGAAAATTTTAAAATAATAGATTCAGGGGATACATGCACGTTTGTTACATGGGCATATTGTGTAATGCTGGGGTTTGGGCATCTGTTGAACCCATCAACCAAGTAGTCAACATACTACCCAACAGGTAGCTTTTTAACCCTTCCCCCCTTTCCTCCCTACTTTTAGAGTTGCCAGTGTCTATTGTTTCTACCTTTATGTCCATATGTACCCCCTGTTTAGCTCCCACTTACAAGTGAGAACATGCAGTATTTGATTTTTTGTTTCTGTATTAATTCACTTAGGATAATGTCCTCCAGCTGCATCCATGTTGCTGCCAAGGACATTATTTCATTCTTTTTTTAAAGCTGCATGGTATTCCATGGTGTATATGTACCACATTTTCTTTATCCAGTCAACCGTTGATGGGCACTTAGGTTGATTCTGTGACTTTGTTATTGTGATTCGTGCTAAGATAAACATACAAGTTCAGCTGTCTTTTTGATACAACAATTTCTCTTCCTTTGGATAGATAGCCAGTAATAGGATTGCATAGTAGTTCTATTTTTAGTTCTTTGAGAGATCTCCATACTGTTTTCCATGGGGGTTGAACTAATTTACATTCCCACCAACAATGTATAAGCATTCCCTTTTTTGCACATGACTGACATCTATTATTTTATGACCTTTTAATAGCCTTTTTGACTAGTGTGAGATGGTATCTCATTGTGCTTTTAATATGCATTTATCTGATGATTAGTGTATTAGTCCATTTTCATGCTGCTGATAAAGACATACCTGAGACTGGGAAGAAAAAGAGATTTAATTGGATTTGCAATTCCACATGGCTGTGGAGGCCTCAGAATCATGGCGGGAGGTGAAAGGCACTTTTTAACGTGATGGTGGCAAGAGAAAAATGAGGAGGAAGCAAAAGTGGAAACCCCTGATAAACCCATCAGATCTCATGAGACTTATTTACTATCATGAGAATAGCACAGGAAAGACTGACCCCCATGATTCAGTTACCTCCCCTTGGTCTTTCCCACAACATGTGGGAATTCTGGGAGATAGAATTCGAGATTTCGGTGAGGACACAGCGAAACCATATCAGTTAATGATGTTGAACATTTTTTCATATTCCTATGTGTTTCATATGTTTGTTGACCAGTTGTATGTCATCTTTTGAGAAATGTCCGTTCATGTCCTTTGCCCATTTTTTAATAGAGCTATTTGGTTTTTTTCTGGTTGATTTATTTAAGTTCCTTATAGATTCTGGATATTAATCCTTTGTCAGGTGAATAGTTTGTACATATTTTCTCCCATTCTGCATGTTGTCTGTTTCCTCCACTGAATGTTGTGCAGAAGCTCTTTAAGTCCCATTTGTCAGTTTTTGTTTTTGTTGCATTTGCCTTTGAGGTCTAAGTCATCAACTCTTTGCCACGGCCAATGTTTAGAATTTTTCCTAGGTTTTTGTCTAGGATTTTTTTAGTTTGAGGTCTTACATTTAATTTTAGTCTTTAATTCATCTTGAATTAATATTTGTATATGGTGAAGGGTAGGGACCCAGTTTCATTCTTCTGCATATGGCTAGCCATTTTTCCCAGCACCATTTGTTGAATAGAGTGTCCTTTTCTCACTGTTTATTATTGTCAACTTTGTCAAAGATCAGTTGATTGTAGGTGTGTGGCCTTGTTTCTGGGTTCTTTATTCGGTTCCATTGGTCTATGTGTCTGTTTTTGTACCAGCACCATGCTGTTTTGGGTACTATAGCCTTGTAGTATAGTTTGATGTCAGGTAATGTGATGCCTATGGATTTGTTCTTTTTGCTTGGGATTCTTTTGGCAATTCAGTCTCTTTTTTTGGTTCCATGTGAATTTTAGAATGCTTTTTTCTAATTCTTTGAAAACTGATGTTGGTAATTTGATAGGAATTCTGTTGAATCTGTAACTGCTTTGGGCAGTATGGTCATTTTAATGATACTGATTCTTCCAGTACATGAGCATGAAATGTTTCTCCATTTGTTTGTGTCATGTATGATTTCTTCCATCAATGTTTTGTAGTTCTCCTTGTAGGGATCTTTCGCCTCCTTGGTGAAATGTATTCCTATGTGTTTTTTTGTGTATGTGTGTGGCTACTATAAATGGGATTGAGTTCTTGATTTGAGTCTCATCTTGAATGCTATTGGTGTGTAGAAACGCTACTGACTTTTGTACATTGATTCTGTATCCGGAAACTTTACTGAAGTCATTTATCAGGTCTAGAGGTATATTTAGGGTTTGAGAGGTATATCTAGGGTTTCCTTGGTTAAGTTACTCATGTAATTTGACTTCCCGTTTTCCTATTTGGATGCCTTTTATTTCTTTCTCTTGCCTGATTGCTTTGGCTATGACTTTCATCACTGTGTTGAATAGAAATGGTGAGAGTGGACATTCTTGTCTAGGAACAAAGTTTTGATAGGGCAAATATTGTATGATTCTACTTAAGTACTTAGTATAGACAAATTCATAGCGACAGAAGGCAGATTATAAATTAACAAGTGGTTAACCTCTGTTAAACTACTGAGAGGGGAGATGGGGAATTAGTGTTTAATGAGTTACAGAGTTCTGTTTAGGATGATGAAAAAGTTCTGGAAAGAGTGACAAAGTTTAAACAACATTGCAGACATACTTAATGCCATTGAATTGTATACTTAAAATAGTTAAAATGGTAAATCTTGTATATATTTTATCAGTATACAAAAAAGGAACAAACTTTTGATATGTGCACCAGCTTTGGGTTTTAAGGTGGAAAAACCCAATCTCAAAGGTTATATGCTGTCTGATTGCTTTTATATAACATTCTTGAAATGATGATATTATAGTGATGGAAAAAAGAATACTGTTTGCCAGGGGGGAGAAAAGTGGCTGTGATTTTAAGAGTGGCATGAGGGATCCTTCTCGTGGAACTGTTGACCAATTTGAACATGTGACAAAACTGTGTATAACTGAATAAACACACAACTAAGTACATGTTAAACTGACAAAATCTGAATAGGGTAGGCCTTATCATGTCCATTTCTTGTACTACAGATATGCTGGTACACTGGGGATAATTCGTTGAATGATTTATAGTCTCTTTGTATATTACTCCTTATGATACATGTGAATCCAAAATTATCTCAAAATAAAAAGTTTTTTTAAAAATGGTAAGAGAAGCATGTGCCTACTATGTATTGTTTCACTGAATTTTCACTTCACTCTTTGAGGTAGTTATTTTTACGCAAAAGGTACAGATAAGGAGAGTAGGACTCAGAGCTTAAAGCATTTGCTCTGCTAGTTTGTTCCAATCTAACTCCTAAATTCACCTGAGGCGACTAGAATGGATGAGCCTCAGCTGGGCCTGGGCATAAACTGCTCCTCAGCCACCCATTAGCAGCTTTCAGCACAACCCTCAATGGGGAAGACTAGAGCTGTTCCCAGCTCTCTTCCCTGTCCAGACAAGTTGTTTTAAACAACTTTGGTCTCAGGGCATTTGTTGTTTGATGCATCATTGAGTCTTTTCACACAGTATTTGTCAACAATTAAAAATAAATAGGATTATTTTTCCTCAGAACTCTCAGACTTTCATCTTCTTCTCCCTTCCTGATTCTTCTCTGTGCCTCTTCTTTTAGCAATATAGTATGCTGGCCGTGGTGGCTCACGCCTTTAATCCCAGCACTTTGGGAGGCCGAGGAGGGCAGATCACAAGGTCAGGAGATCAAGACCATCCTGGTTAACACGGTGAAACCCCATCTCTACTAAAAATACAAAAAATTAGCCAGGCATGGTGACGGGTGCCTGTAGTCCCAGCTACACGGGAGGCTGAGGCAGGAGAATGGCGTGAACCCGGGAGGCAGAGCTTGCAGTGTGCACAGATTGCACCACTACACTCCAGCCTGAGGGAAAGAAAAAAAAACACCAATATAGTAATACTTTAAATTACTAACTTACAACAACCAAAACTCATTTATACTTATATACATACTACCTCTTATGGGTCTGTTTTATTTTCAATCTTACTTGTGGAGGGACAGGTTTTGTTACATAAATGCAGGATCATCACTCAGCATGGGCAGATTCTTACTGCCTTTCTCCCTCTATTTCTATCCTTCTTACCATCACTACATAGATTGGCCATACTGTTTATACATGTTGTGCCTGCCCCTGTCGTTTTTTCATAGCTTCCACTTTCTCTATCGGAAGTGTCCTGGTTTGAATGATAAAGTACATGATTATCCACCCCAAAAATCATTGATCTGCCTTCTTTCTTATCAAGAAAGAAAAAAAGATTAAGTAGAACTTAAGGTCTACTTTATAAATCTTTATGTCACATATCTTGTTTGGTTGACGTGCTTGGTTTTCAGAAGCAGAGATTGACTCAGATTACCTCAGGAAAAAGAGGATTTATTGTAATGATACAGTGGCACTTGAATTTCAACTACAGGAACCTCTATGGACCAAACTATACTCTCATCTTTCTCTCCCAAGTCACCTGGTCTTTCTCTCTACCTGCTTTTCATGTGTATGTTTGCTCTGTTTTCTCATTATTGCCTACTGATGAGTAGATAATGTTCCTAAAATAGAATATTATTTGGCAATAAAAAGGAATGAAGTATTAATATATACTGCTACATGGATGAACTTTGAAAACATTATGCTAAATGAAGGAAACCAGTCACAAAAGAGTGTGTCTTGTGTGATTCTATTTATATGAAATGTCCAAGTAAGCAAATAATTAGAGACAAAAAGTAATTTAATGGTTGCCTAGGACTGACGGAGGTAGGGAGGATGTGGAGTGACTTGTAACAGGCCTGGGGTTTCTTTTTGGTGGGATGAAAATATTCTAAACTGTGGTGATGGTTGCACAACTCTGTGAATATAGTAACGATTGAATTGTATGCTTTACATAGGTGAATTTTATGATATGTGAATTATACTTAGTATAGCTGTTAAGGGAAAATAATGCTGACCTCAAGAAATTTATAGTCTGGGCTGGGCGTGGTGGCTCACACCTGTTATCCCAGCACTTTGGGAAGCCTAGGTGGGCAGATCACGAAGTCAGGAGATGGAGACCATCCTGGCTAACACGGTGAAACCCCGTCTCTACTAAAAATATATATATATAAAATTAGTCGGGTGTGGTGGCGGGCACCTGTAATCTCAGCTACTCAGGAGGCTGAGGCAGAAGAATGGTGTGAACCCCGGAGGCGGAGCTTGCAGTGAGCCGAGATCGCGCCACTGCACTCCAGCCTGGGTGACAGAGCAAGAGTCTGTCTCAAAAAAAAAAAGAAGAAAAGGAAATTTATAGTCTGTAGGAGTATAAATGTACACAAATATTTATAAATTGAAAGTAGAAAATGGTTGTAAGTGCTATTTAAAAAATAAGAGTCTCTGCAGTGAGCCAATATTGCCCCACTGTACTCCAGCCTGGGCAACAGAGCAAGACTCCGTCTCAAAAAAAATAAGAGTCTATAACATGTTAATACGTTTTACGTATTGGTCATGGGATTCAACTTTAATTCTCTGACAGAGATGAAGTATTTATGGGAAAAAGATATGATCATACACAGTTTCAATAGATGGGTTGGAGATCAGATATTTCATGAGAGAAGTGGAACTTGAATTAGAGCATGAAGCAGTAACTATTTTTTTGTTTAAAAAAGGAAGGGCATTCCAGGACTAGAGAACACTGAGAATTGCAAAGCTGTCTGACACTTTATCGTTAGAAATAAAAGCCAGAAAATAAAACAAGAAATTGAGCATGACTAGAATATTATTCACTTTAATGTATTTAATGCTTGCAGTGTCCTCATATCCTGGATTTTTCATAACAGCTCCAATTCAGATACTCCTTTCTTCTCCCATAAGCACTAGATGTTGAAAAGCATCTTACTGAGCCTGGGGAGGGCACATTTTAAATGTAGATCAAAAATAATTATACTTCTTCAATAGCTCATGTGAACTAGTAGACCAGTGAGGCCAACTTAAATTCCATACAACTACGTTATGATTGATGTCTGCCAATTTCCATGTTGTCATTTGAACATAATTAAATATATATTTTTGAGCTATTCAAATTTAATTCTATTTAAATTACAAAGTGAAGCTGGGGCATTATGAAGTATTTTAGGTTGGTGCAAAAAGTAACTGCAGTTTTTTGCCATACTACTACTTACTGTACCCTTCCCAGTAAAAGGGCACAACTAAAGCCTCCATATGTGCCTGATATAATCATAGCAAGCACTATTATTAAGAATGTATGTAGCTATTAATAAAAAAGAGTATGCAGTGTAAAGAGTTGATTATGCGACCTATTTTGCTAATTTGGGCTGCTTTGCTGGAGAACATTAAAATATCCTGGAATTTCAGTATGTCAGCATCTAAACTGTGTCTTCCAGACTGCATGAAACAAAGGCTATGTGGCTGTGAAGAGAAAATATTTTGGATAGCATGGTATGCATTATTATAGATGTTTACTTTATAAAAGTAGCTTATAAATCTGTTGTTTTAACATTTATAAAAACAAGAATTTACCAGGTATCTTAAACAGTTAGATTCTGTGGTTTAATAATCACTTTTAAATTAATATGTTTCAGTTCTGGAGGTGGTTTTTGGCAAACCTGGCTTCTGGTGGAGCTGCTGGAGCAACATCCTTATGTGTAGTATATCCTCTAGATTTTGCCCGAACCCGATTAGGTGTCGATATTGGAAAAGGTATGAGATTTTTAGAAATACTAACTTTTCCCTTCTTTGCATTTGGAACCATGTGTTATTTATTATCATTAATTGTGCTATGATAGTGTTACCAGATAAAGTCTACAAACTTTATTCTCAACCAAATGGTAGAGGCATAGGGCCTAAAGTATATTACTTGCTGCTTTTCCCTTAAAAAAGGGAAGGAGGGAAAGCCTGTTGTAACAAAAAAGTGAGTGTTAAAAACTGCTTATAACTTAGTCCCATTTTTCTTCCTAGAAACCCCTTCCTAGATTTTTTTCCATGCAGTTAGTCCTGTCTCAGCTATGGCTCCTTTCTAGGATAGACGCACAAGTCTCATCCTAGGGAGTCCCTTTGCCTCTATCCTTACTTAAATATCACATCTTCCCTTCTTTGTTATTACACCCTTTTTTTTTTTTTTTTTGGAAGAGTATGTTATTTGGTAACTTTTTGAGAAAGTGAAAAAAATAAAATAATCTCTTACATATCTAAAAAAAAAAGTATTTGTCTTACCCTCTCAAAAAGGGTAAGACATATATAAAAGTCTGAGTTTAAAATTATTTTCCTTCACAATTATGAAAAATTACCCTGACTTCTAGTTTCTGATGTTGCTCTTAAGATACCAGTTTGCTTACCCTGGATCCTTTAGTATATGTTTTTTCTTTTTAGTTTCTTTCTATCCCTGATGATCTTATATTTCACAGTAAAATATCTCTATGTGAGTCTTTTTGCAGTGTTTGAGTGTTTGCAGAGATCACACAACTGGCCCAGTTAAATCTGGAACCTTGTGTTCAGTTCTGTGGGTGGCAGCACAGTAAGTCATTTGGCTGCTCAGGGTGAGGTTGTGGATATTGAGCATCTCCCTGCTCCTTTGCTTTCATCCTGGAAGTAGTAGTTAGTTCCTCTGATTTCTAAGTCTTTCTGAGGTTATTGTGATCAAATGGCTTGCTTCCCAACAATATCTTCCTCTGTAAGAAAATAGGTTCAGCTTTTTCTGCTCTATTTGGTGAGTTACCACTCCTCCCTATTCTCTCCATCTGGCAAAATTTTGTGGATTTCGTTCTGTCATGTTCTCTTCTTGGCCTATCTGGCTTTAAACCTGTTTTATTTCATTATTGTTAATGTAATAGAGTTTCTTCAGGGTACAGAGATTCATTCAACAAATATTGAGTGCCTTGTGGATTACAGGGTGCCTGCAGATACAGGGTGTGTGTGTGTATATGTATATATATGCACACATATTCACACCCCACCCCCCATATAAGACATAGAGCTCACGCCTCGTGTACCTAAGAGTCTAGTGGAGGATACAAGTAATAATAAATGAATAAATGACTAAAATATATTGTCACTGAATGATAAATGCTAGGGAAAAACGTTAGAAGAGAGTGATACCAATTTTCAATAAGTGATCAGAAAATGTCTCAGAAGGGGTGGCAGTTTGAACAAAAATAAAAATGTGAGTTTCATCTATTTAACTGGAAGTTGAAATTTTATTTTTATTAATAAAGGTAAAATAAATCAATATTATCTTGCTTTAAGTCCCATAGTTTTATTTTCTCTTTCAAATCAGGAGGATTTAGTTTATTTTTAGAAGATTACATTGTACATGTATAATAGTTTTAAAATATTGTCAAGGAATTCTTGGTCAAGGGAAAAGAAAAATAAAACCAGAAAATACTAGAAAAATATGACCCCTTCATGTGAAATGTTAACTATCTTAAACTATCCTTACAAGTTTTTAGCTTTATCTTTTTGCTTTTCAGCAGTCCCAGAGATTTTCATTTCTTTTTTTTTTTTTTTTGAGACAGGGTCTCGTTCTGTCACCCAGGCTGGAGTACAGTGGCATGATCTCAGCTCACTACAGCCTCTGCCTCCCAGGTTCAAGCAGTTCTCCTGCCTCAGCCTCTGGGTAGGGATTACAGGCACCCACCACCACACCCGGCTAATTTTTGTATTTTTAGTTGAGACAGGGTTTCACCATCTTGGCCAGGCTGGTCTTGAACTCCTGACCTCATGATCTACCCACCTCGGCCTCCCAGAGTGCTGGGATTACAGATGTGAGCCACAGTGCCCTGTCGAGTTTTTCATTTCTAAGTGTTTGTTTGTTTTGTTTTGTTTTGTTTTAATAGAGACAGGGTCTTACTCTGTTGCCTAGGCTGGAATACAATCATAGCTCAGTGAAACCTCCAACTCCTAGTCTCAAGTGATCACCTAACTCAGCCTCCTGGCTAACATTTTTTTATTTTTTGTAGTGGCAGGGTCTCACTATGTTGCCCAGGCTGGTCTTGAACTCCTGGCCTCAAGCAGTCCTTCTGCCTCGGCCTCCCAAAGTGCTGGAATTACAGGCATGAACCATCTCACCTGGCCCATTTCAAATTATTTTCTGAACTTCAATTAGTAACTTCTGGTAACTTTAATAAAATGCTTTAAGGCAAGTTGTTTGAAGTAAATTGTTTTCATGAGAGATTAATATTTTCCATAATTTCTTTTGAGATATTACTTGAAATCTTGATTATCTGTAAAAGAATGGGAGGATTTTGATTTGTGCCTTCTTTGTTAGATTTGTAAGTGGGAATTTCAGACCATTTAGATCTGTGAAGGTTTATTTTGATTAAAGTGTTTATTGGATATATAATGTTGCTAATAAATTTTAAATGGCTTTATTTTAGGTCCTGAAGAGCGACAATTCAAGGGTTTAGGTGACTGTATTATGAAAATAGCAAAATCAGATGGAATTGCTGGTTTATACCAAGGGTTTGGTGTTTCAGTACAGGGCATCATTGTGTACCGAGCCTCTTATTTTGGAGCTTATGACACAGTTAAGGTAATCTGGGGGCTTTAACTTGGACATATTACATATATGGTTTCCATTTATTTAATTAGTAATGTTTTCAGCAGATATGTTACTTTTAATTATAAAAATAAAAATCAGTGATGAAATAGAGACATGAAATTCTGCTTAATCATGATTTTGCCATAACCTAATTAAATTATAACTGCAGTGTGGATCTGACTTTAGTTATATAGCATGTATCTAAGTTTTTGAGATGTTTTCACTATACATCACATTGCAAATGAAAAACATGCTAATTAAGCTTACATCATAATCAAATCATTGGTATATGGAAAGGCATCTTCTAGCAGTTTTTCTGATTTCATATTAACCCTATTATCACTTTTTATATGCAAATAATCAAATGTCATTTTGAGAAGTAGGCAAAGCAAATTAATTAAATAAATGCTACTGTAGCTTGGTTATCTCCTGGATACTGTTAGATTCTGTGTTGTATTCTCCAGGTTGTTCTGCAATTTACCTTTTCATTTCAGATTTTAAGAACACTTCCATGTGGTAGGAAAAAGAAAAATTGTAATAATGGCTACCAATTTTTAGCTATTACTTAGTTCTAGGAATCTTTTTTAAGTACTTTACATCTTAAATCTCAGAAATCACCAGTAAAGAACTTACCCATGTAACCAAAACACTACCTGTTCCCCAAAAACCTATTGAAATAAAAAAAAAAACAAGAAAATAAAGATATTTCTAGTTGTTTAAAATAAATAATAAAAAAATAAAATCCCCCCTTTGTTTAAAGATAAATAGCCTAGGAATTGCTAAGTAAATAGCCTAGGAATGGTAAGTAATTTACTTGTTAAAGGCAAGCAAAAAAACCCATGTTCTTGATGCCTACATTATAATGCTTCCAAAACGAAGTAATGAAATCTGGACAGATCAGTTTTTAGTGTATTTTTTAGACTGCTATGTTAATGAAAATTACAGGATCTCATACATTTATTTAATCATAAAAAATGTTATGTGCATACTCTGTCTCTAGTTTTCTTTGTTATCACCTGCAGTAGTGAAATTTAGGAACGTTTTTCCACTAGCTTAAGGTTTTAAAGCTGCTCATCAAATACGTGTTGATGATTAAAGCAAGCATTTTTTTCACTTTTTTTCAACCCCACAAGGAAGAGCCATGGAAGAACTTCTTTCTTGTCAATGTCTGCTACCTTCCCTAGTTTTATGTGCATTAGTAACAAATTCTTATCATGGCAAATATGCTTTATATTTTTGAAATATACTTTTGAAATATAGTCATGTGTGGCAATCCACTTTTTGTTGATCTGCTACTATTAAATCCAGCTTTTTTATTGCATTTTAAGTATAATTGGACCCTCTTTCATATATTTATAAAAATTATCCTTTAACTTACGAATTTAAGATATTTTAGAAATTTGGATAGTTACTTGGTACATTTTTCTTTTCTAGGGTTTATTACCAAAGCCAAAGAAAACTCCATTTCTTGTCTCCTTTTTCATTGCTCAAGTTGTGACTACATGCTCTGGAATACTTTCTTATCCCTTTGACACAGTTAGAAGACGTATGATGATGCAGGTATTTTATGTTATTGTTTCTAAGCTTAGTTGAGTTTTTAATATCTCTGATATTTGGGTATAGTCAAATTTAAGAGAAATTTTGGCTGAAAGGCATAGATCATTTGTTTTACTTAGCTAAAATAAATACATGATGTATTCTGTCTTATATTCTTTCCTATCCTAAAATAACCATCAGCCAGCAAAGCTTCTTCCTCACCTACCATCAAAACAGAAATACCTACTATTCCTGTAGCATATATTGCTTGGAAGGTAGAGAGTTATGGCAGAAATTGGATGAGTATGTCTGTCTATTTTTTTTTTTTTTTTTTTTTTTTTTTTTGAGACAGAGTCTGGCTCTGTTGCCCAGGCTGGAGTGCAGTGGCCAGATCTCAGCTCACTGCAAGCTCCGCCTCCCGGGTTTACGCCATTCTCCTGCCTCAGCCTCCTGAGTAGCTGGGACGACAGGCACCCGCCACCTCGCCCGGCTAGTTTTTTGTGTTTTTTAGTAGAGACGGGGTTTCACCATGTTAGCCAGTATGGTCTTGATCTCCTGACCTAGTGATCCGCCCGTCTCGGCCTCCCAAAGTGCTGGGATTACAGGCTTGAGCCACTGTGCCCGGCCGAGTATATCTATCTTAACTGAAATATTATATTAAGTAGAATGAGCCTAGTCATGAGCCATTGAAATATTTCATTGTTTATTGTAATATATTTTTAAGAAAGTAAATAATTTTGACTCCAAGGACAAAAACTTGTTTGTAATGGTTTATGTTCTAAATATAAATCCCTAAACCAAATTTTTGATGAATTTGATCTCTATTGTTATTACCAGTTGACCATCCCAAATCTGAAAATCCTAAATCCAGAACACCCCAAAATTCAAAATGTTTTGAGCACCAACATGATGCTCAAGGGAAATGCCCATTGGAGCTTTTCGGATTTCAGATGCTCAGCTGGTAAGTATACAAAGCAAATATTTCAAAATCTGAAAAAATTCAAAAAACTTCTAGTTCCAAGCATTTCAAATAAGGGATACCAACCTGTACTTATTGCATTCATTCATTCAGCAAATATTTGCATGCTTTATCTATGCTACGCTCTGGTGAAAGAAAAAGACAAAATCTGCCCCCAAATTCATAGTCTAATATTGAAGACAACAGTTAATGGTTTAAATACAAATGTGTGTAGGTTCCAGGAATACATAGAGGAGGGTTGCCCAGACGCTTAAAATGATCAGACATGGTCTCTTAGAGAGCTAAATCTCAGTGAGTAGGCTTACTTCAGTCAGTGAGAGAACATTCTAAGCATAGGGGGAAAATCGTACACAGAAATATGGCTTGAGAAGTAGTTCAGTATAGCCAGGTCATAAGTTTTATGAGGGCAAGTGAAAATAATGAGGTCAGAAAACTAGAATAGTAATATTGTGCTTATTATATGCTTTATACTGTCCTAAGAATTCTATACTTTTTACTCATTAAATTCTCAAAACACTGAGGTGTAGTTACTATCATTATCCTCATTTTTATTGACTACAGAATGGCCCTGGAAGGACCAGTAAGCAATCTGGCAGGATAAAACTAACCTGTTACTTCATTTCAGGATAATACTTAGTTATTCCATTTATGTCTGTGTTTCTTCTCTTTCTATAGTTAGTTCTAATTTAGCACATTGAGAAACTTTTTAAAATGGAAAATTAATATGCATGTAGACTATGGATTGGGTCAATGGTATTAAATTTCCTGAATTTGATAACTGTACTTTGGATATGTAAGAAAATATCCTAATATTTAGAAAATACGCACTCGAGCCTAATATTTAGAAAATATGCACTCATGCCTGTAATCCCAACACTTTGGGAGGCTGAGGCGGGCGGATCATGAGGTCAGGAGATTGAGACCATCCTGGCTAACATGGTGAAACCCCGTCTTCTATTAAAAATGCAAAAAATTAGCTGGGCGTGGTGGCAGGTGCCTGTAGTCCCAGCTACTCTGGAGGCTGAGGCAGGAGAATGGTGTGAACCAGGAGGCAGAGCTTGCAGTGAGCTGAGATGGCACCACTGCACTCCAGGCTAGGCAACAGAGCGAGACTCTGTCTCAAAAAAAAAAAAAAAAAAAAAAAAATAAGAAAATATGCACTTGAGTGTTTAAGGATAAAGGGCATGATGTCTGCAACGTAATCTCACAATAGTACAGAGAAAAAAAAGTGGGAATATGATGTCTTATATATGTGTGTGTGTGTATTAGTTTGCTAGGGCCGGTATCATCCACAAAAGTGTTTTGCTTAAACAACAAATTTATTTTCTCACAGTTCTGAAGGCTACAAGTCTGAGATCAACATGTCAGCAGACTTGGTTTCCTCTGAAGACCTCTCTCCTTGTCTTATAAATGGCTATCTTCTTCCTGTGTTTTCACAGGGTTCTTCCTCCTCTGTTCCTCCTTTTTTTTTTTTTTTTTTTTTTTTTTTTGAGACAGGGTCTTACCCTGTCGCCCAGGCCAGAGTGCAATGATGTGATCATGGCTCACTGCAACCTTGACTTCCCAGGCTCAGGTGATCCTCCCACTTCAGCCTCCCGGGTAGCTGGGACCACAGGCATGTACCAGCACACCCAGCTAACTTTTTGTATTTTTTGTTGAGATGGCATTTTGCCCCCATATTGCCCAGGGTGGTCTCAAACTCTTGGGCTCAAGTGATCTTCCTGCCTCGGCCTCCCAAAGTGCTGAGATTACAGGCATGAGCCACCATGCGTAGCCCATATGGCATTTTTCTATTTTGCTATTGATTTCTCAGTTGATTGCAGTGTAGTGAGAGGATAAATCGTGGTCTATGTGATGACATCCTTTGACATTTGTTACACCTAATGTATGGTCAGTTTTCAAGTGTGCCTGAAAAGTATGAATGTTCTCTAACCACTAGGGACAGTCGTCATATATGCCTATTAACACAGTGCTACTCAACACAGTATTTATCTTATCTATCCTTAGTGCTAATAGAAGACTATCTTAAGATAAAAGATATTCAGATAATGGAAAACCCTTTGTCTTTCTTTATATAGAGTGGTGAGGCTAAACGGCAATATAAAGGAACCTTAGACTGCTTTGTGAAGATATACCAACATGAGGGAATCAATTCCTTTTTTCGTGGCGCTTTCTCCAATGTTCTTCGTGGTACAGGGGGTGCTTTGGTGTTGGTATTATATGATAAAATTAAAGAATTCTTTCATATCGATATTGGTGGTAGGTAATTGGGAGAGTAAATTAAAAAATACATGGATTTAACTTGTTTAACATACAAATTACATAGCTGCCATTTGCATACATTTTGATAGTGTGTTGTTATTGTCTGTATTTTGTTAAAGTGTTAGTTCCGCAATAAAGCATATATTTTTTCAAGGATTTAAATACTAAAAATCAGATAAATGTGGATTTTCTTCCCACTTAGACTCAAACACATTTTAGTGTGATATTTCATTTATTATAGGTAGTATATTTTGTTAGTTTAAAATTGTTTTTATGATTAAAAATTAAAACGTATAATGCTGAAATCTAAGAAATGAAAGTATCTTCTTTTAAATTGCTATTCATTTAGTATACCTGTTTTCCCATCTTTTAAAGTCATATGGTATGACATATTTCTTAAAAGCTTATCAATAGATGTCATCATATCTCTAGGCACAAATAAGCTTTGTTCTATATCTCTTCTAAGACAGCTGTTATTACTGTGTACAATATTTATAGTATCAGCCTTTGATTATAGATGTGATCATTTAAAATTTGATAATGACTTTAGTGACATTATAAAACTGAAACTGGAAAATAAAAATGGCTTATCTGCTAATGTTTATCTTTAAAATAAAATCTTGCTAGTGTGAATATATCTTAGAACAAAAAATATCCTCTTGAAAATTAGTTTGTATATTTTGTTGACAATAAAGGAAGTTTAAAACTGTTAAAATCTTTCTTTCCCTGACTCTGACTTATTAGTAAGCAGAGTATAGCAAAATTTTTGTCAGAACTGGCTTAACTAAAGAGAAAGGTATTTCTCAATGGATAGATATAAACAGCATTCCAAGGTTTTGTACAGGAGTTTGTCTTGTTTTTCAGAGCTGTTGTAGAATACAGTATGTTTGAAATCCCCAAGTTTTTTATGTTCTAATGAGTAAAGGGATGTTAAGCTAGTGGGGATAAACTATAGACAGATTTTGTGAGGCTGTGAATGGGCAAAATGGGGTGGGTGAACTTCATCGTGCACAGGGACAGTGTATTTCAAGGACAATAATACAGACCACACTTTTAAATATATTGGTGTTATCACTTAAGAGGAAAAACATCAAACTGTAAACATCATTTCTTGCAGTGGTCAACATAACGGAGTTATAGGAACAAAATAGAAAATAGTTTCCTTTCCTTCTACACTATCAAATGGTTCAAAGAAAGATGGTTAAAATAACCAAATATGAGGAATAGTTTCCCATATAAAGAGTAAGATAATATAAAAGTTTTCAATTTGTACAGAGGCATGCATAGAGGAAAAAAGGCTCGAAACCCTGAATTGGCATGGATAGAGGGCAAAGAGGAATTTAATCGCTAAATTGCTAGACAAATTGCTATTCTTTGAAGCCTAAAAGATGTATAGTTAGAACAAAAAGTAAAAATATTACTTAGTAGCCTGGACAGAGCTAAAACTGTATAAACTACATTGAACTGTTATTGAGAGAGAGTTTATAATGAGCAAAATCAAACGTGATTATATAAGGAAATTATTTTTTAAAATCAACATTGGAAAATGAATAAAAATATATTTAAAATATGTACAGTTTTTATCTTAAATGACTAGTGCTGCATCTTTTTTTTTTTCTGTAGAAGAGAGCTGGAGTACTGCATCTTTTACAGTGTCTTATTAGATAGGATTTTTAATTTCCTGCCCTAAAACTATCTCCCCAAATAATACCTAAAATTCCATACTCAGAGCTTCATTCTCTTAATTTATTAAAATACACCCTCCATAAAACAAGATGACCTTTTAAGTTGATAGTCATTTATACTTACTGAAACTACATTTATTTTGATGAATTTTACATTGTTTTCTCATTATGCTAGAGAAAGTGGAGGGGGGAATGAAAATAACACATTGTCTGGGTAGTAAGAGGCCAAAAGCCCCTGAAGAGATTTTTGCTATTTTATATTCCTACTTTAGAGTCATGCTTTCTAGTAAAACTTAGAACTTTGGCACCCTCACATTAAATTTTCTGAAACAGTTCCTTTGTTCATATATAAACATTATGCTACACAAGTAAGAAATTGATACCTTAATTCCTCATTAGCTGATAGATCGAAATGTAGATTCAGAAGGGCTCCTTTTCTTCCACCACTTCTTAAATGTTAGTATTCTCCAGGGGCCAGTCCTTTGCTCTTTTCTCACTTTATATATGGTAGATTGTGCTCCCCCACCAAGAACATGCTGGATAAAATATATCCAAAAAGATTTGGTTTTGTTTTGTATTGTTTTAAATAGGGAACTAGCATATCAAGAGATGTCAGAAATAAGATACTCAAGGACAGGAGGGTAACTGGGAGCTAACATTGTAGCAGCCCACAGATTTCAGAAACAAATAGACACTAAGGGTGATTTTGACACCCACATGTGTAGATAGGAGTTAAGGAATTGGGGACCTGCTAGAGTAGGCGGTTGAAACTGAAACATACCATGCCTACCAACCACACAAACTGTCCAACGAAGCTACAAACTTGGGTCCAGGCACGGGATGCGAGGCAGGTGGCTGGTTTGAGGCCAGGAATTCAAGACCAGCCTGGGCAACATACCAAGACCCCTGTCTCTGAAAAAAAAATATATATATAAAATATGTTTATGTGTGTGTATATATATATTATGTATATGTGTGTGTGTGTATATATATATTAGCCAAGTATGCTGGCACATGCCTGTAGTCCCAGCTACTCAGGAGAGTGAGGTGGGAGGATCACTTGAGCCCAGGGGGCTGATGCTGCAGTGAGCCAAGATCATGCCACTGATCTACAGCTTTGGCCACAGAGCAAGACTGTTTAAAGAAAAAAAAGCTACAATCTTAAAAATAGTGTTTTATTTAAGAAGAGATGCTAGAAAAATAGGCAACAAATCATAGTGGAAAAGAATTGCCAACTACCCCAACAGTGAATAGGGAAAGAAGAACCCACCTGTGATGTCTCTGGTTTGGGGGTTAACAATTTTAAAAATTAAAAAGCCACCTGTGAGAAATCAAAACCCCACAAGCTTGTGCCACAACCAAGTATGGAACACATATGTATATTTAAACTATATACTACAGGAACTCCAAGCCAAACCATTAAAACTGTTATAGGACTAGTGAAGCCCTCGGGGCATTGGCAAAAACAAATACAAAACCTCTCTGAAACACTTCTACAACGTAGGCCACGAAAAATCCTACAGAAAAACTAGCCTTCAATGAAGATGAACTGATGAGTCATCTGAGAAAGCATTGTGTGGCAAAGGTGGTAGACATGACAAACAGAATTAGCACCCCAAGAACTAAAAATGTGATGAAACACTCTAAAAGAAACTATAGAATGTTTAAAATGATTAAGAGAGTTTTTAAATAGATTCATTTTTTAATAAAAATAGTACAGTATGAAAGGACAGGCAAGTTTGAAAAAACATCTAGAAATTGTAAGTACAGTGTTTGAAATTAAAAACATGACAAAGGAGAGTCTAAAGGTCATAGTGGTTTGAATACGTTTTACATATTCTAATAAGAGATCCAGAAGAAACTGAAAAAGGGTATGAGAGACAACAAAAGAATAATGCCTGATACTTTTCCAGAATCTCAAGAACCCATTTGTCTTCAGGTTAACAAAAAACTCTGAGTGAATAAATAAAAAATCTACAGTTAAAGACATAATAAAATTGCAAAGTGTCAAAGAAAAGACAAATTGATTATTTAAAAAGGAACATTATACTCAATAATGGATGACAAAAGATTGGAAAATACTGTCAAAATTTCTAGTCAGCTAAGTAATTAAACAGTTCCATAACAATAATATTTTCAAACAAACAAAATAGTTCACCATTCAGAAATCTTTGCTTAGCAGTCCCCAAACTTTTCGGTATGAGGGACCAGTTTCATGGAAGACAGTTTTTCCGCAAATTGGGGGAAGATGTTCGGAATGAAACTGTTCCACCTCAGATCATCTGGCACTAGATTCTCGTAAGGAGCATGAAATTTAGATCCCTTGCATGCGCAGTTCACAATAGGGTTCACATTCCTATGAGAATCTAATGCCACCTGACAGGAGGCAGAGCTGAGGTGGTCATGCTTGCCTGCCCTCTGCTCACCTGCCGTGTGCCCATGCCCAGTTCATAACAGGTCACTGACCAGTTGGCTGCTTGGGGACTGGGGACCCCTGCCTTTGCTGAAAGGAAACCGAACTCAAGAGGAAGTCAAGTTGAATGCAAGCAGCAACAAAGTAAAGAAATCGGTAAACATGTTAGTAGACCTAGATAAACACTGCCTGTGAAAGGAAAAATACATACTTTTTGGTGAGAGGAGTGACTTATCTTGAATTTCAGAATAATTTAGCCTCTTTCTCACTTTTCTTGGGAGCCTACACATATTCTTTTCTCTTGTCCTTTGATATGTTTATCGGACAAGACCCCAATGAAACATTAGTATTACTGTGACTAGATAAGTCTACTTAATTCTGGGGTGCAATAATTAACAAACCCATCAGCACCTAAGACATTTCTCTAATGTTAATGTTAGGTACACAGCTAAGGCTAGTCCTCAGAGAAGCAGCCTGCCTACAAAATCACACCTATAGGCAAAAATAGAGCAGCCTAGGGAAAACTCAGGCTGCACCTGCACAGATAAGCAGGCAGGGTCCAGCACAGAAGCCTTTTGTTCTTTGTGTGATTGGCAGGCTCCCAGGAAAAAGTGTCCTCACCTTTTCGGGCATGTACACGGTGGGCTCCATGGGAACTTGCACAGGGAGAAGGAGGGCTTACCTAAATTAAGCCCAGTTATAGAAACAAGAGAAGTGGCACTTTGTGCGTGCCTAGAGACATACCCACAACTACATAAGATAAGGGGAGTTGCACAGACAGCTTTACTAATAAGAGAAATTACTCAAATAGCTACAGAGATGAGAGGAGTTTCTTATAAAAGCTTTTGAATTCAACTGTAAAAACAGCAACCCACTAGGGCTCGCCTCTCCACTGTGCAGAGCTTTCTTCTTTTGCATATTAAACTTTCGCTCCCATCTCACTCTTTGCATCCACACTCCTTCGGTCGTGAGACAACGAACTGGCATAACACCTTAGACAACAAGACCAGTGACCATTGACCTGTTTCATTTTTAGCCCCGTTGCCTACTCTCCAACTTCAATTCTTTGAAAATTCAGGTAGGAGTATAGCTAAAATGGTATGTAGAAGTAAATTTACGGATTCAAGTGTATGTATTAGAAAACAAGAAACTGAAAATTAATGAACTAGAAAAAGAATAAACAAAAATAGAGAGTGAAACAGAGCAAATGGAACAGAAAACAAAGACAATTAAGGCGGGTAAGAAAACCAAAAGCTGGTTCTTTTAACAAACCATACTGACAGGAACCAAGAAAAGGAAGAGATTAAAATAAACAATATTAAGAATGAAAAAGATGTACATATAACTACTGAAGAAATTTTTTAAGTGAATAATCAACTTTGTGCCAACAAACTTGATAACCTAGACGAAATGGTAAATTTGTAATAAAAATATAAATAACCAATAATGATTCAAGAATAATAGAAAACATAGACCATAACCACTAAAGAAATTTAATCATTCATCATAAACCTCATTAACACTAGGCTAAGATGGTTTACAGGCTTTTTTTTTTTTTTTTTTGTAGCCCAGGCTGGAGTGCAATGGCGCAATCTCAGCTCACCGCAACCTCCACCTCCGAGGTTCAAGCAATTCTCCTGCCTCAGCCTCCTGTGTAGCTGGAATTACAGGCATGTGCCACCACACCCAGCTAATTTTGTATTTTTAGCAGAGACGGGGTTTCGCCATGTTGGTCAGGCTGGTCTCAAACTCCGACTTTCAGGTGATCCGCCTGCCTAGGCCCCCAAAGTGCTGGAATTACAGGCGTGAGCCACTGCTCCCAGCCGGTTTACAGGCTTTTCTTAACAAAACTATCAGAAGGGAACAAAAAAGAGGCAACCCCTTTGGCTTCTTCTATGAGGCGATAATCTTGACGCCAATAAAAACAGTAAAGAAAGAAAAAGGCCAGTTTCATTTATGAATATAGATGTAAATATCCTACATAAAATAATCACAGACCAAAACAATCAGAACCACTATGGCCTTTCTGGTTTATCCCAGGGATACAAGAATGTTAGAAAACTCTAGTAACGTTATTCATTGCATTAACAAATTAAAGAGCAACACACAGGTTATTAGATGATGGTTAACATTTGTTAAGTTTCAGTATCCACTTACAGGCGTGTAAGTGGATTTTATGAGAAAATCTCTTAGCAAAGTAGGAATAGAAGATAATTGTGTTAACTTTCTTACATCATAAACACAAAAGTATTTAATGTTAGGGACAAGACAAGGATGCTTACCACTACTGTTTATTTTCAGAATTTTACTGGAGCACTTAAGGAACATAATCCAGACAAAACAATAAGAAACAGAAGAAATAAAAATGAAGAAATTCATTATTTCCCAGGCCATATTGTTCTATACACAGAAAATCCAAGAAATTCTGCAAATACTAGTATAAGAGAAGACAGCAATGTTGCTGGATACATGACCAATGTACATAAATCAGGATCCTTCTTACATTGTAACAGCAGCTAAGCATAGCTAGCATTTATTGACTGTTTGGTGCCAGGGGCTGATGCAGTGCTTACATGATTTAATCATAAAAGCAGCCCATTAGGCATATTTGTCTTCATTTTAACAGACTGAACCTGTGACTTGGAGCGTTAAGTAACTTGCCAAAGGTTCTACAGATAGTAAGTTAGGCAAGCCTGGTACTACAACCCAAATCTGTGTGACCCCAAAGCCCGTCATGGTTTTAACCACATCCTGCCAGCAATTGTAAGGAACGTGATGATAACACCACTTTGCTCCTGGCCTCAACTTTCTTTTTACTTTGATATTTTAAGTGGTATTTTTAATAGGAAAAAAAAACATTCTAGACAACATGAATAAACTAATGGAATTAGATAAATTAATTGTACTAGGAGCATTTCAGGATATTTCTGGAATAAATCTAGACAGAGGTGGCCCCAAAACGGCGATGTCAGAAGAGGTGCGTGAGGAGAACTGGTGTGGAAGCCACGGGCGCCCAGTAGGACCGGGGCCCAGGGTTCAGTCGCAGGGCAGCGCCCAATCTCTGTTCTGTTCACGCGCTGCCCACTGGGACGCCGAGTTCTGCGGTGTCTCAGAGCGCAGCTTCGCCCAGGCGCTCCACGTCCCGGAGTGCTCATGAAGGGAAGAGAGGCCTGATTGACTTCTTCAATGTAGAGACCAAAGCCCAAGCAATACTGTACAATCCAGTTGCCTCAGTATTGCCCTTGAAAATGGATTTCACGTTCATTCTAACAGCAGCAGGAACTATAGCCATCCTTGCTGCTGCTGCTACTGTAGCAACATTATTAATAGCAAAAAATCTGAGTTCTTTAAAGAAGTGGACAACTAGGGATAATCAGAGTACTAAAGAATCTGGCAAACAAAACAAACAAAAAACAACACGCCTATTTTCAAGATGGCAACCAAAATGGAACAGGAAAACACACAAGGAATTGGATGAGAAGGAACAGAGATCAGATGAAGAGGACGGGGAGGAACGGGGAACAGACCAAGGACTGGGAGAGAAGGAACAGGACACACATGTAAAAGTGAACGAAAAGCAACAGGGCAGCCAAATTTCGTAAGTGTAACATAAAACTTGGTTAATTACAAACAGGCAACACATGCCCATCAAACGAAGAGGGAGGGCGCTGGACCACACTGGGCTCTTTTTTGAGGACCACAGGGCAGTGGCTGGAGGCTAAAGCAGACTTGGCTGGTGTGAGTGGCACACTTAAGGTCACTTTCCTGTAAAACTGGTTTCCAGAGACAAGGGTCAGCAGCGGGGCCAGCATCTTTTACAACAGTGTGAGGAAAGGTACGTGGAGGGAAAGTTGTCAGTGTAATCTTATATCTTGACTGAAGTTTGACTTTTGATATTTCAAATCCTGCTGAGGAAAAAAGAAAAAAAGCCTAAAATGTGCTCATCCCGCTTTCGCACAAGATCAGCAGCTCCCCCGGGGCTGGGCAGGGCGGAGCAGCGGGCACCGCACAATGCGCGCCACCTCACAGAGCCGGGCGCGGTAGGCCTCGAGCCACAAGGGGAGTGCGCAGGCCGGCACACGGGCCCCTCGGGGAGGCGAGGCCTAGGGGCGAGCCCTTCTGAGAGCAGGGGGTGAGGGGGCGGCGCCCGCCAGTCAGGGCAGCTTCCTGCCGCCCTGACAAGCACGCCTCCAGTTGCCAAAACCACCCAAAAATGTGCCTCAAAACACGTTTGCAAAGCCCCGAGCCGGCCGGTCGCCTGCCTCTCACCTAGCCCGACCGCCCGACGTCCTGCTGCCGCGCGAGGGCCAGCGAACCAACTCTGCTTCCTCTCCTCCTTTCCCCGATCCTCCCCGCCCCCGCCTTCCCGCTTCTCCCGCCCCCGGATGGCTCAGCAGCCTCCATTTTCCAGATCTTTCTCGAACCCGCAGCTCCTTGGGCAGCCGTTGCCCGAGTGCTGACGGAAGCGGCCGAAGTCCGGGCCGGGAGCGGGCTCGGGCGCGGAGCGGAGGCTCGCGCGCCTCCCGGGCGGCCGAGCGCGCAGGCGCAGGTCCCAGTAACCGCCGGTTGGAGGCGGCCGATCCGCAGTAGGGAGAGACCCAGGCGGCGGGACGCGACGCAGGCTTCGGCGGGGACGGCATCTGCTCCTTCCGCGGGTTTCCAACTCCCTGCCCTAGATTTTCTGCTTTGCGACTTGGGGTCCCCTCTCGTTTGCTTCTCGTAGGAGTCGCAATCCCAGCAGCAATAGCCCAGAAGAGGACGCGGTTCCCGTACCGAAGGCTTCACCACCAGCAGCCGGACCATCACGCGGCGGGATGTCTGTGGTTGGCATTGACCTCGGCTTTCTCAACTGCTACATCGCTGTAGCGAGGAGTGGCGGCATCGAGACCATCGCCAATGAGTACAGCGACAGGTGTACCCCGTAAGTGCCTCTGCTGAGTATCACCTCGACCCTAAGAAACGTTTTTCTCTCCCGCCCTTAACGTTTGTCCTGTCTGCTGGCTTCCTCGGATTTTCCCCTAATGTGTGCCGAACCCCGAGATGACAGGTGCAGCTAGTCAACCGCAGTCCCTAGAGACCGCCGGGTGGCGGTCGGACTTCCTTGCCCCGCAGAGCTTCTTTTCCTTCAAGGACGAGGGACAGCACTAGTTTGCGCAGCTCTCTTTTCTGTAGCCACGCACGCACGTCCCCTGCCTCCTCGTGCCGCTGTCCCCCAACGCCTCTTTTGCTTGCGAGAAAGAGGTTGCTGTGGGACAGCCCCTGGCGTCCGGAACATCCAGAAAGGTCTCCGGTTGCCTCTAACGAGGTTTGTGTGGGATTATCAGCCGCGGGCAAGCAGCCCCGCACTAGCTGAGTAGAGTTCTTAATCCTGCCCTCCCTGCTTTCCCCGTCCCTCTGGGTGACAGCTTTTTCTCAGAAAAGTAAAAAGTCAGCTTCGGCTGCACACGTCAGAGATGAATTGCAGGTTCGTCTGGCCCCGAAAGCCTTTTTTTTTTTTTTTTTTTTTTTAAGGGCGAGGAGTGAAGCTTGTGGGGTTTTACAAAACCCAGTGCCCTTGAGAACTGGAGGTAATGGAGCCGGTTTCCAGGACCAGGTCAATGGTGTATTGATAGGGAGAGCATTGATAGGGAGAGCCTGGGGATGGGAGTCACTGGCCTCATGCATTGGTAACTACGTCAGTTGCTGGAATGCGGTGGGGTTGGGTCGGACCAAAAGCGTGTTTCTGCAAAGTGAATTGTCGGAGTCGGGGGCAGCTGTCCCGTATAAACATGACTGTGGAGTGATTCTATTATGAACGCTTGATGAAAGGCTTAGGAGCGGCGTTATGTCATGGAAACATGTTTCCACATGTTCCGTTGTTTCTCTGGCCTGGGAAGTTTGTTGGCAAGGAATATAATGAAGTAATTCTGTAATATGAAAAACTAGCTGCTTATAGGCTGCTGTTACTGGTAATTTTATGAGGAAATCAACTGTATGAAACTTGTATTACTTTTTACGGGAAGGTAATATGGCATCTTAATTTGACCGTTCTGAATGGTCCAAAATACAATACCTAAGCTATACTAAAACAAAGTCAGTGTCCAAATGGTCTTTAAATACCTCATTTATTATTCTGTGGACAGCTTTAAAATATGGCAAAGAGATATTGAAGAGTAACTCACTTGAAGCAGTCTTTGATTTCTTTCAAAGAAGATTCTAGAAGGTTTTATACCTTTTTTCTTAGATGTACACATTTCTGATATTGAAATTTTAAACGTTTTGGACGTTTATATTTCCAATATATGGGCATAGATAGGGTAATCCTCAATACTGTTTGAACTCTTCTACTTTTTACATCTTTTTCTGGCTTTTATGCGCAATGGGAGGCCAAAACAGTAACTGTGAAGTCGATGAATTCGTCTCTGCAAGGTTTTATATTAAGCCACAACAAATACTGGCTTTCGCCAGAAAAGGACCGGAAATTTCACTCTCCACCTTCAGCAGAGTAGGGGTTAAAAATGGGAGCAATCTTTGGCTTCAGTGACTCTCAGTCTATAGAGAAAAAACTGAGAGGTAGTGTGGACATTCTTTTAGTCCTTAAAGCCATATCCCAAAAGATCAGAAACCAGAACAGTAAGAAACATCGATCTACATTTCCAGGCTGAGAAATCTCTTTAGTAGTGAGTGAACCTGTGACTCTTTAAAGAGCCTGGCCGGCCAGACTTGTAGAGTTCTTTTAAAAGTGGGCTTCTAGAGTCTTCTAAAAGTCTCTTTGTTACTGTACTTAGGCATATTGGCTGGTTCTGTGTGGCTGAGAAGTAATGTGATATTTCTGATTTGTGAGCTAGAAAGCCAATAGTAATATCTAGATTTAATGAGCCTAATCTAAACTAGAAAGTTCTTAAAGTGAAAGGATGTTTCTCACTTAGCTTGCATCAGCAAGTCTTCTCTCCATGGCTGGGCACTGTCATTTACTTCAAAAGTGTATTTTTTTGTTGTTTCTGAACAAAAGCCCTTCATAGTAGTCTAGTCTTCTTACACTATGTATTACTTTGTGGGTCCAGATGTTGAGGAAAAACATAGCCCTTCCAGACCTCAGGACATTTATCCATCAATTCAACACCGATCATGCAAAAAGCATTGTAACTATTAGATAACCTTTAACTTTTCTAGTACACCACAGTATTTAATAACACACATATATAAAATGTTACCTTTGCAAATAAAATGTTTTTCATATTCCAATTGCTTACATCAAGGTAATGTGACATATTTCTAAGATGCGAATACATTATAAAATGATCCTGTGAGAAGAGGAAATGTTCAATTTAGTTGTTTTCAGCGTTCATACTTTTTACATTTCTTTCATTAGCATACTTGATTGCTTACAGTTGAGAGGATCCTGTATAAACCAAGAAGGACAGTTTAATGAAAAAGAATCAAGTTTTGGCCTGTAATTAAGGGACAAAAGACAAGTTAATTTAACCTATTTATTCAGATTCACCTTCTGTAAAGTTGGAGTGGTTATACTAGCCTCTCATCTCCTGTTGAAGAGGGAGAGAGAAATTATGCATAAACTGAAGAGACAAAATACTTTTTCTGAACATTTTCTTATTGAAAAATTATTACATATGCTCATTATAAAAAATACTGGCACATTAAAAGATGAAATTAAAAATTGTAATTCCTCCAGATGGTTTTCTGTGTGTTTTCAAAGGGAGGGAGAAGTATATACTTTATGTTTAGTAACCTTTTCTTTTTTTTTTTTTTTTTTTTTTTTTTTTAAAGACGTGGTCTTGCTCTTGTTGCCCAGGCTAGAGTGCAGTGGCGTGTTTTCAGCTCACTGCAACTTCCGCCTCCTGGGTTCAAGCAATTCTCCTGCCTCAGCCTCCCAAGTAGCTGAAATTACAGGCACCCACCACCACACCCAGTTAATTTTTGTATTTTTAGTAGAGACGGGTTTTCACCATGTTGTCCAGGCTGGTGTCGAACTCCTGACTTCAGGTGATCCATCCGCCTCGGCCTCCCAAAGTGCTGGGATTACAGGTGTGAACCACTGCACCCAGCCTATGTTTAGTAACCTTTTTCTATGTAAAACATACGTATTTCTATACTATCAGTTGCAGTGTCTGTATAATCATGGTAATTTAATCCATACCCTGTTAGACATTCAAGTTGTTTATAATACTTTATAAATAGTGTTGCAATAACTATCTTTGTGACTAAATTTTTGATCCTTCCAGTAAATTCCTAGAAGTAGAATTCCTGAGTGTCCACGTTTTTAAAGGTCTGGTACATGTCTGTTATTGTTCACTTAAGTATGGATGTGGAGATTAGAATTTCCATCCCAGGCTTAAATATACCATGGTGATTAGTTTCACACATGAGGAAAAAAGCGATAGCCAAGAATCGTCATTAAGTATCAAATTAAAGCATGTGGTAAACTGGAATAGGATTGCTATGTGCTAAGCAAGCATTGTCATATGTATCACAATTCTATGAGTTTGATCATACTAGCTATCTTTTTTTCCATAAGAAGCGTAAAGCAAAGTTAAATAACTTGGCCAAGAATTAGTAAAACAGTGAATTGGACTCTGTTTCAGGCCTCTCTGACCCTAGAACCCAAATGTCTTTCCAGTATCCGTTGTAAGTATGGCATATGTGTAACTAGGTTAATGATGAAAGGAACAAATTACCTGGTTGAGCAGTTATTGTACAGGAAAGCATCTTTGCTCTACTATCAGTAAAAGTCTAATTTTATCTAGTTTCTAAGAAATACTATCTTTTTTAAAAACATTATTTTAATAATTCTTAAAAATTTTTTTGACACAGGGTCTTGGTCTGTTGCCCAGGCTGGAGTACAGTGGTACAGTCATCTCACTGCAGCCTTGAGTTCCTGGGCTCAAAGGATCCTCCCACCTCAGCTTCCTGAGTAGCTGGGAGTACAGGTGCATGCCACCATGCCCCACTATTTTTTTTTTTTCCAACAGAAATAAGGTCTTGCCATATTTCCTAGACTAGTCTCGAACTCCTGGCCTCAAACCATCCTCCCATCTTGGCCTCCCAAAGTGCTGGGATTATAGGTGTGAACCAACGTGCCCAGCCAGTAATTCTTTTAAGTCATGTTAAGGACATGTAAAATCTTACTTTGTTTTTAAAATTCATAAAAAGTACATAACAAAACAAATATTAGTGTAAACATTTGGAGAAAAAGTAGTGTGGAAGACAATAAACTATTAATAATGGATATATACTTCTCAGAGATAGAATTATGAAGGAGGTGCTTTTAATTTATGGTCTGTAATGAATACTTTGTAGGAGGGAATATGGATTTTCTTTAAATGAAACTGAAGATTTTTGTTAGGTATATTTTATCATCAAAATTCTGCATGATTCTTCAACATTTCCTATTTCTTTACTAGTGTATGAATAATCTGGAAATATGGGAAAATGCTGTTTAAATGCTGTGTTTCAGATGAATGGGACCCCTCTTAAATGCATGAAAATAGAAATCACTTTGTTGCATTAAAAACAACAGCACATAGAAAATGTTAAACTCCAGGGGTTAACTGTAACTATAATAGATGGGCATTTTCTGGTGCTGGCAGTTTGGGATGAAGAAGAGGCTTTTACCTTTTTTTGTTAAGTATTCTTTTTACTACAAGAGTTGGTTTTATATGTTTTACTATTTGAGCTTATATTTTATTTAAAATATTTTAAATGCTGAAGAATTACACAAAGTAAGTCTCCCCCTTTATCCCTTCCCAACCACCTCCTAAAGTTTTATTTGTTTCTAGCTATACGAGTATGTGATTATATCTATGTAACTGGGATTTTTTTTAACAAAAGCAGAATTACATTACATTCTGCTTTCATTAAAAAATATTTTTTAAATATTTTGTAAATTGTTTTCTTTTCACCTCAAAATATTGTGGATATCTTCTCAAACTTATGGCTTTAATTTACCTCATTCTTTTTGCTAGCTGTGTAATATCCCATTGATATATTGACTGTTATGGACATTTCAAGTTAATATTTTGCTAGTGACATACAAAAATTCGGTTAATACCTTTGCTTTTTTTAAATCAAATTTGCTGAGAAGAGTGAAAAGCCAGGTGATTTCTAAATGTTTACCATTGAACTGACTTCCTTAAGCACTGAAAAAAAAAAGGTTTAACATAGCACTGACAGTCTTTTATTATGTGGTCATTATAAATTAATGAGTATAGTTGTGTTGTGATAAAACTTTATTTACAAAAATAGGTTGCAGGTTGTGGTAGTTTTCAAACTCCTGGTCTAAGCAATTATAACCAAAAGAATTTTAACATTGTTATGCAATGATATTTGTGTTTGAACCAAGTGAATTATAGGTAATATGAGTTTTTCAAATAATGTATCTAATATAATAATAGTTAAATAATGTATCAAATTTAATGTAGCTAGTATACCTAATCAGCTTTTAAAATATTGTCTACCTATGTAAATATTTGTGTGGTTTCTCCTAATGGCTTCAAGCTGATTTATTTATCATTACATTTACTAAGCATTTGAAAACTCTTAAATTATTATTGTTTATATATTGTTAAATGTTTAATTCTTTGTCCATAATGAAAAGCTGAAAGCTTTGTTATTACTAAATCATATGTGCCTAGAGGTCTTATTTTTAAATAGCAAGCTAGAAAGCAAATTGCAACAGTGAGCTTTTTTGAGAGCATTCTTCCTCCTCCCTCTTCTAGGGCAACATTTTTCCCAAATAATTTGAGAAACAATATCCAGATGTTTTCTTTGCTGTAGAATTTTGTAGTTCCTTTAATTTGTTCATAAGCATTGAAATTCTCCCAGAAAGGGATGTTTTTCCCAACCTTATTTGAACGTCTGAGGAACTATGTTTCATAGAGCACTATTTTGGAAATGTTGTTCTAGGGCAGAGGTTCTCAACTGGAGGTGATTTTGCCTCTGAAGCGATAACTGACAGAATGAGATATTTTGGGGTATGTCACAACTGAGATCAAAAGAGGAGGTACTGCTGGCATCTAGTGGTTGGAGGCAAGGAATACTCCTAATATCCTACAGTGCACACAATACAGCCCCAGTGACCCAACAAAGAATTACCTGGGCCAAGATGTCAGTAGTGCCAAGGTAGAGAAATCCTGCTCCGTAGACATCTTGGCAAGCATAGTTGAAACTATTTGTTCAGCCCGTGATTTAAACCTATGGATTACACTGATAATAGAGGGTGAAGAGTAATTGTGGTTTTATGGAACTGGCAAGGAAAAGAAAAGGGCTGCTTTTAAAGCTTAGAGAGTGAGGACTGAATCTTAATGGAGAATAATAAGGAGCAAACAAACTTAGTGCTGAGCTCTTAGGCAACAAATCTCTTCTGGTAGTATGTATTTTCTCCAACCTAATCATGCTTGGCCTTATAAAAGTAAGCTTTTTGAGAGAGGAAGAAAATCCTGAATTTTAAGGAGAAAATACAGATACAGCTTTCTTAAAGTAGCATCTTGTCCTCTGATTTTTATGCCCCTCTCTTACTAAAAGGAACATAGGACGTTTAGAAATCTTCATTGTTTAGAATTTCGTGGTATTTTCTGATAATCTGAGATTACCACACAATAGCAAAAGCAGATTGGATATTATAGATTTAAACTGCATTGAAAACCCTCCCTTTATTTTAGCCATAAAATGACATTTCTAAATAGTAGTTGAAATAATCAATACAAAGTAAATATAGATTATGCTGTATACACTTGGATAAACTGTATCTTTTTCTGTGAAAACTCTTACATCAGCCTAATATTTGTTATAATGTGTCTATTTCCCTTGCTATTACTAGTGTAAAAGTTTTGAGAGCAAATAGGTGTTTAATTTATTTGGGTTTTTCTGAAAGTACTTGGCAGATATTTTTTATTTAATGATTGTAACATCCTGGAATGTATTTGAAAGAAAATCGAAGGAGTTTGAAGGGTGCCTTTATGAAATGGGTTTTCTATATATTTGAAACTGGGCATGTCCAAACCTGGTTAAATGACAGATTTTTTAACTTTAAAAATTGTCTGCTTTTAACTTCAGAGAATATCTGATACTGGTAACTGTTTAGCTTTCTTTGTGAAGTGATACATGTATGAAACATATTTCAAGGAACCAGCGCTTAATGGTAGTTGAATCTGAATCTTATTTAGCTCTACTGTTCTAACAAAAATTAAACTCTTGAGAATCAACCTACAAATAAAATGTTCAGTGTAGTCAAGTGATGGTAGCCTACTGTTGAAAAATTAGAAGTATTTGGAAGTGTGTCCAAATAATGGAGTTGGGAGCAAGATGGGCTATAAAGTAGACTGAGAAATGGCAAACCTATATTTTCTCTAATAGATGAGTTTTAGGATGGAATGCCAACATCCACACATTACCATATTGGACATGTAAGTTTTTACTCTGGCAGAGAATATGTTGAATCAAGGAGTTATTTATAAGATATGTGAAGATGTCATCTAAGCCACTGATTCCTGCTGTACCCTTATTTTCCTGTTTTTTACCAAATCACAACTAAAGACCAGTAACTTCCATTTCCTCTTTAATCTGATCATCACTTTTAACATTTCAGTTATAAGTATATATTTGCTTGGATGCCTCAAAGTTACCTCAAGCCTACCGTGTTCAAAATAGAGTTTGTGACTGTCCTGTCCCCAAACCTATCTTTCTTAGAAAATTTTCTGTCTCATTGAGTGCAACTAGAAACCTAGACGTTATTCTTGTCACTTGCCTTTTCCTACTCTCTAGACCAACACTGCCCATTAAAAGCATATGAGCTACATAGGTAATTTTAAATGTTTTAATAGAGCCAGGTACAGTGGCTCACACCTGTAATCCCAGCACTTTGGGAAGCCAAGGCAGGTGGATCACTTGAGCCTAGGAGACTAGCCTGGGCAACATGGTGAAACCCCATCTCTACAAAAAATTTTTAAAATCAACCTGTAGTCCCCAGCTGCTCAGGAGGCTGAGATAGGAGGATCGCTTGAGCCCTGCAAGTCAAGGCCGCAGTGAGCCAAGATTGTGCCACTGCACTCCAGCCGGAGTGACACAGCAAGACCCTGTCTCCAAGAAAAAAAAAAATTCCAATAGTTACATTAAAAAGGCAAAATGAAGCAAGTGAGATTAATTTTAATATATTTTATTTAATTCAGTATATCCAAAATTTTATCTCAATATATAATCAATATTTTTAAATTGAGATATTTTACTTTTTTAGTATTAAATTTTTAGAATCTAGATCACAGATGTCCAACCATTTGGCTTCCCTGAGCCCCATTGGAAGAAGAAGAATTGACTTGGGCCACATATAAAGTACACTAACACCAAAGATAGCTGATGAGCTAGAAGAAAGGTCCATGCATAATTTTTGTGATGTCTGCCACCACAGACAAAAAAGTACCTGCATTCAAACGGTTGGACACCCATGGTCTAGAGTTTATTTTACACTTTGTATACGCACATCTCAATTCAGACTAGCCACATTTCATGTGCATAATAACCACATGTGGCTAGTGGCTAACATATGGGATGGTGAAGATCTAGTCTGTCACCAAGTCCTTTAAGTTTCCTCCTAAATATCTCTTCTTTCTTCTTGTGTCCCAGCTGTCACCATCCTGATATAGATTACTGGTAACTTTTTGCTCTTCTCTCGTCAGTTAACACTATGTTCAATATGATCTCCAACAAACTCTCTACCACTTTTATCCCACATCATTTACTCTTCCTTAAAATCTTACTTCCTTGAATAAGCCTTTCCTGACTCTCCTCCTCTAGGTTAATTCTTGCTGTTACAAACTTTTGTAGCACCGTGGTCACCTTCCGTTATAGCACCTGGTTTACTTTCTTTTGTGTGAGTCTATAGCATTGTGAGATCCAAGAGAGCCAAAACCATATTTTCTTTCATTATTATATCCCTAGCAACTAACAGTGTGCCAGGCATATAACAACTATTAACAAATATGTGTTAAATTGACTAAATTAACTTTTTAACTGTTTGCTTTCCCTGAAAATCCAGTAGTCCCCAGCAGAACAGTATGTTGTTCAGCCCTGGGAAAGCACTGCTCTGGAATATTGCATCTCCAGTTTGTATTATATATCAGTAGGTAGGGTCCTCTCCATCATTCAGAAATGTTTAATGAATCCTCATTGAAATTTAATCCTCATTAACTGAATAAATTTTAAGATTATAATCTGGCACCTGAGACTATATAATCTGGCCTTGATACTATCTTATCAAATTGTCCTATGAAACTAGCCAAGTTATATTCTTTTTGTTTTCTCCCTGGCCGAGTCCAAATTACATTCTTCTAGTCCTCAAATAAACATTACCTTAGGAACCATTATTCCATTCATTAGGTAGTTTTATTATGTCCTAGAAAAAGATCTAGGCTAGAAGATCTAGGCTAGTGCTATCCAGTAGAACTTTCTGTTGTATATTTGTTCTGTGTATATTCAGTTCTCTGTATATCTGCTACCTACAAGTGGCTGTTGAGCACCTGAAATGTGACTAGTCCTGAGAAACTGAATATTCTAGTTAATTTAAATTGTACTAGCACCACATGACTTGTGGCTACCATATTAGATAGTGCAGATCAAGGCAGTGGATACCTGTTACCTCGCCTTCACGGAGTTCACATTCTGGCTTCTGGTACTGAGATACAGTCACTAAATGAATTGTATGAGATGGTAATACATACTATGGAGAAAAATAAAATTGGATAAACAGTGTGAGGTATGTGTTGGGGAGGAGCAGGAATGTTGTTTATATAGGATGGTGAGGATAGGTGTTTCCGATAAGCTGACATTTGAGCAGAGACCTGAAAGCAGTGAAAGCACAGGCCTTATGGATGCATTTTCTTAACACTTCAGAAAGAGAGAACAGCATTTACAAAGGCCCTGAGGCAAAAGGGTGCTTGGCGTATTCTAGAAATAGCAAGGAGATCAGTATGCCTCCTAGATTGAATTTGCAGGGTAGAGCAGCCAAGGACCAGACCATGAAAGGCTTTATTGGCTGTTAGGGGGACCCAAGCTTTTACTTTGTGAGATAGGACACCACTGGAGGATTATTTCATGATCAGAGAACAGCAGCGTTTCATGATCTTAGTTTTTAAGTGGATCACTTTGACTACTACATGGAGAACAGACTTACATACCTATATATCAGGAATGTCTTTTTCTGCAAGACAAATAGGTATTAAATTTTTCTGTCCTTTCAAGTCTTAATTCAAGAAGTCACCTCTGTTGTCTAGAAGTGATTATTCTATTCTTTGCTACTATTACTCTTAATTCTATATATTCTATTGATTTTTTTTCCAATAGACTATACATTCTCCAAGACAGGGATTGTGACTTGTATACACGGAGTGCCTATAAATATTTGTTGATTGAATGTAGTTTTTTGTAGTTATAACTGAAATCATGGAAACATTTTCTTGAATCATAACATGAAATGGTATTTTGATGAAGATGTTATTCTGTGCTTGCTCTATGTTATTATTCTATGCTATTACATTTAAATGTGGTCGTTAAAATACAATAATTTACATAATGTTTACTATGTGCCAAGTATTGTTCAAAGAATTTACCTATATCCATTCTCTTAATTCTCACATAATCATATGAGCAGATATTATCACTATCTTCTAGATGAGAAGCCGAAGCACCTAATGGTTATGTAATTTCCACAAGGTTAAGTGGCAAAGCCAGGATTTGGCCTTTTTAACTGTTTACCTTCCCTGAAAATCCATTGGTCAACATGGTTGAGTTTTCTTCTAAGGGGTCATAAATCAATATAATTTGAAAAACAGTTTTGGAGATCAACATTGTATTGCCAGCTATTAGGACATTTTTTTTTTAATTGTAACATTTATTCTGACCACCATTTTATTATATAGGGAAGCTTTAAAATAAATTTTTGATTTGCGTAACGTATTTTTAAAATAATATATTGTTATATTTCTCCTTTTAAATTTATTTTTGTGTAAGGAGAAGCAAAATAATAGCACAATAATAGAAAAGTACCGTGGAACCAACTTTGTTTTTCTGGTTTAGGGCCTGTATATCATTGGGATCAAGAACTCGAGCCATTGGAAATGCAGCAAAGAGCCAGGTAAATTGTTAATGTGGATGTTTTGACTTACAGGAAGAATTAACTGAATATTGGTAACTAAGTTCCATAAGTTATATTGTTAAGAGTGAATAAGACAGTGAGGAAAATAGGACAGGTACTTTGTTTTTAGATATAATTTGCTTTGGGTTGTAAAATATTTCTTGAATTTTATTTTTTTAAAATATTTTTTAGTTGTGAAGTTAGGGTGTGCTACTATGTGACATCAGTTTTTCCCTGAATGGTGTCTCAGGTGACCATCCAGGAAATAATGAGGGATATTCTGTCTAGAACATACATTTGAATGACAGGTAAGTAACATCTTTGTAAAATAAGGTGAGAAAAATGAAAGAACTAATTTCCAGAGTAACTCAATGTGGTACCACTAATTTACATAGAATTTGTTGAAGTATTTGTATTTTTAGGCTTTTGTAATCCTTATGATTAGAACGTTGACTTTTAACATCCCATGTTATAGATCGATCGATTTTCCTTTGACTTTCATTACTTCCCTGAACCAAAAGCCCTTAACAATTACTTCTTGCATTTTATATATATCTGGGTCTTATATCTCACATTCTGGCTGACCTTCTAAGTGTGTCACAGATAATCAGAGTCTCTAAAAGCAACCTTTAAAGTCATTTCTCCTAAGGAGCTAAAGAGAACAACATAGTAATTCAGCATCCCTATAGTTTTCATCTCATAATTGAAGATCAAGGTCTATTTGACTTTAGAGGTCACTAGGATTATAGCAACTGGATCTCAGTAATATTCTGTAATTTGAACTGCATATTCTAGTTAAAGAAAAAATGCTTTGCAAAAATGCAAGCCATTTACAAATTAAGACACTTTCACTTAGCACTATGCTACATGGAAGAGATTTTAATTTACTAGCCTAGGAGCAATCCACAGCAATGGAAGCAACATACTAGCACATGAAGATTTTCACAAAGAATTAGATATGGAGAGAAAAAGAAAAACTAGACAATAATAAACCAGTTTAAATTAAAACACAGAAATGGAAGTGGAAAGAAATAATCAAAGATACAGGTTGCATATCCCTTATAAGAAATGCTTGGGACCAGAAGTATTCAGATTTTGTATTTTTTCAGATTTTGGAATGTTTGCATGGTACAGGTTGACCATCCCAAATCCTGAAATCCAAAATGCTCCAAAATCTGAAACTTTCTAAGTGACAACATGATGCGCAATGGAAATGCTCAGTGAAGTATTATATTTCAGATTTTTGGATTTGGGATGCTCAGCTCATACTGATTCACTAGAGCAAAAGTGTTGAGGAAAACCAAAAAGATGAGTTGTAGATATTTGTTGTTTGAAATGTTTTAAAGGTTTGTTCTTTCTCTTCCGAAGACATTAATTTTGAATCCTAACATTCCCAGGATAGGTGGAGAATTTGGGAGGCAAGTGTTAAAATGTGTACATTCTCACTGTATGACTTTACCATCAGTTGGAAACCAGAAAAATGAATGATTATGTGTAATCCTAAACTTGGATGTGTAGGATAAAGGAACTTGGTGGTTGTCAAGTATTAGGATAGAATTTTATTTTGCATTTATTAAGTAACTGATAAATACGAGTGTTTACTGCCAACAGATAGTCACGAACGTAAGAAATACGATTCATGGCTTCAAAAAGCTTCACGGGCGATCATTTGATGATCCCATTGTACAGACTGAAAGGATCAGGCTTCCCTATGAACTGCAGAAGATGCCTAATGGAAGTGCAGGAGTTAAGGTGAGCTTTATATTCCCAGTGTTACAAACATATCTTCAAATTAAGGAAACCCAATATGATAATATTGCTATTTGTAGTTTGACCTTTTTCCTCTAGATACAGTACATACACACCCAAGGGACAATAGTTTTTGTAATAATTTTAGTGAATACCAGGAGATCTAATTTAGATAATTTTTTCATTCAAATCACACTGTTATTGTCAAGGAAAAAAATGGTTATTGAGACTCGAGAGAATAGCTTTTAGGGGATAAAAATAAAGGTATATAGGATTCAAAAGAATAGACCCAAAAAGTATGTTATTCAGAAGAATGGACCCAAAAGTTATGTTAATTGCTGTAATGAGTTTAATGAGTTCTAATTTAGAAGAATCTTATAACATACTATAAATGTTAAAGCATATTTTTCTTCCAAGTAAAACTTGGATTCTGAATTTTTAATTTTATATTCTGTACATTAGTTAACCAAAACATGTTTGTGCTGATTTTTTTCAAAAACTAGCCTCACAACACACGGAACTACTATATGGCCCAGAAATTCCACTCCTGGGCTTATACCCAAGGGAATTGAAACATATGTGCACACAAAAACTTGTACATGAATGTTCATAAAAGCTTTGTTCATAATAGCCAAAAAGTGGAAACGATACAAGTTTCTATCAACTGATGAGTAAATATACAAAATGTGGTATATCTTAACACATGGAATATTATTTGCCCATAAAAAGGAATGGAGTACTGATATATGCTACAACATGTATGAACTTTGAAAACATGCCAATTGATGAAAGAAGCCAGATACAAAAGGCCACATACTGTATGATTCCTTTTATATAGAATGTTCAGAGTAGGACAAATTCATAGAAACAAAGTCAGATTAGTGGTTGCTAAGGGTTAAGGGGAAGGAAAAATAGAGAGTGACTGCTAATGGGTTTCTTTTTGGGTGATGAAAATGTTCTACAATTAGATAATGGTGATCAGTGCACAGCTTTGTGAAGATACTGAATTGTACACTTCAGAAGGATAAACTTATTGCTGTGCAAATTATCTCTTAAGAAAGTTATTTTTAGTAAGTAATTTTAGACTTGATGTATGTGTTACGGATATGTACACAGTTCCATTTTTAGAAGAGCGTTCTGACTAAAAGGTGGATGATGAATCTTAGTAAGGAGACAGGAGGCTGTTAAAATAGTTGAGGAAGACACCATGAGAAGTTGAAGACGGAACAAATTGTGAAGCCATAGTTTAGGTGAAATTTTCAGGTTACTAAACTGAGAAGCTGGATGGGTTGTGATAGTAACAACTGAGATAAAATAATATTCAGGTATCTTTTAGATATGGTAAGCTCTGGTTAATAGTTACCTAGAGCAGTTTTATTCTACTCCAGTTTAAAATTTGAACTACTTAATTTTATAAGTAGTTTAACTTCTAAAAGTGAAAATTAATGATCAGGCTTTGAGAATAGGCTGAGAAAAACAGAATAATGTTTTTAAAGAAAGGCAGAACCAAAGTTTTGAGTGATATAATTTTATACATTCATAGTAAGTGCCTGTAAGATAGTAGAAAAAGCTTTGAAACATCACCTTTTGAAGACTTAAGAAAATCAATGTTCAACTCCTCAAGCATGTTATACATTTGTTTTTTATACATTTATTTAAATTTATTTCATCTAACTTTTAAATTTTTATTTATTTATTTTTTTTGAGACGGGAGTCTTGCTGTGTCACCCAGGCTGGAGTGCAGTGGTGCAATCTCGGCTCACTGCAAGCTCTGCCTCCTGGGTTCACGCCATTCTCCTGCCTCAACTTCCCAAGTAGCTGGGATTACAGGCACCCGCCACCACGCCCAGCTAAGTTTTTGTATTTTTAGTACAGACAGGGTTTCACGGTGTTAGCCAGGATGGTCTCGATCTCCTGACTTCATGATCCGCCTGCCTCGGCCTCGCAAAGTGCTGGGATTACATAGAATGTTCTTATACAAAAGAATACTGTATGATCATGCCTCCAATAGTCCAACTGAGACTGTGATTCATTTTCCCTTATTTCTGTGTGCTTGATTTCTTTCTGCACACCTGGTTTAAAGGCAGTAGTTTGGCATAATACTTGTTTTTTTTTTTTTTTTTTTTTTTTGAAACAGAGTCTTGCTCTGTCGCCCAGGCTGGGGTGCAGTGGCCGGATCTCAGCTCACTGCAAGCTCCGCCTCCCGGGTTTAGACCATTCTCCTGCCTCAGCCTCCCGAGTAGCTGGGACTACAGGCGCCCGCCACCTCGCCCGGCTAGTTTTTTTTTTTTGTATTTTTTAGTAGAGACGGGATTTCACCGTGTTAGCCAGGATGGTCTCGATCTTCTGACCTCGTGATCCGCCCGTCTCGGCCTCCCAAAGTGCTGGGATTACAGGCTTGAGCCACCGCGCCCGGCCATAATACTTGTTTTTGAACTTAACTTGTAAATAGGTTTGGAAACAAATGCTTATCAATTTTAGGTCTGATTCAAAGTAAATCTTATGTCATTTGATATACATATTTATACATACTCATATACATAAACACATTGTGCTGCTTGAAAGAATGATGTTCTCATTTCCTTTTCCCAAAACTGTATGACTGAAGCTTTTATTTTAAACCCAGGGAGAGTTCTGACTTTCAAAAGAAAGATTATTTGATCTTTTCCTTTTTCATTGTTTGCTGTGTCACACTTGGAAAATGAATGATAAAAATTGTTTTTGTGGGAAGTCGGGATCTGAGAGGGTAGAGACTATACTTTTGAAAATACTTTGGTTATAATACTGTCTGTGAGGTACTACAACCTCAGAAATGACATAGTCACTGTTTTTCATGGGATCATGATTCTAAAATGGCAATCTTTCTGGAATAAAACTTCCTTGAGCAAGGGTGTCTTTTTCATGTTGTATGTATCACATATAGAGTTAGATACTCACTAAATATTTGTTGGATAAGCAAATCATTCTTAATAAATTTCCCAACTTTTGGTGTTAGGTGCGGTACTTAGAAGAAGAAAGACCTTTTGCAATTGAGCAAGTTACTGGAATGCTGTTAGCCAAGCTTAAAGAGACTTCAGAAAATGCTTTGAAGAAACCAGTGGCTGACTGTGTGATTTCAGTAAGTTTTACTTCAGTAATGAATACCCTTGAATCATATTTTTCAGTGTATTAATGTAATATTGAAAGATTTTTCTTCCCTTACACTTTCTGCCCTTATCCAGTAAATAACCTAAATCCATTTGACTTTCTTTTTTAAAAAAATTGCCTTACTTGCTAAAGTTTAGGATTGAATTTCCCATAAAATCAGTTATGATGAGCAGTGACTCTTGAAAAACTGTTATGTAACTAGTGACTGCTGCTATCTGGGATTTATCCCTAAGAATCTTCTCAGATAGCAATTAACTTCCCACCTGTAAGGACCTTAACATTTTATAGCAAAGGTTGAAAATTTCTAGTTGGGAATTTGAGGTTGTGTATCGGGGGAAAATATTCTTTAAGGATTCTTAACAAAACATTTAAATTATTTACCCTGTCTTATCTCTTGAGGTCCCATTAAACATCCTCAACTGGTTCTTTACCTACATGTTAACTAAATTGATAAATTCCTACTATTAAACTTGACTACAAAAGTTCAGGAGTCTCATGTCATCCGAAAAACAGAATCAGATTATGAACTTTTCAGTGAGTTTAGTAATCAATTTTTTTCCATAGGCATTTGGAATTTTTTAATGGGAGAAAAATATTAGAGCTTAATATTTTATTTTCTAGCCATTTAGTAATAGCAAATAATAGAGTTTACCATTGACCAGGCACTATTTATTGGCATTTTAACCCATTTAATCTCAGAAGCAATCTATGAGGTAGGGATATTATTAACCCTACTTTTACAGATTCAAAAATTGGGATACTGAGATGTCAAATAACTTGCCCAAAATCAGCACAGCTAACTAATACAGTGTTAGAGCTGGATAGTTAATTCCCAAGCCCATGCTCATAATTGTTTTACTGCCACTTGAAAGGATATATTAGAATCATACAAATTTTAAAGATTCATCTTAAATTCAAATCCATTTCTATTTAATTATACTTGCTTTTACTTTTGTGTCAGAAATACATGTCAGAACAGAGTAATACAAACTTTTGACCATTATTAACTTTGTGGTTGGTGCAGTAGATCCGTTGTAAGCTCTACAGGGACAAGTATTTTGTCTGGTTTGTGCACTATTTTCCTGATAGCTAGAAAGTACCTGGTTTGTAAGTGCTCAATGAATATTAAATAAACCATGCATTTTAACTTAGATTTTTGTCAGGAGGATAATACCAAATCAGATAAGCAAGTTTATTGAGCAAAATTTAAATTCTTTTCCTGTTGTTAATCTGTTCAATGAAATGTCTAAATTCATAAAACAATAAAATTAAAGGAAGCTACTTATTTGAAACTTAAAACTGGAAGATCCCAAGTTATTTTATATGTAAATACACTTAATAGCTTTTTAGAAATTGGTCTATATGCCAAATTAAAATAATTCTTAGTTTGATAAAACTAAGGTTTATACATATATACATCTTTATACATTTTAGGACTGAGTTTAATTTTTAAATAGAGATGTATTTAATGGGCTGGGCATAGCGGCTTAGTCTATAACCCCAGTACTTTGGGAGACCAAAGCAGGAGGATTGCTTGAGGCCAGGAGTTGGAGAACAGCCTGGGCAACCATAGTGAGACCCGTCTGTACAGTTTTTTTTTTTTTTTTAATTAGCCAGGCATGGTGGCACACACCTGTAGCCCCAGCTACTCAGGAGGCTGAAGCGAAAGGATTGCTTGAGCCCAGGAGTTTAAAGCTGCAGTGAACTATGATTGTACCACTGCACTTCAGCCTGTGAGGCAGAGCTAGACACAGTCTCTTTCAAAAAAAAAAAAAAAAAATATATATATACATGTATATGTGTGTGTGTGTATGTATGTATGTATATTTTTTAATGTTATTTGGTGATTTTTAAAGGAAATTCATATTTATCACAAGTTCCCTACAATATAGTTCCCCTCCTTTGAAATATAATTGTTTTAAACAGTTGGAACTATATTCTCCTGGTTGGGTGTATATACACACAATAATGAAGTAATGTTATACGTGCCCTTTTTAACACAATAAAGATAGAATTCCTTAACAATTCAGATCTACCTGATTCTTTGTAACAGCTACATAGGATTCCATTATATGGATATACCATAATATATTTCTATAATCTCATTTTCAGACTCTTGAGTTTTCAGTTTTTTATTATGAAAGATGAGCAAATATATTTTTAATAGATCGGACTAACACAGGAAATATTTAGATTAACAAAACTTAGGCAACCCTGCCATATTACCTTACTTTAAATTAGTATTCATACTTTAGGTCAGATCTTTACGGCATATAAATTGTCAAACTTAAAAAATAAAACACTAGTATTTTTCCTCTTTAGTTAGAACATCATTATTTGCCTTAAACTGTACATAAGTTTTAGGGTAATTATTTTATATTTTTCAGTTGACAAAATGTTTAAGTAAAACTATACTTAACTGTTGTTTTTAAATACTAGATTCCTAGCTTTTTCACTGATGCCGAGAGACGATCTGTGATGGCTGCAGCCCAGGTTGCAGGCTTAAATTGTTTAAGGCTGATGAATGAAACTACTGCAGGTAATCACTTTGCAATTTGAAAATCACTATAAGCAAAATACTGTTACAGTGTTTTTCTAATTAATAACAAAGTATTATTATTTTTTTTAACTCTGAGGCAAGAGGATTGCTTGAGCCTGGGAGTTGAAAGCTGCAGTGAGCTATGATCATACCACTGCACTTTAGCCTGTGAGGCAGAGCTACACACAGTCTCTTTAAAAAAATTATATATACATATAAATGCGTGTGTGTATGTGTATGTACTGATTCTTATAAGCTTGTTACTTTGTAGTACAACTTTTTGGCAGAGGTTAAATGTCTTAATGGCTTTACAGATCTTTACTATTACAGAGTTGTAGTTGAGTAAGGAAAAAGTAAAGTTAAAACATTATTAACCAAATTGTGAAAAGTTAATTTACTTTGAAGATAATATGTATTACTGTACTGCATGTTAAAGTACAGTATCAAAGTGACATTTCTTGTTTTCCAAGTAATTACTCTGCTAGAATTAACATAATTCTTTGTTCTTATACAGTTGCACTGGCATATGGAATTTATAAACAGGATCTTCCCCCATTAGATGAGAAACCAAGAAATGTAGTATTTATTGATATGGGACATTCTGCCTATCAGGTCTCGGTTTGTGCTTTTAACAAAGGAAAACTTAAAGTAAGTAAACACATGGGTTGTTATATTTACATATATTAAGAACACAGACTAAAGAGCCATAATAGCTGGGTTTGAATCCTGGCTCTGCCCCTTTATGACTTCAAGCAAGTTACTTAATCTCCCTAAATTTTAAGTTTGTTTATCTGAGAACGACAATAGTAACTATCTCATATAATTTTTCAGGACAAAATGAGTTAATGTGTACAAAATTCTTGGAATGCCTGGCATAGGGTAGTTGCTGTAATATATATTAGCTATTTTTATTGTTGTTTCTATTGTTAGGTTGTTAATGAAGTCATCTATCAGGGAGCATAAATTATCCATAAATATAATTACAGGAAGCATTTTCTAAAATGATTCCCATTGATTATAGAAACCTTTCTATCCAAGCATTCTAATCATAATTTTACTTCTATGTGCTTCTTACAAATTAGGATTTATAATCATTTTTACATTGATTCTTTTGTCCAGACTTATGGTCTCTCTCTAGTATGTGCAGAGTAGAGTTTACTTAGGAGATAAACTGCAACACTGCAAAAGTATTCTGTTTTAATTTGTATTACTATAATAACATCTTTGTAATCAAAAAATTAAAGGGAAATGACTCAGACTGAATATAGGGTAATGTTCAGTATAAATTGACTTAATCCTTGGCGTTTAGTCTTACATATTGACTTACTTTAAAACGAACGTTTTTTTTCCTTCCTTTTTAGTAGGTAACTTTGTAGTGAAATACAATTTTTAGATCACAGACCCCTTTGAAAATCTGATCAAGGCTATAGCCCTTCTTCCCAAAATACACACTTGTACTAGTTATATACCAAGATAATTTTGCATTTAATTTTGGGTAATACTAGACTCCATGAGAGGTCCATACATGGATTCTCCATGCTAGTCTGTGGGGCAACATTCCACGCAGATTGCACTCATATGCTCCTGTGATATTTACCACCATACTACCACCCCACCACCTACCTTGTAAAGAAAGAGCTGCAAAACCACACCAACAGTAGAATTCTTTATTAGTGACTGTTGTAAGTAGTCATTTTACCCTAGGGAGAGAGCCTAGATGTTTGGTCCCATGTTTTCAAGAACTATCGTGTTGAATTTATGTGACTCCCTTCTGCTGGGAAGCCTGTTGCTCAACTAGCTGGTTAAATTGTTACCTGGTTTTTTCTGTTGGTTAGTTTTTGGTTGTGTTTTTTGTTTTTTGTTTTTGTTTTTGTTTTGTGATAGTCAGAAGGCCTAATTTCTGATCTGTAAATTGACCAATTATGGTATTTTATATTTAATCTTTGAATCTGCTTTTCTTGGATGTTTTGTTCTCGTTTATATCCTTAGGACTGTTTCTTTGCTCTCTTAAACTTGGTTTAGGTCTGTCTTTTCAGTGCTGTTGTAGAACCAAGTGAGTGAGATAATGAGGCTTTAGTTGTTGTAATTCAGTTATTTCTGAATTAGAATTCTTTTAATTATGATACATGGATCTGTAACTATAAAGTAGAAAATTCAGAATAAGGGAATACATTGGCTAAATGTAAGTGATAATTTAACTCTGATTCCACTTTCAGCACCCCTGTGATTGGATAAGTTTTTTTAGAGTCGTTTTTATTTTTAAACTTTTTTATTTTAGAGGTTTTTCTTTTTTTTTTTTTTTTTTTTTGGAAGAATCTATAATTCTGAAAATACAGTTCTGCTTTTTCAATTAAACAGGTCTTGGCTACTACCTTTGATCCATATTTGGGTGGCAGGAACTTTGATGAGGCTTTAGTAGACTACTTCTGTGATGAGTTCAAGACCAAATATAAGATAAATGTGAAAGAAAACTCTCGGGCCTTGTTGCGTTTATATCAGGAATGTGAAAAACTAAAGAAGCTAATGAGTGCAAATGCATCAGATCTTCCATTGAACATTGAGTGTTTCATGAATGACCTTGATGTTTCTAGTAAAATGAACAGGTACCACGTATGTTTTTAGTTTGAAAAGTGTTTACTTATTTTATAATGTTTAGATCATATCTGAATTTTTTGTTGTTTTAGAAGATATGTTCAACTTTTAAGCCCAGAATAATGAATTTTATTTTATTTTCTCACAGGGCTCAATTTGAACAACTGTGTGCTTCCCTTTTGGCCAGGGTTGAACCACCTTTAAAAGCAGTAATGGAACAAGCTAGTAAGTGGAAATTACTGGACTATCAAAACTGTACCATAATGTTGCCTACTTAGCAGGGGTAGATAATGATAAAAGAATAAACTTTGTTATTTAAAAAGATTTATATTTCTCATTTTAGAGGAGAAGATTATAACTCATTATTCATAAGAGTAAGGCACTATAATTCTGGGTTTATAGGAATTCTTCCTGGCTCTTTTTATGGTTTATATCATAAATCTCATGCTAATTCTGGCCAAGCATGGTGGATCATGCCTGTAATCCCAAGACTTTGGGAGGCCGAGGTGGGTGGATCACCTGAGGTCAGGAGTTCAAGACCAGCCTGGCCAACATGGTGAAACCCCATCTCTATTAAAATTCCAAAAATTAGCCAGGCATGGTGGTGCACACCTGTAACCCCAGCTATTCAGGAGACTGAGGCCAGAGAATCACTTGAACCTGGGAGGCGGAGGTTGCAGTGAGCTGAGATTGCCCTACTGCACTCCAGCCTGGGCAACAGAGTGAGACTCTGTCTCAAAAAAAAACAAAAAACAAAAAATGAAAGCAACAACAAAAAGACTCATGCTAGTTCTATTTGGAAGTGTTTATAAACTATAGATGATTCTAAAATGAAATTAATGTAGAAATGGGGACATGATTGCTTTTTCATAAGGATTTTGGTAATCAAAAATATCTTCTATAGGGATTTAGGAGGTAGAAATAAGAAAATTGAAGGACTCTGAAGAGATCCTTTAAAACCCATGAAGTGCTTCTATTGCCACTCTATCATCTGTACCAAGTTGGACCAAGTGCATTGCCTGTCACATAAATAATATTTATTAAATGTTATCTATTTCTAAAAATTGCATTTTTCTTTCCTTTTATTTTCTGACAAGTAAAAAGTCAATCCACTTTTTTAAAAAGTACTTGACAAAGCCTTCTGTTGAGATTTTTAAAGACTATCATTTTTCTCAATTAAAAAAATTTTCCAGACTTACAACGGGAAGACATTAGTAGTATAGAAATTGTAGGAGGAGCAACACGAATTCCTGCAGTGAAAGAACAAATCACTAAATTCTTTCTTAAAGACATAAGTACCACATTAAATGCTGATGAAGCTGTTGCAAGAGGATGTGCATTACAGGTATAATTGTTATTTTATTTTGTAGAGTATGTATTTTGCCAGAAATGAGTGATAGATCCAAAGGGGCCTTTTAATGTTACCTGTTCCATTCCACTTATCAATAAGCTAAAGTAAATTGAACTTATTTCTGATAAATAAGTATTACGTCTTTCCCATTTATATTTTTAAGCTATAATAGGACAGTGTGTCTGTAACGACACTGAAAGAATATTAATTTTACAAATTCTTGCAATCTGCCCATTTAAAATCCCTTTAAAGATGTTGTTAATTTTTGTAAGGTCACATAAAGAGTACTCAGGCCCTTTTAAATTTTCACTTCTCATTGCCAAAAACCAGTAACTTTTAAAATGTAACAATTGTAATAGGAGGACTCTTAAGCAGTTCAATCAGAGTAATCTAGGGTATGTTTTATATTTGTTGATTTAAATATGGTATGTATCTTATTTTCAGTGTGCGATTCTCTCACCAGCATTTAAAGTGCGTGAATTTTCCATAACAGACCTTGTTCCCTATTCAATTACATTAAGGTGGAAGACCTCTTTTGAAGATGGAACTGGGTAAGTTATTTTTAAAACCTTGATTAGAGCTTGTCGTAAATCTTTAACCAGTTAAACCTACTTTTCTAAATTAGAGAAATTTACACTTCTTAAAATTCTGCCAAATACTTTTAAATAATGTATTAGATAAAAAAGAATATAAAAATGATATATCACCTATAAATCATAATTGGGCATATTTTTAAATTTGTGTTTTTTATAAAAGTAAAGCAAGGCTCATTTTCAAATAAATCACAGTATAGAAGTATAAAAAAGACCTGCATTTGTCATATTCTCTCTTAGCCCATTTTACAGACATAAACATTTTTAATAGCTAGTTTATCTGTCCAGTCATTTTCTTTGACTATCCATAAATAAATCATACACTTTTTAAGTACATATAGAATTACCTATAAATCTCTAGTGCAATTTAGCTTTTTAAATTATATTGTGTTTTATTTTTCCATGTCAACACACAGTAACTGTTTTTTCAATAGTTGTATGTGCCATAATAAATTTAACCACTACAGTATTAAGTCATATTTTTGCTATTTTAAACAGTGCTAGTAAGAACATCCTTGTGCACATACCCTTGTTCAGTTGTGCATGGTGTATCTGTAAGATAGCAGTGTAGGAATGGAATTGTTGAGCCAAAGAATATGCACATTATTTTGAGTAATATTGGCAAATTATTCACTAAAAGGATACCGGTTTATATTCATATTAATTTTCATGAGATTGCCTATTTTAGCTCATTTTCTCCTATACTTTCAATTGAACATGAAGATATTAAAAAAAAGTACTCTGTTATTAATGTTTTTGTCTGTCATAAGCTACAATATTTTCATGCTTGTGTTAACGTTTACATTTTTTTCCATGAACTGCCCAGGATTTAGGTAGCTTGCTTCCCTACCAGAATCAAAATTTATATTTCAAACGTTTTACTTGCCTGCTTTTCAGAAGTATAGCTTGTACAATGAATAATGGTGTGTTTACATTTTGAAGTTATTTTTTAAATTTTGTTCTGTGTGCTATACATAAGTACCCCCAAGAAAACGAGATTTTTGTATACATTTCAAAAATACGAATTATCAGCCTTATCTGAATGTCTTGTAAAGGATTTTAATGGCATGTGTTAATGTCAGTTTTTTCTTTTTAAATATTTTTTCACCTGTCTGCCCCAGATAATGTTAATTTTGAGGCAAGAATTATTATTCTATAAAATTTAATATCAGTTTCAAGGTATAAGTGATCCAGAAAAAAATTGCGAGAAAACATGGGGGAGCTAAATTGAAAAGCCTAATGACTACAATAAGAAAGTAGAAGGTGTTGGTAGTTTCTTGAAAACTAGGATAGAGTAAGAGGTTTAAGGAATCAAGATTTTAAAATCTTGCAAACTTACAGTAATAGGATGATAATATAGTATTAAAGATTGGTTTCTGGGCCACTATAACAAATAGTCATAAACTGTTTCTGTTAAATGATTTAAGAATAGGAATTGCTATGTAGGTTTTAAAAACTCCCTGTTTTGGTGGGGTAAAGTACTGCAAAGGACATTGTTATATCAACTGAAAACAAAAATTGAAATATGAATAGTTCAGCATCAGATAATATCCCTATTAGGATGCACACTGACGTTTTTAGGGGTAAAGGACCATAATGTATGTATAACCCTCAGTTGGTTCAGGAAAAATATACACAGAAAGTGTGTACACTCAGATGATGAAACAAATGGAGTAAAGTTGCAAATCAGGGTAAAAGATATACAGGTGTTCCTTGTCCTATTTTTAATTTTGCACCTTTCTGTAGGTTTAAAATTATTTGCAAACAAAAGTTTCTATTAAAGGTAGCCAGAATTACAAGGGTAATAGGTGGCAAGTATTTTAGAAGTTAATGGGTAGGACTTGGCCCTCAGATGTGAGGGGAAAAAACCCTACACATTGACTTTAAAATATACATATTCTCAGGTAATTTTTCTTTTTTTAATAGTATACAGTTGTCTGTTACTATGATAGACATCATGAAAACTTTGAGCCATAAATCTGTCACAATGCATGTTTAGAACAAAATCAATAATCGTTTCTCTTTTTATTTGTGCAGAGATTTTTGCAGTTGCTGCTAATGGATTAAGAATGAAATGGATTCAGTAAATAGGTTCATAGGCAACTTTCTATTTGTTTCTAAGTGAGTGTCTTTCCCACTCCATTTTAGGGAATGTGAAGTTTTTTGTAAGAACCATCCTGCCCCATTCTCAAAAGTCATTACTTTCCACAAGAAGGAACCATTTGAACTAGAAGCATTTTATACTAATTTAAATGAAGTGCCTTATCCTGATGCAAGAATTGGTAAGAGAAAAAAAAAAAGTTTTCGATAACATTTTGGCCTTTTATACATAATGTGTTATTTTAGAATCAAGGAAACAAATAGACATTTCAGCCAAGCCAGTACTGTACTTTTAAAGAAAGATATTTATACTCTTTTTTAAAATGTGCATTTGTAGTGCTCAGTTTATTTCTATAATGACAGCAGGGTTTATTATAGTCGGCCATCAGTATTCATGAGTTTGGCATCTGTAGATTCAGCCAATATTAGGGAAAAACCAAGTGCCTGTACTGAATATGTCTAGACTTTTTTTTCTTGTCATTATTCCACTACTACATATAACAACTACTGACATACCATTTATTTTGTATTAGGTATCATAATTAATCTAGAGATGATATAGACTTAAGAGTATTTGGGAGGTCGTATGTAGGTTATACGCAAAATACTGTGTCTTTTTTTTTTAATTATACTTTAAGTTCTAGGGTACATGTGCACAACATGGAGGTTTGTTACATATGTATACATGTGCCGTGTTGGTGTGCTGCACCCATTAACTTGTCATTTACATTAGGTATGTCTCCTAATGCTATCCCTCCCCCCGGCCCCGGTGTATGATGTTCCCCTTCTTGTGTCCAAGTGATCTCATTGTTCAATTCCCACCTATGAGTGAGAACATGCGATGTTTGGTTTTCTGTTCTTGTGATAGTTTGCTGAGAATGATGGTTTCCAGCTGCATCCATGTCCCTACAAAGGACACAAACTCATCCTTTTTATGGCTGCATAGTATTCCAAGGTGTGTGTGTGCTACATTTTCTTAATCCAGTCTGTCACTGATGGACATTTGGGTTGATTCCAAGTCTTTGCTATTGTGAATAGTGCTGCAATAAACATACGTATGCATGTGTCTTCATAGCAGCATGGTTTATAATCCTTTGGGTATATACCCAGTAATGGGATGGATGGGTCAAATGGTATTTCTAGTTCTAGATCCTTGAGGAATTGCCAAACTGTTTTCCACAATGGTTGAACTAGTTTACAGTCCCACCAACAGTGTAAAAGTGTTCCTATTTCTCCACATCCTCTCTAGCACCTGTTGTTTCTTGACTTTTTAATGATTGCCATTCTAACTGGTGTAAGATGGTATCTCATTGTGGCTTTGATTTGCATTTCTCTGATGGCCAGTGATGATGAGCATTTTTTCATGTGTCTGTTGGCTGTGTGAATGTTGAGAAGTGTCTATTCATATCCTTTGCCCACTTTTTGATGGGGTTGTTTTTTTCTTGTAAATTTGTTTGAGTTCTTTATAGGTTCTGGATATTAGCCCTTTGTCAGATGAGTAGATTGCAAAAATCTTCTCCCATTCTGTAGGTTGCCTGTTCACTCTGATGGTAGTTTCTTTTGCTGTGCGGAAGCTCTTTAGTTTAATTAGATCCCATTTGTCAATTTTGGCTTTTGTTGCCGTTGCTTTTGGTGTTTTAGACATGAAGTCCTTGCCCATGCCTGTGTCCTGAATGGTCTTACCTAGGTTTTCTTCTATAGTTTTTATGGTCTTAGGTCTAACATTTAAGTCTCTAATCCATCTTGAATTAATTTTTGTATAAGGAGTAAGGAAAGGATCCAGTTTCAGCTTTCTACTTATGGCTAGCCAATTTTCCCAGCACCATTTATTAAATAAGAAATCCTTTCCCCATTTCTTGTTTTTGTCAGGTTTGTCGAAGATCAGATGGCTATAGATGTATGGTGTTACTTCTGAGGACTCTGTTCTGTTCCATTGGTCTATATCTCTGATTTGGTACCAGTACCATGCTGTTTTGGTTACTGTAGCCTTGTAGTATACTTTGAAGTCAGGTAGTGTGATGCCTCCAGCTTTGTTCTTTTGACTTAGGATTGTCTTGGCAATGCAGGCTCTTTTTTGGTTCCATATGAACTTTAAAGCAGTTTTTTCCAATTCTGTGAAGAAAGTCATTGGTAGCTTGATGGGGATGGCATTGAATCTATAAATTACCTTGGGTAGTATGGCCATTTTCACGATATTGATTCTTCCTATCCATGAGCATGGTATATTCTTCCATTTGTTTGTGTCTTCTTTTATCTCACTGAGCAGTGGTTTGTAGTTCTCCTTGAAGAGATCCTTTACATCCCTTGTAAGTTGGATTCCTAGGTATTTTATTCTCTTTGAAGCTATTGTGATTGGGAGTTCATTCATGATATGGCTCTCTATCTGTTACTGGTTTATAAGAATGCTTGTGATTTTTGCACATTAATTTTGTATCCTGAGACTTTGCTGAAGTTGCTTATCAGCTTAAGGAGATTTTTGGCCTGAGACGATGGGGTTTTCTAAATGTACAGTCATGTCATCTGCAAACAGGGACAATTTGACTTCTTCTTTTCCTAACTGAATACCCTTTGTTTCTTTCTCTTGCCTGATTGCCCTAGCCAGAACTTCCAACACTATGTTGAATAGGAGTGGTGAGAGATGGCATCCCTATCTTGTGCCAGTTTTCAAAGGGAATGCTTCCAGTTTTTGCCCATTCAGCATGATATTGGCTGTGGGTTTGTCATCAATAGCTCTTATTATTTTGAGATACGTCCCATCAATACCAAATGAGAGTTTTTAGCATGAAGGACTGTTGAATTTTGTCCAAGGCCTTTTCTGCATCTATTGAGATAATCATGTGGTTTTTGTCTGTGATTCTGTTTATATGCTGGATTACATTTATTGCTTTGCGTATGTTGAGCCAGCCTTGCATCCCAGGGATGAAGCCCACTTGATCATGGTGGATAAGCTTTTTGATGTGCTGCTGGATTTGGTTTGCCAGTATTTTATTGAGGATTTTTGCATCAATGTTCATCAGGGATATTGGTCTAAAATTCTCTTTTTTTGTTGTGTCTCTGCCAGGCTTTGGTATCAGGATGATGTTGGCCTCATAAAATGAGTAAGGGAGGATTCCCTCCTTTTCTATTGATTGGAATAGTTTCAGAAGGAATGATACCAGCTCCTCCTTGTACCTCTGGTAGAACTCGGCTGTGAATCCATCTGGTCCTGGACTTTTTTTGGTTGGTAGGCTATTAATTATTGCCTCAATTTCAGAGCCTGCTGTTGGTCTATTTAGGGATTCAACTTCTTCCTGGTTTAGTCTTGGGAGAGTGTAAGTGTCCAGGAATTTATCCATTTCTTCTAGGTTTTCTAGTTTATTTGCGTAGAGGTGTTTATAGTATTCTCTGATGGTAGTTTGTATTTCTGTGGGATCGGTGGTGATATCCCCTTTATCATTTTTTATTGCGTCTATTTAATTCTTCTCTCTTTTCTTCTTTATTAGTCTTGCGCTCTATCAATTTTGTTGATCGTTTCAAAAAACCAGCTCGTGGATTCATTGATTTTTTGGAGGGTTTTTTGTGTCTCTATCTCCTTCAGTTCTGCTCTGATCTTAGTTAATTCTTTCTTCTACTAGCTTTTGAATGTGTTTGCTCTTGCTTCTATAGTTCTTTTAATTGTGATGTTAGGGTGTCAGTTTTAGATCTTTCCTGCTTACTCTTGTGGGCATTTAGTGCTATAAATTTCCCTCTAAACACTGCTTTAAATGTTTCCCAGAGATTCTGGTATGTTGTATCTTTGTTCTCATTGGTTTCAAAGAATATCTTTATTTCTGCCTTCATTTCGTTATGTACCCACTAGTCATTCAGGAGCAGGTTGTTCAGTTTCCATGTAGTTGAGTGGTTTTGATTGAGTTTCTTAGTCCTGAGTTCTAGTTTGATTGCACTGTCGTCTGAGAGACAGTTTGTTATAATTTCTGTTCTTTTACTTTTGCTGAGGAGTGCTTTACTTCCAACTATGTGGTCAATTTTGGAATAAGTGTGATGTAGTGCTGAAAAGAATGTATATTCTGTTGATTTAGGGTGGAGAGTTCTGTAGATGTCTATTAGGTCTGCTTGGTGCAGAGTTGTGTTCAATTCCTGGATATCCTTGTTAACTTTCTGTCTCATTGATTTGTCTAATGTTAACAGTGGGGCATTAAAGTCTCCCATTATTATTGTATGGGAGTCTAAGTCTCTTTGTAAGTCTCTAAGGACTTGTTTTATGAATCTGGGTTCTCCTGTATTTGGTGCATATATATTTAGGATAGTTAGCTCTTCCTGATGAATTGATCCCTTTACCATTATGTAATGGCCTTCTTTGTCTCTTTTGATGTTTGATGATTTAAAGTCTGTTTTATCAGAGACTCAGATTGCAACCCCTGCTTTTTTTTTTTTGTTTTCCATTTGCTTGGTAGATCTTCCTCCATCCCGTTATTTTGAGCCTGTGTGTGTCTCTGCATGTGAGATGGGTCTCCTGAATACAGCAAACTGATGGGTCTTGACTCTTTATCCAATTTGCCAGTCTATGTCTTTTGATTGGACCATTTAGTCCATTTACATTTAAGGTTAATATTGTTATGTGTGAACTTGATCCTGTCATTATGATATTAGGTGGTTATTTTGCTCGTTAGTTGATACAGTTTCTATCTAGCATTGATGGTCTTTACATTTTGGCATGTTTTTGCAATGGTTGGTATCAGTTGTTCCTTTCCATGTTTAGTGCTTCCTTTAGGATCTCTTGTAGGGCAGGCCTGGTGGTGACAGAATCTCTAAGCATTTGCTTGTCTGTGAAGGATTTTATTTCTCCTTCACTTATGAAACTTAGTTTAACTAGATATGAAATTCTGGGTTGAAAATTCTTTAAGAATGTTGAATATTGGCCCCCACTCTCTTCTGGCTTGTAGAGTTTCTGCCGAGAAATCTACTGTTAGTCTGATGGGCTTCCCTTTGTGTGTAACCTGACCTTTCTCTCTGGCTGCCCTTAACATTTTTTCCGTCATTTCAACTTTGTTGAATCTGGCAGTTATGTGTCTTGGAGTTGTTCTTCTCGAGGAGTATCTTTTGTGACGTTCTCTGTATTTCCTGAATTTGAATGTTGGCTTGCCTTGCTAGGTTGGGGAAGTTCTCCTGGATGATATCCTGCAGAGTGTTTTCCAACTTGGTTCCATTTTCCACATCACTTTCAAGCATACCAATCAGACGTAGATTTGGTCTTTTCACATAATCCCATATTTCTTGGAGGCTTTGTTCATTTCTTTTTACTCTTTTTTCACTGCATTTCTCTTCTCGCTTCATTTCATTCATTTGATCTTCAATCACTGATACTCTTTCTTCCAGTTGATCAAGTCGGTTACTGAAGCTTGTGCATTTGTCACGTAGTTCTCGTGTCATGGTTTTCATCTCTATCAGTTCATTTATGGTCTTCTCTGCATTGATTATTCTAGTTATCCATTCTTCCATTCTTTTTTCAAGGTTTTTAGTTTCTTTGCACTGGGTACGTAGTTCCTCCTTTAGCTCTGAGAAGTTTGATTGACTGAAGCCTTCTTCTCTCAATTCGTCAAAGTCATTCTCTGTCCAGCTTTGTTCCGTTGCTGGCGATTAGCTGCGTTCCTTTGGAGGGGGAGATGCGCTCTGATTTTTTGAATTTCTAGCTTTTCTGCCCTGCTTTTTCCCCATCTTTGTGGTTTTATCTGCCTTTGGTCTTTGATGATGGTGACTTACTGATGGGGTTTTGGTGTAGGTGTCCTTTCTGTTTGTTAGGTTTCCTTCTAACAGTCAGGACCCTCAGCTGCAGGTCTGTTGGAGTTTGCTTGAGGTCCACTCCAGACCCTGTTTGCCTGGGTATCAACAGCGGAGGTGCTATGTCATATTTTTAATAAGGGACTTGACTACCAGAGGATTGCTTGAGCCCAGGAGTTGAAGACTAGCCTGAGTAGTATAGTGAGACCCCATTTCACTCACATGCAAAACTATGTGTACAAGGTTCTTGCATCCTCAGAGAGACCCAGGACCAATCCTCAGTAGATACTGAGGGGACAGCTATATTTCTAATTCATTTTTTTTTTTTTTTTTTTTTTTTAAGACGGAGTCTCGCTCTGTCGCCCAGGCTGGAGTGCAGTGGCGCAATCTCGGCTCACTGCAAGCTCCGCCTCCCGGGTTCACGCCATTCTCCTGCCTCAGCCTCCCGAGTAGCTGGGACTACAGGCGCCCGCCCCTGCGCCCGGCTAATTTTTTCTATTTTTAGTAGAGATGGGGTTTCACCATGGTCTCGATCTCCTGACCTTGTGATCCGCCCACCTCGGCCTCCCAAAGTGCTGGGATTACAGGCGTGAGCCACCACGTTACTTCTGTATTTAAAATGCTTTGCAAAAATTAGCCGGGTGTGGTGGCAAACACCTGTAATCTCAGCTACTTGGGAGGCTGAGGCAGGAGAATTGCACAAACCCAGGAGGCAGAGACTGCAGTGAGTTGAGATTGCACCACTGCACTCCAGCCTTGTCGACACAGCGAGACCCTCTATAAAAATAAAATGCTCTGTAACTGTCCTGAAAGGTTTGTGGAATAATTATTTTTTACTGAAAAACTTAACTTTAATCAGTAGATTGAAATTGTGCTGCCGGACAGACTGTATGTTCTAATTTTAAACTTTATGTTCACTGGCAACAATTAGAATGACTATTACTGGATTAATATGAAAGTGAGGACGATTGGAAGGTGAGGCGGTCCCGGTGTTCTCACGTCCCAGGTGATTGTGAAGTGCTGACCAGTTGCCACTGGACATAATTGAAACACAATAGGAAAATTGCAGCAAACTCTTCAGGACAAGGTTTTCAAAACAAGTTGCAATCTTGGCAGAACTGGACAAAGAGAAAAGAAAACTACTTATGCAGAACCAGTCTTCAACAAATCATCCTGGAGCTAGCATTGCACTCTCGAGACCCTCTTTTAAGGACTTCCAGGATCACGCTGAGCAGCAGTATATTGCAGCCCAGCAGAAGGCAGCTTTGCAGCATGCTCATGCACATTCATTTGGATACTTCATAATTCAAGACTCTGCATTTGGGAACCTGACTGTTCCTGTTTACCTCGCCTTGATCCAGAATGAAGAAAATATTTGTGATGGAAAAGTGATTTTGTAATATCAAATGCCAAAGCTACTATCATTCAGTGCTAGATGAACTGTGACTTTAAGAATTTTGGTGAACTTTGATGTTTTTTGTTTGTTAAAGGAGTGTGCAAGTGAAAGCGGAAAGAAGGGTAACCAGGATGATGAGAGCTGTGGAAGCTGTATCGTCCAAGGAATTGATTATGTACCATGACTGTTACTCTTTGTAATGCTGTTTTAACTCTCAATCATGCTCTGAATTGGATAGTCACAAAAACATTCCCCAACCCCTAGCAAGTTTGACTGAATATATCATGCCCACAGTAGATTTTCAAGAATCATTTATAGTACTTAACTTTAAAGAAAGAAGATTACTTTTTAAAAATGAACCAGTAGGCTTAAATCAGTTACATCCATATTTGCTGTTTATAGGATTGGTGTCAGTGTCCCTTTTGAGTTTACAGTCAACCTGTATCATCCTGAAATATTCTTTGTGAACTCATAACTACTTCCCCCTTTCTCATTTTAAAACAAACCCCAAGAATAAATCACTAACCAGTCTTAACCATCTTCTATAAACATATTCCCTTATAAATGATGTGACTAAATGCAATTAAAAATAATAGAAAAAAAAGGAAAGTGAGAATAGGAGATTGTAATATCCATTTTAACTGAGCGATCTTTTCAGAAGATATAAAATGAAATTATTTTATAACATTTAAAAGGATTTTCAAGTTTTATATTTTTGTCTATGTGCTGCTTTATAGACTAAGAAGGGGACAGCACAAATATTATAAATATTTCAAGGATATTATATAAAGCAGTAAAATTATTGAACATTATATTAGTTTGCTAGGGCTGCTATAACAAAGTACCACACGCTAGGTGGCTTAAACAGTAGAAATTTGTTGTCTCAGTTCTGAAGATTAGAAGTCTGAAGTCAAGGTATCTCCAAATACAGTCACAGTCTGAGCATGGTGGCTCATGCCTGTAATCCTAGCACTTTGGAAGGCTGAGCAGGGGGATTGCGTGAGCCCACGCGTTCAAGACCACCCTGGGCAACATAGTGAGACCTAATCTGTACTAAAAATCAGAAAAATTAGCTAGACATGGTAGCGTGCACCTGTAGTCCCCGCTACTTGAAGGCTGAGGTGGGAGGATTGCGTGAGCCTGGGAGTTTGAGGCTGCAGTGACCTATGATCATGCCACTGCACTACTGTCTGGGTGACAGAGTGAAACTGCGTCTCAAAACAAAACACACATAGTCGTGTTCTGAGGTACTAAGCACAGTGTGGGAGCAGGTGGGGGGCAAAATTTAACCCATAAAAAAGTCATCCAAGTTTTTTACTACCTGATTTTACTGCCTAATATTCTCTCTTCTACTGTAGATAATATATATATGAGATTTCTTTAGAGAAATAAAACATCAGTAGATTTCTTAAAGCATTGATAATAATCTCTGCAGGTATTTTGCTATAGAAAAAATAAAAAAATTGGAATTGCTTTGTTTATGAATTACCAAGATGGTTATGATTTGTAAAGCTTATATCAAAAAAGGGAATATCTATTTTGTTTTCAAATTCAGAATTTGAATTTTGTTATTTTGGTTTTAGAGTAGCAGTATTATAACTTACTGCCTTTGAATCAAATTGTCCATGGTTAAATTCCCAATGCTTTCTTTTTTTTTTTTTTTTTTTTTCTACTTCCATGATTTTGGGCAGGTTACTTAAGCTTCCTGAGACTTAATAACAGGTTTGTTATGGTTTATAAAAGATAATCTGGGGGAAGTACCTGCCCCATAGTGATCAATCAGGATATGATCATAATTATTGCCAACATGATTATTTGCCAACATCTTAAAGATGATAGCCAAATTATTCAATGAATTGAATAAGTTAATCTGAGGCTCACATACTGATTGGAGTTCTTTTTTCCTTAAGGGAGCTTCACTATTCAGAATGTTTTTCCACAGTCTGATGGTGATAGTTCCAAAGTGAAGGTTAAAGTTCGTGTTAACATCCATGGAATCTTCAGTGTGGCTAGCGCATCAGTAATTGAGAAGCAAAATTTGGAAGGGGATCACAGTGATGCTCCAATGGAGACAGAAACTTCATTTAAAAATGAAAACAAAGATAATATGGTATGTAGAAATTCTTTCTCAATGTTCTTGTAATAGATAGTATATATGGTATATCTTAATCGTAATTGGGACTTTAATAGTTGAATACATTACTCTCTGAGGTTTTGCTTTGATTTTCTGCTGTGGGAATCAGTGTAAAGTCTTTTGATAAAAGCATTAAGGAATACTATTTTCAATGCTTTACATCTTTCACGTTGTAATATACTTTTTAAGAGTTTGGTGCATCTTTCATAGTATTACATGGAGCGTGTGAATCTGGAGTTCTTTCCTACGTTCTTAACTTCCATTAAAACATGTATTTTATTATGGCTAGATTTTTAGCTTACAGATAAACCACTTCAGAATGATAAATTTTGAACTATACATTCTTTTTAGATTGAAAATACATGCTTAATAAAGAATGTTTCAGGGTTTATTTGGGGGACATCTGAGACAGTTAAACAGAGGAATGTGCTGTACATTCAGTAATGTTAAAGTACAGATTTTTAAATTTTTTCTTTATTAAAGAGTGACACTGAATTTACTGTGGGGATATTATAGATAAAGGAATCTTAGGAGAACTTTATTGTATTTAATTACACAACGTTTTCATCTTTTTATGTGCGCTCCTCATGAATTACTTTTGTGCATTATTTTTAATGGCATTTGTTAATTACAATTGGAAATCTGCCCTAGATTTTCTTTTGTCCTATTTTAAGACAGTTTCTCCCTTTTTTTAAGGTTGCTTTTTGTTTTTATTAATAATTACTATGCATCTTTCTTCCAAATTGATCAGAATTCAACCACTAGCCCTTTAAACTACTTCATTTAAGGACTATGGTTTTTTCTTTCACTCTTTCCATGTATCATTTTGTAATCGCTTTCTTATTTGAATTGAGGAAGAGGAAATGTCTTTATCTGTTAGTGAAGATAGTTTTTCATAAATTAACACAAGGGTGAAAAGTTAATATTTCAAATTATAATCCACAATAACTTAGATATGTAAATTTAATCCATTAAAATTTATTTTTACTGAAATTGGAAGTGCTTTGTATGCCTTCTAAGACCAGGTGTTTATAATCATTTATCTTTGTGTTTTTTTGGTTTTTTTTTTTTGAGACAGAATCTCGCTCTGTCGCCCAGGCTGGAGTGCTGTGACACGATCGGCCCACTGCAACCTCTGCCTCATGGGTTCAAGCGATTCTCCTGCCTCAGACTCCCAAGTAGCTGGGACTACAGGCATGTGCCACCACACCTGGCTAATTTTTTTGTATTTTTAGTGGAGACGGGGTTTCACTGTGTTTGCCAGGATGGTCTCGATCTCCTGACCTCGTGATCCACCCACCTCAGCCTCCCAAAGTGCTGGGGGTATAGGCGTGAGCCACCGCACCCGGCTCGTTTATCTTTTTTTAAGTATTTCTGCTGAAACCTTTAATTTTCTTTATATAATATTAGTGAATCCTAAGAACTGAAAATACAACAAGAATAGTATGGCACCCATCTTGTACTTCCCCTGGCATTTCTTATTTGCTGCTTCTGTTTGTGAGCTGGAAATTCAATTAACCAAACTTTAAAGGATGATTTCTGTATGTGAACTAAGTGGGTTCACATGTGAATAAAGTGCATGGATTTATGACCTCTGCTTTGGTTACTCAGAGACTTACCTGCTTATGATAGTTTTTGGCTTGCTAGAACATTTGCAGGCAGTTGAGGTTCCCATACAAGGACTTTCTGGATAGGTGATGTGTTCCTTAATATTTCTTTTACAATGTATGTAATCAAAAGAAAAAGGTAACTAACACAGATCATATACTTGTCATTGTTGGTGAGCACATTCATGTATTTTTTTTTTTTTTTTTTTGAGCCACCATGTCCAGCCTAAATCTTTTAAATCCCTACCACAGCTAATATAATAAATATTGAATAAATTGTAATTTATTTTCTTTTCCTTGCTAATAAAAGTGATGATGCTGAATACACTGTGTTGAAAATATTCTGTAGACTTTTTTCTTTTTTTCTTTTTTGTTTTTTTGAGACGGAGTCTCACTCTGTCGCCCAGGGTGGAGTGCAGTGGTGCAATCTCGGCTCATTGCAACCTCCACCTCCCAGGTTCAAGCAGTTCTCCTGCCTCACCCTTCTAGTAGCTGGGATTACAGGCACACACCACCACGCCTGGCTAATTTTTGTATTTTTAGTAGAGATGGGATTTCACCATGTTGGTCAGGCTGGTCTCAAATTCCTGACCTTGTGATCCGCCAGCCTCTACCCCCCACAGTGCTGGGATTACAGGTGTGAACCACCACGCCCGGCCTGTGCACTTTCTTAATGGTTCTCTCTAGGATTTTTGTCTTTAATTCTGTATTTGGAAGTTTAAAGACTTAAATACCATTATAAAGTAGTCTCCCCTTCCCCTCAAAAAAGTAAACCAATTCAAAGACTCTGGAAGCTAATTGTTTAAATTTCAAGGGGTGGGGAATAATAAGATAATAAGTTCTTCTTTTTACTCTATCCTAGTTGATGGTATTGCTGGCTCCGAGGTAGATAAAGAGGCCCAGACATAAACCAGTGAACATCAGCAGGAGCCTTTTTTTTCCTATGAGGGTCAGTTTGTGAAAGATTATTTTATATGTGTTATTTTCTAATTCAAAATTAAAATAGCATTGATTTTCCTGAAAAATCACAGTAGAGCTTGCTGACTTCAATATAATGATGTGTGAGAAAATTGACCCCTCTCTTGTAGGTATAATTTAATACAGGGGCATATTAAATTACCACGTCAAGCCCTGGGTACTTACTAAGAAATTACCACATCAGGCTCCAGGTACTTACTAAAAAATTACTACATCAAGCCCCGGGTACTTTGGTTTGTGCCTATAGTTACAGCTACTCAGGACGCTGGGGCCAGAGTTTGAGTCCATCCTGGACAACACAGTCCTCAAAAAAAAGAAAAATTATCACATCTTAAAACTATATCACAAAACCCAGGGATCAAAGAAACTATATGCTATTCATCTTACTAATGTACCACAGTTTAACTGTTTCCCAATTGTTGACCATTTGGGTTCTTTATCTACTTCTATTTATTTGTTTAATTCAAAATATTTGATTATGTGTAGCCAGGACTCTTCTGTGCACTAGGGATACAGTGATTAAACAAGATTGAAAAGGTTGCCACCCATCTGTAACCTACAGTCTAGTGGGAGAGGACAGGCATGAAGCAAAAAGATAGCATATAAACATAAAGGAAATGGAATGTGTAGTGGGAATTACGTGATAGTGATGAGGAAACCACTTAGAAAGAAACAGGTAAGCTAGTCTGAAGGATGCAAAAGGCAGTTTAAGGGTAAGGAGTAGGTAGATAGTTGTCCGGGCAGAGTGAATAACAAATAGAAAGGTACTGAGACAGGAAGGCCTTCATTTTTGTTGTTGTAACAAATAGAAGAGTTGTTGGTGTATAGGATATAGGTGTGGAGAATGGGGGAATAGCCGGAAAAAAAAAAGTGAAATTGAGAGGGCAAATCAAGCGACAAATCGGGTAAAACCTTATAGTTCATGATAGTATCTAGATTTGTTTCTTAAGTGCTTTATGTTTATTTAACAAATAGCTGTGAGTACCTAAAATGTATGCTTGGCCATAGCAGCAAACAGAAAGATGGTTTCAACTCTCATGGAGTTTAAAATCTGTCAGGGAAGCCAGAGTCTAGAGGCACTTCCATTAAATTATCCCACTATTGATAATATTTCTATAAACATTTTTAAATCATTTCAAAGAATTAAGTTTATTAGCATTTCATATCCATTTTAAGATGTGTAATTTTCTGCTTTTAAATGTATCTTAATGAGTCTTGCAAATGATAACATCTTATATTTGCTGTTGACCATCACAATAGTCATGAGATACTTCTCATCACCTGTGTGTCTGTTAACTCGGTTGAAATTCCTAGTGGCATGACTAGGTAGTTGGCAACCTCTTGACATTTTAGTGAACAAACCATTTAAGGAGCATTCAAGGAAGGAATATGAGTCCTGGTTGTTCGAAAACAGGTTGTGATAAAGATACAGTCATAAGTCTTGTAGAATAGGTATTAGTGACTTATAAGAAAACACTAGAGACCATATTAGAGCAACTTTTAAACAAATGCTGGGTCATTTATACTCCTGATGACACATAGAATGATAGTGTATAGAAATATACATTAACAGCTGGATTAAGTGATTCAGAAGAGTTGGATTCTGAATGTGAAGAAATTTTAGAAATAACTACTTAATCTGGTTTATTTTCCTTTTCTCTATGAGAGATACAAATATATAAACAATAGAAGAGCTCTTTCAATAAATATAAAAATTCTAAGTGATAAGGCATTGTGACCTTTAGCATTTTTTTCTGAGTAATACAAAAGTTAGAGTTAATAACTCAACACTTTATCACTTTTTTCACTTATCTTACCTATCAACAGGGTTGGGGAGGTTGTAAGGTGGGGGAGGGCAGTTGAAATATCAGAAATAATTGATTTCTTTTTTCTTTTTTTTGAGACGAAGTCTTGCTCTGTCACCCAGGCTGGAGTGCAGTGGCACGATCTCAGCTCACTGTAACCTCCACCTCCCAGGTTCAAGCAATTCTCCTGCCTCAGCCTCCTGAGTAGCTGGGATTACAGGCACACACCACCACGCCCGGCTAATTTTTGTATTTTTAGTATTTTGTATTTTTAGTAGGGGTTTCACCATGTTGGTCAGGCTGGTCTCAAACTCCTGACCTTGTGATCCGCCTGCCTCAGCCTCCCAAAGAATAATTGACCTTTTAACTACAAAAAAAAAAAAAAAAAAAAATTAGCTCCTCTTTGGCAGAAATAAACTTTTATTCAAGATAGCTTTCTGGGTATTACAGATTTGCTTAATTCTAGATGTAGTTGAAGACCTAAATTATGCTGATTCCTACATTTCAAGCTTTCTTCAGGAGGATGGTGACAGATAGGATTAAGAAGGTGACCAAAAGGCCGGGCGCGGTGGCTCAAGCCTGTAATCCCAGCACTTTGGGAGGCCAAGACGGGCAGATCACGAGGTCAGGAGATCGAGACCATCCTGGCTAACACGGTGCACGGTGAAACCCCGTCTCTACTAAAAAAAATGCAAAAAACTAGCCGGGCGAGGTGGCAGGCGCCTGTAGTCCCAGCTACTCGGGAGGCTGAGGCAGGAGAATGGCGTAAACCTGGGAGGCGGAGCTTGCAGTGAGCTGAGATCCGGCCACTGCACTCCAGCCTGGGCGACAGAGTGAGGCTCCGTCTCAAAAAAAAAAAAGAAGGTGACCAAAAAAATCTATTATATATATGGGATTATTTGCCAAGTGGAGAGTTCATTTTGGAGATTTTATTGGTAGAAAGTTTGGTTTTTAGACATAAAAAGAAAAAAATCTTAAAAGTGTACCTTTTAATAATTTAGAAACACCCACTTTGAGTTTTGATTAATTTGATTAATTTTCATTAATTTATATCAAAACTCAGAGTGGGTATTTCTAATTATTTTACATTTTACAATTTAAAGATATGGTATTGTATTTGTGTAATTCATAGATTTTGTATCTTTTTCATTTTATTTTCTTGTGTTATTTATAAACATTTTTCATATCAAGTTGAATGTTCTCTTTTTTATTTATTTTTATTATAACTTTAAGTTCTGGGATATATGTGCAGAACATGCGGATTTGTTACATAGGTATACACGTGCCATGGTGCTTTGCTGCACCTGTCAACCCGTCATCTACATTAGGTATATCTCCTAATGCTATCCCTCCCCTAGCCCCCAACCCTTGAGTGTTCTCTTTTTTTTGTAAGCTTTTGTGAATCTTTATTTGTAAATTTGAATTGAGAACAATTTTCCATGTATTTTGCAATTACTTAGCCATAGACAAATCAAACAAGATTTATCCCATAGCATCAAATAGATCTTTCCACTTTACTTACCTGTTAATCTGTTTATTTGTAGCAATTCTCGTTTGAAAAATGAGCTTCTACTTAACTGTTTCTACATTTTACATTTCAAAACAAGCTTGAACTCTTAAGATGCAGTTTACATTTTTAAAACAAAAAAAAAGACACTGCATATATTATCAGTTATGTATTTTCTTTCTAGGATAAAATGCAGGTTGACCAAGAAGAAGGAGGGCAACAAAAATGTCATGCAGAACACACCCCAGAAGAGGAAATTGATCATACAGGAGCCAAAACAAAGGTTCGGTTTACTTTTTCTATAGTTGTGTCTTTTTGAAATTTATATTTTGAATTACTGTATTTTATAATGCTTTCTTTTAATGCACTTGATATTTTTGATTTTAGAACTGTGAGAAAGTATAGAAAGCTGATAGCCGGAATAAGTATACTTTAATGATTTATTAAGAGTTGTGTTTTTAAAAAATGAACCCTAACAACATCAGCAAAATTACCTTTTTTGGTAGGAAAAAAGATACATTTTTCATCAACTTTTTCTTTGGTAGGAAAAAAGATACATTTTTCATTAACTTTTTTTTTTCATCTCATTTGAACACATGTACACATAGAGGGGAACAACAAACATTGATGCTTAGTGGAGGGTGGAGGGTGGAGGGTGGAAGGGAGGGAGAGGATCCCTCCCCTTAACGGGTACTAGGCTTAATACCTGGGTGGTGAAATAATGTGTACAACAAGCCCCTGTGACATGAGTTTACCTATATAACCTGCACGTGTGCCCTTGAACTTATTTAAAAAAAAAAAAAAAAAAAAACTTTTATCAAAGAAACGAACAATAAAATTGCCTAAATTCTTTACCTTATTTCCTTAATTCATTATTTCTCATGCTTCACCAATAACTGCATTGTATTTCTTTTTTTTTTTTTTTTTTTTTTTTTTTTGAGACGGAGTCTCGCTGTGTGGCCCAGGCTGGAGTGCAGTGGCCTGATCTCGGCTCACTGCAAGCTCCACCTCCCGGGTTCACGCCATTCTCCCGCCTCAGCCTCCGAGTAGCTGGGACTACAGGCGCCCGCCACCACGCCCGACTAGTTTTTTGTATTTTTAGTAGAGACGGGGTTTCACCGTGTTAGCCAGGATGGTCTCGATCTCCTGACCTCGTGATCCACCCACCTCGGCCTCCCAAAGTGCTGGGATTACAGGCTTGAGCCACCGCACCCGGCCAACTGCATTGTATTTCTAAAGTATGAATACATAAGTTAAAATTTTAACTTTAAGTGAAAAAAATCGTTTCAGAAAAATATGAGATGGAACAAGCTATATGAGGAAAACTTATATTAGCTGTACTCTGTATCTCAGAATTAACCACTCTAAGTATATCATAAAATATTTTTCTATGTGCAAAAAATAATACTTTCAGAAATAAAATGTTAAAGGATAAATGATTTATTGAGAGTAATTATTTTTCTAAGACAGCGATTGCCAATAAGACAGAAGGGAGAGACCTTGCCCCAGTCACCCAGATGAATGTGGTTATAACTCTTAAGCTGTCATCTTCAACAGATTTTTCTAACCTGCATAGAGTTTAATCTATGCAGGTTAGCCAAATAGATTCATTTCTCAGAGATTATAAAAATTTAATTTTAAATCTTAGATTCTAAAGTTATTTAAAACCTGGAAACTTTTTTTCTGGCATTTTTCAAAATTTTAATTGTTGAACAGCTTTATTGAGATTTAGTTTACATATTCAATTCATCCAATTAGATGTACAGTTTTTAGTATATTCAGTTGTGCAACCATCATCACAATTTTAGAACATTTTCATCATCCCAAAGAGAGGCCTTGTATCTATTAACAGTGACTTCCCATTTCCCTTCAACCCTCTCCCTGCCAGCCATAGGGAATAGGCAATAGATTTGCCTATTGTGAACATTTCATATACATATAGTTATACAGTATGTGCTTATTTGTGACTGGCTTCTTTCACCAAACATAATGTTTTCAAGGTTCATCCAGGTTGTAGGAAATATCACTATTCCTTTTTATGGCTGAATAATATGACATTGTATGAATACATACTACATTTTATTTAGCCATCTATCAATTGATAGACATTTGGGTTATTTTCACTTTTTTACTATTATGAATAATGCTGTTATGAACAATCATGTACAAGTTTTGCAGGGGTGTGTATTTTCATTTTTCTTGGGCATATACCTAGGAATGGAATTGCTGGGTCATAATTGTTCAACATTTTTGTTAACATTGTTTTGTTAATATTGTCATCTTTAACATTTTGAGGAACTTCCCAACGGTTTTCCAGAATGGCTGCAACATTTTACAATCCTGCAAACAATGTATGAGAGGTTGCAGTTTCCCCACATCCTCACCAACACTTATTTTTTTTTTTTTTTTTTATAGCCACCGTAATGGGTGAGAAGTAGCTACTCATTTTAGTTTTGCTTTGCATTTCCAACCCAATATTTTAATATAGAAACTAGGATTTAACATACCCAGACTACAAAATACCATCAGTCTTAAGGTAGTACTTTAAAATAAGTATAACAGATCACAATCGTTTTGATTTTACTTTCTGTTTTACCTCTTAAATCTATTTTTAAGCTAATTTTAGAAATTTATACTTCTCTTTCGGATTTGCAGTCAGCTGTCTCAGACAAACAAGACCGATTAAATCAGACACTTAAAAAAGGAAAAGTCAAAAGTATTGATCTACCGATCCAGAGTAGCCTATGTAGACAACTGGGCCAAGATCTTCTCAACAGCTACATTGAAAATGAAGTATGTAAATCTGAGTTGATGTTGAAATAGGTGGTAATTTATTCCGATATTTTGTAGAAGTCAATGATTATCTCCAAAATTTAGGGCACTAGTTTATAACTCCTAAGGAATTATATTAAGTAAATTACTAAACTGCTTTATTTTTTACAAAATACTGAGCTGTATTAATGCCTTATGTACCGTGTAGCTTTCATCTTAGTTGCGTGAAAAACATGTATTGCCTCCTTTATAGGGAAAGACTTCTGAAATTGATTCTTCCTTTTATCCTGTCTTTAACAATGACACCCAGCAGACAACATATGGGGAAATATTAGCTGTTCCCCTCTTCTCCTGCGTTGTCCTTAAAGATTATATCTCTATTCAAAATGTTTTCTGACATCCATTAAATTTTTTTTTTAAATCTTTGTCATTCTTGACATTTTCTTACATGTTCTTTTCTATTTACATGTTTAAGTTACAGTCTCTAGAGGAAATGAGTGTTGTTTCTTTACCAGTATCTGTGTAAGAAGTAATTTATATTTTGTAACTTTGCATTTAAGTGGTAGTTCCTAATTTTTACAAGCTTGGCCTGCATTAAAAGGTCAGTCTTCTGACTTTACAATGCTTGCTTTTGTAGTACCTACCTATATCATCTATTCATTAATTGTTAACAGCTGCATTTTATGTGAAGCAAGCATTCCTGGAGATCCTGAATAATTTGGAATTTGTGTGTCTTGAGAAAAACTTTCCCAAAGGAATGAATTGTAGGGAAGCACGGTTATAGCAAATTTTGTATATAAAATGAGATTTTCTTAACTTTTGAATATCTCATTTTCAGTTCACAAATATGAATACATGGTAGTTGATAAAGGGATTCTTATGTTTACATGTGTTTTTATTAAAGTGAAAATTTTGCTCAAGTATTATAATCTTCAGGTTATTTCTTTGCTTTTGTTCATCATAAACTAACATCTATAAATACTTTTTATTTATACCCTGAAACCTATGAAGTGTAGGTTTTGTTAGAGAACTACATTTTACAGGTGAGGAAACTGAGACACAAGTAGATTAAATAACCCAGGATCAGAAATACCCTTTAGATTTGGATCCAGGTGATTGTTCTCCAAAGCTCAATATCATAACAGCTATACCATATCCACCCCCACAAGGCTTTTATTCAGTACCAGTTATGTGTCAAACATTTAACTAAATATTTGACATGAATTCTCTCAACCTTATTAGCAGCCCTATGAGTTAGATGGAATTATGCCATCTGTTTTAGGATAAGATAACTTATGTTTAAATGATTTTTCTGCTATCTCAAGATAGTAAATAGGGAACCTAGGATTTTAACCTGAGTATGTAGAATGACATAGGTTATGTTTTCTTTTGTTTTTTAACAGCTTTATTGAGATACATGTACATATCATAACCCATTTAAAGTATACAATCCAGTGGTTTTTGGTATACTACATTAAATTTTTACATGAAATTTGCTATTATAACCATTTTTAAGTGTGTAATTCAATGACTTTAATTACATTCACTGTATTGTGCATCCATCACCACTGTCTGTTTTCAAAACAATTCCATCACCCCAAACGTAAACTCTATAATAACTTGCTTTCCTCCCTTCTCCCAGTCCCCTACTTTCTGTCTTTGTGAATTGCCTAGTTATCAATAGATAAGAATCATGTTAAGTGGGATTATACAATGCGTGTCCTTTTGTGTCTGGCTTATTTGGCATAATGACTTCAAGATTCACCTTGTTTCAGCACGTATCATAACTTCATTTCTTCTTAAAATGAAATAAAATACTACATTGCGTTTATATACTTTTTTTATTCGTTCATCTATTAGTGTGCATTTGGGTTGTTTTTACTTTTTGGCTATTGTGAGTAATGCTGCAGTGAACATTGACATACAAATATCTGTTCAAGTCTCTGCTTTCATTTTTTTTGTGGGTGTATCTAGGAGTGAAATTGAAATTCTGCACTTAGCATTTTGAGGGACAGCCAAAACATTTTCCATAGTGGCTGCAGCATTTTACATTCCTCTCAGCAGTGTACAAGGGTTTCACTTTCTCCACATCCTCATGAATACTTATTTTTTTATTGTAATCATTCTAGTGAGTGTGAAGTGGTATCTCATTGTGGTTTTGATTTCTGTTTCCCTAATGCGTATTCTTATGACAACTAATCTGAAGCTTTTTGAATAGGGGAAGATGATTATGCAAGATAAGTTAGAGAAAGAAAGAAATGATGCTAAGAATGCCGTTGAAGAATATGTATATGATTTTAGAGACAGGCTGGGCACTGTCTATGAAAAATTCATCACTCCAGAAGTAAGTCTAAATTCTGTAATTTTTTGTGAGGACTATTTAAATGTTTACTTGAGAATGCTAGTACAAATTACATAAATAAATGTACCAAATGTTGTTATTGTTGCCAATCTTGGGCCCATATGGGGAAGGTTCTTAGTTATTTTTGCAAGTTGCAGAAGTATGGTTAAAAACATATTTTTGAATAAGAAGTTAGAAAATTTTGAAATTTAATATTTTATACTTGAAAAACATTCTGTCTTTCCATAATTTTTACTTTTTTAAAATTTATTTATTTGAGATAGCATCTAGCTCTGCCACCCAGGCTGGAGTGCAGTGTCACGATTTCAGCTCACTGCAACCTCTACTTCCCAGGCTCAAGCAATCCTCTCACCTCACCCTCACAAGTAGATGGGAATACAGGCATGTGCTGTCACGCCTGGCTAATTTTTTAATTTGTTGTAAAAACATGATTTTGCCATATCACCCAGGCTGGTCTCTTGGTTCTGGGCTCAAGCGATCCTCCCACCTTGGCCTTTCAAAGTGTTGGGATTACAGGCATGAGGCACTGCACTGGGCCCAATGATGACTTTTATTTCTTAGGAAAGTATTTTTAATTAGTGTCTCTCAAATATATTACTAGGACATGAATAAACTGTCTGTAATACTGGAAGACACAGAAAACTGGCTTTATGAAGATGGAGAGGACCAACCTAAACAAGTTTATGTGGATAAGCTTCAAGAACTAAAGGTACATTTTTTAAAGTCCATGTTAGTGTAAATCAGTAATTTTTTCTAAAAATTAGGGTGTAAGAGCACAGTGTATGTTCTATTAATTTTTAATTTTTTAATTGAGGGGAAAATTGTATATATGGTGTACAACATGATGTTTTGATTATGCACACATTGTAGAATGGCTAAGTCAAACTATTTAACAAATGAGTTACCTCACATATGTTTCTTTGGGAGGGAGAACACTTAAAATCTACTCTCTCAAGCAATTTTCAAATGTACAGTATATTGTTATGTATATATGTACAATAGATCTCTTGGACTTACTCCTCTTGTCTAATTGAAATGTTGTGTCCTTTGACCAATAGCTCTCCATCATACCACCTGATAACCACCAATTCTACTATCTGCTTCTAAGAGTTTACCTTTTTTAGAGTCAACCTTTGAGATCATACAGTATTTGTCTTTTTGTGCCTGGCTTATTTCACTTAGCATAATGTCCTCCAGGTTCATCTAAATTGTCTCAAATGATAGGATCTATTTCTTTTTAAGGCTGAGTAGTATTCCATTGTGTATGCATGCCACATTTTCTTTGTCCAACCTTTAATTGATGGACACTTACATTGATTCTGTATTTTGGCTATTGTGAATAATGCTGCAGTGAACGTGGAGTGCAGATATCTCTTTGGCATACTGATTTTATTTTCTTTGGATATATACACAGTAGTGAGATTGCTGGATCGGTATGTTTTTAGTAAGTACATGAAAAATTACTAAATCAGAAATGTATAAGAGGAAATGTTCTAATTTTAAAAGCATTTTGAGAGGCAAGCAGTGCTACATAATTGAAATCAGATATTGTATAGTCATAATGTCAAAATATAAATGTTTATAGATGATCAGTGTTACTTTTGCACAAGTTAAATATTACTGGCATGTCTTTAAGAAGTGATAAGTATATCATCTTGACCCTTTCTTATCCATTAAGGGAGTCATCCTCTTCCCCTGCTCCTCTGACTCTTGACTGTCTGATGTTAGGGAGTAATACTACAGTGGCCTGTTGTATTTTCACAGTGTAGCTCATGGGGATACCTGACCAGCCAAGGACTTAAAAAATAGTACCACTGCTCTTGAATTTTAACGTCCTTTCACAAATAAGGAGACTTGGCCACAAAATCTCCTTTTTTAGGTCAGTGGTGTTATTTTAGGGAAAGATCACTGTTGACTCCTTTCTCCATACTTGCTACCAAATCTGGAAAAAATACCTTAAAAGATTAAAAGTTTATATTGGGCTGGGCGCTGTGGCTCACACCTGTAATCCCAGCACTTTGGGAGGCCGAGGCGGGCAGATCACAAAGTCAGGAGATCGAGACCATCCTGGCTAACACGGTGAAACCCCATCTCTACCAAAAAAAAAAAAGAAAATACAAAATATTAGCCGGGCATGGTGGCGGGCACCTGTAGTCCCAGCTACTTGGGAGACTGAGGCAGGAGAATGGCGTGAACCCGGGAGGGAGCTTGCAGTGAGCTGAGATTGCGCCACTGCACTCCAGCCTGGGCGACAGAGCGAGACTCCGTCTCAAAAAAAAAATTAAAAAAAAAGTCTATATTGGAAGGATGAAGGAAATTTTCAGTCATTCCTTCTTAGTATGGATCATAGCAGTTCTTTAATGTGCGTATGAATTACCTGGGTGCTTACTGAAATGGAAATTTTGATTCAGTAGATACAAGGTGGACCCACTTTTAACAAGCTTCCAAGTGATGCTGATGCTGCTGGTCCCCGAACCATTCTTTGAGTAGGAAGGGATTACATAGATGCTACATGATGACATTAACAAGGATTTTTAGAATATGGGAAAAGATGGCCCTTTACAACTTGGGACAGGCATGAGGTGGGGGAGGGTGTGCAAAAGAAGTTACTCAACTTAAAAGAAGTTAATATTGTGCAAAAAATTACCTTCAACAACAAATTACTTCCAAAAGAAATAATTAGAAAACCTAAGTTTATGATAGCAAAACTAGGCTTTACCATATCTTCTTGGTGGTTTTTAATCCCTATCTCCCTAAAAGAAACACAAGCTGGCCACGCTCAGTAGCTCACACTTGTAATCCCAGCACTTTGGGAGCCGAGGTGGGTGTATCACCTGAGGTAAGGAGTTCCAGACCAGCCTGGCTAACATGGTGAAATCCCATTTCTACTTAAGAGTACAAAAAATTAGCCAGGCATGGTGGCATGCACCTGTAATCCCAGCTACTCAGGAGGCTGAGGCAGGAGACACGCTTGAATCCAGGAGGCGGAGGTTGCAGTGAGCTGAGATCGCATCATTGCACTCCAGCTTCGGCAACAAGAGTGAAACTCCTTCTCAAAAAGAAACACAAGCCAAGCAGCAGAGGCCAGTAGAAATAACTGGAAATCCCAGCAGTTCCTATCATGGATTCTTCTGCTTCAAATATATAAGTAGCCATAGAAATTAGTATTACAGAAGTTTTCACAAGTTTTACTTTTTCTGTAATGTTGGCAATTTGAGAGGCCAAGGCAGGAGAATCACTTGAAGCCAGGAGTTCAAGACCAGCCTTGAGCAAAAAAGCAAGACCCCATCTCTACAAAAAAATAAATTAGCCAGGCACAGTGGTATGTGCCTGTAGTTCCAGGTTGGGAGGCTGAGGCAGGAGGATCACTTGAACCCAGGAGTTTGAGGCTACAGTAAGCCGTTGCCATTGCACTCCAGCCTAGGTGACACAGCAAGACCCTGTCCCAATGGAAAAAAAAAAAAGCACTACTTGCTTCCCTTTCAAAAACATTTAAACTATAAAGAATATGATATGAATAGACCAAATTTAGTAATGGTATCCTGGAACAGATGATAATGAACTCTGAATAAAGACTGTAGTTCAGTTAATAGTAATGCTCCAGTGGTAGTTTCTTAGTTTTGACAAATGTATCCTAAGATGCTAACATTAGAGAAAAGCATAGAGAAGCGTCTGGTGCTTGCTCTCTGTATAATTTCCTTTTAACTTTTCTGTAAATCTAAAATTGTTCTAAAATAAGCCGATTTTTATTTAAGTATATAAAGAATTTAAAAGAAAATAGTTATTTTATCCTTCTAATGTGCTCCCCTTCCCAAAACTACAGTCTGTTTTAACATTTAGAAACTCTTTAATCCAAGACATGTAAGGGAAAAACCTACATATACTACAGTACTCATTTTACTGATTAAATATACAAATAATGTTTAGTTGATAATAATTATCAGTCCCAGTAATTATGTTGTACATAGAGGGTTATATTATGGTTTTGAGTATTTGATACCAAGTTTCAAATCTACAAATTCTGCATGCAGTATAGTTTTTATGGTTTTCTTATTTTAATAGTTCTACAAAGTTTTAACACCCAGCTTTTAAGGAATTAAAGTTTTGGTTGAGATTTCGGATTGGAGAAGCTAAGACGTAATCTTAATGAGTGAGAAAAAGAGATAAGGTGTGAGGAAGGCATCCGTGTGTAGGATTGAGGAAGTAGCTACTGGAACTCGCTTCCATATAGGAAAATAAGAGGGGACATATTTTTATCTGTCCATCTTTTCTATTTATCATCCTATAAGGGCCTATAAAAGTTTTCTGTTAAAACTCAAATAATAACATTTTTTCTTCTTTAAAAATTTCTCATGTTGACAGAAATATGGCCAGCCTATTCAAATGAAGTACATGGAGCATGAAGAGAGACCAAAAGCCTTAAATGACTTGGGAAAAAAGATCCAACTTGTCATGAAAGTGATAGAAGCTTATAGAAACAAGGTATTGAATTCATAAAGCCAATTGTTGACGATGGCATGTGCATGGTACATAGAATGGGGCAAATCTAAAAGTTCTCAGCTACAAAGCTATAGCAGTTGTAGCTATCAAATTCCAGAGACTTTGTATACCAAATTTAAAACTTACTTTTTTATTGGAGAATTTCACTTAAGGATTCTGATACATTTGAAATAACAGTGAAGGTACGGAGCTTTCATCTTTTAGAATTTCCTGAAACTACATTATAAAATAACCCAGTGACCAAATCCATTGTTTTCTTCTTAGCGATTTCATTTTTATGTTTTTTATGTAGTGAAACAGAGGACCTCTTTGACTTTTTTTTTAAATTATGGACCTCTTTGAGACTGGACTCTGCTAGCCATTATTTTGTTTCTTGGCTCATTTTTCTTTTAGTTGCTTTTTGTCCTCCAGTCCATTAGTCATCCATAATCTCCTGTATGCTTTATTCTTTTATAAACATATTCAAATCTATATAACCTTAATCTTTCCACTGTCTTTAAGTCTCAAATATGTAGTTATACAGATGATATTTCCATTTAGATATAACCATAAAATTTGAGAAAATTAAGCTTATTGTTTTGTTTCCTCTAAATCAGTAGTTATCAGACTTTTTTTAAGACAAACAATATTTTAGGCTTTACAGTTTTTACGTGTCTATACAGCTATTCATATCTGCCATTGTAGCACAAAAGTACCATAGACAGTATGCAAACTAATGGACATGGCTGTGTTCCCAAAAACTTTATTTAAAAAATCATAAGCAGTGGCTGGATTTAGCTGATGGTACAAGTTTTTTGATCCCTACTCTAAGGAAATATTCTCTGTAATCCCTAGTTTTTGTCATTATGTTAAACGTGCATTAGTAGGAAGAAGAGACCAGAGACCAGCACCAGAAATACTCAAACATGTGAAAATAGCTTACATTTATTGAGCATGTCATGAATTTTAAGTACTTTGTGTGGATTATCTCACCAGGATATATCCTATACAAAGTTAATGTTATCTTTATTTTACAACTAAGAAAACAGAAATGCTTAAGCAACTTACTGAGGTTTACCCAAGTAGTTAATGATGGAATCAACATTCAAACCTAACCAGTCTGACATCAACATACAAATTCTCAGCAACTATATTGCTTCCCACTACACAAAATGGAAAAGAGTTACTTATTTTAGAAATAAGAGATTCTTGAGTTTTGTGAAACAAAAACTGCAGTCCAGCAGACCTAAAGGAAAAATTCAGATATTGATTGTAAATATGCCGTTAATATCAGTGTTCAAATTGTTCTTATAGGCACAGATAGAATGTAAGGATAATGAAAAAGTAAGAAAGAAGAAACAACCCAATGAAAACACCAAGAATATTTTAAATCTGGTATAATTACTAGTGGCACAGTTCTCCCCAGGCTTTAGCTATCTTCTTCAATATACAGGTTTAAGATATTATCCCACACAAGGCAAGACTTCACTTTTGCTCAAACATTTGAGTTTTTATTATGTGCTAGGCTGTTTTCTAGGTGATTGAACTATAGTGTCAAACAAAACATTGAACTTGTTTTTAATATGCTTCAATAGTGAAAAGTGGACAATAAATTACTGTAAGTTATATCAGATAGTAATAAAAAGCTGAAGAAAAAGTAAAGGACTGCCAGAGTTGGTAGAAGTTTGTCAGAAGGGTGTACTAATAAGGTGATACACATGTTAGGAGAGAAATGAAGAAGTGAAAACTCAAAGATATGTGATAACTGGAAGAGAAATGTTCTAGACAAAGAATTGCAGTTGCAAAACACCAAGGGGAGAACATGTTAGAGGAACAGCAAGGTCAGTGTGGTTGAAAATAGGGGTAAGTGTGGCAGTTGCCAGATCATAAATGGGTCTGTTGGCCCTTGTAAAAGTTTGGGTTTTACTCTGAGATAGGAAGCTGTTGGAGGTTTTTGAGCACAGGAGTAATAACATTTGGCTTTTTTTTTTAAGGATCTGGAGGCAGAGAGACAGATTAAGACATTATTAGAATAATACCAGCAAGAAATGATGGAGGCTCGAACCCAGAGATTAGGGTTGGGGAGCCAAGAAGTGGTCAGATTTTTCCATTTATTTTGAAGGTAGACGCTTTTAAGATTTCCTGATAGATTTGATGTAAATCTATCACAAATAAGTTGAAAATGACTCCAAGGATTTTGACCTGAAAGAATGAAGTTTCCATTTGCTGAGATGAAGAAAACTGGGAAGAGGAGGTGGGGACATAATCAGTTGTTTGAAACATAAGCATTTTTTTTTTAAAGCATGTGGGTAGAGAGATGAATGAGGATGAAATGGCAAAAGAAACTTAAAAAGTGATCCATGACATAGGAAGAAATTCAAGAAAATGTGGCAACCTAGAAACTGAGTCAGACGATTGATGCATGATTTCTGATCATACAAGCAGAAAGAGGACTTGGGTATCTGAGGGAACTTTATGGGTTTTTTGTTTGTTTGGGGTTTTTTTCCTTCATATATATAGCTTTATGATTTTAAAAATGGCATCACCATCCTCCCACTTCTTTGACTTTGGAGTGTTCTTACATTCTCTTTCCCTTTATATTCTGTGTCCAAACTGTAATCCATCAGGAGATTCTCTTTCTGTATGTTCATTGCCATTTCTTTCTGATTCTATCACTACTAATCTAAACCATGACTACTTGGTTGTCTATTACATGTGACAACTGCAGTTTCTCTTTTTCAGAAAGAATTTTGTCATTTTTCTAATCAAGAATTTAACATACTTTTCTGTTATATATTCATAATTTTGTGTCTAATTTGCTATATGCCTTGTTCACCTTATTTCTCCTTTACACATTCCATTTCGTTGCAGCTTCTTTCTTGGCTAAGTGCTTTCTCCATGAGTATTCCTTAGTAGTCATTCTTTCCCAAACGTGATTTCTTCAGAGAACCTTTCCTTTTTAAACTCACACTGATTTTATCTTTTATCCCATTCTCTTCAGTTCTGTGTTATTTGTATGTGGTTTCTTCAGATGAATACATTTGAGGTATACAGTCAATAAGAGTCTAAATTTTTAAAGTAGAAATTATTAATAAACTGGTGCTACCTGAAAAATCATTACATGCAGTCAAGCTTTTTTTTTTTTTTTTTTTTAAATAGGATGAAAGATATGACCATCTGGATCCTGCTGAAATGGAAAAGGTTGAAAAATATATCAGTGATGCCATGAGTTGGCTGAATAGTAAGATGAATGCACAAAACAAACTAAGTCTCACTCAAGATCCTGTGGTAAAAGTTTCAGAAATAGTAGCAAAGTCAAAGGTAAGAAGTTTACGAAATTGCCTTTTTAATGGTTTCAAGGATTAAAATTTTTTAATGAGAGTCATACTTTGGCAAATAATCAACTTGCAGAAGAACTTAGAAGAACAGAAATTTAAGGCTAATTTTTTATTTAGTTAAATTAAGATTTTAGGTATGGGGTAATTGATTTAATTTGTCATACAAGGCTGGTTTTTAAACTTCAAGAGTAATATAGAATGAAATAAAAGCAATGTGGCAACTTCTGATTAAGTATTTCAGATTTATAGGTTGGATGAGACCTCTAAGTCTTCATTACAGAATTTTTCAGTATAAGTCTGTCTTTGACCTAGTTTGAAGTGTATAAATTTTCATGGTAAAATCTTATTCCGAGATAAACTTTTCAGTTTAAAAAACACTGCCAATGAAAATGTTGGCCAGGCGTGGTGGCTCATATCTGTAATCCCAGCACTTTGTGGGGGTTGAGACAGCTCATGTCTGTAATCCCAGCACTTTGTGGGGGTTGAGAAAGGCAGACTGCTTGAACCCAGGAGTTAGAGACCAGCATAAACAACATGGCGAAACCCTGTCTCTACAAAAAATACAAAAATCAGCTGGGCATAGTAGCGCATATCTGTAGTCCCAGCTACTCAGGAGGCTGAGGCAGGAGGCTCCCTTGAGCCCAGGAATTTGAGGCAGCAGTGAGCTACAATCGTGCCACTGCACTCCAGCTGGGCGACAGAGCAGGACCCTGTCTATTTAAAAAAATAAAAAGGCATCTAAATACCTATCACTAGGAAACTAGATCAATAAATTGATGCATCCATACAACACTATGCAGCCATTAAATATAGCATTTTACATATAGAGATATCTATTTAGATATAAAGATGTATACAGTGTATTGCTAAGTTAAATTACAAAACCTAAATAAAATGTGTTCATTTGTATAAATATGTGTGCTCATAGATTTGTTTATATGTATGTGTATGCATGAATATACATCTAGAAGGATATCCACCAAAGGTTAATATTCTTTATTTGTAGGAGATGGAATTTCAGGGGATTTTAAAAATATTCAGTATGTTTTGGGATATGTTAATTTTTCTTTTTTTAACAAAAGCTGGTATTTTTAATAAATGCGTAATAAAAATATTTTTATTCTAACAAAGTTTTGCCAAGAAGCTATAATATATATTTTACTCCTAATGAGATGAGATGTGGAGTGTGACAAGAGCAGTTTGCAACTAAAACATTCCCCCTAGGATGTTAATCCCTATATTTCCGTCCCTACCCCAATCTTTGTGACATTGATCTTCAAAGGTTTTTAAATTTCAGTAGTGTTTGTATAGTGTTCTTCTGTTTGTACGTAAAAAGCAAGGAAATTGAAGAACATTGTTTCATTTAAATTATTAAGTTGCAGTTTACTTTCATGGCACTTTTTCCCTCAACAGAAGAGGCTACTGAGCTATTTTCAAAAAAAAAAAAAAAAAGTTGTTTGTGTATTTGTATGATTCCATTTATTAGAATTGTTTTCATATAAATGTTGAAAATTTTCAATTTATGAAATAGGTGTTATTTGATGTAATTCTCATAGCAAAGCATTACACATAATGTAAAGGAAGAATTAAAAATTATTCCTGCCAAAGTAAACTATATTTGAATTATTATAAAGAAACAAGTTTTAGAAAGGTTAAGTACAAAAAATAATTGTTTACGATTCAATAATTTTTGACTGCCACAGACATATACTAACAAAGAAGGTAAATCTTTCATGAGGCATTTGAAGAAAACAGTTGGTTATCTGGCTGAGCTAACACAAATTCAGAAAGGTGGAATTATGTGAAAATTCAGAAAGTTAATGTGAAATTTAGAAAGTTAATGGTAACTTGTTCTGTAATCATTTTAATATAATCAATTTCTTCGTGTCTTTAGGAACTGGATAATTTCTGTAACCCCATCATTTATAAGCCCAAACCAAAAGTAGAAGTTCCTGAAGACAAAGCAAAAGCTAATAGTGAACACAATGGCCCAATGGATGGACAGAGTGGAAATGAAACGAAATCAGATTCAACAAAAGACAGCTCACAGCATACTAAATCCTCCGGAGAGATGGAAGTGGACTAAGTCTTAATTTTACCTTCACATAATTCAAACAGTGCAAGTAACCACGGGGTCCATCTTTTACATCTGGTACACACAACAGATGTTCAGTTTTCTTAACCTCTTTTTGTCATTTGTTTTTTGGAGTAGTTTTGAAAAGTGTTTTATATTGAGTGCACTTCTGTTCATTTCCATTGCTGCTTACATGAAGCTTTAGCCGAATTAGATTTACAAGACAATTTAAGCTTTCCAGATACATTTTATATCAAACATAACAGAATTGATAGATAGTTGGCAACAGTCTACCTTATTTAAAGCTTCTACTGGGATAAACCTCAATTCCTTTATTCAGGAAAGGATACTTTATTGCACTATTGTTGCAGATGCATAGATTTCATTGCAACTTTATTTTGAAAAACAAATGGAAATTGATGGGGTTGAAAGCTACGGAGGCACTGACCTTTTTCTAGTTATTGTATTGTTACAATTTAAATATTAAAACAAATAAGAGCTTTCTCAACAAATTAGTCCATCTCATTGATGTACCACAGAACTCCAAAGCTTTGCTATCATCACATAAATGAACTAAATCACATGTGAAAGGGAACACACCCGATTTTATGTTAAGGTGAAACCAGCAGTTTGCTTCTTTTATTAGTAATGTGGATTGATGTTTTCTCAGAGTAACTCATCTTTTTTGCTTGAAATTTTTGATCTTGTCCTGAAGACTAGCTGCTGCTAAAAACAATGCTAGCCTAAAGACACAGGAGTCTGTGACAAAATGACCTTCATGTTAAGGGGAAATGCTGTTTATCTACTCAGACATGCATCTGTGATGTTCATAGCCTTGTTTCAGTTATAATAGTTGTCTTGTTTTTTTCTTAATTGATTTTGTTAATAATACCTTAACACAGGGTAGGGAGAAGTGGCACAGTGTATTGCATTATATACATTTATCATTGATTTACCTAATGTTACCTTGTAGATTAAACACTATTAAGTGGTAATACTTGAAAAGGAGCACTTATACCGTAAGTCTTAGGAAATAATGTTTGTAATAAACTTAACTATGTTACATATCAACAGGCAAAAATATAGAATGTTACATAGTGTTGTATGATGTGATTAAATTATAGTTCCTGCTGTTAACATTACCTTTTGAAACCTTGGCTCCAGTTTTGGTGGTGCTTATACAAATTAAATGGGAAAAGGGACTGTAAACTTAAGATGTATTTTAAGGACTTTATCTGTGCTTCATCACCAAACTTGTTCACATTGTTAATTTCTGTCCAGAGACCTGAAACTGTTTTAAGTATGGGAACAGACCGAAATGATGTTTCGACCTACAAGAGACAGAAGCATAGACAAGTGTATGAGCCCTTATGTCCTTAATGCCAATCAACTAGATTGACCTAGGTTAAAATTTCAAAAGGCTCATTTTCTCCCAAAGCTAAATCTTTATATTAGGAACAACTAAATATTGACTTAAGTTGTAAAAATTGAGAGTATAATATCTTTAGGGATAGTCATTATTTCTCACAACTAGTTCTCTACGAGAGATTTTGTTTCTACAATGTAGTCGGCACTTAATGGAGAGTATGGAGTAGTGCATTTTGCAGGGATTTTTATTCAGTCTTTTGAGGGGAAGAATCTCTTTTTTGCATTAAAAAATCATATAAACAATATATTTTTAAAACTAGTCTTTAAACTTTCTCTTAATTCTCTTAAAATGAAATAGGTATATCAAATAGGTGATTAAATACATTTTTTAAAAACATAGATGCTTTTTATTTGTATGTTGAATGTATAGATTCATTTCAGGAAAGGCATGAAGATAATGAAAGCAAATATATAACAATACAAGTAGGGACTTTAAAGCTTTTGTTTGAGTTAAAATATCCACTCACTTGTTTAGGAGCTATGCCTCGGAAACTTCCTGGGAATAAATATGGGAAGAACTTTTCTATTAATACATCTAAATTTTCTAGTATATCCTGACATTTTCCATTCCTGCTCTGAAATCACTTTTAGTTTTGTGTTTTCGTCAGATAGTACCACTAATTTTTGTAATTATATAACACTTCATTTAGTAACTTAAATACATCCATATATATATACTTTTTCTACCCAATTATTCAACTTAAAAGATAATTTCAAAAGCAATTTAGCCTTATAATGTATTTATTTAATTCATTAATGAGAGGGAGTGCTCTCTTTAATATAGCTTTGGGTAGACAGTCTAATTCAGTCCAATTTTAATCTACATTAAAATATGCAATGCTAGACAGATTTTCAAAATAAAAAGCTATTTCAGAAATTATTTTAAAAGATACATAGTAAAACAGTGTTTTCCTATGGTAAGCAAATAAGAATTAAGTTTGTAGGGAATATTTAGAATGATTAATATAAATTAGTATACTTTGGCTCTGTACTCTTGATAGCCATTTGTACTGTAATTATAAAAAAACAATTGTTAAATAATATAACAGAAGTTTGTGATGTTTTAATTCCTTAGCAGTAATGGAAAATTATTAAGTTTTGGCCAGGTGCCGTGGCTAACGCCTGTAATCCTAGCACTTTGGGAGGCTGAGAAGGGAGGATCACTTGAACCCAGGAGTTCAAGACCAGCCTGGGCAACATAGTGAGACCCTGTCTCTAGAAAAAATAAAAACTTAGCAAGGCATGGTGGTGCACACCTGTAGTCCCAGCTACTCTGGAGGCTGAGGTGGAGGATCACTTAAGCCTGGGAGGTCAAGGCTGCAATGAGCCATGATCATAGCACTGTACTCCAGCCTGGGGCAACAGAGTGAGGCCCTGTCTCAAATACATAAAAGGCGGTGGCTCACACCTGTAATCCCAGCACTTGGGAGGCTAAGGCGGGTGGATCACGAGGTCAGGAGACCAAGACCATCCTGGCTAACATGATGAAACCCCGTCTCTACTAAAAAATACAAAAGAATTAGCCAGGCGTGGTGGCAGGCGCCTGTAGTCCCAGCCACTCAGGAGGCTGAGGCAGGAGAATGGCGTGAACCCAGAAGGTGGAGGTTGCAGTGAGCCAATATTGCGCCACTACACTCCAGCCTGGGCAAGAGAGAAAGACTCCATCTCAATAAATAAATAAATAAATAAATAACAAGTCATTTACTAAGAAGAGCTAAAGGAAAGAAAGGTTTCTTACACTTTTTTCCTTTTTTTTGGGGGGGGGGGTGTCAATTTTCAGTATAGTAAGAGCTAACGGTGAGAAGTAAAGGTTTCTTAGACTTTTTTTTTTGGAGGGGGGTATCAATTTTTAGTATATTTGTGATTAATTCCATGATAGAAGTCTTTAAAGAGAATTTTGGGGCTCAATTTAACATAATGTCACTGTTAAAGCACTTACTCCAAATTAGCCCATCTTTTAACTGGTTTGAAAAATCTATATTTATTAAAGTCAGTAGACATCTGAATATAGCAATCAAATTATCTGATTTTGGTTTAACTCCAAATACATACAACCATTCCTCCATTTTCATAAATTTGAAAAATAATAAGCCTCTCCCATTAGGATTTTCTGTTTTGTAGTAAATAGTTGGTATTTGATAGTCCACAATTAAAGTCATTGCATTAATTTTACAAATTATAGATTTAGAAATGATTCTTAAGTGATTGGTAAAATATAACTTTCTCAGTTTTTAAAAGTCTACAAAACATTTTTCTTTTGAGACAGAGTATGGCTTTGTTATCCAGGCTGGAATGAAATGGTATGATCTCAGCCCACTGCAACCTCCACCACCTGAGTTCAGGCGATTTTTCTGCCTCAACCACCTGAGTAGCTGGGACTACAGGTGCATGACACCACACCCAGCTAATTTTTATATTTTTAGTAGATACAGAGTTTTGCCATGTTGGCCAGGCTGGTCTTGAACTCTTAAGCCCCTGACCTCAGATAATCCACCCACCTCAGACTCCCAAAGTGCTGGGATCACAGGCGTGAGCCACGTACCCGGCAAAAATTTTTGCTTTTAAAGTTAGTGTTATTTTGTGGTTAATCTAAAGTTTTGAATTGCAAGCAGAATTTGTTTTTTTGATATTTGTATAAACTGTTAACGAGAAGCATAGCTAATTGTACATATCAATATACATTTAAAATCTGGTAACACTGGTTAAATAGCCCTTGATGACTTTTCCTGTGGCATGAGAGGGATATGCTTATAAAGATTAATTCTGATACTATCCTCTTATTAACTACAGTATGTTTTGCAAAAATCAGTCCACTTAGCAAACTAATCTTTGTAAAGCAGTCAGTTTCAGAAGATACTTTTTTATCAAAAAAGATAGCAGGTTTAACATTATACCTTTCGGTTTTTGCCCAACATTTGATTTAATATAAAGTAAGAATATAAAATAATTTTAAGAAGCATATAATTTCTTTTGATAAAAAGTAACAAAAATCTAATGCAGATCAAAGAGCAAGGCTTTTAAACAAAACAAGCAAAAAGAAACTTTAGCTATTTAACTCACATCTCTAATTTAAAATGCATGAAAATTACATTCTTTGTTTTTGTTTTGTTTTTGAGACAGTCTCACTCTGTCACCCAGACTGGAGGGCACGATCTCTGCTCACTGCAGCCTCCACCTCCTGGGGTCAAGCCTCAAGCAATTCTCCTGTCTCAGCCTCCCAAGTAGCTGGGATTATAGGCACCCATCACCATGCCCAGCTAATTTTTGTATTTTTAGTAAGATGGGGTTTCACCGTGTTGGCCAGGCTGGTTTTGAACTCCTGACTTCAAATGATCTATCCACGTCCACCTCCCAAAGCGCTGGGATTACAGGCGTGAGCCATGGCACCCGGCCAATGTTCTTTTATATATTCATGTTTTCTAACAAAACAGCTTTGGATTTATAATGCTGCCAGATGTCATTACAAATTTTTTTCTAAATTCAAAGGTAATTATTTCCAACAATAAAAGGGCACCTGGAATTTTCAGAACATTAAAAAACTGAAACCGCTTAGAAGAAAAGAAGAAACCTAAATGTCTATGGAAGTGATCAGTGTTAAGTGGGTGATGGCTCTTTCATCTTCCTTATCCCTAAGGATACTTCTAACATGTTGTTAGAATAAGTATTAAAAGAAAAAGTAGGTTTGCTGAAAAACGTTACTAAATGACTTGGTGCTGCTCCCAAGTCAAAGAAACAAAGCTAATTGAAACAATGTACATTTGGTTCAGTCAGGCAAGTCAAAATCCATAACAAAAAAAAATTAATAGTATGCTCTTTGCTTTGAAATCTCTAATTTATTATCATGCCCTAAGTCACAGGATGATTATTAGGAAAATGTCATTGACACCTAAAAATTACCTATCCTGTAAAGAGACTGGTGAAATTCAACATATTTTAAATAATTTAATTGCATTATAGCATATAAACTATAAATAAAAATGATCTTTGTCTTTCCTTTATCTTGCTTTATTTATCCTCTTATCCAATTCTAGACTCTTAAATAATCACTGTATTCTTCTCAAGTATTTGTTATTTTTTATTATCCTTTAGATCTTTTTGTTCATGGCTTTTTAAAAATAGTTTCACTGATAATCCAGTCACTTGGATAGTTAATTTTATTTTTGTTTCCTTTTAATACTTATTCTTCCTGTTAAGGGTTTCTTGGCTTTAAATTCGTACTGATAAGCCATGTTATTTGTGTCATTTAATAGTAGCATTCTGGAGTGTGTGTGTGTGTGTGTTCATATATATATATATATAGTATTCTGGCCTTGGAATACTTTAATTCTGGACCAAAAGAGGTCAATTTTGTGAGTATTGCCTATTAAGCAAACAACATCCTTCATTTTTAATCCAAATATCAATTTGACAGAATAACAAGGGTCAGAAATTCAGAATAGCTGTTAAACACCTTTGATTCTTTGCTGCTGTCTGGTTATGTACATGTGTTGTGCATCTTCCTTGTTTTTTTAGTTTCCTAAATTTTTTGTTTCTGGGGACTTGAGTATTTTAAAATGTTCTTAAAATTTTATGAATCTACCCAGAATGTAGATGTTAAAATGTAATTAGAGGCCCCGTGCATTGGCTCACGCCTGTAATCCTAGCAGGTGGATTGCCTGAGCTCAGGAGTTTGAGACCAGCCTGGGCAACATGGGGAAACCCCGTCTCTACTAAAAATACAAAAAATTAGCTGGCTGTGGTGGTGCATGCCTGTAGTCCCAGCTACTCGGAGGCTGAGGCAGGAGAATCACTTGAACGCTGGTGAAACCCCATTTCTACTAAAAATACAAAAAATTAGCCGGGTGTGGGGGCGGGCGCCTGTAGTCCCAGCTATTCGGGAGGCTGAGGCAAGATAATTGCTTGAACCCGGGAGGTGGAGGTTGCAGTGAGCTGAGATCCTGCCACTGCACTCCAACCTTGGGGGACACAGCAAGACTCTGTCTCAAAAAAAAAAAAAGAAAGAAAGAAAAGTAATTAGAAATGGAAATCTAGGTAAAGGAAGCTTTGAAGTGTTGTATTTTTTCCCTGAAATAAACTTTTATGATTTAATGTCTTGGAAAGAGACTCACATTAAAAGTGGTTTTTATATTTAGTAGGATAAAGCCATTGTTATTTAATACCACAGCAAATAGAAGCAATTTTTAATGAGGTTACTGAATTGCTTAGTATTCGTAAGGTGGCATCCAAGTCATCTTTTCTCTTCTCCAACCATTATTAAAATAACTTGACATTTTGGGAGGCCAAGCCGGGCAGATCACCTGAGGTCAGGAATTTGAGACCAGCCTGGCCAACACGGTGAAACCCCATGTCTACTAAAAAAAAATACAAAAATTAGCTGAGCATGGTGACGTGCACCTGTAATCCCAGCTACTCTGGAGGCTGAGGCAGGAGAATAGCTTGAACCCAGGAGGCGGAGGTTGTGGTGAGCCAAGATCGCGCCACTGCACTCCAGCCTGGGTGACAGAGCAAGACTCCATCTCAAGGAAAAAATAAAAAATAAAATAATTTATGTATGTAATGACTGGCTCTAGTCATTATGGAAAATAACTTTTGGCAGTTTAGTTCCTACTTGTTAACAATTCCTCTTTTTAAGAGAGGTACTACATTTGATTTCTCAATTTCCCAGTTTGTTTTCAATACAAACAGCAACCATTGAAATGCAGGAAATTGTTATCAAGTGATGTTTCTATAAAAATAATTGAGATTCACCTGTAATAGACTCTTTAGCTTTAATGAGCAGACATGAGAATGGTTTATGATTTTAAGTTGGTAACATTCTAGAAATATATATTTGTCATACAATTTTAGTTCACAAACATATCCATAAGAATGTTTACACATGGCAGTATCAAAGCATATAAAATATTTTCTATGTATGTAAATTGCATCTTTATGCTAGTGAACAAAGTAGCAATAAATGTAGTTCATTTTTGGATGGCAGTACACATTGTTAACAATCGTGTAATTATAATAAATATGTCTACCTACTCCTTGAACCATGAATTTTGCACACCTGAGATTTAATTTTCACCTATTGAACTGTATTGATTTGATGATGGTCTGTGGACAGATCATCAAGTTCATTTACAAAAATGTACTTGGCAATGAGGGTTTTTAAGTAACCTGGCAAAATTTTCAAACCTTCAGATACTATTGATTCTGAAAACTAAAATAGTACTTTGCTAATGTTGGAAGTGTTGTTAGAGAAGAACCCAGGAATAAATGAATTTGAAGACTTTAGAAATTCTCAACAGGCAAAGCTTCCTGCCCCAGTGATTCCGATAATAGCTCCTCAGTTTTGAGGATTGCTGTTCCTGATAAAAATGTGTCAAATAGCTTAGCATGCTGGGATAAGAAAACGGCTGAGGTCTCCTGGTCTAGACTGGAGCATTTGGTGCTTAACTTTTTTGTGGCTGGACAGCTTGGGAAATTTGAAGGATTTGGAGCCTCAATCCAGAAAAGAGTTTATACGCCTATGCACTTTAAACTTTCCAGTGAAATGCAAATAAAGTCTAGAAGGCTGAGTAACTGGCAGTTCATTCCTATTTCACTAACTCCTGAATTTGGAAGAATAAGAGAGAGTTTTGCTTTAAATCAAAAACCTGTTCCTAGTGATTAATGAGGTTAAGAGATGGTAAACTTTCAGAGGTGAAGAAGGGATGTCTGTAAGTACCCAATACTGTATCCACAAAATTTTACCATTTTAAAAGGTAAGGAAATAGGTTCAAGACAGTTCAGACATCCTGCAGTTGCCAGAAGGCAGTATGAAGCCAGTTGTGTCCAGCTGTGGTGATAAAGCAGTATAAACCTGAAAGTATTTGTGTATTAGGCAAAAATCAGGTTAAATTTAGGTAAATAGGGAAGAAACAATGTGTAATAAAATGAACCCTGTTAAAGGCAACAGAGAAGCAAAGAAATCACTAACAAATCCAAATATCTAAGTAGTTACAGTAAGTACCATAAACTTGCCAGTTTAAAGACCACATGTGGGCCGGGCGTGGGGTGCAGTGGCTCACGCCTGTAATCCCAGCACTTTGGGAGGCCGAGGCGGGCAGATCACAAAGTCAGGAGTTCAAGACCAGCCTGGCCAATATGGTGAAACACCATCTCTACTAAAAAATACAAAAAAAAAATAGCCGGGTGTGGTGGCGTGCGCCTGTAGTCCTAGCTACTTGGGAGGCTGAGGCAGGAGAATCCCAAAAAAAAAAAAAAAAAAAAAAAAAACAAAACACACACACATATGGTTTACAGACACTTCTTAAACATAATGATGTAATAGTTGAAAATAGGTGGGAAAAGATATACTAAAAATCTATCAAAAGAGAAGTGTGACAATCAGATAAAATTGATTTTGCTTTGGAATTACCTTAAAATTGATTTTAAGGTAAAATAATAAAGGGAGTGTTGGAATAAAGAGTAAGCTTTTAACAATGATAAATGGAGCAATTCACCAGGATTATAACTCTGAAACAGCCTCAAAATATATGAAGCAATTCACAATGAGAAGCTGAAACCCATAAGAATAGTAATAGGCCATGTGCGGTGGCTCACGTCTGTAATCCCAGCACTTTGGGAGGCTGAAGCAGGCACATCATTTGAGCCCAGGAGTTTGAGACCAGCTGGGCAACATGGTGAAACCCTGTCACAAAAAAATTTTAAAAGCCGGGCATGGTGAATAAATATGTAAAAGAATAGAGCAAAATTTAAAAGCTGGATCTTTTCAGTAATATATAATAAACTGTCACTGGACTATTAGGTAAAACTTTTCCAAGTACACATGGAATAACATATTTACAAAAATTCATTATAGTAGACCACAAAGCAAAACTTAAAACTGAAGATCATAATAGTTTTTCAGACAAGAGAAATCACCGTATGAGACAAGATTAGAAATCACCTATGAAATAGAGTATGGTGACTATAGTTAACAGTATACGCATGTATTTCAAAGTAACTAGAACAGAGAACTGGTCATGTTCCCAACACAGAAATGATAAATACTTGAGGTGACAGATACCCTAAATATCCTGACTTTATCATTACACATTCTATGCATGTAACAAAATACCACATATACTCCACTAATATGTATAAATACCAGTTTTGAAATGTTTTTAATTTTAAAAAATTACATAGATACTCCAAGACACGCCAAATGTCCATATGCTTGGATTGAAAGAATTAACTTTTAGAAATGTAAAATCATGTTGAAAATTAGAAGATACTTCAAATGACAGTCAATATTAAGTTACTTTAGCAACCGTACCCCTTAAACTCCAACTTCTTTTTAATATACTCCATTTTTCCCATTGCATCTATCCCTATATATATGTGTGTGTGCATGTATGTATATATGTTAACTGTAAAATGTATCTTCCCACTCCATAAGGGCAGCAATTATCTTTCCCATACAACTACAAGGATGCCTGGCACATAGTAAGAGATCAACAATTTTTAAATAAATGGAAGCTGCATCTAAGACTTGGTAGCATGCAACTAAAGTGTTAGTTTATATGCTTTAATGCATATACTGAAAATGATGATTTAATGACATACTCATCCAAGTAGAGATAGACAACAAACCAAAAGAACTTGGAGGGAATTAATGGCATAAATTGATAATGGAATTTTCCCAAGATGGTGTGCCTCAGCCACTTGGAAATAGCAAAATAATGCATAAAGATCCACTCTGTGAGCTAAAACACACGCACACACACACACGGAAATTCACGGGAATAGCAAAAGACACCCCAGATCCTGAGGAGGAGAAGGTGGACAAGTGGCCCCCATGATAGTCTCTGGCTGATAAAAGTGAGTGACACTCCAGTACATGAGAGGGGCAGAGAGCCAGTTTCCGTGACTCACCTTTCCACTAGGAATCCGTGCAATCCAGGCCAAGGGAGAATAACTTGTTTCTCTCAAACCCCGGGAGATAACCTGGGGAGAGGCTAAGAGACAGACACCAGGAAAAGCTGCAGCCATTTTACTGGACTTGGAACTGAGATGAGGACGCAATCTTTAACCGGGGCTTATACAAAGTCAGTCACTGGCCACGTGGCAGAAGGGGCCGTTGCAGGCGTTTGTCTCTGTCTGGGGATTGGAGCACATGCTCTGAGCAGGAAATGGTCCACATGGCCAGAATTCAGCGGCGAGTATGGAGAGTGCCCCAACACTAGTCGTTGGAATTGGGCTCCCTACCACCGCAGGACTAGAGGACTGGAGCGGCAGGAGAGTTGCTGACGCTGAGGTTTATCATGGGTGGCGAGACTTGAAACCAGAGACAGCCTTGCAAGCTAGAACCAGTCTGCATGTGTCTGGGTACCCTACCTGCTCCCTTGGTCAGTCGGAAGAGTGCCCCACCAGTTACAAGGAGTGGGAGGTGGACTCCACTCTGGGTCTTGCCTGGATTGGGAGCAATGGGTCAAATTCCTCTTTCCTTGCAAAGACATCAGTGTCAGGGGTGCATTCTCTGCAGTACACTCGTAGTCCCACTCACTCAGAGTAACTTTAGCGGCCCAAGTCACGTTTCCCTTCCTGTGCAAAGATCTTGGTACAGTGGTACTCTCTCCACTCCAAACCCAGGCATATTCCAGGCATTTGGAGCACCCACGTTCCTGGATTAGCAGCCTGAGCTGCTCCTCCCTTTTCCTGGAAAGACCTTATTGCACCGCAGTACCTCCACTCCTTGCCAGGGTACATTTTCAGTCATTCAGAGTACACAGTAGCCTAGATTAGGAGACAGAGTTGCCCCTCCCTTACTGTGTAGAGAACTTGGTGCAGCAGGGCCCTCTTTGCCCCCACACCCAGGCATATCTTCAGGAATCTGGAGCACTGGATCATCTGGATTAGCAGCCTGAGCTGCCCATCCCTTTCCCTGCAAAGACTTTGTTATAGCAGCAGTTGTTCACTGTTCACCAGTGGACACATTTCCAGGTCACTGGGCATCTGCTCACCTAGATTAGGAGCCTGAGGTGCCCTTTCCTTCCTGTGCACAGATCTTGATACAGTGGTGCACTCTCTGCTCCATGCCCAGATGTAACTCCAGGCTTTCAGTGCACCTGCCCCCTGGAATAAGAGTTTAAGCCACCTTCCCATTCCACACACAAAGAACTTGGTGCAACAGCACTCCCTCTGCTCCACTCCCAGATGTAACTCCAAGCATTTGGCACACCTACTCCCATGGATTAGGAGTTTGAGTCACCCCTGCTTTCCCTCTTGTGGTAGTAGTTTCTCTGCTCCTGCCCTGGGCTTATCTATACCTGATTTTGTTACCAGTGGAAGGTATCTGAGTTACTGGCAACAAATCCATACAGGTCTGCAGCAACTTCAATTCTTGCATCCTCAGAAGAAAGAATTTGACTGAGGGGCATAAAGCAGAAAAAGAGACCAAGGCAAGTTCCAGAGCAGGAGTAGAAGTTTATTTAGAAAGGCTTTAGAAGAGGAAAGAAAGGAAAGTTCACTTGGAAGAGACCTAAGTTGGCACCTGAAGGTCAAGTGTGACATTTAACTGTGATCCTACTTTATAGGCTCACCTTTTTCCCATGACTCTTCCCTTAGGATGGGCTGCTTGCATGCACAGTGCCCTCCTTTTGCTTGGGAGGTGAACATGTGCAGTGTGTTTAGGAAGTTGTATGTACGCCCATCTGAGACTTTCTTCCTTTTTCCAGTGGAGTGCCCCTGGAACATCCTACTCTGCCATTTTCTCTCTTAATATGCATGCCCAGGAAGTTGCCTCTCCCCGGCATCTGCATTCAGTTAACACTTTAGTGCAACAGGTGTGGACCATCAAGAAATGGCCTCTCCCTGGCACCAACTGCCAATATATCACTTTTAGATAGGCAATGCAATAACTGCTGAACCATCACCCAGCATTCCTAGTGGGTTTGCAGGAGATCCCTTTCCTGCCCCACTCATGCCTGTTTAACTACCTGTAACTGCTTGAGGCACACCTGCTTCCCCGAATTAGGAGGTTGCGCTACCCCTCCTATCCCCTGCAATGTCTTTGTTGCAGCAGCAGTTTCTCAGCTCCTTGCTGAGACTTATTTCTAGGCATTTGGCTCGCCCACTCACCTGGATTAGGAGCCTGAGCCATCCCACCCCTTCAGGTGCACAGATCTTAGTTGCAGTCATGCTCTATCCACTCAATGCTTGGTCATATCTTCAGGCATTTGGAGCACCCACTCCTAGATTAGGAGGTTAGACTGCCCCTTTTCCATGCAGAGAACTTGGGTCCGTGGAGATCCACCCACTGGAAACCCCCCACCCACTTGGAGCTGGTGCCTGTTGCTGCCATTGGAGAACCTGTAGGCAGGCCTGCCCAGTCTGATCCCACCCATCTTTGCCCTTCTCCAGGTCTTATCAGGGAGCTCAGACCACTGTACATTCCATAGCCCATGCCTGAAGCAACAGAGGGTTTCTCCCAGTAAAGAAGGATCAAGTATATACCCATCTGCATCAGCCACAACTGACTCTTACCATAAGCATCACCTACTGGCCTGGAAGTTAAATGGAACAACATAATAGGAAATCTGCTGACACAAGCATGCAACTCTGGAGAATAAGATAGGTTTCCTAACACCTCCTCCACCCCAGCCACACAGGAGCCAATGAGGATGCTCATATGCCCAGTACCCTGCTGCCACAGTGTTTGGAAAAGCCACCATATAAAAATTATCTATAACCAGGCAACTTAGACTCTGCCACCAAAATTACCCAAAACCAAAACCAAAGCACCCTACACAAAATACATTGTAGACATCCCTTCAAGGGAGAAACAAATGAAATGAAAGCAAGTTAAAAATATATATATAAGGAGAGAGAGCTTCTCCAGTGAGAAAAAACAAGAGAAACAACACTGAAAGTAATTTAAAAAAAAAACAAAAAAACCGATACAACACCCTCAAAGGATTATGCTAACTCTCCAGCAACAGATCCCAACCAAAACAGACTCTTTGAAATACTAGATAAAGAACTCAAAGTACTCCAGACTGGGGTGACAGAGCAAGACCCTGTTTCCAAAAAAAAAAAAAAAATTCAAAGTAGATTTTACAGAAGCTCAATGAGATTCAAGAGAAAGCTGAAAACCAACACAAAGAAATCAGAAAAACAATTCAAGATATGAAAGCTGAGACATCATTTTAAAAACCCAAACAGAACTTTAGGAAATGAGAAATTAATTGAAGGAATTACAAAATACAGTTGAAATATTTAACAACAGTCTAGACGAAGTGGAAGAAAGAATTTGACAGCTGAAAGACAGGCCCTTCTAATTAGACAGACAAAAATTTAAAATAATTTTTTAAAATAAGGTCTTAAATAAATATGAGTCATAGATATTCCAGAAAAAAAAAAAGTACAAAGTACGGAAAACCTATTTGAGAAAATAACTCAAGAAAACTTCCCTAGCCATGGGAGACATTTAGACATCCAGATATAAGACACTCAGAGAACTCCTGGAAGATACATTGCAAGAAGAACTTCACCAAGGCATACGGTCATCAGACTATCCAAAGTCAACAAGAAGGAAAAAATTGTAAGACTGGCCAAGAGAGAAAAGACTAACCACCTATAAAGAAAATTCCATCATACTGATAGCAGATTTCTCAGCAGAAACCCTACAAGCCAGAAGAGATTGGGGACCTATTTTTAGCCTCCTTAAAGAAAAAAAAATGCTAGCCAAGTATTTTATATCCTACCAAACCAAGTTTCATAAGTGAAGGAGAAATAAAGTCTTTCCCAGACAAACAAATGCAAAGGAAATTTGTCATCAGTAGACCAGTCCTGCAAAAAATGCTCAAAGGAGTTCTAAACATGGAAACAAAAGGGCAATATGCACCACCACAAAAGAACACATAAGTACAAAACTCACAGATCCTATAAAGCAGTTACATAATTGAAACTCCATGGCAACTAGCTAACAATGCTATGACAGGAAAAAAACCTCACATATCAATATTAACTTTGAATGTAAATGGACTAAATGTTCCACTGAAAAATGCAAAAGCAAGCAGAAATAGCCATTCTCATATTAGAAAAAACAGACTTTAATTCAACAAAAGCAAAAAAAAAAAAAGACAAAGAAGGGCACTATATAATGCTAAAGTGTTCAAAACAACAAGAAGATTTAACCTAATTAAACATATATGCATACAATACAGGAGCACCCAGCCTCATCAAGCAAATACTACTTGAACTAAGAAAACGAATTGATAGAAATACAATAATAATGGGGGACTTCATCCCACTGACATCACTAGACAGATCATTAAGGCAGAAAATCGACAAAGAATCTCTGGACTTAAACTGGATGGAGACCTAATGGACCTAAGGACCTAATAGACATTTACAGAACATTCCATCCAACAACAGCAGAATATATATATATATATATATATATATATATATATATATTTGAGAAAATAATTCAAGAAAACTTCCCTAGCCATGGGAGACATTTAGACATCCAGATATAAGACACTCAGAGAACTGTGTGTGTATATATGTATATACACACACACACATATATATATATACTTATCTGCACATGGAACATTTTCCAAAACTGACCATGTGCTTGGCCTTAAAGCAAGTCTCAGAAAAAAAAAAAAAAAAAGAGATCAAGTATCTTCTTGGACCGCAGTGGAATAAAACTAGAAATCAATACCAGCCTAGGCATGGCAGCTCATGCCTGTAATCCCGGCACTTTCGGAGGCCAAGGTAGGGGATAACCTGAGGTCAGGAGTTCAAGACCAGCCTGGCCAACATGGTAAAACTCCATCTCAACTAAAAATACAAAAAAAAAAAAATTAGCCCAGTGTTGTGGGAGGCACCTATAATCCCAGCCACTCGGGAGGCTGAGGCAGAAGAATTGTTTGAACCCAGGAGGTGGAGGTTGCAGTGAACTGGGATCGTGCCATTGCACTCTAGCCTGGGTGACAATAGTGAGACTCTATTGAAAAAAAGAAAAGAAAAGAAAAGAAGAAGAGAGGGAGAGGGAGAGGGAGAAGAGAAGAGGGAAAGTAACTAAAATAGCATGGTACTGGTACAAAATAGACACATAGATCAATGGAACAGAATAGAGGACCCAGAAACAAAGCCACATACCTATAACCAATTGATCTTTGACACAGTCAACACAAATGAATTATGGAGAAAGGACACCCTATTCAATAAATGGTGCTGGGAAAAATGGCTTGCCATGTGCAGAAGAATGAAACTGGACCCCTATTTCTCACCATATATAAAAATTAAGATGGACTGAAGACTTAAATATGACACCTGAAACTAAAAAAAAAAAAAACTTTTGTTTTTGTTCTGGGGTTTTCTGTTTTTTTGTTTTGTTTTGTCTTTTTGAAAATGGAGTTTTTGCTTTTGTTGCCCAAGCTTGAGTGCAATGGTGCGATCTCGACTAACTTCAATCTCCCCCTCCTGAGTTCAAGCAATTCTCCTGCCTCAGCCTCCTGAGTAGCTGGGATTACAGGCACACACCACTATGCCTGGCTAATTTTTTGTATTTTTAGTAGGAATGGGGTTTCACCATGTTAGCCAGGCTGGTCTCGAACTCCTGACCTCAGGTCATCCACCTGCCTTAGCCTCCCCAAGTGCTGGGATTATAGGCGTGAGCCACCACACTCAACTAAAAAACTCTTAGAAGAAAATCTCAGAGAAAAACATTGGCCTAAACATTCTGGACATTAGCCTAGACAAAGAATTTATGATGAAGACCCAAAAGCAAATGCAACAAAATTTTTAAAAATAGACAAATGAGATTTAATTAAACAAAAGAGCTTCTGCACAGGAAAAGAAATAATCAACAGAGTAGACAGACAACCTACAAAATGGGAGAAAATAATTGTATTATGCCTCCAGCAAAGGACTAATATTCAGAATGTGTAAGGAACTTAAATCAACAAGAAAAAAAATACTATTAAAAAGTGGGCAAAGGACATGAGCAGACATTTCTCAAAAAAGACATACAAGTAACCAACAAACATAAAAAATGCTCAACATCACTAGTCATCAGAGAAATACAAATTAAAACCACATTGAGATACCATTTCATATCAGTCAGAATGGCTATTATTAAAAAGTCAAAACATAACAGATGTTGGAGAGGATGCAGAGAAAAGGAAAGGCTTATACACTATTGATGGGCATAAAATAGTTTAACCTCTATGGAAAATAGCATGGAGATTTCTCAAAGAACTAAAAATAGAACTACCCTTCAATCTAGCAACCCCACTTCCGGGTATCTACCCAAAGGAAAGGAAATCATTGTATTAAAAAAAGACACCTGTACTCACATGTTCATCGTGGCACTATTCACAATAGCAAAGTCATAGAACTAACCTAAGTGTCAATCAATGATTGACTGGATAAGTAAAATGTGGTATATATACACCATGGAATACTATGCAGCCATAACAAAGAATTAAATCAAGTCCTTTGAAGCAACATAGATAAAGCTGGAAGCCATTATCTTAAGGGAACTAACTCAGAAACAGAAAAGCAAATAACACATTTTCTCACTTATAAGTGGGAGCTAAACATATGGACATAAGGATTTAAATAATAGACACTAGGGACTCCAGAAGGGCAGAGGGTGGGAAATGGGGAGGACTGAAAAATAACCTATTGATATAGGAGCTAAAAAGGAGTTATTTAGGCAGTTAGTAAGGGTAGAAGAGATCTCAGTGGAATTTTCTTTTAATCAAAAAGCAGCCCCCAAATCATTTCTTTTCTAACAAAAAACAGCCTTTTTGAAAAGTCAAGCTGCAAGCATAGATAAGGAAAGCTTGCATAGGTGAATGCCTGCAGCTGTACCAATAGAAAAGGGATACCTGAAAGTCAGGTATATTCAACACGGAGGTTTTCTCCTCCTTTTTCTTTGTTGCCACGTGTGCAAGTGTCATGGCACCAGCCAGGAAGAGACCCCATCTGCATAGTAAAAGATTAGGGTGGCAAGGCCAGCCACCTCACATGTTATATAAATAGCACACCTGGTCCAACCAATCCTCTGGACCCTATATAAATCAAATACTGCCTCCTGAAGCTCGTCTATAAAACCAACCACATCTTGCCCCAAACTCAGAAACTCACTTGGGCCCCCTTCCTCTGCATGAGGAAGCTGTCTCTTCTTTCTTTCACATATTAAACTTTCCACTGTTAAAGCACTTTGTGTGTGTCTGCATCTTCAATTTCCTTAGCACGAAACAAGGAACTTCAGGTATTTCCCCAGATAAACAATGCCACTTCACTATCAGGTACAATGTTCACTATTCAAGTAATGGGTATAACTAGAAGCCCAATGCCCACCAGTAAGAAGTATACCCAAGTAACAGACATCTACATGTACCCCCTAAATCTAAAAAAAAAAAAAAAATTTCAGACAGGGCTTAACTCCATTGCTCAGGCTGGAGTGTAGTGGTGCGATCTTGACTCACTGCAGCCTCGACCTCCTAAGCTCAAGTGATCCTCCAACCTTAGCCTCCCAGGTAGCTGGGACTACAGGCATGTGCCACCATGCCTGGCTAATTTTTTATATTTTTAGTAGAGACAGGGTTTCACCATATTGCTCACACTGGTCTCAAATGCCTGGGCTCAAGCAATCTACCTGCCTCAGCCTCCCAAAGTGCTGAGATTACAGGTGTGGGCCACTGCATCTGGCCATAAAATAAAATTTAAAAAAAGAAAAAAAAAATAATATATATATTTTAAAAAACAGACAAGCCTCTGGCAAATTTGATCAAGGTAAGTATACATATAAGCATTAAAGAAATTGATTTTGAGTTTAAAATCTACCTATTAAAAATATACCATTCCCTGATAGTTTTACGAACAAATATTCTAGCAATAAGTAAGTCCTTTTGAACTTAAATGCTATAGAAACTTGGAAAAGAATACTTCCTAACTCCTCATATAAAGCCAGTTTCATTGTATACCCTTGATATCAAACCAGAAAAGTTTGGTATAAAGAACAAAAGTACTTTTCTAAACTTGCTCATGAACATAGACACAATAAATTATAAATTTTCTAAATTCCAGCAAACCGAATTCATAAATATATAAAAAGTATACTATCAAATTGGTGGTATCCCAAGAATGCAAGGATGGTTTTATGTTAGAAAATCTACATCATTCCCCATATCAACAGACTAAGGAAGGAAAACATATATGATTATAATAACAAATACTGAAAAACTATTTAATCAAAATCACTCTTTCATGATTTTAAAATAGTTTTATACAACTCGTTAGTCTAAGCCACCATCATCTCTCACCTACATGATTATTACAATGTACTAACTGGCCTTCTTCACATCTATTCCCAATATGGAATTCAAATTTGATCTTTTTAAAACTTGCATCAGATACATGCTGCTTTTCTGGTTAGAACACTCCATGGTTTTCCATAGCACTCAAAATAAAATCTAAAGTCTTTACCATAACCTGTAAGATCTACATGATTTGTACCATTAACTCTTTGACCTCATATTTTACATCTTTCCTCCTTGATGACAAAGCCCCAATATGATGGTCATCTTTTGTTTTAAGAGAGTTGTAGCGCCAGGCATAGTGGCCTATAATCCCAGCAATTTGGGAAGCCAAGGCAGGCAGATCAAAAGGGAGGAGATCAAGACTATCCTGGCTAACACGATGAAACCCCGTCTCTACTAAAAATACAAAAACTTAGCCAGGCATGGTGGCAGGCACCTGTAATCCCACCTACTCAGGAGGCTGAGGCAGGAAAATCACTTGAACTTGGGAGGCGGAGGTTGCAGTGAACCAAGATCATGCTGCTGCACTCCAGCCTGGCCAACAGAGCAAGACTCCGTCTCAACAACAACAAAAAAGAGAGTTGTAAAACTATTGAAAAGGATAAAAAGACCATTTCTCCTCCACAGAGCAATAAGACTAGTTAATGGCTGATTTTCAATGTAAATTATGAACTCCAAGAGACAAAGGAATGAAATGTCCACTACTTCAAGTAGTGAAGAAAAAGGGAAAATATCTATTAACCTAGAATTCTACACCCAGTGAAAATACCCTTCAAAAATGAAGACAAAATACTCTCTCATATAAAAACTCTTTGGTTCTACCAAATACGCACCAAAAATAATACTAATAGGGAATTCTTCAGAAAGAAGAAAAATGCAAGAAAAAGACTACACCAGAAAACACAAATAAGTATGAGAGTAAATCTAAATGAATATTAAACATATTAGTTATTGATCACAATATGAGAACTGTAATTCATAACAAATAATGTTCTAAAAAGTACCTACCCAAAACCAGGTCCTGAGTTGAAAAGCACATTTTATCTCAGATGGTTGTCTTCTTGGCAGCAACAACAATAAAATGCTACTAAATTAGTTTGAGACAGTTGCCATATGTTTACATACTTATAGACATATATCCACACATAGACATATATCCACACAGGTGTGTGTATATTTGTATACATATATATAAACCTGTTAAAATTTAATTCCATATGTATCACAATTATATTGCTATCTCCCACTATAGATGCTTTTTAAAAAAATCATGTTCTTGAATTTCTAATACTTTTATGTATTTAACCACTATAGTTTTTGGTTCAAAGTATTACCAAATCGAACCTGGGCCTGTCTACCCAGCACTGCAAAGCCCAACTCTGACATCAGGGCTGCAGTGAGAGAAAGGCATGTGGCCAGGCACAGTGGCTCACGCCTGTAATCCCAGCACTTTGGGAGGCTGAGGCAGGCAGATCACCTGAAGTCAGGAGTTCGAGACAAGCCTGTCCAATATGGTGAAACCCCGTCTCTACTGAAACTACAAAAATTAGCCAGGCACGGTGGTGCATGCATGTAATCCCAGTTACTTGGGAGGCTGAGACAGAAGAATCGCTTGAACCCAGGAGGCAAAGTGTGCACTGAGCTAAGATAGAGCCACAGCACTCCAGCCTGGGCGACAGAGAGAGACCCCGTCTCAGAAAAAAAAAAAAAAAAGAAAAGAAAAGAATTTTTTTTTTTATTTGCAGGGCTCCAAGCAAGGAGAATTAGGTAGCTCGTGGTAAGACCTAAATTCCCCAATGGCTTACAAGTTTTTAAAGGTAGAGAGATACAGGTGACAGGCAAAGTCATAAATCCATACGTGGAGGTTATACATTGGTTTGACCTAAAGAGGCTGAATATCTTAAAATGCGGTCTTACAGATCTTAGGTAAATTCAAAGATTTTCTGATTTGTAAATGGTTAAGAAAGAGAAGCTTTGTTTAAAAATTTCAGGTCAGTAGAAAAGAATTAGCACTGCCTCATGGGTATGACTTCCTCCAGGCCCCTCAAGAAGAATTTTAGAACAAAGAAGCGCAGTCAGAGGTCTATGTATGTGCCAATGCATCCATTTGGTGGGGGTATAGGTTTCTGAAAAATAATTCAGGGATACATGTTAATATTTTATCTTTAGTTTCTATACGGAACAAAACATCTTATGACTCTAACTACCTTAGTATCATTTTTAAGCTACTATAACCTTGCTTATGAAGTTGCTCATTTACTCCCCAGAGTTCACTAGGTATCTGGAATTTCCCTTGAAGGAACTCAAGATTTTCCTTTATTTTCATGCTTTCAAGGTAGAGGAGCTACAAGCCACTAAGAGGGGTCCCTGCTCTGTCTCAAAGGGATCTATAAGATCTTTTTAATCAGTTGTGACTTTTATCATTATGTAACATCCTTTTTTATGCCTGTTATTCCTTATAACTTTAAATTCCACCTTACATGGTAATGAGGAATCTGGTTCCAGGCCAAATTCCTGTGTGTGATACTTCAAGTCCAACCACAAGTTTTGCTTAGGAGGCCTCATGGGGGAAAACTGCCCTACCCACATCAGATTTGATGCACAGTCAATGCACTGTAGTTTCTGGACACAGCTGCAGACAAGTACTCAGCTCCCAACCCCTGCCTAGGGCCAGCATTGCTTATATATTCAGCAGGCTTAGTCCAGGTGCCTCCACTCAGAAACCTCCTTATAAGGTGGGTGCCTCCACGGAGACGTCCTTGTGAGGGGCCCCTGACTAAGACACTTTCCCCTTTGACTCAGTACTTTTCCACTGCTAGCCCTCCCCTTTTCCTCCCTGTAGGCCTAGTGTAGGTCCATAAATGGCAGAAGCCTTTTGTTCAGTGTTTTTCAGCAGTGAGGCATTCTCTACCCACCCACCTGCCTTGCCTGTCATTGGACTGGCCCTCACCCAATGCCATTGCATGGAGTGAAATGAAACACTGAGGAGCTGGCACTTTTTCTTTGTCTGTTGCCTGAACTATTGTAGCAAGAGAATAAAGTCTTGAAGGCTACTTTCAATTTGGAACACTGTCCTCATTAACCACCTTGACATCAGACAGATAATAGCTTGACAGATAATAATTCTTCTACTTCCTCTTTATTAATTTTCACTGGCCTAGTATTTTAAGTAATTTCTTTTATAAAGTATAATACCCACATTCCAGGAAAAAATATCCTCATAAAGGGGGAAGGACAAAGGATGCCTATCCACCATGCAAATGAAAACAAACAAACAACAAACAAACAAACAACAAAAGAAAACATTCCTAGAACCTTCACACAGTAACTGTGACCCGTGTGCTTTTCCCAGAACTTAGTGTCAAGGCTTCCTGTATCTGCAAAGTAAGCTAAAAAATTTAGTTTCTCACCTTGTATGTTACTTTCCCTCAAAAAATTGGGATTCTGTTAAAAAGGAAGGAATGATGTATATGGTATTGAATCAAACTGACAATAATTTAGGACATACGGGAATACCACTATTCAAAGAACATCCAGGAAATGCATTGCAAAAAGATCATTACCTAGGCACATAGTCATCAAGTTGTCTAAAGGCAAGATGAAGGAAAGAATCTTAAGAGCTGTGAGAAAATAGCATCAGGTAACTTACAAAGGAGAACTTAACAGATTAACAGCAGATTTATCAGCAGAAACCCAAAAGCTAGAAGAGATTAGGGTCCTATCTTTAGCCTCCTTATACAAAACAATTAGCAGCCAATAATTTTGTATCCAGCAAAACTAAGCTTCATAAGTGAAGGAAAAATAAAGTATTTTCCAGACAAATAAATGCTGAGAGACTTTGCCACTACCAAGCCAGCCCTACAAGAACTGCTAAAAGGAGCTCTAAATTTTGATACAAATCCCCAAAATATACCAAAATAGAATCTCCTTAAAGGATAAATCTCACAGAACCTATAAAACAACAATATAATGAAAAAAAAAAAAAGATATACAAGCAACAAACAGCACAATGAATACAATAGTACCTCACATCTCAATACTAACATTGACTGTAAATGGCCTAAATGCTCTACTTAATAGATACAAAATTGCCAAATGGGTAAGAATTCACCAACCAAGTATCTGCTGCCTTCGAGAGACTTACCTAACACATAAGGACTCACATAAACTTTAGTTAAAGGAGTGGAAAAAGATATTCCATGCACATGGACATCAAAAGTGAGCAGGAATAGCTATTCTTATATTAGACAAAACAAAATTTAAAGCAACAGCAGTTAAAAAAGACAAAGAGGGACATTATATAATTATAAAAGGACTAGTCCAACAGGAAAATATCATAATCCTAAATATATATGCACCTAACACTGGAACAACTAAATTTATAAAACAATTACTACTAGACCCAATAAATGAGATAGATGGCAACACAATAATAGCAGGGGACTCTAATACTTCACTGACAGGACTAGACAGGTCATCAAGACAGAAAGTCAACAAAGAAACAATGAACATAAACTATACCCTCAAACAAATGTACTTAACAATATTTACAAAACATTCTACCAACAAGTGCAGAATATGCATTCTATTCAACAGTACATGGAACATTCTCCAAGATATGCCATATGACAGGCCACAAAACAAGTCTCAACAAATTTAAGAAAATTGAAATTATAGCAAGTACTGTCTCAGACCACAGTAGAATAAAATTGGAAATCATCTCCAAAAGGAACCCTCAAAACCATCCAAATACATGGAAATTAAATAACCTCTCCTGAATGACTGTTGGGTCAACAATAAAATTAAGATGGAAACTGAAACATTCTTTGAACTGAACAATAACAGTGACACAACCTATCAAAACCTTTGGGATACAGCAAAAGTGGTGCTAAGAGGAAAGTTCACAGCATTGAATGCCTACATCAGAAAGTCTGAAAGAGCACAAATAGACACTCTAAGGTCACATTTCAGGAGCCAGAGAAACAAGAACAAACCAAACCCAAACCCAGCAGGAGAAAAGAAATAACCAAGATCAGACCAAAACTAAATGAACTTGAAACCCCTCCCCCAAAAAATACAAAAGATACATGAAACAAAAAGCTGGTTCTTTAAAAGATAGATAAAATTGATAGGCCATTAGCAAGATTAACCAAGAAAAGAGAGAAGACGCAAATAAGCTGAATTAGAAACAAAATGGGAGATACTACAACCAATATCCCAAAAATACAAAAGATCATTCAAGGCTACTATGAACACCTTTATGCACTTAAAACTAGAAAACCTCAAGGAGATGGATAAATTCCTGGAAATGTACAACCCTCTTAGATTAAACCAGGGAGAAATAGAAACTCTGAACAGACCAATAATCTCACTGTTATTGAAGTGAGATTGAAATGGCAATTAAAAAGTTGCCAACAAAAAAAGTCCATGACCAGATGGATTCACAGCTGAATTCTATCAGATATTCCAAGAAGAATTGGTACCAATCCTATTGACACTATTCCAAAAGACAGAGGAACAGGGAATTCTCCCTAAACCATTCTATGAAGCCAGTATCACCCTAATACCAAGACCAGGAAAGGACATGACAAAAAAGAAAACTACAGACCAATATCCCTGATGAACATAGATGCAAAAATCCTCAACAAAATAAAAGCTAATGGAGTCCAATGGCATATCAAAGGGATAATCCACTATGATCAAGTGGGTTTCATACCAGGAATGCAAGGATGGTTTAATATCCACAAGTCAATAAATGTGATACACCACATAAACAGAATTAAAACCAAAAGTCATATGATCATCTCAATAGATGCAGAAAAAGCATTTGATAAAATCCAGCATTGCTTTATGATTAAAACCCTCAGCAAAATCAGCATAGAAGGGACATACTGAAAGGTAACAAAAGCCATCTATGACAAACCATAGCCAACACTATACTGAACAGGGAAAAGTTAAAGCATTCCCCCTGAGAACTGGAACAAGACAAGGATGCCCACTTTCACTACCTCTATTTGACATACTACTGGAAGTCCTAGTCAAAGCAATCAAGAGAAAGAAAGGGCATCCAAATCAGTAAAGAAGAAGTCAAACTGTCACTGTTCACTTATGGTATGATTGTATACCTAGAAAACCCTATAGATTCATCCAAAAAGTTCCTGGAACTGGTAAATAAATTCAGCAAAATTTCAGAACACAAAGTTAACATACACAAATCAATAGTCCTTCTATAAATCAACAATGACCAAGCTGAGAATCAAATCAAGAACTCCACCTCTTTTACAATAGCTGCAAAAATAAAATACAATACTTAGGAATATACTGAACCAAGGACGTGAAAGACCTCTACAAAGAAAACTACAAAACACTACTGAAAGAAATCACAGATGACACAAACAAATGGAAACATATCCCATGCTCATGGATGGGTAGAATCAATATTATGAAAATGACCATACTGCCAAAAGCAATCTACAAATTCAATGCCATTCCCATCAAAATACCACCACCATTCTTCAAAGAACTGTGGGTCAATTAAACCTCTTTTCTGCATAAATTACCCAGTCTCAGGTAGTTCTTTATAGCAGTGTGAAAACAGATTAATACACCATACTACGCAAAACAAACTACAGATTCAATGCAGTCCCTATCAAAATTGTAATGGCATTTTTCACAAAAATAGAAAAAGAAATCCTAAAATTAACCTGGAACTACAAAAGACCTTGAGTAGCCAAAGCAATCTTGAGCAAAAAGAAGAAAGCTGGAGGCATTATACTACCCGATTTCAAAATAATCTATAAAGCTATAGTAATTAAAACAACATGGTAGTGACCTAAAAACAGACATATGGACAAATGGAACAGAATAGAGAGCCCGAAAATAAATCCACACATTTAGGCAATTGATCTTCAACAAAAGTGCCAAGAACACACAATATGGAAAGGACAGTCTCTTCAATAAAGGGTGTTGTCAAAACCAGACCTTCACATTGCAGCAGAATGACAGTGAACCCTTATGTCAGCTGATATACAAAAATCAATGCAGAATAGATCAAATATTTAAACATAAGACCTGAAACTGTAAAACTATTAGAAGAAAATATAAAGGATAAGCTCCATGATATCTGTCTAGGCGATGGTTTTTTAAAAATATGACCCCAAAAGCACAGGCAACAAAAGCAAAAATTGGCAACTGAGATTGTATCAAACCAAAATGCTTCTGCACAGGCAAGGAAACAATCAACTGAGTGAAGTGATTACCCCATGACTTGGGAGAAAATATTTGCAAACCATATATCTGATAAAGGGTTAATATCAAAATATATAAAGAACTCAACTTGATAGCAAGAAAGAAGTAATTTTATTTAACAAATGGGCCAATTACCTGAAAAATCACTTCTCAAAATAAGATATACAGCCAACCGCACCTCTAGGCCCAGCTACTTGGGAGGCTGAGGCAGGAGGTTCACTTGAGCCTAGGAGTTTGAGATGAAACTGGGCAACACAGTAAGACCCTGTCTCATATTTATTTTAAAAAGAAGATATACAACTGGCCAAATAAAATATTTTAATTTTCGCATTATTTACTGATGTGTATTGTAAAGAAATACAGAAACAAAAAAAAATAGTTATTTATATTTATCAACATATTTCCCATTCCTCTTTTTTTTGAGACAGAGTTTCACTCTGTCACCCAGGCTGGAGTGTGGTGGTGCGATCTCAGCTCACTGCAACCTCCACCTCCTGGGTTGAAGTGATTTTTGTGCCTCAGCCTCCCAAGTAGCTGGGATTACAGGCGCACACCACCACATCGGGCTAATTTTTTATTTCTACTAGAGACAGGGTTTCACCACGTTGGCCAGGCTGGTCTAGAACTCCTGGCCCAAGTGATCTGCCTGCCTCGGTCTCCCAAAGTGATGGGAATACAGACATGAGCTACCATGCCCAGACCATATTTCCCATTTCTGATGTTCTTCATTACTTTCTGACAATATGAGTTTCTATTTCTTATCAAATCCACTTAGAGTGAAAAACTTCCTTTGGCATTTCTTGCAGTGCAGGTCAGTGAATGATGAATTCTCTTGTTTTCATTTATCTAAATTAATATTTTTCTTAGATAATAGAATTCTGAATTGACAGGGGTTTTCTTCATCAACACTTAAAGATGTCAATTCACTGTCTTTTTCCTTCCATTATTTCTCATGAGAAACCAACATCATTATGTTACTTTTTTGTGTGTAATATATTGATTTTTGTCGGGTTGTTTTCAAGATTTTTCTCATTATCTTTGATAATCATTTGACTTTTATGGTCAAATTATGACTAAATGGTGTACTTTGGTGTGGTTTTCATTGAATTTATCTTGCCTAGGATTGACTGAGCCCCTTGAATATGTATATTTATGTTTTTCATTGGCTATTCTTTCTTAAATATTTTTTGCCCTCATCTTTCTCTTTTTTCTTGTGGGGATTCAATAACAAGTATATTGGTTTTTTTAAAAATATCATTCTACAGATCACTGAAGCTGTATTCATTATTTTTTTGAGGGGGCGGCTCATAAGATTTTGTAAGTACTATTTAATATCATCAAGTTGCCTGACTCCATCTGTCATCCCCACTCTACTATTAAGCCCATTCGGCAAAGCCTTCATTTGCCCTTTTTTCAGTTCTACGATTTCCATTTGGTTCTTTTTCTAGTTCCTATTTCTGCGTTGAAATTTCCTATTCGCTCATTCATTACTAGCATAAATTCCTTTTCATTCGGGAGCATAATAGTTATAATAGCTACTTTTAAAACCTTGAGTACTAATTCTTTCATCTTGGTCAAGTTTGTGGTTGGTCTCTATTGATTCTGTTTTGTCTTTTTTAATTTCCACGTCACATTTTCTTATTTTTTTAATATCTACTAATTTTAGATTTTAGCCTGGGTATTTTGAAAACTTCATGTTAGAGACAATAGATTTTGTTATAGTCCTCTTAAAAAGTACCATTATTTTGTTTTTGTAGACATCTAAACGGGCTAAACTCAAATTCCAAACTCTATCTTCCTTGGAGTAGGCAGCAGCTAAAAACATCTGTGCAATTCTTAGCATCAGCTACACTGTTTAAAGTCTTCACAGCACATGTGTAATTCAGGGCACAGCCAAATATTTGGGCAGAGCTCTTGCACAGATTTTATGGTTTCCCTCTCCCACTTTGTATACCTTTCTACTCACTTTTTAGCTGCTGTGGTCAGCCCAAATTCTGGTCTGATTCCTCAGTTGGTTAAGACTGCACAGACATGGCACCACCTGGAACTTCTCTTACTCAGAGTCATAAAAAAGTTAAACTCACACTATGACGCATTTCTAAAAATTACTGAACTTTGAAATTCATTATGGTACTGTTCTATTTATCAGTTTATCTGAAATTTTTTTATAATAAAAAATTCCATGCTCAATATAAATATTTTTAAAATTAAGGCTATAGGAGGTAGAAAATGAAAGTTCCCTGCAATCCCTTCATCTATACATAACCCCTATATATAGCCAATAGACTATCTTAGTAAAGTAGAATTGACTCAGACTATCTCAGAGGGAAACATTATTTCAAGTGAAGATATGAGATGAGATAGTCTCAACATAGCTTCCTCAGAACTACACATCATTATTCCTTAAAGTGCTGTTCAGAGCACTAGCTTTGTTCTGTATTTTCTTAAACTGTAGAAGTAGCTAAAAGTTATAGAAAGAGAGGAAAGGATTTTGTGTATCTCAGCTGTAATTTTACTTAATTATAAGAACATTGTAAACTCTGAATATTGAGAAATAAAAGTTATGAGCTAGCCAGGCATGGTGATTCATGCCTGTAATCCCAGCACTTTGGGAGGCTGAGGCAGGCAGATCACTTGAAGTCTGGAGATTAAGACCAGCCTGGCCAACATGGCAAAACCCCGTCTCTATGAAAAATACAAAAATTAGCAGAGCATGGTGGCACATATCTCTAATACCAGCTACTTGGGAGGCTGGGGCACAAGAACTGCTTGAACACAGGAGGCAGAGGTTGCAGTGAGCCAAGATTGTACCACTGCAATCCAGCTTAGGCAACAGAGGGGTACTCTGTCTCAAAAAAAAAAAAAAAAAAAAAAAAAAGTTAGGCAGGACGTGGTGGCTCACACCTGTAATCCCAGCACTTTGGGAAGCGGAGGTGGGCGGATCACTTGAGATCAGGAGTTCGAGACCAGCCTGACCAACATGGAGAAACCCCGTCTCTATTAAAAATACACAAAAATTAGCTGGGCATGGTGGTATATGCCTGCAATCCCAGCTACTCAGGAGGCTGAGGTAGGAGAATTGCTTGAACCTGGAAGGCAGAGGTTGCAGTGAGCCGAGATCGCGCCATTGTACCCCAGCATGGGCAACAAGAGCAAAACTCGGTCGAAAACAACAAAAAAAAAAGTTATGAGGTAATTACATTTAGAGAATGAGGTCATAAGAACTGAGGACATGAAAGGATGAAAGTAGGCAGGCGTGGTGCCTCACACCTATAATCCCAGCACTTTGGGAGGCCGAGGGAGGTGGATCACCTGAGGTCAGAGGTTTGAGAGCAGCCTGGCCAACATGGTGAAATCCAATCTCTACTAAAAATACAAAAATTAGCCAGGTGTGGTGGCATGTGCCTGTAATCCCAGCTACTCAGGAGACTGAAGCAGGAGAATCACTTGAACCTGGGAGGCGGAGGCTGCAGTGGGCTGAGATCGCACCATTGCACTCCAGCCTGGGTGACAGAGCAAGACTCTGTCTCAAAAAAAAAAAAAGAAAAGAAAAATGAAAGGGGTGAAAGTAAAAGCAACTAAAGAAATATTTCCTCATCTTCCACAATAGAAAGTTAATAGAGCTAAATCTATAACTGAAAAAAATCAAAAAGGAAAATAAGCATGTTATTTAGAAATATGGTGGAATATATAAAAATGAACAGTTAAATGAATTGAAGAGGGTTGCATCTGGGAAGCAGAAATGTAGAGTTTGTATGCTTATTTGTTATTAATATTTGTTATATAACTATTTGATTTTTTAAATTATGTATATATGGTAACAGTGCTTAAATAGAAATAAAAGGTAGTAGGAAGAACTATGTAAAATTAGATTAGAATTGGTGATATCAACTTGAACTCATGATTACTAATTTTTTTTATTTAGTTTCATCTGCTGACAAGGCATAGATGCAATGACATCTAAGTCACAATAAGCTTGCTAAGCTCCCAGATATTGTTTTTTAAGCACCATTTTCTACCATAAGGTGTCAGGACACTTTGCAGAAATGGTTCCTTTCAGTGCTGGGTGAGAGAAAACCCAAAATAAAATTAGAACATCTTTTTGTACCAGAAAGTAAACAACTGCTAAATATACATACATACATATATATATATATGAGTGATATCAAAACAGCTAGGTTGAAAGGAGCTCTCACTGAACAAATCTCAGACAATTTGAACACCAAAATAAGTAAAGATTGTAATGGATTATAATCCTTTGAGGAAACGGGTTATAACTGATTCAATAATCTGAGACTCCCTAAATCCATACTGCACACACAGATGTTCCTTGACTTGTGAGGGGGCTATATCCCAATGAATTCATCATGAGTCAAAAATATCCTAAGTCAAAAAATGCATTTAGATGGCCGAATAGGAACAGCTCCAGTCTACAGCTCCCAGCGTGAGCGACACAGAAGATGCGTGATTGCTGCATTTCCAACTGAGGTACCAGGTTCATCTCACCAGGGCTTGTCGGACATTGGGTGCAAGATAGTGGGTGCAGCCCACAGAGTGTGAGTCAAAGCAGGGCAAGGCATCGCCTCACATGGGAAGTGCAAGGGGTCGGAAATTCCCTTTCCTAGCCAAGGGAAGCTGTGACAGACGGCACCTGGAAAATCGGGTCACTCCCACCCTAATACTGTACTTTTCCAACTGCCTTAGCAAATGGCACACCAGTTGATTATATCCTGCACCTGGCTCGGAGGGTCCCATGCCCACGGAGCCTTGCTCATTGCTAGTAGAGCAGTCTAAAATGGAACTATAAGGTGGCAGCGAGGCTGGGGGAGGGGCGCCCGCCATTGCAGAGGCTTTAGTAGGTAAACAAAGTGGCAGGGAAGCTCGAACTGGGTGGAGCCCACCGCAGCTCAAGGAGGCCTGCCTGCCTCTGTAGAGCCACCTCCGGGAATAGGGCATAGCTGCCTTCATTTCATTATGTACTCAGTATTCATTCAGGAGCAGGTTGCTCAGTTTCCAACTTCTACAAATTTAAACATCCCTGTCTGACAGCTTTGAAGAGAGTAGTGGTTCTTACTGCACGGAGTTTGAGGTCTGAGAATGGACAGACTGACAGACTGCTGCCTCAAGTGGGTCCCTGACCCATGAGTAGCCTAACTGGGAGGCACCCCCCAGTAGGGGCTGACTGACACCTCATACGGCCAGGTGCCCCTCTGAGACGAAGCTTCCAGAGGAAAAGACAGCAACATTTGCTGTTCTGCAGTATTTGCTGTTCTGCAGCCTCAACTGGTGATACCCAGGCAAACAGGGTATGGAGTGGACCTCCAGCAACTCCAACAGACCTGCAGCTGAGGATTCTGACTGTTAGAAGAAAAACTAACAAACAGAAAGGACATCCACACCAAAACTCCATCTGTACGCCACCATCATCAAAGACCAAAGGTAGATAAAACCACAAAGATGTGGAGAAACCAGAGCAGAAAAGCTGAAAGTTCTAAAAATCAGAGCACCTCTTCTCCTGCAAAGGAACACAGCTCCTCGCCAGCAACAGAACAAAGCAGGAGGGAGAATGACTTTGACGAGTTGAGACTAGAAGGCTTCAGACGATCAGTAATAACAAACTTCTACAAGCTAAAGGAGGATGTTTGAACCCATCGCCAAGAAGCTAAAAACCGGCTGGGCGCAGTGGCTCAAGCCTGTAATTCCAGCACTTTGGGAGGCCAAGGCGGGCGGATCACGAGGTCAGGAGATCGAGACCATCCTGGCTAACACGGTGAAACCCCGTCTCTACTAAAAATACAAAAAACTAGCCAGGCAAGGTGGCGGGCACCTGTAGTCCCAGCTACTAGGGAGGCTGAGGCAGGAGAATGGCGTAAACCCAGGAGGCGGAGCTTGCAGTGAGCCGAGATCATGCCACTGCACTCCAGCCTGGGTGACAGAGCAAGACTCCGTCTCAAAAAAAAAAAAAAAAAAAAAGAAGCTAAAAACCTTGAAAAAAGATTAGACAAATGGTTAACTAGAATAATCAGTGTACAGAAGACCCTAAATGAACTGTTGGAACTGAAAACCATGGCACGAGAACTACGTGACACATGCACAAGCTTCAGTAGCCTATTCGATCAACTGGAAGAAAGGGTATCAGTGATTGAAGATCAAATGAAAGAAATGAAGCAAGAAGTTTAGATTTTAAAAAGTAAAACGAAATGAACAAAGGCTCCAAGAAATATGGGACTATATGAAAAGACCAAATCTACATCTGATTGGCGTACCTGAAAGTGAAGGGGAGAATGGAACCAAGTTGGAAAACACTCTTCAGGATACTATCCAGGAGAACTTCCCCAACCTAGCAAGGCAGGCCAACATTCAAATTCAGGAAACACAGAGAATGCCACAAAGATACTCCTCGAGAAGAGCAACTCCAAGACACAGACACATAATTGTCAGATTCACCAAAGTTGAAATGAAGGAAAAAAATGTTAATGGCAGCCAGAGAGAAAGCTCGGGTTACCCACAAAGGGAAGCCCATCAGACTAACAGCGGATCTCTCTGCAGAAACTCTACAGGCCAGAAAAGAGTGGCAGTCAATATTCAACATTCTTAAAGAAAAGAATTTTCAACCCCAAATTCCATATCCAGCCAAACTAAGCTTCACAAGTGAAGGAGAAATAAAATCCTTTACAGACAAGCAAATGTTGAGAGATTTTGTCACTACCAGGCCTGCCTTACAAGACCTCCTGAAGGAAGCACTAAATATGGAAGGGAACAACTGTTAACAGTCACTGCAAAAACATGCCAAATTGTAAAGACCATCAATGCTAGGAAGAAACTGCATCAACTAAAGAGCAAAATAACCAGCCAACACCATAATGACAGGATCAAATTTACACATAACAATATTAGCCTTAAATGTAAATGGACTAATTGCTTCAATTAAAAGACATAGACTGGCAAATTGGATAAAAAGTCAAGACCCATCAGTGTGCTGTATTCAGGAGACCCATCTCATGTGTAGAGACACACATAGGCTCAAAATAAAGGGATGGAGGAAGATCTACCAAGCAAATGGAAAACAAAAAAAGCAGGGGTAGCAATCCGAGTCTCTGATAAAATAGACTTTAAACCAACAAAGATCAAAAGAGACAAAGAAGGCCATTACATAATGGTAAAGGGATCAATTCAACAAGAAGAGCTAACTATCCTAAATATATATGCACCCAATACAGGAGAACCCAGAATCATAAAGCAAGTCCTTAGAGACCTACAAAGAGACTTAGACTCCCATACAATAATAATGGGAGATTTTAACACCCCACTGTCAACATTAGACAGATCAACGAGAGAGAAAGTTAACAAGGATATCCAGGAATTGAACTCAGCTCTGCACCAAGCGAACCTAATAGACATCTACAGAACTCACCATCCCAAATCAACAGAATATACATTTTTCTTAGCACCGCATTGCACTTATTCCAAAATTGGCCACGTAGTTGAAAGTAAAACACTCCTCAACAAATGTAAAAGAACAGAAATTATCAGAAACTGTCTCTCAGACCACAGTGCAATCAAACTAGATCTCAGGATTAAGAAACTCACTCAAAACCACACAACTACACGGAAACTGAACAACCTGCTCCTGAGTTACTTCTGGCTACATAACGAAATGAAGGCAGAAATAAAGATGTTCTTTGACACCAATGAGAACAAAGACACAAAAAAACAGAATCTCTGGAACACATTTAAAGCAGTGTGAAGAGGAAAATTTATAGCACTAAATGCCCACAAGAGAAAGCAGGAAAGATCTAAAATTGACACCCTAACATCACAATTAAAACAACTAGAGAAGCAAGAGCAAACACTTTCAAAAGCTAGCAGAAGGCAATAAATAACTAAGATCAGAGCAGAACTGAAGGAGATAGAGACACAAAAAACCCTTCAAAAAAAAAACAATGATTCCAGGAGCTGCTTTTTTGAAAAGATCAACAAAATTGATAGACTGCTAGCAAGAGTAATGAAGAAGAAAAGAGAGAAGAATCAAATAGACGCAATAAAAAATCATAAAGGGGATATCACCACCGATTCCACAGAAATACAAACTACCATCAGAGAATACTATAAACATCTCTATACAAATAAACCAGAAAATCTAGAAGAAATGGATAAATTCCTGGACAAATACACCCTACCAAGACTAAACCAGGAAGAAGTTAAATCCCTGAATAGACCAATAACAGGTTCTGAAACTAAGGCAATAATTAATAGCCAGCAACCAAAAAAAGTGCAGGACCAGATGGATTCACAGCTGAATTCTACCAGAGGTACAAAGAGGAGCTGGTACCATTCCTTCTGAAACTATTCCAGTCAACAGAAAGAGGGAATCCTCCCTAAATCATTTTATGAGGGCAGCATCATCCTGATGTCAAAGCCTGGCAGAGACACAACAAAAAAAAGAGAATTTTAGACCAATATCCCTGATCAACATCGATGTAAAAATCCTTAATAAAATACTGGCAAACCGAATCCAGCAGCACATCAAAAAGCTTATCCACCATGATCAAGTGGGCTTCATCCCTGGGATGCAAGGCTGGTTCAACATATGGAAATCAATAAACATAATCCAGCATATAAACAGAACCAAAGAAAAAAACTACATGATTATCTCATAGATGCAGAAAAGGCCTTTGACAAAATTCAACAGCCCTTCATGCTAAAAACGCTCAATAAATTAGGTATCGATGGGATGTATCTCAAAATAATAAGAGCTATTTATGACAAACCCACAGTCAGTATCATACTGAATGGGCAAAAACTGGAAGCATTTCCTTTGAAAACTGGCACAGGACAGGGATGCTCTCTCTCACCACTCCTATTCGAATAGTGTTGGAAGTTCTGGCCAGGGCAATCAGGCAGAAGAAAGAAATAAAGGGTATTCAATTAGGAAAAGAGGAAGTCAGATTGTCTCTGTTTGCAGATGACATGATTGTATATTTAGAAAACCCCATCCTCTCAGCCCAAAATCTCCTTATGCTGAAAAGCAACTTCAGCAAAGTCTCAGGATACAAAATCAATGTGCAAAAATCACAAGCATGCCTATACACCAATAACAGACAGAGAGCCAAATCATGAGTGAACTCCCATTCACAATTGCTTCAAAGAAAATAAAATACCTAGGAATCCAACTTACAAGGGATGTGAAGGACCTCTTCAAGGAGAACTACAAACCACTGCTCAACGAAATAAAAGAGGACACAAACAAATAGAAGAACATTCCATGCCCCCAATAGGAAGAATCAATATCGTGAAAATGACCATACTGCCCAAGGTTATTTATAGATTCAATGCCATCCCCATCAAGCTACCAATGACTTTCTTCACAGAATTGGAAAAAACTGCTTTAAAGTTCATATGGAACCAAAAAGGAGCCTGCATTGCCAAGACAATCCTAAGTCAAAAGAACAAAGCTGGAGGCATCACGCTACCTGACTTCAAACTATACTACAAGGCTACAGTAACCAAAACAGCATGGTACTGGTACCAAAACAGAGATACAGACCAATGGAACAGAACAGAGCCCTCAGAAATAATACCACACATCTACAACCATCTGATCTTTGACAAACCTGAGAAAAACAAGAAATGGGGAAAGGATTCCCTATTTAATAAATGGTGCTGGGAAAACTGGCTAGCCCATATGTAGAAAGCTGAAACTGGATCCCTTCCTTACACCTTATACAAAAATTAATTCAAAATGGATTAAAGACTTGCATGTTAAACCTAAAACCATAAAAACCCTAGAAGAAAACCTAGGCAATACCATTCAGGACATAGGCATGGGCAAGGACTTCATGTCTAAAACACCAAAAGCAATGGCAACAAAAGCCAAAATTGACAAATGGGATCAATTAAACTAAAGAGCTTCTGCACAGCAAAAGAAACTACCATCAGAGTGAACAGAACCTACAGAATGGGAGAAAATTTTTGCAATCTACCCATCTGACAAAGGGCTAATATCCAGAATCTACAAAGAACTTAAACAAATTTACAAGAAAAAGTCAAACCACCCCATCAAAAAGTGGGCAAAGGATATGAACAGACACTTCTCAAAAGAAGACATTATGCAGCCAACAGACACATGAAAAAATGCTCATCATCACTGGCCATCAGAGAAATGCAAATCAAAACCACAATGAGATACCACCTCACACCAGTTAGAATGGTGATCATTAAAAAGTCAGGAACAACAGGTGCTGAAGAGGATATGGAGAAATAGGAACACTTTTACACTGTTGGTGGGACTGTAAACTAGTTCAACCATTGTGGAAGACAGTGTGGCGATTCCTCAAGGGTCTACAACTAGAAATACTATTTGACCCAGCCATTCCATTACTGGGTATATACAAAGGATTATAAATCATGCTGCTATAAAGACACATGCACACATATGTTTGTTGTGGCACTATTCACAATAGCAAAGACTGGGAACCAATCCAAATGTCCATCAATGATAGACTGGATTAAGAAAATGTGGCACATACACACCATGGAATACTATGCAGCCACAAAAAAGGATGAGTTCATGACCTTTGCAGGGACATGGATGAAGCTGGAAATCATCATTCTGAGCAAACTATGGCAAGGACAGTAAACCAAACACCGCAGATTCTCACTCATAGGTGGGAATTGAACAACGAGAACACTTGGACACAGGATGGAGAACATCACACACTGGGGCCTGTTAGAAGATATACCTAATGTAAATGACGAGTTAATGGGTGCAGCACACCAACACGGCAGATGAAACCTGCACGTTGTGCACATGTACCCTAGAACTTAAAGTATAATAATAATTTGTAAAAATGCATTTAATACCCTAATAAATACATTATAAAGACAAAATATCCTAAATTGTACCATCATAAGTTGGGGACCATCTGTATATCATCAAACAGGGCAAAATGTAGGGCTCTTCTGATTTTTTTGTTTGTTTTGACACGGTATCGCTCTGTCACCCAGGCTGTGGTGCAGTGGCGTGATCCTGGCACACTGCAGCCTTGGCCACCCAGGCTCAAGTGATCTTTCCATCTCAGCTTCCCAAGTAGCTGGGACCACAGGTGCAAGCCACCTCCCCCGGCTAAATTTTGTACTTTTTTGTAGAGACCGGGTTTCCGCTATTTTGCCCAGGCTGGTCTGGAACTCCTGGGCTCAAGTGATCTGCTTGCATCAACTTCCCAAAGTGCTGGGATCACAGACTTGAGCCACCACACCAGGTGGGGCTCTTCTTTTTGTTAAAATTGTTTCTAATACATATGGAGGGAGAACAATTATTTTGTAACTATCATAGTAAAGACTAGTTTAGGAAAAATCAATAATACTGCTAAATTGTGAAAGAGGGGTTTGCTGAGGAGCAGAATATTTGCAGAAAATTCAATGTCTCCCCCATAGATTGCTTATTAGTTGCAAGAGGAAAACCAGCAATTTATACCGTGGAGAAACTGGGATCAAATTAACATCACTAATGAGAGACAAACAATATCATGCGCCTCCAAATGTGGTCTCGTGTAAAGAATATAACCTCACATATGTAATATTACAATCAGGAATACATAACCTGAATCTAATCATGAGGAAACACGAGATAAACCCAAAGTAGGGAAGATTCTGTAAAATAACTGCAACACACACACACACACACACACACACACCCCTAAGGGTGGTGACAATGTGTCAATTTGATTGTTGTAATCATTTCACAATGTATTATGTATATCAAATCATCATGCTGTATAACTTGAATAAATACAATTTTTGTCAACTATACCTAACACTGAAATGAACAAATGAACAAATGATAAATAATTGGCCTGCACTCTTCAAAAATCTCAATGTCAGAAAAATACAAATGTGAGGAACTCTTCCATATTAAAGGAGATTAAAAAGATATGGTAACTAAATATAGTATGTGATCCTGTACTAGATCTATATTGGAGGGAAAAAAATGTTAAATTAAGACATTACTGGAAAAATTGACAAATCTGAATATTGGCTGTAGATTAGATTTCATATAAATATTGTATCAATGTTAAATACCCTTAATTTAATAAACATTCAAGAGGATACCCTGGTTCTTAAGAAATTCACACTTTAGAAATAAGGGGTAAAAGAGCATAGTGTATGTAACCTATTTTAGAATGATTCATAAAATACAAATAATAGGCTCATTATTTGTATATTTATACATGTATATTATACATGAAGAATAGTAAAACAAGTGTGGCAAAATGTTAAGAAGTGGTGGATCTCAGTAAAGGACAATAGGAGTTCTCTATTATTCTTATAACTTTTCTGTAAGCTTAAAATTATTTCAAAATACAAAGTTTAAAAAAAAAAAAAAAGGGCAGGGCTTGTAGGCTCACACCTGTACTCCTAGCACTTTGGGAAGCCGACGCGGGCAGATCACCTGACATCAGGAGTTCGAGACCAGCCTGGCCAACGTGGTGAAACCCCGTCTCTACCAAAAATACAAAAATCAGCCAGGCGTGGTGGCCCGTACCTGTAAATCCCAGCTACCCGGGAGGCTGAGGAAGGAGAATCGCTGGAACCCAGGAGATGGAGGCTGCAGTGAGCCGAGATCGAGTCACTGCACTCCAGCCTGGACGACAGTGAGAGACTCTGTCTCAAAAAAAAAGAAAAAGAATTATACACTAACATCGAGGAAAAGAGCTTTCATTTAATAACAGAGATCTAAGTTTGTGCGCTACTTCTGTTTGTTATATATCCTTCCTTAAGCGTCACACTTTTCTCACCTGCAAAACACCATCCCAAACTTACAGAAGTCTCTTTTGGTCCATACAAATTATGTGTATGAGAGATCTCCTAACTGTAAGTTATACAAATGACATTATAATGTTAAATACTTAGGAGTTTACCAAAATAAAGAATGGAGTTCTTAAGGTACCGTACACACTTATTACAGTTATAACAAACTATGGAATAAGCGGTAGTGGTGTAAACGGTGTTCCTTAAAGGAGGGTAATGTTTTTTTCCCTGTTCCGTCAAGTCTTAAACGCTTGACATTTTAAAATAGTTTTAAACCCTTTCCGGAATTAGAAGTGGTATTTCGGACCGTGAAGTAACCGATCTGCTATAAGTGTTCCATCTTTAAGGCCTGCTCTTTTACCCGTCTTCAGGAGGTCTTCCGAGAGAGGGCCCGCGGCATACTCCAGCCCAAGCCCGAACTCTCCGCAGCGCTTCCGGCCCTTGGCCCAGAAGTCTGGAACCCCGGGCCGGCTGCAAAGGAGTGTCTGCCGCGCATGCGCGCCCCGACTCAGCCTTTCCGTAGTGATCCTTCTCGTTACGTCACCACCGGCCTCGCTCGGACGGCAACCGGCGGGAGTTTTTCAAAATGGGAGTGCATAGGCACCGCCCAGGCCTCGGAAGGTGTCAGGGAGAACTTTCCGTGGTTTTAGCGTCGTCGCCTGGAGCGGCGGTCTAGAGAGCCGAGCCTGATGGGCGCCAAGACCGGCTGGCTGCTTGGAGCGCTGCCTCGAAGGGACTGCGTGAAGGAAACTAATCCGGAGAACCCAGGCCAGGGTCTGGAAATATGGCGACCTGCATCGGGGAGAAGATCGAGGTGAAAAGACTAGGCAGTCTGCAGCGGGGCGGGTGGGAGTAGTTGTGGGATGACACGAGACCGCTGTGGGAAGGGGAGCGAACGAAGCTAACGGCTGCGGGGCGGGCACCGAGGTGCTTAGGGAGGGTCCCAACCGCCCAGGCCTCAGCTGTTTAGGGGCGGAGCGGCCCGCCCCGCGGAGACAGTAAGAGTAGGGGAGGCGGGACAGGTGAGTCCCTCGCCGCCTGGCAGTGTCCCCAGGCACTGCGGCTTTCTGTCAGCAATCCCGCCCGAGCTGCCGCGCTAGAGCAGGGCAGGGCTGCCTCACACTTCTCCAAGGGGATGGCGGTTATCTCCGGCGGGAGCTGCGGCGGGATTCTGACCAGGCCCTCGGCTCCCAGGGGTTGGCTGGAGATGGGAGGAGGGCGCTTAGGCTGCACTGAGGTTGAGGAACCAGATCACTAGGGTGCACCATCACCCTGAGCTTCCAGTCCAGCCTGGAAGCTCAGGGATCCCCGCACGGAGTCAACATGCCTTCCACCCTAGACACCTGCTGCATCGAGGTGTAATACCTGCCTGAATTTTGTCAAATTCCCCACTCGATCCATTTTATCTTCTTTTTCCATCCCCTTCCCATCATCCTTTCTACTGTGAGTCATCACACATAATCTTTAATTTTAACTTTTAAGGATTTTAAAGTTGGAAATCTGCTTGGTAAAGGATCATTTGCTGGTGTCTACAGAGCTGAGTCCATTCACACTGGTTTGGAAGTTGCAATCAAAATGGTAAGAATAAACTAATCAATTTCTCTCCTGTACTTTGCAAGTAACTAGAGAGGTATCAGAGATGTAAGAAACTCCTTACCCACCAGCCTTTCCTTTGATTATGGTGTAAGGAACACTTTGCATAGGCAGAAGACAATAGTGCCAAGTCCAGCCGTTGAACTTAAGACTATTTTAGGAAAGCCTTGACCTTGCTTAAATAAGTTTTATCTTCATTAATGTTCAGTAGACCTCGTTTATGGTGTAATTATCCATACTTGGAGTAATTAGTAGAAATCAACTAACAAATAATTTGTTTGTAAGAGTTCATTGTGTATAATTCTGTATTTTCCTGTAACAATAAAAAATATTATTCTTGATTGTTAGAAGTCAGTCTAATAGGAGTAACATAAACATAAGCAAATTAAGAATCATTTGTCAGCCGGGTGGGTGGCTCACGCCTGTAACCTTAACACTTTGGGAGGCTGAGGCAGGTGGATCGCCTGAGCTCAGGAGTTTGAAAACAACTGTGCAACATGGTGAAACCTCCTCTCTACCAAAAATACAAAAATTAGCCGGTGCGGGCACGGTGGCACATGCCTGTAATCCCAGTACTTTGGGAGGCCGAGGCGGGTGGATCCCCTGAGGTCGGTAGTTCAAGACCAGCCTGACTAACATGGAGAAATCCCATCTCTACTAAAAATACCAAATTAGCCGAGTGTGGTGGCACACACCTGTAATCCCAGCTACTCTGGAGGCTGAGCAGGAGAATCGCTTGAATCCGGGAGGCAGAGGTTGTGGTGAGCCGAGATCGCACCATTGCACTCCAGCCCAGACAACAAGAGCAAAACTCCATCTCAAAAAAAAAAAAAAAAAATTAGCCGGGTGTGGCGGCACGTGCCTGTGGCCCCAGCTACTCAGGAGGCTGAGGTGGGAGGATTGCTTCCGCCTGGGAGGTTGAGGCTGCAGTGAACTGTGATCATGTCGCTGCACTCCAGCCTAGGTGACAGAGTGAGACCCTGTCTTTAAAAAAAAAAAAAAAATCATTTATCTAAACCACTTAGAAAAAGAAATGGAGGCCGGGCGCGGTGGCTCAAGCCTGTAATCCCAGCACTTTGGGAGGCCGAGACGGGCGGATCACGAGGTCAGGAGATCGAGACCATCCTGGCTAACACGGTGAAACCCCGTCTCTATTAAGAAATACAAAAAACTTTTGTATTTATACAGGTGGCGGGCGCCTGTAGTCGCAGCTACTCGGGAGGCTGAGGCCGGAGAATGGCGTAAACCCGGGAGGCGGAGCTTGCAGTGAGCTGAGATCCGGCCACTGCACTCCAGCCTGGGTGACAGAGCGAGACTCCGTCTCAAAAAAAAAAAAAAAAAAAAAAAGAAAAAGAAATGGAGGTTTTGCTTTAAAATTTGCCTGAATTGGGATTTTTTTTTTCTTACAGTTAGGCTGATTGTGCTATTAGATTATTTAAATTGAGATAGGATATTAGAATTAATTGGGCAAACTTTTACCAAGCATCCTCTCTGCCAAGCACTCTGCTAGGTGCATGAGGAAAACAGATAACAGTTGGTTGACCGCAAAGACATATAAAAGGACTTCAGTCTATTTTAAATTAAAGTATACTTTATTTTCAAAGTTCACTTTTAACCAGTTTACATTTGAAAGTCTGTCAACATTTAAACCTGTTATTTTTAGATAGATAAGAAAGCCATGTACAAAGCAGGAATGGTACAGAGAGTCCAAAATGAGGTGAAAATACATTGCCAATTGAAGCATCCTTCTATCTTGGAGGTAAGATACAAATTTTGTAGAAGTGACCAAGGACAGTGAATGTTTGAATATTTTAATTTATTATGCCCTTTCACATTTCAGCTTTATAACTATTTTGAAGATAGCAATTATGTATATCTGGTATTAGAAATGTGCCATAATGGAGAAATGAACAGGTATCTAAAGAATAGAGTGAAACCCTTCTCAGAAAATGAAGGTAGGCGTCTGTTTTTGTTTGTTTTGTTTGGGTGGATAAAAGTTTTGCATTTTAAAGTGTAGTTTTGAGGAATATGCTATTTTGTAATATATAGTAAAACTGTTTGAATTGTTACTTTCAGCTAGAAAAGATTTCCTCCGTCCCAAGCTGCTAATTCTTAATTCAATTATTACAGTAGTAAAGTAAGAAATTTGTTACCCTTCTGTCCTTAAAACATTTTAAATTAAATTATTGGCAGCAGTTTACTGTGTATTTTTTCAAATGTAGTAAGCTTTTTAGGATGCCATTGGTGACTATAAAGTAGTTCTAAATCAAGCACAAATAGCCATTGAAACTGTTTATTATAGAAAACATGAAACATGCAAGTAGTGTTCTATAATGAGTCCCCTGAACTTAACACTCAGCTTCCCAAACTAGTGACTCATGGTCATATTATTTCATCTTTACCGTTTTTACTACCCTGATTTTCCAAAGTATTTTGACGCAAATTATAGACATATTTTTAACTATAAATATTTCAAAATATAGATTTCTTTAAAAACATAGCCACAAAGTCATTATCACACCTAATAATTCTTTACTATCAAATATATAGCTTCAGACTTCCTCAATTTCTCATGATTTTTTGCAGTTCAAAGCAGAACCAAATAAGGTCTATACATTAACACAAATTATTGTTTTCAAGTTATCTTGCTCTGCTAACTGAGATTACAGACAGGCTAACAGAAGTAGTTGCTGATAGGCTTCTTGTACATCTGAATCTATATAAGCCATTTGGAAAACAATGTGGGCATAACATTAGAGTTACGGGAATATTTATATTCTTTGACTCAGGTTCCATTGTTAGACGTTTATTGCAAAGAAATAATGCAAATTGAAAAAAAATGATACTCATATTGATAATGACTACTGCATTTTTTTATAATACTTCATAAAAAAGGCCTTATTAGGCCGGGCGCAGTGGCTCACGCCTGTAATCCCAGCACTTTGGGAGGCTGAGGCAGGTAGATCACCTGAGGTCAGGAGTTCGAGACCAGCCTGGCCAACATGGTGAAGCCCTGTCTCTAATAAAAATGCAAAAATTAGCCGAGCATGGTGGCTCATGCCTGTAATCCCAGCTACTTGGGAGGCTGAGGTGGTTGGATCACAAGGTCCGGAGATCAAGACCATCCTAGCCGACATAGTGAAACCCCGTCTCTACTGAAAATACAAAAAAATTAGCTGGGTGTGGTGGTACTCTCCTGTAATCCCTGCTACTTGGGAAGCTGAGGCAGGAGAATTGCTTGAACCCTGGAGGCGGAGATTGCAGTGAGCTGAGATTGTGCCACTGCACTCCAGCCTGGTGACAGCAAGACTCCATCCTAAAAAAAAAAAAAAAAACTTACAAACTGAGTACTTGGGAGAGTTTGGGGGACATCGATGGAACTTTAGCTTTTTCTTTTTTTTAACAATTAGAATATATGTATGAAATGTTTGTGCAATTGTTTTTCTTTTTTTTTTTTTTTTTTATTTGAGACAGAGTCCTGCTCTGTCGCCCAGGCTGGAGTGCAGTAGCGCTATCTTGGCTCACTGCAAGCTCCTCCTCCCGTGTTCATGCCATTCTTCTGCCTCAGCCTCCTGAGTAGCTGGGACTGCAGGCACCTACCACAGCGCCCAGCTAATTTTTCTGTATTTTTTGTAGAGATGGGGTTTCACTGTGTTAGCCAGAATGGTCTCGATCTCCTGACCTCGTGATCTGCCCATCTTGGCCTCCCAAAGTGCTGGGATTACAGGCGTGAGCCACTGTGCCTGGCCCAGTGTGCAACTGTTTTTCTTAATTGCCATGGTTACCCTAATGACTCTTAATTGCTAAAAAAAATTAAGCTTCTCTTAACTGCATGTAAAACACTCATCAGTTGGAAAGAACAAAGATTAAAAGGAATGCCTAGTTTTCTTAAAGGTTGATATGATATCTTTAGAGTGGTGTGATGGTACCACTCTGGTAATTGCTGGTAATTAAAGTGACTGGTAAATCTAAGCTCCAAGCCAGTGTTCTACTACAATGCTGGAATATTGTAGTAGAACATTTACCTGGGTTTCATAATGTATACTAAATACTAGATGCTGAATCTTCCAGAGTTTCCAAATTGTAAATTATCTTTTTTTAAATCCTAACAGCTCGACACTTCATGCACCAGATCATTACAGGGATGTTGTATCTTCATTCTCATGGTATACTACACCGGGACCTCACACTTTCTAACCTCTTACTTACTCGTAATATGAACATCAAGATTGCTGATTTTGGGCTGGCAACTCAGTTGAAAATGCCACATGAAAAGCACTATACATTATGTGGAACTCCTAACTACATTTCACCAGAAATTGCCACTCGAAGTGCACATGGCCTTGAATCTGATGTTTGGTCCCTGGGCTGTATGTTTTATACATTACTTATCGGGAGACCACCCTTTGACACTGACACAGTCAAGAACACATTAAATAAAGTAGTATTGGCAGATTATGAAATGCCAACTTTTTTGTCAATAGAGGCCAAGGACCTTATTCACCAGTTACTCCGTAGAAATCCAGCAGATCGTTTAAGTCTGTCTTCAGTATTGGACCATCCTTTTATGTCCCAAAATTCTTCAACGAAAAGTAAAGATTTAGGAACTGTGGAAGACTCAATTGATAGTGGGCATGCCACAATTTCTACTGCAATTACAGCTTCTTCCAGTACCAGTATAAGTGGTAGTTTATTTGACAAAAGAAGACTTTTGATTGGTCAGCCACTCCCAAATAAAATGACTGTATTTCCAAAGAATAAAAGTTCAAATGATTTTTCTTCTTCAGGAGATGGAAGCAGTTTTTATACTCAGTGGGGAAATCAAGAAACCAGTAATAGTGGAAGGGGAAGAGTAATTCAAGATGCAGAAGAAAGGCCACATTCTCGATACCTTCGTAGAGCTTATTCCTCTGATAGATCTGGCACTTCTAATAGTCAATCTCGAGCAAAAACATATACAATGGAACGATGTCACTCAGCAGAAATGCTTTCAATGTCCAAAAGATTAGGAGGAGGTGAAAATGAAGAGAGATACTCACCCACAAACAACAATGCCAACATTTTTAACTTCTTTAAAGAAAAGACATCCAGTAGTTCTGGATCTTTTGAAAGACCTGATAACAATCAAGCACTGTAAGAATAACTCTATCAAAGACATTTTGGTTTTTGTAACATTATACTAGTATAAATATGAAGCTGCATCTAAGCGGGGGGTTACCAGGGAAATGAATGTCTAAAAAAAAAAAAAAAACAAAAACACTCATATGGATTTTGACCTATGGTTAACAGTCTTAAAAGGAGTGTGTGTTTTCATGAATGTGTTTATAAAATTGTTTAATATTTGGAAATTCTTAGTCTTATTTTTTAATTTTATATGGAGTGAGTCTCCAGTGCAAGGTATCATATATATTAGTCATGCCTTACCCCCAAAGTACTTTAATAATAACTGTATACATAGATAGAAAAGCTGAGCCTGAGTGTTCATAACACTGACTGCTTCCAACATGAAAACTAATTTTTAGTGACTGTAGTGTGTGATTTTTTCTTTTTCTATTCATTTTATGATTTTTATGCTTAAATTATAAGAGGGCAGTAGCCACATAGAAATGCTGTCAAAGTACCCTGGGCATTTTGGCATGGGAGTTTAGCTTTTTAGAGATAGCATAGTTATGCCAATATTGTTTTCTATAGTTATTCTAAAATGTTCAGGTATTCAAATCAGAAGAAATCCTTTTCTAATATTTTTACCTTAAAAAGTTACCTGATAATTTTTTATTAGCTTATGAGATTTTTTTGTTTGTTTATATAGCTCCAGTCATCTTTGTCCAGGAAAAACTCCTTTTCCATTTGCAGACCCGACACCTCAGACTGAAACGGTACAACAGTGGTTTGGGAATCTGCAAATAAATGGTGAGTTTTTAATGGAGTATTTAATCAAGAATTAATTACTTGGACACTTACCAAGCATTGCAGTGTTGTATATGAGATTTTTAAAGAAAATCATTTTCTTGCTTGGTGCAGTAGTTCATGTCTGTAATCCCAACACTTGTGAGGCCAAGGCAGGTGGATTGCTTGAGGCCAGGAGTTCAAGACCAGTTTGGGCACATAACAAGACCCTGTATCTACAAAAAATAAAAAATCAGTTGAGTCGGCATGTATCTGTAGTGCCAGCTACTTGAGAAACTAAGCCGGGAGGATTGCCTGAGCCCAGGATTTCAAGGCTGCAGTGAGCTATGATCACACTGCACTCCAGCCTGTGTGACAAGAGACAGAGACCCTGTTTCAAAAAAAAAAAAGCATTGGCCAGGTGTGGTGGCTCATGCCTGTAATCCTAGCACTTTGGGAGGCCAAGCCAGGCAGATCACTTGAGGTCAGGTGTTCAAGACCAGCCTGGCCAACATGGTGAAACCCCGTATCTACTAAAAATACAAAAATTAGCTGGACGTGGTGGCACACACCTGTAATCCCACCTACTTGGATGGCTGAGGCACAAGAATCACTTGAACCCGGGAGACAGAGGTTGCAGTGAGCTGAGATCACGCCACTGCACTCCAGCCTGGGTGATAGAGTGAGACTCTGTCTCAGAAGAAAAAAAAAGCACTTTCAGTATGTCTCAATAAAGCTGTCTTACAGTGTTTGAATATTTGCTATAAGTCAGCCACTGTCCTTAATGTTTAACATATATTAAGTTCTCACAAACATGAGGAAGATACTGTTATTATCTCCTTACAGATGAGGAAACTGGGTACACATCTCAATTTGCCCAAGCTATGTGACCATTCAGTAGAGGAGCCAGGGTTCGAACATAAGTAGTCTGGCTCGGAGACTTTATTCTTAACCCCTGCTCTTGCAGCCACTCTATAATCAGCACCTTCTATCAGTGCCCATAAAATAATCAAAAGATGATTGACCTTATTTTTAAGTGGAAGCTGATAAGGACATTATAGGGTACCAGTGGGACCTCACACTAAAGTACAGAGCTACTAAAACCTAAACATTTTTAAACAGCTGTCATCCAAGTCATTATGTTGTTTATAATACAGAGTTTGAAGGTTAAATAATGAACATGACAGATTCACAGAAGGTGAACTGGGAAATAATGATGGAAAAAAGAATAAAAAAGACATATGGAGGGGAGGAGATGATTTTTTACCAAGTATCGTATTGCCTCATAGACAAAAAGCAAATAACACAGCTGTAATTTAAGCAGAGTTGTATGTTATCTTGAGTCTATTCTTCTTTTCTTTTTTTTTAATGTATATTATTCTCAGAAGCCCAAAAGGAAATTAATCTTTTGTACTAATTGGAGATAATTCAGGTTTGTTTTTTAAACTATAAAACTGCCACATACTTAGTTTTTCACATCTGTTGTGTTTACAGATACTTATATTTAGTAACACAGACTTGTCTGAGATGGAGAAATAACCTTGTTTATAATAATCCAGTAGTGCTCCTGCAATTTTTCAGTATATTATTTGATACAAAATACTTTCTGTCATAATGAGAGTGGGGGGAAAGCAGTAAAAAGTCATTTAAGAAAAAAACTGTAATTCAAATTTTTAGAGTGTAGCATTGAAAAATTGCCTTACCAAGTTTTATATAATCTAATCATTTGAAGCCTTTAAAAGATGCTGTTCTATATGTGAACTTTAAAACCATACAAAATAAAAATTGGTAAAATTAATGACTTTTTAAAAATGTGTGTGCAAGTACATTTGTAATGTTAAATATTACTGTTAAAGCTGTTCATATAGTGTTTTTGCTTTTAGTTGCATATTTTCATTAATTACAAGTATTTCTAAGTAAAGATGGGCTAGACAGTTCTTAGCTTAAAGAGAGTAAATTTATATATTTTTCTCATGTAGAATGATTACTTGGGAACTCAAATCTGCTTTTGTTGCAGCATTGGCGATTGCATGCTTTAGGATTAATAGGTGACCATATAGTGACTGGTTTTTGCCTTAATTGAAAAATTAATTTTATGTTAATATCTTTTGTGTCTTAGTCTTAGGAATACTAAAGATATTTCTTCACAATCTGGTTTAAAATGTTCTTTCAAAGTCATGTCTTAAACTGCTTATTTGTTAGAAAATTATGAGCTCTTATTTTGTTTTTTTTACTAGATTTCTTTTGTTTAAAAAATGCTATTATAATCAGAGTGACATTGTTTTGGGTCAACTTGAGTTTTTAGTTATTTACTAAATTGCTTCATTCTATGTATATTACAGCTCATTTAAGAAAAACTACTGGATATGACAGCATCAGCCCAAACCGGGATTTCCAGGGCCATCCAGATTTGCAGAAGGACACATCAAAAAATGCCTGGACTGATACAAAAGTCAAAAAGAACTCTGATGCTTCTGATAATGCACATTCTGTAAAACAGCCAAATACCGTGAAATATATGACTGCACTTCACAGTAAACCTGAGATAATCCAACAAGAATGTGTTTTTGGCTCAGATCCTCTTTCTGAACAGAGCAAAACTAGGGGTATGGAGCCACCATTGGGTTATCAGAATCGTACATTAAGAAGCATTACATCTCCGTTGGTTGCTCACAGGTTAAAACCAATCAGACAGAAAACAAAAAAGGCTGTGGTATGTCTGTTATTTTCCTAAGTTACTACATAACATTTTACTTGAGAATACAATTCTTGAAAACATATTTTTTAGTCCTCTGTAATGTCCTTGTACTTTGGGGTGTATACATGATCAACTTTATTAAAGAGAAAAGAGACTGGGTGTTTATGGAAAAACAGCTCTTGTTTCCCTGTCTTCTTAAGAATAGTGAATTGATACTGATATGTTTTGAATTTTAAATTATTAATTTAAAGTAGATTTGAATGAAAAACATTTTAAAATAATACTGGCTCTATGCTGGGTTAAAGATTATTTTGTTCACAATTCCAGTCAGTGAGCTAATATTATCCTTTTGCTTCTATTTTTATTGTTTCTAAATTTAATCCCATCTCAATTTTTAAAAAACTAGAAAATATAACTTTTATTTTTTTAGCATCTGGAACTAAAGAAAAGGCATATGCACATTTAAGTTTAGAGTTTAAAAATTATTGTATGTGAACTGAGAATGCTGTGTGTTTTTTTAATTCTATCTTTATCCTGTTCTTTGTTCGCATTTTACTTCCCATTTCATCCTTGCCTTTGTTTGGCTTGCTATTATCTTTTCAAAGTCCTTATTCTCCACCCTACCTTCTGTTTGCTTTCTGCTCATCATTTGACACTTCATTATACATTCTTACCTTTGCACCATATGGTTCACAGTTGTGCTCAAATATACCTCTGATCTGGACTGTTATAGTGAAGCAGCTATTTGATTTTGACTTCAATATTTGTTTCTGCCATGGTTAAGTACTCCTAAGTATTATGTATGTCAGAGCTGTTCTAGTAAACAAAATAATTATTACTGATTTTTTGGGTTTTTTTTTTTAGGTGAGCATACTTGATTCAGAGGAGGTGTGTGTGGAGCTTCTAAAGGAGTATGCTTCTCAAGAATATGTGAAAGAAGTTCTTCAGATATCTAGTGATGGAAATATGGTAATGTGTAGTTACTTTATTACCTTGCAACTTCAAATTATCGTTTAAGCACATTTAGCATTCTAATTCATTTTATAATGATAAGGTTTTTTTTAATCAGTTTCCTGGTATGATAGTGTCTCTGGAATTCAAAAATTGAAATAGCATATTAAATATATTTAAATAAATTGGTGCAGTGTTAAAAATAATTATATCTGGTAAGAAAATCTAAACTTTTGGTTTAAGTTAAAAAACAAAAAAATTACTTTTACATAATATGTAACATTTTTCTATAAAATAATATTTAATGTTACATTTAAACACTTTTTATATGTTTTAGCAAAATATAGTACTGGAACTTAATGTCATGTAATTAGAATTTTTAAAAAATATTTTGGCAGATCACTATTTATTATCCAAATGATGGAAGAGGTTTTCCTCTTGCTGATAGACCACCCTCACCTACTGACAACATCAGTAGGTACAGCTTTGACAATTTACCAGGTATGTGAATTTACTAGGGAGTAAATTTTGATAGTAGATTTATATGTATATATGTATAAACTCCATATATAGATATAATAAATTATAAATAGCTTCAGTCAAACTTAAGGTCATATATTCTTGTACTTTGTTTCTGGTGAGAGTTGCATGCCTTTAATGCAATGTTTATTGTTAATATTCTGTGTTATAATGGTACTGTAAGTAAAAACTAACGCTAGAACATTAGTCATATGTCTCACAAATGTAATTTGTATACTTGTTTAGAATGTGGCTATAGTTGTGTTAAAAAAATTTCAACATTGTGCTTGCTTCAGAGCACATATACTAAAGTTGGAATGTTACAGAGAACATGGCCCCCGTGACTCACAAATTTATGAAGCCTTCTGTATTTAAAGAATAATTCACCATGTATGTGGCTTTTCACCTTTGAAATCACTGCTGCTACATAAGTGATTATTTATAATTATAGTTAACCAAATTTGACTCCCAGTTTGGTTTCTGAATATTATGGACTGGGGACATAAGTACTGAATAGTAAGACTTCATTGAGGTTACTCTTAGAAAAGAATAAGAAAATCTGTCTAATGTAACCCTATTAGAAATCACAATAAATAGATAAAACTATACGTCAGGTCAACACTTTCTTTCCTAATGTTAAGTTTTTTTTTTTTTTTTTTCCTTAGAAAAATACTGGCGAAAATATCAATACGCTTCCAGGTTTGTACAGCTTGTAAGATCTAAGTCTCCCAAAATCACTTATTTTACAAGATACGCTAAATGCATTTTGATGGAGAATTCTCCTGGTGCTGATTTTGAGGTTTGGTTTTATGATGGTAAGTACCATTTGGAAATGGTAATTTGTTCCTTTAGTTTGTAATTTAGTAGTTATGTATATGTGGGTTTTTAAAATTCAACACAGCCAGTTTTAAAGATGTGTATGTGTGTAACTATACATATAAATTGCACATCAGAGTATACATGTCAGATCATATTAACCAAAATTTATCGAGCCTTCCTTTAAACAATTTATCCTATAATATGTATATTGGTCCTCTTTTCCTACTTAGCTCCGGTTTACATCTAGGCTGATGGTATAAAAATCACATGAAATGAGCGATGTCCTATTTATTATTAGAACTCTTAAATGGACATATACCAAATTATCAGAATTATAAATGTAGCAAAAAGGATAGGGTTGAGTCTAAATCTATTCTGTAAAGATGAATGTTCTTATTTTCTAAATCTATTCTATAAAAATGAACTATTTTTTAATCTATAAAGCTCCTTTAAGGGACACAAAGCATTCATATCACACAGTACACATATAATTATAGCTATCCTTCAATTATGTTTTTGTATGAATATAGTGATTTTTTAAAATATAGAAGTATCAGGCTTAAACCAGATATATGTTGGGAAAAATATGGATGACCTATATTTATTGAATACTTTGATAGTCTCATTTTATTAATAGTCAATAAATGAATAAAAACGATACCTTGATCTAGGTGCCATTATATACTGGTATGATAATAAATATAAATCTAGGAATATTTTAAAAAAGGATAAGAAAACAGTTTCCTGATTTTTTTTTTTTTTTTTTTTTAGGGGTAAAAATACACAAAACAGAAGATTTCATTCAGGTGATTGAAAAGACAGGGAAGTCTTACACTTTAAAAAGTGAAAGTGAAGTTAATAGCTTGAAAGAGGAGATGAAAATGTATATGGACCATGCTAATGAGGTACATACCTAATTATAGGTTTTTCATACCAATTAATAACGATTACAAATGACATAGGTGAAACAATGACGGAAGCACTCTTCTTTTGAAATAGGGTCATCGTATTTGTTTAGCACTGGAATCCATAATTTCAGAAGAGGAAAGGAAAACTAGGAGTGCTCCCTTTTTCCCAATAATCATAGGAAGGTAAATGTCTGAAAATTTTAAACATGTGGCTAAAATGTTTTAAAAGTTTGGTGTTTATATTATAAACATTCTTTAGTTTCTGTAAATTGAAAGCTTCAAGGGAATATATTTGGACTTTTCTCCTTCAGAAAACCTGGTAGTACTAGTTCACCTAAGGCCTTATCACCTCCTCCTCCTGTGGATTCAGATTACCCAACGAGAGATAGAGCATCTTTCAATAGAATGGTCATGCATAGTGCTGCTTCTCCATCACAGGCACCAATCGTTAATCCCTCTGTAAGTAAATATATGTCACTTCTATACTTTAAACCTTTCAATGATTGCCTGATGCCCTTCATATAAAATAGTTTATTGTGACTTTACTATCATCTACGTACTTTTCCAGCCTCATCCTGAGCCACTTTATCCTATACTATCTATGTTTGAGCCTCAAAGGCCTTCTTTCAGTTCTTTAAACAAGTCAAAGGGCCTTTTCACATGCTGTTCACTTGACCTGGAACTCTTTTCCCCAAACACTTAACTTTATATGCGTAAGTCTTATTTTTCAAGTCTCTGTTTAAATGTTACCTCAATGAGCCCTAATCTCAGCCCTCTCGGAAAAGCTAAATGTATTAACATATACATATATAGTTGTTTTATTTTTACTAGTAATATATCATTAATTGCCTAAATGCTCATGATAGACTCATGGTTAAATTTATTATATATTTAATGAACATGGCGATGAAGATTATATAGCAGTGTAGAAAAATGCAACATTAAAGAAACAGGTGTGTATGTTTGTGTGTACTCACACACATGCACAAAAAGAACATGCCATGGGATAAAAAGATGAAAGAAATCCACCAAAATGAAAACAGCAATTCTGCAGGGGGATGGGGGATTCTTTTCTGTATTTTTCTAATTTCCAATAATGTAGTTATATTTTCATTAAAACATTTTTGTTTTTAAAAAATTAAGCTAATGAAAAATCCCATAATTGTCTGCTTTTGCTGAATTTGGCTTATAAAAATGCTGAGGAATAATATCTTCCTGTCTTTTATTCTTTGTAGATGGTTACAAATGAAGGACTTGGTCTTACAACTACAGCTTCTGGAACAGACATCTCTTCTAATAGTCTAAAAGATTGTCTTCCTAAATCAGCACAACTTTTGAAATCTGTTTTTGTGAAAAATGTTGGTTGGGCTACACAGGTGAGAAGTTTCTAGTACAGTGCATTTTCTTGTTATGAATTTCTTTTCATTTTCACACTGATAAGACAATTACCAAAAAATACAAATCATTGTAATGCTATATTTTTACAAGGAAGTTTTGTACCTTTTTACATTAGTTATATCATGAAAAATGTTAACTTCTTAAATTTGTGTTCAGTTGGAAGACTCCAGACATTGCTGATAACAGGTTGTCTGCTAGGGCTTGGGTGACCTACTTTTGCCATTTGTTTTTAAATTAGAGGTCATGATAGTGACTAATTGTGAAGAGTAGAGTGTGATATCTGTGACGTTTTAGGTTTTGGAAATTATTTGTAATCAATATTAGTAGAGTAACTTTTTATTTTTTTGAGATGGAGTCTCACACTCTCGCCCAGGCTGGAGTGCAGTGGCGCAATCTCAGCTCACTGCAAGCTCCGCCTCCTGGGTTCACGCCATTCTCCTGCCTCAGCCTCCTGAGTAGTTGAGACTACAGGCGCCCACCACCATGCCCAGCTAATTTTTTGTATTTTTAGTAGAGACGGAGTTTCACCATGTTAGCCAGGATGGTCTCAATCTCCTGACCTTGTGATCTGCCCGCCTCAGCCTCCCAAAGTGCTGGGATTACAGGCGTGAGCCACTGCACCCAGCCAGTAGAGTAACTTTCATTTGGCAAAAGAAGAAAAGGATTTTTCCATTAAAAGTCAAGTGAAAGCCAGGTGTGATGTCACGTGCCTATAGTCCCAATTACTCAAGAATCTGAGGTGGGAGGGTCATTGGAGTCCAGGAGTTTGAGGCCAGCCTGGGCAACAAAGCAAGACCCCATCTCTTTTAAAAAGTGAAGTCAGTATTGAGTTTCAAACTTTTATGTAGTTGTGAACCTATATGTGTATATTATCTAAAATCTTGAAACTTGGAGACTTCTGAGCCTGACACATGTACTTTTACTTAACAGTGAAGTAAAATGCAACCTAGTACTTTATGGGGGTAGGTAACATTTGTTGGGCACCTGCTTTGTGGTACCTACCATGTTTTTCACATACATTGTCTAGAGTTTATCCCCCAAAATAACCTAGTAAAGGTGATGTATCTCCTTTTATAGATAGTAAAATTATGCTTCATAATGGTAGAGTAACTTACACAATCCTGTACTATACTCTTAAGTTGGCAGAGTCCAGATGTAAGCCTAGGTCAGTTTGATTTGGCGTCCATGTACTATGCACTTCTCCATTTTGAGTGACACATTGTGACTATTAATGACTAAAGAAGAAGTTTCAGAGGCTAAAATGTAATATTCTCAGGCCAGGAAAGAAATTCTGATGGCTTAAGGACAAAGAAAATGTTGCTTTTATTTCCTAAATCTCTTCTTGTTAAATACTAAATATTTCTTGTGGGGGGAAAAAACCAACAACCAAGAAATCCTAGTGGAAATTAATGGGAAACGGGATTCACTTATAATAATTTTAATATTATAATATCTTAGCTATTAAAGGAATAACCTGAAAAAGACATGAATATTCTCAGTGCTACTGCCATCATAGCCCCAAATTTGTAGTCACTTAGAGAGTTTTTTTTTTTAACTGTGGAAAACCTGTTAAATATGTTAAATATTAATACAGAACCACAAACCCTCTCCTGTATAGTAATTTTGTATGCTGCTACTGCTGCTTTTTTTTTTTTTTTTCTATGCCTGTTCTTACCCATGCTTACTATTTTTCTAGTTAACTAGTGGAGCTGTGTGGGTTCAGTTTAATGATGGGTCCCAGTTGGTCGTGCAGGCAGGAGTGTCTTCTATCAGTTATACCTCACCAAATGGTCAAACAACTAGGTAAGTTCTTAAAATACTGGTTGAGATTCAGCCGTTTGCTATAATTTCTCTTTCTCTATGTGTTGAAATAGATGATTTAATAAAGATACTTCTTTCATTTTGACAATGATCGTGTGATTCTTTAAACTGTTAATTATTCTTAGCAGTTCATATAGTCATTAATGCATATTTTATGATTATCTATATTAAACGCAGGGCAACTGGTATGAGTAATCCACTCTAAGAGGCTGGGTTCCTTGTAGCCTCACTGTTATAGCGTAACTCGATGGCCCTTTTCAGAAGTAAGGGACTTCTAATTCTAGGTTCAAATAATATACCACACCTGTTTACTTAAAAGAACAGAAAAAAGAAATCTTTATTTTAAGATATAACCTGCTTATTTTTCCCAAATGAAAGGCTATATCCCCAATCTAATGTAAAGTGATTAATGTTTGAAAGACTTTTTTGAATGTGTATATTCATTCTATATGAAAATGTGTGTCAGGCACCAAGCCAAAAATAAGAAATCTGGCAATGCGAAAAAAAAGGAGTTGTTTGCTTTCCTCATTTAAATCAGAACTTACTAAAAATAGGGTACTGACGATGCCAATGCAGATGTGCTCTTTTATGAGAACTGCTTATTGTAATGGAAGTACTTGGGACAAATATGTGTAGATACCTGCCAACTGCATTTTTGTGTTAAATTTAGATAATGCAGTGCCATCACTTAAATAACTATGTTTCAAGTGAGAGGCTTTTTCAAAAGCTCTTTGAGGTGCTCCAGAAAGTGGAAGGATGCAGATGCAAAGTGGGTAAAACCCTTGTTCCCAGGATACATGTTGACATTTTATTTGGTATGGTCATTTGGAAATTGCTAACATTTAAAAAGAAATATATTCATAATGTGTTTAGCTTGATATTTTTCTGTATAATTAGGGCTTTTTTTTTTTTTTTTTTTTTTTTGGAGACAGTCTCGCTCTGTTGCCCAGGCTGGAGTCAGTGGTGTGACAACCTCCGCCTCCTGGGTTCAAGCAATTCTCCTGCCTCAGCCTCCCAAGTAGCTCAGATTACAGGCATACACCACCACACCCGGCTAATTTTGTATTTTCAGTGAAGACAGGGTCTCCACATTTTGGCCAGGCTGGTCTCAAACTGCTGACCTCGTGATCCTCCCACTTTGGCCTCCCAAAGTGCTGGGATTACAGACGTTAGCCACCACGCCTGTCTGGGGCCTTTTAAATTTAATGAGGAATCCAGATATTTGGCTTGCTTTTGAAATGATGAAGCCAGTTAAAGTTTGTCTAATTTTCCTTCTGTTATTTAAATATATTTAGAAAATGGTCTGTTTTAAAAGAAAAGAAACTGTGTATGCTTCACTTGATTTAGGTATCTAATAAATAATTGTTATAATTTTTCTATGGTGCCCCTTGTTATTGAAGAATTACCGAAAAATATAATGTGCTTTTTGGGACTCTCAGAACCAAGTAATTCAGTTATGATTTTGTCTTTTTTTCTTTTGCTTCATTTAGGTATGGAGAAAATGAAAAATTACCAGAATACATCAAACAGAAATTACAGTGTCTGTCTTCCATCCTTTTGATGTTTTCTAATCCGACTTCTAATTTTCATTGATTAAAACTCCTTTCAGACATATAAGTTTAATAAATAACTTTTTTGTTGGCTTTCAAGTAAAGTGATTTTTTTTAATCTAATATAAAGTCTTCAGAAAGCCTTTCTAGGAAAGAATTTTAACCTATAATGTAAAGGATGTATTCTGAGAGAACAAAGCAGAATGAAACTTGAATCACTTACTAAATATAGTGGGTATAAAACAGAATACCTGACTTTGCTCTTAGACCTTAACTCCCAAACTTACTATGTTCATATATTTGTATTGAACAATCTTTTAAGAGCAAAAATGTAAATGATGTGTGGTTTATTTGTGCTTTTATTGTTTTCCCTGCGTCTCAGACATGTTGAGAATCATGGACAAAACCTGCTGGAATTTTGGAATTTTTGAACATGTAAATAATGTATATTTATGTTATAAGTAACATATGTAAACATGTATATTTGTTTTATATTTATTTTTGTAGCACCAGTGTGTCTCATGAAACATTTTTGCAAATGCATTTTATAAAAAAATAATAAATATAGTGATAAGTTACATTATCTTTTGATTCATTTAATTAAATACTTATTTTAAAATAACTTACCAGTAAACTCACTTTTTAAATTTTGTTGCCTGTTGAGGAGTCAATTAAATTTTAAATATTAATTTTGCAAATGTTAAATACATTGTTTCTCTATTATCTGAAAATCTTGGTATATTTTAATGAATTTTTTTTTAGTTATACGTTAAGTTCTGGATTACATGTGCAGAACGTGCAGTTTTGTTACATAGGTATACATATACCATGGTAGTTTGCTGCACCCATCAACCCGTCACCTACATTGGATATTTCTTCTAATGTTATCCCTCCCCTAGCCTCCCATCCCCCTCAGGCCCCGGTGTGTAATGTTCCCCTTCCTAGGTCCATGTGTTTTTGTTTTTTGTTTTGTTTTGTTTTGTTTGAGACAGAGTCTCACTCTGTTGCCCAGGCTGGAGTGCAATAGCGCTATCTCATCTCACTGCAACCTCTGCCTCTCAGGCTTCAAGCGATTCTCCTGCCTCAGCCTCCCAAGTAGCTGGGATTACAGGTGCATGCCACCATGCCCAGCTAATTTTTGTATTTTTAGTAGAGATGGGGTTTTGCCATGTTGGCCAGGCTGGTCTTGAACTCCTGACCTCAGGTGATCTGCCCACCTTGTCCTCCCAAAGTACTGGGATTACAGGCATGAGCCACCACGCCCAGCCCCATGTGTTCTTATTGTTCGACTCCCACTTATGAATGAGAACATGCAGTGTTTGGTTTTCTAATCTTGTGATAGTTTGCTGAGAATGATGGTTTCTAGCTTCATCCATGTCCCTGCAAAGGACATGAACTCATCCTTTTTTATGGCTGCATAGTATTCCATGGTGTATATGTGCCACATTTTCTTAATCCAGTCTATCACTGATGGGCATTTGGGTTGGTTCCAAGTCTTTGCTATTATGAATAGTGCTGCAATAAATGTACGTGTGCATGTGTCTTTATCATAGAAAGATGTATAATGCTTTAGTTATATGCCCAGTAATGGGATTGCTGGGTCAAATGGTATTTCTAGTTCTAGATCCTCGAGGAATCTCCACACTGTCTTCCACAATGGTTGAACTAATTTATACTCCCACCAACAGTGTAAAAGCGTTCCTATTTTTCCACAACTTCTCTAGCATCTTTTGTTTCTTGACTTTTTAATGATTGCCATTCTAACAGGCATGAGATGGTATCTCATTGTGGTTTTGATTTGTATTTCTCTAATGACCAGTGATGATGAGCATTTTTTCACATGTCTATTGGCTACATAAATGTCTTCTTTTGAGAAGTGTCTGTTCATATCCTTTGTCCAGTTTTTGATGAGGTTGTTTATTTTTTTCTTGTACATTTGTTTAAGGTCTTTGTAGATTCTGGATATTAGCCCTTTGTCAGATGGATAGATTGCAAAAGTTTTCTCCATTCTGTAGGTTGCCTGTTCATTCTGATGATAGTTTCTTTTGCTGTGCAGAAGCTCTTTAGTTTAATTAGATCCCATTTGTCAATTCTGGCATTTGTTGCCATTGCTTTTGGTGTTTTAGACATGAAGTATTTGCCCCTGCCTACGTCCTGAATGATATTGCCCAGGTTTTCTTCTAGGAGTCTTATGGTCCTAGGTCATACATTTAAGTCTCTGATCCATCTTGAGTTGATTTTTGTATAAGGTGTAAGGAAGGGATCCAGTTTCAGTTTTCTGCATGTGGCTATCCAGTTTTCCCAACATCATTTATTAAATAGAGAATCTTTCCCCAATGCTTATGTGTATCAGGTTTGTCAAAGATCAGACGGTTGTAGATGTGTGGTGTTACTTCTGAGGCTTCTGTTCTGTTTCATTGGTCTATATATCTGTTTTGGTACCAGTACCATGCTGTTTTCATTACTATATTCTTGTAGTAAAATTTGAACTCAGGTAGCATGATGCCTCCAGCTTTGTTCTTCTTGCCCAGGATTGTCTTGGCTATACGGGCTCCTTTTTGGTTCCATATGAAGTTTAAAGTAGTTTTTTCCAATTCTGTGAAGAAAGTCAGTAGTAGCTTGATGGGGATAACATTGAATCCATAAGTTACTTTGGACAGTATGGCCATTTTCACAATATTGATTCTTTCTATCCATCAGCATGGAATGTTTTTCCATTTGTTTGTGTCCTCTCTCACTTCCTTGAGCAGTGGCTAATAGTTCTCCTTGAAGAGGTCCTTCACATCCCTTGTAAGTTGTATTCCTAGATATTTTATTCTCTTTGTAGTAATTGTGAATGACAGTTCACTCAAGATTTGGCTCTTTTTCTGTTATTGGTGTATGGGAATGCTTGTGACTTTTGCATTGATTTTGTATTCTGAGACCTTGCTGAAGTTGCTTATCAGCTTGAGATTCGGGACCGAGACAATGGGGTTTTCTAAGCAGACAATCATGTCATCTGCAGGCAGAGACAATTTGACTTCCTCTCTTCCTATTTGAATACCCTTTATTGCTTTCTCTTGCCTGAGTGTCCTGGCCAGAACTTCCAATACTATGTTGAATAGGAGTAGTAAGAGAGGGCATCCTTGTCTTGTGCCAGTTTTCAAAGGGAATGCTTCCAGTTTTTGCCCATTCAATATGATACTGGCTGTGGGTTTGTCATAAATAGTTCTTATTATTTTGAGATACATTCCATCGATGCCGAGTTTATTGAGAGTTTTTAGCATGAAGGGCTGTTGAATTTTGTTGAAGGCCTTTTCTGCATCTATTGAGATAATCATTTGATTTTTGTCATTGGTTGTGTTTATGTGATGGATTACAGTTATTGATTTGTGTATGTTGAACCAGCCTTGCATCCCAGGGATGAAACCCACTTGATTATGGTGGATAAGCTTTTTGATGTGCTGCTGGATTCGGTTTGCCATTATTTTATTGAGGATTTTCACATCGATGTTCATCAAGGATATTGGCCTAAAATTCTCTTTTTTTGTCCTCATAAAATGAGTTAGGGAGGATTCCCTCTTTTTCTATTGATGGGAATAGTTTCAGAAGGAATGGTACCAGCTCCTTTCTGTACCTCTGGTAGAATTTGACTGTGAATCCGTCTAGTCCTGGACTTTTGTTTGGTTGGTAGGCTATTACTGCCTCAATTTCAGAACCTGTTATTGGTCTATTCGGGGATTCAGCTTCTTCCTGGTTTAGTCTTGGGAGGGTATATGTGTCCAGGAATTTATCCATTTCTTCTAGATTTTCTAGTTTATTTGTGTAGAGGTGCTTATAGTGTTCTCTGACAGTAGTTTGTATTTTTGTGGGATCGGTGGTGATATCCCCTTTATTATTTTTTATTGTGTCTATTTGATTCTTCTCTCTTTACTATTAGTCTTGCTAGCAGCCTATCTTGTTGATCTTTAAAAAAAACCAGCTCCTGGATTCATTGATTTTTTTTTAAGGGTTTTTTGCATCTCTATCTCCTTCAGTTCTGCTCTGATCTTAGTTATTTCTTGTCTGTCTTCTGTTAGCTTTTGAATCTGTTTGCTCTTGTTTCTCTAGTTCTTTTAATTGTGATGTGAGGGTGTTGATTTTAGGTCTCTCCTGCTTTCTCTTGTGGGCATTTAGTGCTATAAATTTCCCTCTACACACTGCTTTAAATGTGTCCCAGAGATTCTGGTTTGTTGTGTCTTTGTTCTCATTGGTTTCAAAGAACATCTTTATTTCTGCCTTCATTTCGTTATGTATCCAGTAGTAACTCAGGAGCAGGTTGTTCGGTTTCCATGTAGTTGTGCGGTTTTGAGTGATATTCTTAATCCTGAGTTCTAATTTGATTGCACTGTGGTCTGAGAGACAGCTGGTTGTGATTTCTGTTCTTTTACACTTGCTGAGGAGTGTTTTACCTCCAATTATGTGGTCAATTTTCAAATAAGTGCGATGTGGTGCTGAGAAGAATGTATATTCTGTTGATTTGGGATGGAGAGTTCTGTAGATGTCTATTAGGTCTGCTTGGTCCAGAGCTGAGTTCAAGTCCTGGATATCCTTGTTAATTTTCTGTCTCATTGATCTAATATTGACAATGGGATGTTAAAGTCTCCCATTATTATTGTGTGGGAGTCTAAGTCTCTGTACGTCTCTACAAACTTGCTTTATGAATCTGGGTGTTCCTGTATTGGGTGCATATATATTTAGGATAGTTAGTTCTTCTTGTTGAATTGATACCTTTACCATTATGTAATGGCCTTCTTTGTCTCTTTTCATCTTTGTTGGTTTAAAGTCTGTTTTATCAGGGACCAGATTGCAACCCCTGCCTTTTTTTTTTTTTTTTTTTTTTTTTTTTTTGCTTTCCATTTGCTTGGTAGATCTTCCTCCATCCCTTTATTTTGAGCCTAAATGTGCCTTTGCACGTGACATGAGTCTCCTGAATACAGCACATCGATGGGTCTTGACTGTTTATCCAATTTGCCAGTCTGTGTCTTTTCACTGGGGCATTTAGCCCATTTACATTTAAGATTAATATTGTTATATGTGAATTTGATCCTGTAATTATGATGCTAGCTGGATATTTTGCCCGTTAATTGATGCAGTTTTTTCATAGCATTGATGGTCTGTACAATTTGGCATGTTTTTGCAGTGGCTGGTACTGGTTGTTCCTTCCATGTTTAGTGCTTCCTTCAGGAGCTCTTACAAGGCAGGCCTGGTGTTGACAAAATCCCTCAGCATTTGTTTGTCTGTAAAGGATTTTATTTCTGTTTCACTTATGAAGCTTAGTTTGGCTGGATATAAAATTCTGGGTTGAAAATTATTTAATAATGTTGAATATTGGCCTCCACTCTCTTCTGACTTGTCAGGTTTCTGCCAAGAGATCCGGTGTTAGTCTTATGGTCTTCCCTTTGTGGTAACCCGACCTTTCTCTCTGGCTGCGCTTAACATTTTTTCCTTCATTTCAACCTTGGTGAACGTGATGATTATTTGTCTTGGGGTTGCTCTTCTTTAGAAGTATCTTTGTGGTGTGCTCTGTATTTCCAGAATTTGAATGTTGGCCTGCCTTGCTAGGTTGAGGAAGTTCTCCTGGATAATATCCTGAAGAGTGTTTTCTATCTTGGTTCCATTCTCCCCCTCACTTTCAGGTACACCAATCAAATGTAGATTTGGTCTTTTCACAGAGTCCCATATTTCTTGGAGGCTTTGTTTGCTTATTTTTGCTAATCTTGTCTTCTTAATTTATTTCCTTAATTTGATCTTCAATCACTGATATCCTTTCTTCCACTTGATCGAATCGGCTATCGAAGCTTGTGTATGCTTTACGAAGTTCTAGTACTGTGGTTTCAGCTCCATCAGGTCATTTAAGCTCTTCTATACACTGGTTATTCTAGTTAGCCATTCGTTTTTATGAATGAAAAAGCCATTCAAGATTTTTAGCTTCTTTGCAATGGGTTAGAACATGTTCCTTTAGCTCGGAGAAGTTTTTATTACCGACCTTCTGAAGCCTACTTCTGTCAACTTGTCAAACTCGTTCTCCATCCAGTTTTGTTCCCTTGCTGGCGAGGAGTTGTGTTCCTTTGGAGGAAAAGAGGCATTCTGGTTTTTGGCATTTTCTGCCCTTCTGCTCTGGTTTCTCCTCATCTTTGTGGTTCTATCTACCTTTGCTCTTTGATGATGGTGACCTACAGATGGGGTTTTGGTGTGGATGTCCTTTTTGTTGACGTTGATGCTATTCCTTTCTGTTTGTTAGTTTTCTTTCTAACAGGCCTCTCAGCTGCAGGTCTGTTGGAGTTTGCGGAGGTCCACTCCAGACCCTGTTTGCCAGGGTATCACCATCAGAGGCTGCAGAACAGCAAATAGTGCTGCCTGATCCTTCCTCTGGAAGCTTTGCCCAGAGGGGCACCCCCTGTATGAGGTGTCTGTCAGCCCCTACTGGGAGGTGTCTCCCAGTCAGGCTACACAGGGATCAGGGACCCACTTGAGGAGGAAGTCTCTCCATTATCAGAGCTCGAACGCCATGCTGGGAGAACCACTGCTGTCTTCAGAGCTGTCAGGCAGGGATGTTTAAGTCTGGAGAAGCTGTCTGCTGCCTTTTGTTCAGATATACCCTGCCCACAGAGGTGGAATCTAGAGAGGCAGTAGGCCTTGCTGAGCTGCAGTGGACTCTGTCCAGTTTGAGCTTCCCTGCCACTTAGTTTACACTGTGAGCATAGAATTGCCTACTCAAGCCCCAGCAGTAGTGGACGTTCCTCCCCCCAACCATGCTCCCACGTCCTAGGTCGATCTCAGACTGCTGTGCTAGCAGCAAGCAAGGCTCCATTGGCATGGGATCTGCCAAGCCAGGCATGGGAGTGGATCTCTTGTTCTGCCGGTTGCAAAGACTGTGGGAAAAGCGCAGTATTTGGGCAGCAGTGTACCGCTCCTCCAGGTGCAGTCATTCACAGCTTCCCTTTGCTAGGAAAGGGAAATCCCCTGGCCCCTTGTGCTTCCTGGATGAGGCGACACCCTGCCCTGCTTTGGCTCGCCCTCCATGGGCTGCACCCAGTATCCAACCAGTCCCAATGAGAAGAACCAGGTACCTCAGTTGGAAATGCAGAAATCACCTGACCTCTGCGTTGATCTTGCTGGGAGTTGTAGACCAGAGCTGTTCCTATTCCTTAATGAATATTTTAACACTGAAGAACTTGATGCAATTAATTGACATGATGAAAAAGAATATGTGATAGTGGGATAGCCATTCCTAATGAAGGAATAAGAATAGAATGAAATGACTTCAATATCATAAAGACTGTTTAACCTAATGTGTCCTGCTGGTTTTTATAATCAGGAATATTAGAGCTATTTCTTTTAAGTAGACAAGTAGACAATGTTATGATTATTCAACATTGTTTTGGAGGTTTTTGCCTCAGACAATAAGGAAGAAAAATAATATATTTGCAACATAAATTGCAGAACTGATATTAAACTACCACCATACCCCTCTCCCAGAGAAAACCAGTAACAGAAAAAAGGGGATTGAAGGAAATTTTCTATTGTCACACAGTAGAAAAATGGACAAGACATATGAATTGATAGTTCACAAAGGAAAGAAGTCCATATCATCAATAAAAAGGAAATATGCTCAACCTCATAAAAGTTGGGGAAATGCAAAGTTAAAGCAAAAGAATAATTTTCTTTTTTCAAAGAATGGGTTTAAGATTAAATAATAGCCCAGTGCAGTGGCTCATGCCTATAATCCAGCACTTTGGGAGGCTGAGGCAGGCAGGTCACCTGAGGTCAGGAGTTCAATACCAGCCTGGCCAACATGGTGAAACCATGTCTCAACTAAAAATACAAAAATTAGCAAGGCTAGGTGGTGCATGCCTCTAATCCCAGCCACTTGGGACACTGAGGCACAAGAATCTCTAGAACCTGGGAGGTGGAGGTTGCAGTGAGCTAAGATAGCGCCACTGCACCCCAGCCTGGGTGACAGAGCAAGGCTCTGTCTTAAAAAAAAAAAATTGAAATAATAATGCTCACAATATGTATAAGACATTCTCAGGTGTTGATTAGGGTATAAATGATAACTGTGAAAGTAATATGGCAGTATATATGAGAATTAACACATTGATAATTCAACTTTGGGGAAAGGAAGGATGTAAGCCCTTAGAGAAAGTATGATCAGTAATAACAGTTTCCCCTTAAAAACTGAAATAAAATTTTGGGCGTGGTGGCTGACACCTATAATCCTAACACTTTGGGAGGCCAAGGTGGGCGGATCACTTGAGGTCAGGAGTTCAAGACCAGCCTGTTAAACATGATGAGACCCCATCTCTACTAAAAATACAAAAATGCACTGGGCATGGTGGCACACGCCTGTAATCCCAGCTACTCGGGAGGCTGAGGCAGGAGAATTGCTTGAACCTGAAAGACAGAGGTTGCAGTGAGCCAAGATCATGCCACTGCACTCCAGCCTGGGCAACAGAGCAAGACTCTGTCTCAAAAATTAATTAATTAATTAAAAATGGAAATAAAGTAATCCTGAGCGATATTTTATTTTATTTACTTATTTATTTTTTTTAGAGTCTCCTTCTGTCACCCAGGCTGGAGTGCAGTGGCATGATCTCGGCTCACTGCAACCTCTGCCTCTCGGGTTCAAGCGATTCTCCTGCCTCAGCCTCCCAAACAGCTGGACATGCCACCATGCCCAGCTAATTTTTGTATTTTTAGTAGGGATAGGGTTTCAACATGTTGGCCAGGCTGGTCTTCAACTCCTGACCTCAAGTGATCCACCTGCCTCGGCCTCCCAAAGTGCTGGAATTACAGGCGTGAGCCACCGCACCCGACCTGAGCTAAATTTTAAAGGCCGATGACCCAAAACATACATTTCTGCTTTAACAGAACTTAACTAGTATACTTTTTATTATCTCTTTGTCTTTATGACTTTATTTTTTACATATTTTTCTTATATATAACATATAGCTAAATTTTATTTGTATTACAATTTAATAACTTCTAATTTTTACATATATCATTATTTCTGGCTGTCTTGTTGTCATTACAGTTCTATTTGGATTTATGTCTAGTAATTAATTTTGTGCTTTCCATGTACCATATTTTTGCTTTGCTTTTCTTTTTTTCCAGTTACTTCTTTCAAGTTGAGTTTCCTTTAATCCCCTTTTTTCTCTCTACTCATTTTCTCTGGGGCAGGGGAATGGTGGTAGTTTAATATTCAATGTTTATATTACTACGACTATGAAAATATTCACAGCTCCGCCAGGTGCAGTGGCTCATGCCTGTAATCCCAGCACTTTGGGAGGCCAAGGGAGGCAGATCACCTGAGGTCGGGAGTTTGAGACCAGCCTGACCAACATGGAGAAACCCCATCTCTACTAAAAATACAAAATTAGCCAGGCATGGAGGCGCATGCCTGTAATCCCAGCTACTCTGGAGGCTGAGGCAGGAGAATCACTTGAATCCAGGAAGTGGAGGTTGTGGTGAGCCAAGATTATACCATAGTATTCCAGCCTGGACAACAAGAACGAACTCCATTTAAAAAAGAAAAAGAAAATACAGCTGAACTATGTACTATACTAGAATTATATTTCTTGAACAATTTTTTTGTCTGGAATTATTTTGTTTGCTCTGATACATCAGGTAATCTGTCTGTGCTTTTCTGTTGATCCATTTATCCCCCCTTTTGGAGACATCTCTCTGCTTTCCTTTTTGTACCTGGACTGGTTCCTTTGTAGTTTTCCAGTGTATAATGTACAGCAGTTTGTTTATCTGTTATACTATTGATGGACATTTGAGTTGTTTACAGATTTTTGCTGTAAATATATACTTTATGAACATCTTCTGATGCAGCTACATACAAGTTTCTCTAGGATTTTACTCAAATGAATTTACTAATCTTATGATTTGTGTATGTCAAACTTCAGTAGATAATGCCTAATTTTTTTACACTTCCACTTGCAGCATATAAAAATATATTTTGCTTCATATCCTCACCAGAACTTGCTGTTAGAGTCTCTTAAAATTATTGCCAGTTTGATAGAATAGTGTAAGGCCAGGCAGGAAGGTAGCTTGAGGCCAGGTGTTCAAGAACAATGTATCAATGTGGTTTTAACTTGAATTCTCCTCATTACTAAGGAGGTTGAAATGTTAAGTGTTTATTAGATATTTGTCTTGTGATTTGCCTCTTAATGTCTTTTGCCTATTTTTTCCTATTGTGTTGTCTGGCTTTTTCTTAGTGGATTTTAAGAGTTCTCAGTATGGGCCATGTGCAGTGGCTCACCCCTGTAATCCCAGCACTTTGGGAGGCCGAGGTGAGCGGATCACGAGGTCAGGAGATCAAGACCATCCTGGCTAACACGGTGAAACCCCATTTCTACTAAAAATACAAAAAATAAGCCAGGCATAGTGGCGGGCGCCTGTAGTCCCAGCAACTCAGGTGGCTGAGGCAAGAGAATGGTATGAACCGGGAGGCAAAGCTTGCAGTGAGCCAAGATCACGCCACTGCACTCCAGCCTGGGCGACAGAGCGAGACTCCATCTCAAAAAATAAAAATGTTAAAAAAAAAAAAAGTTATCAGTATGTGTCCTTTGTTTATTGACATTTGTTGCAAATATATTCTTCCTTTCTATGCTTGTCCTTTTAAAAATATATATGTATATATTTCTAAAATACTTTATTAACACGCATGTAAGGAAAACATGTTACCAGTGCTAGAAGACATCCTCCTTAATTAAGTTGGCGAGAGGTTCCACATTCTCCACAGGCTGGATGGCGCCAATGGATTTTGGCAGATTTCACTGGAGGAAGAAAATGCCACGCTGACAACCTTTATGTTCCTTATGGAAGACATTGTTTTGTAAAACTGCCATTTGGGACAATATACATCTCTGAGATCTTTCAAAGGAAGCTAACAAAGTATCCCAGAGGATAACTGACACGGAGCTAAACATGATATGGGAGTGAAAACAATTATTATCTGTTTTCCTAGTGAGCATGATACAGGAAAATTAGGGTTTGGGACAAAGATGACATTTCTAAATGATTGGAAGGTAAAAACTAAACAGGCGAGATGAAATGCACAGAAGGCACCAAGTGACACATTCTTCATAGATAAAAACCTCGGACACTTATGAAAATGTTTATCCGTTCTTAAACATACTGCTAGGAGCATAAACATATTGCTCTGTGTATCAGAGGTCACTATTTCAGCATAATTGTTTCATAAATGTAGGACCAGTTCTTGTTTTCCAGTAACAACAACAACAATAATAGGAATAATAGCAGTCAATATTCATTGAACGATTACTACACACCAGGCATTTCTCTGAGAACTCTATAAATTGTCTCTGTGTATAGGCTTGTCCTTTCACTCTCCTAATAGTATCTTTTGATAAACATAAGTTCTTAACTTTAATATAGCTCAATTATGCAATCTTTCTTTATGGCTAGTGTTTTTTTTTTTCTGTTTGTTTCTTTAGTTACATACAAAGTTGCAAAGATATTCTTCTAGATTGCCTTCCAAAACACATGGTTTGTTTTACTTTTTCTAAGTGTATAATGTCGAAAGTATTTTGTTGTTGTTGTTGTCGTTTTTGGTTTTTTTTTTTTTTTTTTTTTGAGAGAGTCTCACTCTGTTGCCCAGGCTGGAGTGCAGTCACTGCAAGCTCTGCCTCCCAGGTTCACACCACTCTCCTGCTTCAGCCTCCTGAGTAGCTGGGACTACAGGTGCCCGCCACCACGCCCAGCTAATTTTTTTTTTTTTTTTTTTTTTTTTTTTTTTTTTTGTATTTTTAGTAGAGATGGGGTTTCACCATGTTAGCCAGGATCCTCTCGATCTCCTGACCTCATGATCCGCCCGCCTTGGCTCACCAAAGTGCTGAGATTACAGGCGTGAGCCACCGTGCCTGGCCTTGTGAAAAGTTTTATATATGTAAAACAAATATATATTTGGGTATATTTCAGTGTTTCCTATTTCCTACTGTGTTGCCTGGCTTTTTCTTAGTGTATGTATACATACATATATGTGTATATGTATAACTTAATAAGATTATGTCCCCCATCTGGAATTATTTGTGAACTGGGGAGTAACAGTTGAGGGTGTGGGTACCATTCTAAAAATGGAGGTTGGGAGGCCGACGCAGGTGGATCACCTGAGGTCAGGAATTTGAGACCAGCCTGGCCAACATGATGAAACCCCGTCTCTACTAAAAATACAAAATTAACCGGTGTGGTGGCACATGCCTGTGGTCCCAGCGACTTGAGAGGCTGAGACAGGAGAATCGCTTGAACCCCGAAAGCAGAGGCTGCAGAGAGCTGAGGTGGCGCCACTGCACTCCAACCTGGGCGAGACAAAGCAAGACTCCGTCTCAAAAATAAATAAAATAAAAATGGAGGGATAAAGTGACTGTACATAGTGAATGCTGAATGCAGAGACACCCCACCTCTACTCTTCAACCTCCTCCTGCTTAGCTCCCAGAATATAGGCAGCCACACGTTGTCCCTCTGGTCAGGACACTGGAGACTTAATTAAACAATCTGTCCATTCCAGCAGGAAAGACCTAAGGTTGGGTTCCCCAACAAACCAAGATCTTGCAGGGAAATCTAAAGTGAACCCACCCAATCGGCATTTTTTTTTTTTTTTTTTTTTTTTTTTTTTTTTTTTTTTTGAGGCGGCGTCTCGCTCTGTCGCCCAGGCTGGAGTGCAGTGGCGCGATCTCGGCTCACTGCAAGCTCCGCCCCCAGGGTTCACGCCATTCTCCTGCCTCAGCCTCCCCAGTAGCACAGGCGCCCGCCACCTCGCCCGGCTAATTTTTTGTATTTTTATTAGAGACGGGGTTTCACCGTGTTAGCCAGGATGGTCTCCAGTCTCCTGACCTCGTGATCCGCCCGCCTTGGCCTCCCAAAGTGCTGGGATTACAGGCATGAACCACTACGCCCGGCCCACCCAACTGGCTTTGTAAGTCCTTCACTTAAAAGCTATTTTATTATGGAAAGATTCATACAAACATAAATGGACTAGGATGATGAGCCCCTATGTAACCATCACCCAGCTTCAATAGTTAGCATGTGGCGAATCTTGTATCACTTGTACCTCATTTTACCCTCTCCCAGCTAGATTATTTAGAAGCAAATTCTAGGCATCATATCATCTTATCCATAAATAACCCTTTAGGAATAGCCAGAATATCATTATACCCCAAAAGAAAGTTTTCATTATATTATATCCTCAAATATTCAGCCAATGTTCAATTCCTTCTGATACTTTTACCAAAAAACAAAAACAAAAACAAAAACAAAAAACAGTGTTTGCTTAAATCAGAATCCAAACAAGATCTACATGTTGCATTTCATTGATAAACCTCTTAATCTTTTAACATAGTCCCCCTCTACCACCAGTTTTTCTGAAATTCATTTGTTGAAGAAACTGAGGCGTTTCTTCTATAGCACTTCTCACATTCTATTATTGATTTAACTGATTGGATTCCCATGGTGTCCTTTAACATATTCATCTATCTTCTCAATTTTCCAAAAGATCCAGAAACTTCATTAGATTTAGTTTTATTTTGGGGGATTGGGGGCAAGTGAGACAAGAATAGTTCTTAGTTGGTATTGTTGTTACTGTTAAGAATATACAGGCCAGGCGCGGTGGCTCATGCCTGTAATCCCAGCACTTTGGGAGGCCGAGACGGGCAGATCACGGGCTCAGCAGATCGAGACCATCCTGGTTAACACGGTGAAACACCGTCTCTACTAAAAATACATAAAAAATTAGCCGGGCCCATAGTGGTGGGCGCCTGTAGTCCCAGCTACTTGGGAGGCTGAGGCAGGAGAATGGCATGAACCGGGAGGCGGAGTTTGCAGTGAGCCGAGATGGCACCACTGCACTCCAGCCTGGGTGACAAAGTGAGACTCTGTCTCAAAAAAATAAAAATAAAATAAAAAATTATTGTGAGAAAGCGATACATGTAGAAACTAGGCACAGATGATTTAACGTACATATAAGTCTTGGAAAAGAATACCAAAGCAATGAAACAAGAAATTCTGAAAAGTGTAATTCGACCGGGCGTGGTAGCTCATACCTGTTATCCCAGTGCTTTGGGAGGCTGAGGCGGGCAGATCACCTGAAGTCAGGAGTTCGACACCAGCCTGGTGAACACCTTGAAATCCGATCTCTACTAAAAATACAAAAAGTTAGCCAGATATGATGGCACCTGCCTATAGTCCCAGCTACTCAGGAGGCTAAAGCAGGAGAATCACATAAGCCCAGGAGGCAGGGGTTGCAGCCGAGATTGCACCACTGCACTCCAGCTTGGGTAACAGAGCAAGACTCCATCTCAAAAAAAGAAAAAATAATAAATTTTATAAATGTAGGACAGCCTAAGTGTATAGTCACGCTTACTCACCACTCACTCACTGACTCACTGAGTACAAATTCTAGTCCATTCATGGTAAGTGTACACAAATGTATACAGATGTACCATTTTTTGTCTTTCATACCACATTTTTTACTGTACCTTTTCTATGTTTAGATATGTATAGATACGCAAATACTTACCACTGTGTTACAGTTGCCCACAGTCTTCAGTACGGTAACATGCTGTACAGGTTTGTAGCCTATGAGCAACAGGTTATACCATATAGTCTAGGTGTGTAGTAGGTTATACCATCTAGGATTGTGTAAGTACACTCCATGGTGTTTGCACAACAATGAACTCACTTGATGCATTTCTCAGAACATATCCCCATCGTCAAGCAATACATGACTGTAATACAGTTTCAGGAAGGAAATGGGCAGATAGTGAAATAAAATTGATAAGTTGATAATTTTTGAAGCTGAGTGATTAGTACAGTGAGATAGATTATACTATCCCATCTACCTCTGTATATATTGGACAATTCCTTAAAAATTAATTTGTAAAACATGCTTTGTAACAAACTTAGGTCATAGAAGAAATATGAACTGAAATCACAGAATTTCTTGAAAAAAATAGTACTGAAAAGATAGCATATCAGAATGGATGCAGCTAAAACAGATTTCAGAGGAAAATAAGTAACATTAAGTATCTATATCAATAAAAATGACAGTAGAAAATAAACCAATTATGTACCCAGCACAAAAAGCTAAATAAAGATATTTATAATACTCAAAAGGTGGAAGCAACTCAAGAGTCCATCAGTGGATGAACGGATAAACAAAACATGGTACAGTATGTAAATACAATGGGAAATTATTCAGTCTAAAAAAGGAATTAAATATTGATACATGATACAACATGGATGAACCTTGAAGACATTATGCTAAGTGACACAAAAGTATAAGCATTGTATGATTCTACTTACACAAAGTACCCAGAATACAGAAATTCATAGAGACAAAAAGTAAAACAGAGGTTACCAAGGGCTAGACAGAGGGGCAAATGGGAAGTTATTATTTAATGGGTACAGAATTTGGGGTGATGAAAAGTTCTGGAAATGGATAGTGGTTATATGGCAGGATAGGTTAGTCAAGGAAGTGACAATGTCCGTGGGACATGGCAAATGTGGCAACACAATAAGTCTCAGCATTCACATTGCAGTTAACGCTCATTCAAGCAAAGCGATCTTCAGTAGGAAATTTTCTGTAACCTCCGACTCCTGGGTTCAAGCGATTCTCCTGCCTCAGCCTCCTGAGTAACTGGGATTATAGGGGCATACCACCACGCCCACCTAATTTTTTTGTGTGTGTTTTTCATAGAGACAGGGTTTCACCATGTTAGTCAGGCTGGTCTCGAACTCCTGATCTCAGGTGATCTGCCCACCTTGGCCTCCCAAAGTGCTGGGATTACAGGCATGAGCCACCACGCCTGGCCCTATTTAAGCTATTTTGATTTCCCCTCATCTTTTATTTTCTTATGAAGTTATCTGTGATAACTAAATCACTTTTGTGTTCCTTTTAATTTGGTCTTCATGCATAAAATTGTTTTTTAAATTTCTTATTCTTTCCTGAGCTCTCCCAGCAACATTTTCATATCTTCCTATTGTCTGTCTCATTTCTGTTTCCTTTTCTCTTTTGTTTTGTTTTGGTTTTGGTTTGTTTTGTTTTTTGAGAAAATCTTGCCCTGTTGCCCAGGCTGGAGTGTGATGGCGTGATCTCAGTTCACTGCAACCTCCGCCTCCCGAGTTCAAATAATTCTCCTGCCTCAGCCTCCCGAGTAGCTGGGATTACAGGCGCGCACCACCATACCTGGCTAATTTTTGTATTTTTAGTAGAGACGGGGTTTTTCCATGCTGGCCAGTCTGGTCTCAAACTCCTGACGTCAAGTGATTCACCCACCTTGGCCTCCCAAAGTGCTGGGATTACAGGCATGAGTTCCATTCCTGGCCACATTTCTGGTTTCCAATTATGATTTTCATTTTTTGTCAAGTTTCCATTACCTAATCATTTATTTTAGTTCACTTAAAATGACACTCAGTTCTTATCTTTTAAAAAATTCTTATTTTTCATTTATTTTTAGAGACAAGGTCTTCCTCTGTCACCCAGGCTGTAGTGCGGTGGCATAATCACAGTTCACTACAGCCTTGAACCCCTGGGTTTAAGTAATTCTCCCACCTCAGCCTCCAGAGTAGTTAAGAATACAGATGTGTGTCCACAATGCCTGGCTAATTTTAAGAAAAGACAGCATCTTGCCGTGTTGCCCAGGCTCACCAATCTAGTCTCTACCTTCATGAGATTCACTTGGGTTTTTTAAGCTGATACTTACATTTCTGTGCTTGGCTTATTTCACCTAACATGATGACCCTCAGTTCCATCCATGTTGCTGCAAATGATAGGATTTCATTCTTTGTTAATGGTTGTATATATACGTTTCCTCCCTCCCTCCCTCCCTTCCATCATTTCTCCCTCCCTCCCTTCTTTCCTTGTGTCTTTCCTTCCTCCCTCCCTCCCTCCCCATATTTATTCTCTCTCTCTCTCTTTTCTTTTTTTTGACAGGGTCTTGCTCTGTCACCCAGGCTGGAGTGCAATGGCACAATCTCAGCTCACTGCAGCCTCAACCTCCCAGGCTCAAACGATCCTTTCACCTCAGCCTCCTGAGTAGGTAGGTCTACAGGCATGTGCCGCCATGCCCATAAGACATCACGTAATTTCTATATAAAAATTTCAGTATGTATCTTTAATCAATAAGAATTTTTTAAAAGCACAATATTATCACACACCTCTAAATTAATAATTTTTTAGTATCATCTAATATTTAGCCCAGCTTCAAATTTTTCCAATTGCTTCAGAAATATCTTTTTTACATTTGGTTTGAAATAGAATCCAAAAAACTCTATATAATGCATTTGATTTATATGTCTCAAGTTTCTTTTCATCTGAATCCTGTCTTCTCAACCTTTCCATGTCCTTCCCCTGTTTTTAAAGTAACTGGATCACTTGTCCTATAAAATACATCACCTTGGGCCTGGTGCAGTGGCTCACACCTGTAATCCCAGCACTATGAGAGGCTTGGGCAGAGGGATCACCTGAGGTCAGGAGTTGGAGACCAGCCTGACCAACATGGTGAAACCCCATTTCCACTAAAAATAGAAAAAAAAAAAAAAAAAAAAAAAAGCCAGGCGTGGTGGCGTGCCCCTGTAATCCCAGCTACTCAGGAGGCTGAGGCAGGAGCATTGTTTGAACCCAGGAGTTGGAGGTTGCACTGAGCTGAGATCACGCCACTGCACTCCAGCCTGGGTGACAGAACAAGACTCTGTCTCAAAATAAATAAATATATATATATCACCTTCTGGATTGTAATTACTTCCTGGAGGTGACATTTAACTTTTTTTTTTTAATCCTCTATATATCCTAAAACTTGTAGTTTATATGTACAGGCTTGGTTAGATTCTGGTTTGATGTTTTGGGCAGGACACTTTCACAGATGGTGCTGTGTACTTCCTGCTCCATCAAATCAAGAGGCACATAATGCTAATCCCACTTTTAATGATGTGAACAGTGATCAGTGGGTCCAAGTGTTGTCAGCCTCAACCATCCTTAGAAAGTTCCTCATTAATCTTTCACCTTCATAGTTTCAGCATCCATTGATGAGCATTGCTCATTATCTCATTTCACTAGAGGTTGCTAAATAGAGATTTTTCCATTATCCCCTCTGTATTTATTAGCTTGGATTCTTCTACAGAAAAGAACTTTCCTTCAATATTTGTTTACTCTGATGTTCGGGTATAGGACAGGCAGAATAGATGCTTCATTCTTTATTTTCTGGGTTTTGTTGTTGTTGTTGAGACGGAGTCTCACTTTGTTGCCCAGACTGGAGTGCAGTGGCATGATCTCAACTCACTGCAACCTCTGCCTCCCGGGTTCAAGCGATTCTCCTGCCTCAGCCTCCTGAGCAGTTGGGACTACAGGCATGCGCCATCACTCTTGGCTAATTTTTTGTATTTTAGTAGAGACAGGGTTTCACCATGTTGGCCAGGCTGGTCTCAAACTCCTGACCTCAGGTGATCCTCCCGCCTCTGCTTCCCAAAGTGCTGGGATTACAGGTGTGAGCCACAGCTATTTTCTGGTTTTCAGAATAAAGAGCGAACACTCTAGAAGCCTCCAAAGGTGACCAATAAGTTTCTTATTTTTAATATCATTTTGAACTCATGGATCTTCACACATTTGTTTAAATTAACAACAAATACTATTCCACTTTATATGTTAATTACCCCATTTTTTTGGCCTACTGGCCACTTTGAGTCCTCTGTCCTTTTGGCAAGATTTCAGTAGTCTTTGATAACTTCCTTGCTTTCTGGCACAATAAATGTCTCCAGTTCTCCTTGCCCCAGACCTGAAACTAGCCATGTCCACAAGATGCCCAAGATTCTTTTAAGAGAACATGTTACCTTAAATACCTTCTCACTTTTTTTTGAGAGGGAGTCTCACTGTGTTACCCAGGCTGGAGTGCTGTGGCGTGATCTTGACTCATTGCAACCTCTGCCTCCCAGGTTCAAGCGATTCTCCTGCCTCAGCCTGCAGAGTAGCTGGGATTACAGGTGCCCGCCACCACGCCCGGCTAATTTTTGTATTTTTAGTACAGACAGGGTTTCACCATGGTGGTCAGGCTGGTCTCGAACTCCTGACCTCAGGTGTTCCACCTGCCTCGGCCTCCTGAAGTGCTGGGATTACTGACATGAGCCACTATGCCCAGCCACTTTTCTTAAATAAAGCCCAAAATACCTAATATGGAACAGTACCATGCTTTTAACATTGGTGTATCACAAATAAATACTTGTTATACTTGCAGACGGTAAACTGATCCCTTCAGAGCTTGGAGTTGATTGATAGGGCCTGTATTGGCTACAGAAGCTGGGTACAAACGATTTCATCCATTTCCATAATGGGGCATATAATATTTCCTATGAGTGCAATGATGTGAAAACAGCTGGGAGGGGTAGTGGGCATATATTTTTTGTCAGCAAACCTTTCTTTGGTGGAATCTCCTTTTCATCCAGTTATGTCTGTTTAGACCATGTAATTGGGACAAGCTCCACAGGGTTCTTCCCCTCCTCCCTCCCACACTGCATTTCCAGAATGGATGTGTGATCTATGTCTGGGTTAGTAGAGGAGTCTATTCTCATGTGGTCAATTCAGGGATATGTACATGAGCTAAACTCGACTACTTCATGTTTTTTCTGGTACTACTACCCAAGCCATTTTTCTCTAGAATTGTGAGCTATAAGGATGTTGTGTGCCTAGGACTGCCAGTGGTCCTCTTCCTACAACATGGACGGCATCTGAAAGTAAGGTCAAGCAGAGACATGTAGAACTCAAAGAAAAGAGTCCTGATGACATTTGGACTCTAGCTCCAACCATGCCTAAATAGAATTCTCAAACTCTTAGTTGCACAAGAAGTCATCCTTGGGGCCTACAAAGCCTTGCATTGTCCCTGTATAGACTCAGCCAATATTAGGCTTCTTCTCAACCACTATAGTCCACCCACCTTGGACCTATTTTTAGTTCTGTGAAAGCTCCAAGATCTTCCCACCTCCAGGGCTTTGTACACACTGCATTCTGCCTGAAAACTACCTGTCCCACTCTTCACCAATCCAAATTGTTCTCTTCCACCAGGTCTTAGCTAATCATTTATTCCCGGAGAAACATGCCTGACTCTCCTGTTCAGGTCAGGTTCCCTGTTAATCATATCCACCCTCATAGCTCCCTATGCTTCTCTCTCATCACCCTTCCCTCAATCATAATCATCTGTGAAATCATCTTGTGAATATCTGACTTTCTTGCTGGTACATAAGCCTCATGAAGGTTGGAGCTCCGTGTGTTTTGTTTACTGCACAATCCCCCAAATGACATGGTAATTGGCACGTAGGGGGTACTTCCTTAAATATGTATGGAAAGCACGACTGAATACAGTTTTAAAGCTTAAGGTACATATGCAAAATAATCTTGTTTATTAGAAAATGGACATTCACAATGTAAAGTAGATATTAAATTACAAATAAGTCTTCAATAGTCAAAAATGGTGCCCAGAATTTCTTCTCAAAATAAGTTAACCTATTCTTAAACAGATGCAGACAAGCAGTTTATCCTTGTCAAAACAAAAAATTAACAGATTTCACTTTATGTAAGAGATAAGTTTTATATGAACCAGAAGAGTTTATTTTTAAATGTAAAGCTGAACAAGATAGAGATGCTTCGTGAAGTTATAAATCCCTTCAAAATATGAAAATCATCCTTTCAAGTTTAAATTTGTTTTCAAAAACATATTTTCTCTTCCTAAATATGTACTACTCTTAACAATGTATCATACCTTAAAATCTCCTGTTGTCATTTTCTCTTTATACTCAACTTGGCCTCCTCAAGAAGACATCAACAGAGTGATTTTTTTCCTCAAACTTTACCTCCTTGCTCTTTTCTCAATCCCGTGTTACCTCCTTTCGCCTTCTTTTGTGCCAAGATGAGCAAGGTATAAACCTCCAAAGAAGAAAATGCTCCAAAGAAAATGCTCTCAATAAAAAGGAAAGTAACAGTCATTTATGCAAGGTTAAGTTTATCTAAATATTAATCAATATTATAAACCTTTGAAAGCTGGGAAACTTCTCTGTTTTTGCTGGAAACAGGCTATTATGCTACGACAAAAGCTCCAGTCACTGAGCTTGTGTTGCCCAAATATTTCTGCTAATAGGAATCACTGATATGGTTAAGTTATCCTACAATTAGTAACTAATCGAAACTGTAACTTTCTGGGCTATTTTCCTCACTATGAAAAATACAGTGGTTAAGACTGTGGACTTTAAGGATAGACTGTTACATAGACAAGTAACTTTTCTGTGCCTCCATTCTTTCCTCTATAAAATGGGAATCATAATAGTATTTTTACTCCATAAGACTGCTGTAAGAATTAAATTATATGTTACACATTACCTGGAATGTGGAAAGCACTCTGCAAATTTTGCTCTTACCATTTTCATCACTACCATTATTCTTGTTATTTCTGTCATGCACACTATGCAAACCAACGGTGGAGTTTACTCTTTAAGATTAGAAGTGGCCCAAAAAATGTAAGACAGAGAAAGCAGCTGCAGAATAATAGGTAAGAGGGATCCCAGACTTGACCAAATAGCCAGAAACCTGGCTACAGTTCTGAGAAATCTATGGAAGCAGTCTTGCTATGGGTGGAAGAGGAGAGTGAACAGTCTTCAAAATTTAATCGTAGAATAATTCTATCAAATTAAGCCCTTTATTAGAGCTGAAAAAATTGAGTGTAAGAGCACAGCAAGTTTAGCATAAAGTGCAGATTATATATTTTTAAATTTTTGTTTTTATTTTATTTTTTTATTTATTTATTTTTTTTTGAGACGGAGTCTCGCTCTGTCGCCAGCCCAGGCTGGAGTGCAGTGGCGCGATCTCGGCTCACTGCAAGCTCCGCCTCCCGGGTTCACGCCATTCTCCTGCCTCAGCCTCCCGAGTAGCTGGGACTACAGGCGCCCACAACCGCGCCCGGCTAATTTTTTGTATTTTTAGTAGAGACGGGGTTTCACCGTGGTCTCGATCTCCTGACCTTGTGATCCGCCCGCCTCGGCCTCCCAAAGTGCTGGGATTACAGGCGTGAGCCACCGCGCCCGGCCTTTTTATTTTATTTTTTGTAGATACAGGGTCTCACTTTGTTTCCCAAGCTGGTCTTGAACTCCTGGCCTCAAGCAATCCTCCTGTCTTGGCCTTCCAAAGTGCTGGGATTACAGGCGTGAGACACTGCACCCAGTCTGTAAAGTGCAGATTATAGTGTTTATTCTCAGATTTGAAAATATTTCTAACTTAAAGTAGAAAACATTTGGAAAAGTATTTAGAAATATTTCTGCATTTTCTGTAACACTGCTTATCCATATACACAGTTCTCTACTAGTTCCTTTTATCAGCATTCAACTTATGTAGAGGGAGAAGTTAAACATACAGTGTTATTTAGCCAATTCAGGTAAACTCAGTAAATTGTTAGATTAAAGCCATTTTGCCTCAAATACTTATTAGCCTGACTAGGTTGGGGCTGTCAGGGACCATCCAAATTAAAAATCCAACTAAAATTCTGCAGCTCTAAACAACTATGCAGACATAGATTGAAAAATGTTGTGTTCCTCCCCACCACTACTGAGAGATGGGAAAAATGGAAGTAAATTAATTAATGTTTTACTAATTAAATGTTTTTCTCCAGTTTAAGGGGGTTGAAAAATAGGAATAATTTTAATAAACCATTTACTGTTTTGTATATATATACAATAACACATATCTGGATTATGTTTCTAATGTGAATTATTGGCATTTGAAAGAAAGTAGGTAACCCTATTAGGCTAATAGGCAGTGAAGTATCTTGATCTCTTAATCCTCTGTATTGCTCAAATATTAGCATTATTCATCCTCATTTATGAATGTAGGGGTTACTTACTGAAACCCTGAACTAAAATAAGGCATAGGTGCAGTATTAGAAGACTCATAGAAGGCAAGGTAGGATGTTAGGCATGCTAAATGGAAAATATAAGTGTTATAATTTTTATTTCATAAGGGAACTTGATAATAGAAAATATATTTTTTTATAAATAAAAAGTAGGTGTCTGAATAAAAATACCTCTACTTGAGTTTTTTAGATTCTATAATTTTATTCTGCTATAGCTAATTCTTAACAAAACCCTCTTTCTGGTTCCACTGTATATCATTTTAATGACACTTCTGCAGTTGGTATTAAGAATACAACTTCACATTTATACATCGTTGTCCGTCACTCATTAGTTCATGCAACCACAAAAAGGTGTTATAAGAATAATTTTCATTCTGAGATAAGGAAATTATGATCTAGTATGTTTTTATATAACCTACTATTCACAATCACATGTAGAATTCTCTCTGTTATTCAACATATGTTCTTGTTCTTCAAAATCTGCAATATCTGTAGTCTGATTCTTGGAGACTGGCTCATCACAATTGTCTAGAAGAGCTTTAGCCAGGAAGTGCCACACAGCAAGTAGTTTCCATCACAGTCTTAGCTAGTTTATTCCTGAATCCTCCCATACCTTACAGAAAGAGCAATGAGTCTTCTGTAAACCACTCCCAGGAGTGTGATGGTGAGCACTACTATTCCACACATCAGGCTGAATGCCCATCGTGGTCCCCAGTGAGCATACACTTGGCTGATGAACATAGGCCCAAGAATCCGGGCTCCACTTCCAGATGCTGTTAACCAGCCCATGTATACACCCTGTTGGGGGTGAAATGGGGGACAAGCAGATTGATATTGGGGTTTAGTTATTTAAAAGCAAAGAAATGGTATTACCAAACTACAGCAAACTAACAAGAATCGCTTTCTCCATCTTTTACTTTTAAATTAAACATAAAATGCCTCCTATAAATATAGCATTTGATATCAAGTCAGATTAAGAAAAATAAAAGGAGTGTAAAGGGAAAACTTAATGTCTGCTGAAGCCCTGGGAATAATAAAATTGATTGAAATACCTTTTAAAGCTAACACTTATTTTGTAACTGCTACATGCCAGTCACTGAGGTAGGTGCTTTACATACATCATTTGTAATGTTCATAAGTTTCGATGACAGGTGTTATCCCCGTTTAACAAGGGTAGAAACTGAAACTCAGAAAGTTTAAGTAACTTGTTCAAGAAGTTTGAAGCCATATTTGGCTGACTCCACTGTGCCATTTTACACTCTACCACAATGCCACTCCTACAACTTCTGTATCCAAAACCATAATCCACATAAACTGCCCAAGAATGTTCAGGGCAGCATTGCTTTTAATAGCCTCAAATTGGAAACAACCTAAATGTCACTGGTAGATTAAGTGAATAAACTATGGTATACTTAATAACTGGAATGCTAAGCAGCTACTTATATTTTTAAAATTTTTCCTTGCCCTGTCTTATGGTACTAATAAGCAGCTATTTACAAGAATAAAGCCTTATATAGAGACAGTAAAATCTTCTGAAAACATCTGTATACACTGACATGGAAAGAAAGCTATAACATATTAAGTAAAAAAAAAAAAAACCTATCAAGAAGCAGAAACAAGTATATATCCATGTGATATAGTCCATTTCTCCCTTTTTCTAAAAAAAGGTACAAATGTGGATATGTTTGGATATGGATAGAAAAATGTCTTCAAGCATACAAATTAAGTTAACAGTGGTTGACTTTGGTGAGGTGAAGCTAAGGGGAGCCTCCATTTTCTGTTAAATACATTTCTAAATTATTTGAATTTTGTTACAACCATTATATATTGCTTTGGTAATTAACAAGCTTTTATTCTTAATTTTGAAAAATTAAAAATATAATCTATTAGGTTAAAAACAAACCCAGAAATTATTACTGAAATGTTGTATCTACTCCTTATAACTTGAAAACAGGGGTATTCATTTTTTCTCCTCTTTGCCTTATTTCAATAGAGAAACACTAATTTCTGCTCTGAAAATGTAAAGCTATTTATTTATTTATTTATTTATTTATTTATTTATTTTTTGAGACGGAGTCTCGCTCCGTTGCCCAGGCTGGAGTGCAGTGGCGCGGTCTCTGCTCACTGCAAGCTCCACCTCCCGGGTTTATGCCATTCTCCTGTCTCAGCCTCTCAAGTAGCTGGGACTACAGGCAGGCACCACCACGCCTAGCTAACTTTTTCTATTTTTAGTAGAGACGGGGTTTCATCATGTTAGCCAGAATGGTCTCGATCTCCTGACCTCGTGATCCGCCCACCTTGGCCTCCCAAAGTGCTAGGATTACAGGCGTGAGCCATGGTGCCCGGCCGCTATTTAATTTTTAAAGAGGAAGATAATATTTTTATTTTGTGGCCATTTAAATGACTATTATTAAAAAGAGTTACAAGTGAGCAGGCACGGTGGCTCGTACCTGTAAACCCAGCACTTTGGGAGGTCAAGGCGGGAGGATCACTTGAGCTCAGGAGTTTGAGACCAGCCTGGCCAACATGGTGAAACCCCATCGGTACAAAAATACAAAAATTAGCCAGGCCCCACGGTGCACACCTGTGGTCCCAGTTACTCGGGAGGCTGAGGCACAAGAATTGTTTGAGCCCAGGAAGCAGAGGTTGTAGTGGGCCGAGATCGCACCACTGCACTCCAGCCTGGGCGACAGAGAAAGACTGTCTCAAAAAAATTTAAAAAAGAGTCAGAAGCAAAACCTGGAAATAATCTAAATGTATAATAATAGGAAAATGATTGCAAATACACGATGGTACATACATAAAATGGAATATAATGTTTACATTAAAAATAATTCTCTAAGAGAAAATTAAATGGTATGGGAGCATAGTCACAATGCATTATTATTTTTTTAAAGCAGATTACAAAACAGTATCCATGATACTATTTTTAAAATCCTATTTTTGTGGTAAATGCACGTACACATATAAGCATAGATAAAAGACTGGAAGTAGAAATGTAATTTTGCCAAAATGTTGGTAGCAACTGTCTCATTGAAATTTTTCATTTTCCTTCTACATTGTTGCAAATTTTCTATAAAAACATGGAAAATTTATTTAAAAATTATAAAATATACATAGCTGCTGTAAACTTTTAAGACTATCGTGTTTTTGATCTCTTAGTAATTGCCTGGGGCTAGATGAAATTAAGCCTAGGTTCAAATCTGGTTATCAATTTTGGTTGCCTAACTCTAGCCTAGTTTAAGAATGAGTTTTAGAAATTTACACCTCAAAAAAAAAAAAAAATTACACCTCAGATTATTTTTTTCCTATGAAAATGATTTTGAGCTCCCTAATCTCTGAGTTCAAAACATCTTTGAGTTATAGCTTAGGGTACTGTTTGTAAATTTCAACATATAAATCTTGCAAACACTTTATAGAAGTTGTGGGATTTTTAAAAATTTTAAATGCTAAATATGATAAAAATCCCTCAAATCAGTCTGTGTAAAAATAGAGAATGGCAGCAAAAAATGTGAGTGCTTACAAGTATATTTTCTATAATTGCAATGTCAGGCTACCTGGCTTACCTGAGGTTTTGGTCCTAGAACTTTTGAATATAGAGTATAGGACATAAGGTTGCAGACTGGATAGCCTACTCCAATTAGCACAACTGATGTAAGGAACTGGGCCAGATGGATCACCGGGGTGTAGAGGCACCAGGCTTGTTCAATTGAGCAACCAGTTGGTCTTTCATTGTCATCTTCCATTGGAGACTTCCAAAGACCAATAATAATTTCCCCAAATGTGGTATTAGGGATTGAATTATTGTGCAAATCTGTAAAAACAAAATCATTGCAGTGCATTACTTGTTGATTTTAGATAAATAACAGAGGCTAACATTATAGAATTATGTATGGCTATACCTTCCCACTGTATTTTGGGAAATTGATTTCCCCAAGGTAACAAGATAAAGAAGCCAACCCATACAACGATGAGTCCTCCCAGTAGAATAGCACGCTCGCCAATCCTGTTAAAGAACAGAAACTCTGTAATTTTAAAATGAAACATTATAACATAGCTTCATTACTTTCATAATTTTAAAAACTAAAAATAATATCTTGTACTTTCAATGATATATCCATTAAAAAGAATGCTAAATATAATTTTCCACTAAAAATAACCAGGACTCCTCTGAAAAATGGCTGACTTAAGGTCTGGGACACAAAAAGTAGAAGAGCTCAGATCTTTCACAGCAAAAAGCACAGAAGTTATCAGTTACTACTCGGTCGTATAAGTCTTTTTGACTCAGCCAATTTGAAGAAGCTGGCCAAAAATGTGACACTGTGAGTACTAAAACAGAATAATAATGGCAATGGATTGAAACACACAAAAGTATTATCATCTGTAGCCTGGTATAGTGGCTCACGCCTATAACCCCAGCACTTTGGGAGGCCAAAGCGGGAGGACTGCTTGATGCCAGAAGTTCAAAACCAGCCTGGGCAACATAGCAAGACCCCATCTCTACGCAAAATTTAAAAAATCAGCCGGGAGTGGTATCTGGTGCCTGTAGTTCTAGCTACTCAGGAGGTTGAGGCAGGAGGATTACTTGAGCCCAGGAGGTCAAGGCTACAGTGAGCTGTGATGGCACCACTGCACTCCAGACTGGATGACAGAGCAAGACCCTGTCTCTAAAAAAAAAAAAAAAAGTGTTATAATCTATGAATTCATAGTATATTAAAATACAGTACTCTTTGGTCAGTTTCTGAGGATGTTAGGGAAACAACTCATTATTTTAAAAACCAGTTTATAAAATAATCAAGCCTTTATCCTGCTTTTCCTATACAACTGTAGCTCAGGTTAACCAAATAGTTGGTGAGATAAAGATTCTCTTTATGGTAAGTATTCTAGCAAATAAATAAAGGAATGATAGAATTAAAATACCAGAATTTTGCAATGATCCATTAATGAATTAATGGATCTATGGAATAATCAATGGCTACTTACATGTCAAGAAGAGATAAACATTATATTTCTTCTGATATAAGCACATATCCCCACCTATAAAGTATTCTTGCCAAAAAATTGAACCCAAATTTCATCAAGCTTCTAGATGCAAGTACTGGTTTTTAAGAAATACAGCAATCATGTCATCTGCAAACAGAGACAATCTAACTTCATTTCCTAATTGAATATCCTTTATTTCTTTCTCTTGCCTGATTGCCCTGGTTAGAACTTCCAATACTATGTTGAATAGGAGAGATGAGAGAGGGCATCCTTGTCTTGTGCCGGTTTTCAAAGGGAATGCTTCCAGTTTTACTTTATCCAGTATGATACTGGCTGTGGGTTTGTCATAAATAGCTCTTATTATTTTGAGATACGTTCCATCAATATCAGTTTATTGAGTGTTTTTTAGCACGAAGGGTATTGAATTATATCAAAGGCCTTTTCTGCATCTATTGAGATAATCATGTGGTTTTTGTCATTGGTTCTGTTTATGAGATGGATTACATTTACTGATTTGAGTGTGTTGAACCAGCCTTGCATCCCAGGGATGAAGCAGATTTGATCATGGTGGATAAGCTTTTTGATGTGCTGCTGGATTTGGTTTACCAGTATTTTATTTTTTTTATTTTTATTTATTTATTTTTATTTTATTATTATTATTTTGAGACGGAGTCCCAGGCTGGCGGGCAGTGCTGTGACCTTGGCTACCTGCAAGCTCCGCCTCCTGGGTTCACGCCATTTTCCTGCCTCAGCCTCCTGAGTAGCTGGGACTACAGGTGCCCACCACCATGCCTGGCTAATTTTTTTGTATTTTTAGTAGAGATGGGGTTTCACTGTGTTAGCAAGGATGGTCTCGATCTCCTGACCTTGTGATCCACCCATCTTGGTCTCCCAAAGTGCTGGGATTACAGGCGTGAGCCACCGTGCCTGGCCTCGGTTTGCCAGTATTTTATCGAGGATTTTCGCATCGATGTTCATCAGGGATATTGGCCTTAAATTTTCTTTTTTTGTTGTGTCTCTGCCAGGTTTTGGTATCAGGATGATGCTGGCTTCATAAAATGAGTTAGGGAGGAGGCCCTCTTTTTCTATTGTTTGGCGTAGTTTCAGAAGGAATGGTACCAGCTCCTCTTTGTTCCTCTGGTAGAATTTGGCTGTGAATTCATCTGGTCCTGGGCTTTTTTTGGTTGGTAGGCTATTAATTACTGCCTCAATATCAGAACTTGTTATTGGTTGATTTCAGGGATTCGACTTCTTCCTGGTTTAGTCTTGGGAGGGTGTATGTGTCCAGGAATTTATCCATGTCTTCTAGATTTTCTAGTTTATTCGCCTAGAGGTGTTTATAGTATTAGAGAATACTTTGGTATTCTCTGATGGTAGTTTGTATTTCTGTGGGATAAGTGGTGCCCAAAATCTCCTTAAGCTGACAAGCAACTTCAGCAAAGTCTCAGGATACAAAATCAATGTGCAAAAATCACAAGCATTCCTATACACCAATAATAGACAAACAGAGAGTCAAATCAAGAGTGAATTGCCATTCACAATTGCTACAAAGAGAATAAAATACCTAGGAATCCAACTTACAAGGGATGTGAAGGACCTCTTCAAGGAGAACTACAAACCACTGCTCAAGGACATAAGAGAGGACACAAACAAATGGAAAAACATTCCATGCTCATGGATAGGAAGAATCAATATTGTGAAAATGGCCACACTGTCCAAAGTAATGTATAGATTCAATGCTATCCCCATCAAGCTACCATTGACTTTCTTCACAGAATTAGAAAAAAACTACTTTAAATTTCATGTGGAACCAAAACAGAGCCCATATAGCCAAGAGAATCCTAAGCAAAAAGAACAAAGCTGGAGTTATCACAATACCGGACTTCAAACTACACTACAAGGCTACAGTAACCAAAACAGCATGGTTCTTGTATCAAAACAGATATATGGACCAATGGAACAGAACAGAGGCCTCAGACATAACACCACATGTCTACAAGCATCTGATCTTTGACAAACCTGAAAAAACAAGCAACAGGGAAAGGATTCCCTATTTAATAAATGGTGTTGGGAAAACTGGCTAGCCATATGCAGAAAACTGAAACTGGGCCCCTTTTTTATACCTTATGCAAAAGTTAACTCAAGATGGATCAAAGACTTAAACATAAGACCTAAAACCATAAAAACTCTAGAAGAAAACCTAGGCAATACCATTCAGGACATAGGCATGGGCAAAGACTTCATGACTAAAACACCAAAAGCAATGGCAACAAAAACCAAAATTGATAAATGGGATCTAATTAATTAAACTAAAGAGCTTCTGCACAGCAAAATAAACTATCATCAGAGTGAACAAGCAACCTACAGAATGGGAGAAAAATTTTGCAATCTATCCATCTGACAAAGAGCTAATATCTAGAATCTACAAGGAACTTAAACAAATTTATAAGAAAAAAACAACCCCATCAAAAAGTGGGCAAAGGATATGAACAGACACTTCTCAAAAGAAGACATTTATGCAGCCAACAAACGTATGAAAAAAAGCTCATAATCACTGGTCTCTAGAGAAATGCATACCAAAATCACAATGAGATACCATCTTACACCAGTTAGAGTGGCAATCATTAAAAAGTCAGGAAATAGATGCTGGAGAGGATGTGGAGAAATAGGAACACTTTCATACTGTTGGTGGGAGTGTAAATTAGTTCAACCATTGTGGAAGACAGTGTGGTGATTCCTCAAGGATCTAGAACCAGAAATACCATTAGACCCAGCAATCCCATTACTGGGTATATACCCAAAGGATTATAAATCATTTTACTATAAAGACACATGCACATGTATGTTTATTGCAGCACTATTCACAAGAGTAAAGACTTGGAAGCAACCCAAATGCCCATCAATGACAGACTGGATAAAGAAAATGTAGCACATATATACCATGGAAAACTATGCAGCCATAAAAAAGGACGAGTTCATGTCTTTTGCAGAACATGGATGAAGCTGGAAACCATCATTCTCAGCAAACTAACACAGGAACAGAAAAACAAACACCACATTTTCTCACTCATAAGTGGGAGTTGAACAATGAGAACACATGGACACAGAGAGGGGAACATCACACACGGGGGCCTGCTGGGGGGTGGGGGCTAGGGGAGGGATAGCATTAGGAGAAATACCTAATGTAGATGATGGATTGATGGGTGCAGCAAACCACCATGGTACATTTATACCTATGTAACAAACCTGCACATTCTGCACATGTATTTCAGAACTCAAAGTATAATAAAGGCTGAGTGTGGTGGCTCATGCCTGTAATCCAGTACTTTGGGAGGCCGAGGAGGACGGATCATCTGAGGTCAGGAGGTTGAGACCATCCAAGCCAACATGGTGAAACCCTGTTTCTACTAAAAACACAAAAATTAGCTGGGTGTGGTGGCACATGCCTGTAATCCCAGCTACTCGGACTCAGGAAGCTGAGGCAGGGGAATGGCTTGAACCTGGTGGAGGTGCAGGTTGTGGTGAGCCAAGATCGCACCATTGCACTCCAGCCTGGGCAACAAGAGTAAAACTCCATCTCAAAAAAAAAAAGGTATAATTTTTAAAAAAGAAAAAGAAATATAGCAGAAAGGAAAATGTCTTCAAAACACCAATGATGCAAACAGTAAGATCCAAAATGTGGGAAACTATAGTACAAAAATCCTGGTTTATTCAATTTGTAAGAAGAAAAGAGAAAAAAAGACAGAGATGGAGAAGAAACTTATTGATTAAAAGAGACTTAGTAAACTTAAGAGCCTAAATCTAGTGAACATACTGAGAAACAAATACAATAAAACAAAGCCAAAAAGCACTTGAGACAGTGGAGAAAATCTGAATGTTGCGTGAATATGTGATGATATTAACAAATCATTTTTTTGGATGAGATAATATTATTAACTTTGGAGACACATACTGAAATATTTGTGGAAGATATGAATTGATGCCTAGGATCAGCTTCAAAATAATCCAGGTACAGGGGAAAGAGAGTGTGGAATAGCTAGAGGTAGAGATGGAACAGGATTGTCTAAGTGCTTATAATTGTTGAAGCTGGGTAATGAATATTGGAGATGCTCTCTAGACTTTGGTGTATGTTGGAAATTCTGCATAACAGTAAAACATAAAAACAAAACCAAAGTCTTCCAAAATACATGCATTAAAAACCAAACAACCAAACAACTAACAAAAACCCGATGACTTCCATCACCCTCAGAATACCAACAGGCTTCACGTCTTTCTAACCTGATTTATCATTTGCCTTTTCCCTCACTGTGCTCTTGTCAAACCAGCTTTCTGCTTGTTCCTTAAACATACAAAGCTCAGCCTTCTGGGGGAAGAGAGTTCCAGGCCACTGCATGGCTCTTTGCTGACTTCACTAAGGTCTCAGCTTAAATGTAACTTCGTCATATATACCTTCCTTGAGCAGTCTATCAAATACAACATCTCCCCACTTTCCAGCCCTGCCCTTGACTCCTTATTCTCTTCTCTTCTCTTCTTCTTTGTAATACTTATCACTAACTGACTTCACATTTGTGTTTATTGGCTTTCCCCCTACTGGAATACACATGCTTTGACGGTATAGTATTGGACATTCTGTAAGAATGTATATCAGCCGCACTGCTCTACTTCTGTAGCAAGATGTAATGTACTTCCTATTAACTTTGAATATAACTATATCTATCTTATATCTTGATCCCTCTACTTGGCTCCATAAGGACAAGAATTCTCATAGAATCCCCACAGCACTGAACCTGATACACTGACTTAACATTTGTTGATTAATTTTAGAAACTTATTAAAGTACATACAGTCTCTGACTTATGAGTATTCAACTTATAATTGTTCAGCTTTACAACAGTGGGAAAGTGATACTCATTCAGTAGAAACCACACTTCAAATTTTGAATTTGGGTATTTTTCCAGACCAGCCATCTGTGGTATGATACTGTTTCATTATGCTGGACAGCAGCAGAGAGCCACAGCTCCCAGTCAGTCACATGATCACAAAGGTAAACATCTAATACCGCAATCTACAGTATACTGTATTTGGCAAATTACATGAGATATCCAACACTTTATTATAAAATACGCTTTGTGTTAGATGATTTAACCTAACTGAAAACTAATGTGAGTGTTGGAGCGTGTTTAAGGTAGGCTAAGCTAAGCTAAGCTACAATGCTCCGTAGGTTAGGTGTATTAAATGTTTTGTTTTGTTTTGTTTTTTGCTGTTTTTGAGATGGAGTTTCACTCTTGTCATCCAGGCTGGAATGCAATGGCTCACTGCAACCTCTGCCTCCCGGATTCAAGCGATTCTTGTGCCTCCACCTGCGGAGTAGCTGTGATTACAGGCACCTGCCACCATACGCGGCTAATTTTTGTAATTTTAGTTGAGATGGGGTTTCACCACATTGGCTGGGCTGGTCTCGAACTTCTGACCTCAAGTGACCTTCCCGCCTTGGCCTCCCAAAGTGCTGGGATTGCAGGCGTGAGCCACTGCACGCAGCCTGTATTTTCAACTTTGTGCTATTTTCAACTTGCGATGATCAGTTTATCAGGATGTAGCCCCACTGCAAGTTAAAGAGGATCTGTATTTCAGGAATATTTAAATAGAACTGTCTAAATTCATCAGCTAATATTCCACCTTAGACTATATGACTGAACTTAATTTTACACAAGCATTTCCCTGAAAATATGTTCCTTACAGTTACACTTTTACAAAATGATTCTTTTTTTTTTTTTTTTTTTTGAGACGGAGTCTTGCTCTGTCGCCCAGGCTGGAGTGCAGTGGCCCGATCTCAGCTCACTGCAAGCTCCGCCTCCCGGGTTCACGCCATTCTCCTGCCTCAGCCTCCCGAGTAGCTGGGACTACAGGCGCCCGCCACCTCGCCCGGCTAGTTTTTTGTATTTTTAGTAGAGACGGGGTTTCACCGTGTTAGCCAGGATGGTCTCGATCTCCTAACCTCGTGATCCGCCCGTCTCGGCCTCCCAAAGTGCTGGGATTACAGGCTTAAGCCACCGCGCCCGGCCCAAAATGATTCTTTTTTTAAGAGATGGGTCTTGCTCTGTCACCCAGACTGGAGTATAGTGGTACAATCACAGTTCACAACAGCCTCAAACTCCTGGGCTCAAGCAATCCTCTCGCCTCAACCTCCCAAGTAGTTGGGACTACAGGAGTGCTCCATCACACCCAGCTAATTGTGTGTGTGTGTGTGTGTGTCTGTGAAGAAATAGGGATCTCATTATATCATAGTGAGCTAAGATCTCGCTATGTTGCCCAGGCTGGTCTCAAACTAACTCCTGGGCTGAAATGATCCTCCTGTCTTAGCCTCCTAAATTGCTCGGGTTGCAGACGTGAGCCACTATACCTGGCCAAAATTATTCTTTTATTTATTTGTATTTATTTATCTATTTTGAGATGAAGTCTCACTCTGTTGCCCAGGCTGGAGGGCAGTGGTGTGATCTCGGCTCACTGTTGCAACCTCCACCTCCCGGGCTGAAGCGATTCTCCAGCCTCAGCCTCCTGAGTAGCTGGGACTACAGGCACATGCCACCACACCCTCTATTTTTAGTAGAATTTTTTTTTTATTTTAGTAGAAACGTGCCACCATGCCCTGTATTTTTAGTAGAAAAATTTTTGTATTTTTAGTAAAAATGGGGTTGCACCATGTTGGCCAGACTGGTCTCGAACTCCTGACCCCAAATGATCCAGCTGCCTTGGCCTTCCAAAATGCTGGGATTACAGGCATGAGCACCAGGCCCTCAAAATGATTCTTTTAAACAGTGAATAGACATTCTCAAAATAAGACATACAAAAGGCCACTAGGTGTACAAAAAATGTTTGACATCACTAATCATCAGGGAAATGCAAATATGCAAATCAAAACCACAATTAGGTATTTTCTCAACCCAATTAAAATGGCTTTAATCAAAAAGAGGGAATGATGGATGCTGGCAAGGATGTGGAGAAACAGGAACCCTTGTATACTGTTGGTGGGAATGTAAATTAGTAAAACCACTATGGAAAACAGTACAGATGTTCCTCAAAAAAAATTAAAATGGAACTATCATATGAACCAGCAATCCCATTAGTAGGTATATATCTAAAAGAAAGGAAATCAATATATCAAAGACACATCTGCACTCACTCCCATGTTCATTTCAGCACTATTCACAGTCGCCAAAATATGAAACCAACCTAAGTGCCCATCAATGGATGAATGGATAAATGTGGTATATATACACAAGGGAATATTGTTGAGCCATTAAAACCATGAAATCCCATCATTTTGGGTAACACAGATGGAATTAATGGTCATTATGTTAAGTGAAATAAGCCAAGCACAGAAAGACAAATTATCAAATTTTCTCACTCATGTGGGAGCTAAAAAAGTGATTCTCAGGTTGGGCGCGGTGGTTCACGCCTGTAATCCCAGCACTTCGGAAGGCGGAGGCGGGCAGATCATGAGGTCAGGAGATCGAGACCATCCTAATGTGGTGAAACCCCATCTCTACTAAAAATAAAAATAAAAAAATTGTCAGGTGTGATGGCATGTGCCTGTAGTCCCAGCTACTTGGGAGGCTGAGGCGGGAGAATTGCTGGAACCCAGGAGGTAGAGGTTGCAGTAAGCTGAGATCACGCCACTGCACTCCAGCCTGGGCAACAGAGCGAGACTCCGTCATAAAAAAAAAAAATTTTAATGAATCTCATGAAGATAGAGAGTAGATTGGTGAGCCCAGGCAACACAGCAAGATCTTATCTCTACAAAAAGTTAAAAAAAAAAAAATTAGCTAGGCATTATGGCACATGCCTATAGTCCTAGTTACTCAGGAGGCTGAGACAGGAGGATTGCTTCAGCCCAGGAGTTTGAGGCTGCTATGAGCTATGATCACACCACTCCACTCCATCCTGGGCAACAGAGTGAGACACCATCTTTTACAAAAAGAAAAAAAAAGAAAAGAAAGAAAGAAAAGAGACTAGATTGGTAGTTACCAGAAGCCAGGAATAATAGTGGGAAGGAGGCAATAAACAATAGTTGGTTAATGGGTACAAATATACAGTTAGAAGAAGACCTAGTTTTCAACAGCTCAGTAGGGTGACTATAGTTAGCAATAATTTAGCGTACATGTCAAAAGCTAGAAAAGAGTAATTCAAATGTTCCTAGCATAACGAAAAGGTAAATATTTAAAGTGATGGTATCCTAATTATTTTGATTTGATCTTTATACATTATATGAATGTATCAAAGTATCACACATACCCCAAACATATGTACATCTATCATGTGTCAATTAAAAAACACTTATGCTGGACACAGTGGCTCATGCCTGTAATCCCAACACTTTGGGAGACTGAGGCAGGAGGAATGCTTGAGCCCAGGAATGAGACTAGCCTGGGCAACATAGTGAGATATTGTCTCTACAAAAAATAAAAATAAAAGAAATTAGCCAGGTATGGTGGTCATGCCTGTAGTCCCAGCTATTCAGGAGGGTGAGATGAGAGGATCACCTGAGCCCAGCAGGTCAAGGCTGCACTAAGCCATGACTGCACCACTGCATTCCAGCCTTGGCAACAGAACGAGACTTGTCTCAAAAAAAAAAGTGTTGTGTGGTCTGGGAAATGTCACAAATTTTATTTGCCATGATGGATGATTTAGAATATATATACTGTGGATAGACGTTCTAGAATAAGTTTGGTAATCTTAACCAAAATTTTCCAAACTTAACCACTGAATCTTTTTTGTTGCACAATATATATTACAATACAGAACAATGGTTTATGAAATATACTTTCAGGAAAACATAATAGACAAAAGATAAATAAGTCTCACTTTGTGAGAAATTTTGTTTTACCAAAGAAATGCTGTAGGGTATAAAAATATTATGATCTCTTAATAAATTGTAAATCTGTGTCCAAAAAAAGCTTTAGATTATTTTCCTGGTACATCCATTTGCATTGTTAGCTCTGTTTTTTGTTTTATTTTTAAAAAACAGACATAAAACCAAAAACACTTAACTTACTTTTTGGAAAGTAACTTAACTCCTACGAAAATAACAACTGCTTCAATCCCAAGAGCAGCAAGTATTATGCCATTATACAACACAGCTTGTTCTTGAGTCCAGGCATACATATCCATTGTTAATGGAGCAATGATGCTAAGAAAAACCAAAAAAAGTATTCTTATTTAAATCACAGTAACTGTTATACTTAAAGTGAAGTATAAGTTTTAAAAAAGACAGCTACACATTCAAGAATTTGCATGCCTTTTAACAATGACAACAGACTTAAGCAAAAGTTTGAACACATTTTAAGCATGTTGTTGTTACATACCTAAGTTACTAAGTCTGCCCACTCATAGTTTACTTTCTAATGTTTATTTTAATTATATAACTAATATAGCCATATTACAGAAAGTCTGAAACAAAGGAAAAGGAAACAAACCACACCAATCATAATGCCTATCATTCTAACATTACTAAATAATCACGGTTATATTTTTAATTAAATTGGTCTCTTTCAATGCAATAATGTTATATTAAGTTATCAGAATATACTGGATTTTTGAATGTATATATTTTTCTCTTTACCTCTCAATGTCTCTTCCTTTACATGACTATATCCTTCCTTGCCAAGTTTCTCTCCCTACATGCGATCTCTAGTAACTGACTACAAAATGCAATTTATATTTATTGTTTATTATTATTTTTGAGACGCCAGAGTCTCACTCTGTCACCTGGGCTGGAATGCAGTGGCATGATCTCGGCTCACTGCAACCTCCATCTCCTGGGTTCAAGTAATTCTCCTGCCTCAGCCTCCTGAGTAGCTGGGACTACAGGTGCCCACCACCATACCCAGCTAATTTTGGTATTTTTAGTACAGACAGGGTTTCACCATATTGGCCAGGCTGGTCTTGAACTCCTGATCTCAAGTGATCCACCTGCCTCAGCCTCCCAAAGTGCTGTGATTACAGGCATGAGCCACCGCACCCAGTCTGAAATTTAATTAATATTGTTTAATTGGTATGTTATTCTTTAATGCGTATGGAGCTTCTGATTAGGATGATGAAAACGTTCTGGAAATAGTTAGCGGTCATGGTTGCACGACATTGTGAATGCACTTAATGCTACTGAATTGCATACCTGAAAAATAGCTAACATGATAGTGCCAGGCACAGTGGTTCACATCTGTAATCCAAGCACTTTGGGAGGCTAAGGTGAGCAGATCACTTGAGCCCAGGAGTTCAAGATCAGCCTGGGCAACATGGAGAAATCCTGTCTCTACAAAAAATACAAACGAATTAGCTGAGCATGGTGGTGCATGCCTGTAGTCCCAGCTACTTGGGGGGCTGACCCACAGCTCACTGCAGCCTTGACCTCCTCAGGCTTAGGTGATCCTCCTACCTCAGCCTCCCAAGAAGCTGGGACTATAGGCATGTACCACCATATCCAGCTAATTTTTATATTTTTTGTAGAGATGAGGTTTCACCATGCTACCCAGTCTGGGCTCGAACTCCTGAGCTCAACCAGTTCGCCTGCCTTGACCTCCCAAAGTGTTGGGATTACACGTGTGAGCCACTGTGCACGGCCAACAATAAGATAATGTATATGACGGAAATAATTTTTAAATGGCATTTAAAAGCAAGGTGAATTTTCTTCCCCAGAGATATACTTCAATTCTGTTATCTTAAGAAATACTCAGATGTATTTTGTACTTGGTATCTCTCAATCCAAAAATGTAACTTATAGAACTCTGTATCATATACATATATATATGTAGGAAATTATAGAGCTTAAGGATAATTAGATCATGGCACTAAAGTTTTATAACTGTATTTATCATAAAACTCAGATGAAAGAGGGAAAGAGTTGTGAAACTGATTCTTTTATAAGAAAGTAAGATAGTAAGATTATGGACAAAGAATTAACTACTTTCAAGTTAAAAGCAACAAAATGTATATACATTTTTTACATCATGGTAAGAAAAATTTGCCTTACATAAGATTTTTAATAACCTCGATATGCCTAATTAACACTGCATTAAGAAATAAAGGTTAAAACATAATCTGATTTAGATAAAGATGGAATAAAACTTACGTTTCAAAAACGGCGAAGATAAATAGAGCCACAAAAAACAGAACATTGATGGCCACAACAGCAACTTGGTCAATATTTCCTTGGGGAACCTCAATTTCATCTGTACTTGCTGTAGGTAAATAGGAGAAAAATTACATTACCTATACATCTAATTTTTCTTATGACATTAAAATAATGTAGAAATTATATTGTAGCAAAATTTATAAATATTTTAAAATTTTTTTTAGGATTCAAAGTAGTTTAATAATAAGATAATTTATTTTTATTTTTTGAGATGGGGTCTCACTCTGTCACCCAGAGTGACATGGCATGACCACAGCTCACTGCAGCTTTGACCTCCCCAGGCTCAGGTGATCCTCCTACCTCAGCCTCCCAAGAAGGTGGGACTATAGGCATGTACCACCATATCCAGCTAATTTTTATATTTTTTGTAGAGATGAGGTTTCACCATGCTACCCAGTCTGGGCTCGAACTCCTGAGCTCAACCAGTTCGCCTGCCTTGACCTCCCAAAGTGTTGGGATTACACGTGTGAGCCACTGTGCATGGCCAACAGTAAGATAATTTATATGACAGAAATAATTTTTAAATGGCATTTAAAAGCAAGGTGAATTTTCTTCCCCAGAGATATACTTCAATTCTGTTATCTTAAGAAATACTCAGATGTATTTTGTACTTGGTATATCTCAATCCAAAAATGTAATTTATAGAACTCTATAACATACTGATCTCATATTAAATATATTTGCTTTAAATTTCAATTGCAGATTTTTTTCCACCTTACTTAAATCTTAGACTTACAAGAATTTCATGAAGAACTCCAGTGGTTTATTAAATCAGTTCCCAGTTCTATGATTTACTTCAATGCATATATATTTTGAATTTCAGTGCTACATGAAATTAGTATTCATGGCCAGGAACGGTGGCTCATGCCTGTAATCCCAGCACTATGGGAGGCCAGTGCAGGTGGATCACTTGAGGTCAGAAGTTTGAGACCAGCCTGGCCAACATGGCAAAACCCCATCTCTATTAAAAATACCAAAAAAAAATTAGCTGGGCATGGTGCCGCACGCCTGTAATCTCAGCCACTTGAGAGGCTGAGGCACGAGAATTGCTTGAACCAGGAGGCTGAGGTTGCAGTGAGACAAGATTGAGCCACTGCACTCCAGCCTGGGTGACAGAGACTCTGTCTCAATAAATAAATAAATAAATAGAAATTAGTATTCATAAAGATCCTTATGTTTTCATTACCATTTAAAAAACTCCTATCGTTTATGTTTCTGTAAAGAAATAATCAGGATTTGATGGTGGTTTATAAACAAGGAGGACAAAGTAAGTGTACTGACTTCTCATCTTGAAGAACGTCTTAAGTTTAATACACATTAAGCTATTCTTCATGTAACTGAGAATCATGCAGACATATTAATCTACTCATACATATTCATGCTGTTTTGTAATTTTTCCACTTATTCAGAATAAATACATCAATAAATACCAAAATAAGCCAGATATTTTCTTGGGGTGGCAGGGGGACGGAGTCTTGCTCTGTTGCCAGGCTGAAGTGCAGAGATGTGATTTCTACTCAATGCAACCTCCATCTCCTGGGTTCAAGCGATTCTCCTGCCTCAGTCTCCCGAGTAGCTGGGACTACAGGTGCATGCCACCATGCCCAGTTAATTTTTGTAATTTTAGTAGAGACGGGGTTTCACCATGTTGGCCAGGATGGTCTCAATCTCTTGACCTCTTGATCCGCCTGCCTCGGCCTCCCAAAGTGCTGGGATTACAGGCGTGAGCCACCGCGCCCAGCCTAAGCCAGGAATTAATACATAAAATATTACAATATGTTTATTTATGCTATCTTAAATTGTGTGCAGTGTCAGTTGTTGGTGGAGGGGGGAGGGCTTTCCTAAGATGTAGTAAGTTTCTATGATTTTTTTCATAATAATGCCTGCCTTTCCATCTCAGGATTCTTGAGGAGTTCCTCCTCCAACAATAAGTAGATTTGGAAATAGACTGCTATACTTAAAGGGAATTAAGCACCTTGGACACTCAACATAGCCTTATGACCTTCCTTTATAATCACACAAACAGAACTGGTCACCTTTGTCCGGATCCTTTGCCAGGGGTAGGCCCTGATGGTTGTGGCTCTTGTATTATTTTGGATAGACCTCTCTGATTCTTAATCACCACCTAGAAGTCAGTCTTTACTCCTTCAAGTCAGTATCAATATTGCCCCAAGTCAGACTGGAGTATGCTTCATAATATGTGCTTAGTTTCCTGTAGCCTCTACTCAGTGCTGGTTTCAGTGCGGAATCTCAGAAATGTTGCACCCTAGACTATGGGGACTGACTAGATATCCTAATTATAAATTTTCTTAAAAGACTGCATTAGTATATGGACTCAAATTCTATACAATTAGAAATTATAATCCTGTCTCATAATAACCTCTTTAAATTTGAATATCTTTAAATTAAAACAATTATGGAAGTTTTTACCAGACATATTTTATGCAAACATTTATTGAAATTTAAAAATTTTATTTTATAAAAATTATTCTGAAGTAACTAGAAATCTCATACAAGAAAACACTACATCTCCTCTAAACTCATTCCCATTTGTACTTTAGAACAGTGCTGTCCAATAGAACTGTGACATGATAGAAATGTTCTTTATCTGTGCTAATACAGTGGCCACTAGCCACATATACCCATTACTGAGCACTTGAAATGTGGCTAGTATGACAGAAAATAATTTATTAAATTTACTTTAACTTATATTTACATAGCCACACGTGGCTAATGGCTACTATATTGGACAGCATAGCTTTCAATCTTTGCAGCACAATCTATGATTTCTAGACCAGCAGCATCACATCACATGGTAGTTTGTTATAAATGCAGATGCTCAGCATCTCACTAGGGTTGCCAATATAGTAAATAAAGATACAGGAGATCCAGTTAAATTTAAATTTCAGATAAACAATAAGTATTAGTATAAATATGTTCTGTGCCATATTTGAAAGTTAAGTATAAGAATGTTCCATGAAGTATTTGGATTGTATTTATACTTTTTTTTTTTTTTTTTGAGACAGAGTCTCACTCTGTTACCCAGGCTGGAGTACATGGTATGAATGATATCGGCTCACTGCAACTTCTGCCTCCCAGGTTCAAGCGACTCTCCTGCCTCAGTCTCCTGAGTAGCTGGGATTACAGGCACCTGCCACCACACCCAGCCAATATTTGTATTTTTAGTAGAGACAAGGTTTCACCATGTTGGCTAGGCTGGTCTTGAACTCCTGACCTCAGGTGATCCACCTGGTTTGGCCTCACAAAGTGCTGGGATTACAGGCATGAGCCACTACACCCAGCTGGATTGTATTAACACTAAAAGTTATCTGTTGCCAGGTGCAGTGGCTCACATCTGTAATCCTAGCACTTCGGGAGGCTGAGTCCAGGAATTTAAGACCAGCCTGGACAACATGACAAGATCCTGTCTCTACTAAAGAAAAAACAAACAAACAAACAAAAAACATTATTTGTTGTTTATTGAAATCCAAATTTAACCAGGTGGGACATATTTATACTAAAACATTATTCAAATTTAATTGGGCATTCTGTGTTTTATTTTTTATTTTATAAATTATATATTTTTACATTTCTCTATTAACTCCCCTATTCTGAGAAGCAACATCCTATGTTTTATTGGCAACCCTATTTAGTATCACCCTAAGCCTAACAAATCAGAATTTGCATCTTAACAAGGTTCCCAGGTGATTTCTAAGCACATGAAAGTAAATGAAGGATTGATGTGTATCATTATCCCCTTCCAACTTCTTAAATACTGATTTTTACATATCTTCCCTTTGTCATACCTCTACCTCACCTCTTAACTTCCTCCTTCCCTTTACCTGATAGCTCCTTGAAGTTAGCATCCTATTTTTTACCTTTGAATAAAGGAGTTTATACTCACTGTTGGCACTTCACCTCTCATTCTTATTTTTTATTTTGAAAGTTTTCAAACATATTCTCACATATTCATTCCTCAGATTCAACAATCTTTTCCCACACTTGAATCATCACCCCATCCTTTCTCGCACTCCCTCTTTGCTGCCATAGTGTTTTTTTCACTGGGTGACTCACAAATTTTTATCTCTAGCTTTTACTTTTACTGTCAAAATTACAAATGCCTCTGGGATTTTTTAGTTGTTCTAGAGTAACAGCATATTCAGCTTGATCCAAACTGAAATCATCTTCTCTTTTCATCCAACCTCCCTTCCTCAATTCTTGTTCTCTCTCATTCTTCCAGGTGATCTAGAATCAAAACCTGGCAGAAATGTTGGCTCTCTCTAATCCTTAATATTCTCTATCCAAATCTCTATCTTGATTCCTCCTTCAACAACTCCTGCTTATCCCTTCTCCATTCTCAGTCATCGCCCTACTTCAGGCCTAGTCAAAATTAATACTTTTATACTGTCTTCCTGAGTCATCCACACAATGTTCTCTTAAAAAGAAAAACACAAATATTGTACCTTTGAAAAGCTTAATAGAGAAATTGTTCAAATTTGTTACTGGCATCATATTTTTTTCACATTCTGATATGGTTTCTTTTACTGGCTTTTCAGTAATAAAACTGTTACCAATGAGATATTACCAGTGAGATATAACCAATCTGGATTAGCCTCTGCATGGGATCAATGTCAAAACTGTCCTAGTTCAAAAACTTACTATAGCTCCTCACTACTCTGCTCTCCACCCTACTACATTTAACTTTATCTTCCACTATTTCTTTTGTGAAAATTAAATAATAGAGCTATGAAAGTACCTGGTAAAATAATACTATGTCTTTTCCACAACTTTATGAACTATTGAGGGCCAGGATCAGTCCTTGCATTCTTTCCCCAAGGAGGATATAATTAGTACTAAATAACAGTTTTTTTGGTAAAATATAGCTACTTACCGGGTTCTCTGACTTACATGAATCAGAGAAGATCTAAAGGATGAAAATATGTATTTGTAAAGTATACCAAAACAACAAAAATAAAAAGGCAAAACCATACCTGTTCTCATGCTTAAAAGAATAAAGAACTGCTTTAAATAGAAAGACATGGCTGGGCGCGGTGGCTCACACCTGTAATCCCAGCACTCTGGGAGGCCGAGGCCGGTGGATCACGAGGTCAGGAGATCGAGACCATCCTGGCTAACATAGTGAAACCCCGTCTCTACTGAAAAATACAAAAAATTAGCCAGGCACGGTGGCGGGCGCCTGTAGTCCCAGCTAACCCGGAGGCTGAGCCAGGAGAATGGCGTGAACCCGGGAGGTGGAGCTTGCAGTGAGCCGAGATGGCGCCACTGTACTCCAGCCTAGGCGACAAGAGCGAGACTCCATCTCAAAAAAAAAAAAAAAAAAAAAAAAAAGAAAGACATATTTATGTGGTAGTAAAGATATGGAAATCATTGCAAATATCTCAAAGGCTTTAGGATACTGGCTCTCTGAAAATAAGACAAAGTGATTTTTTTACAATGTCTGTAACCTTGTCAATCATGACCACCAAATAACTAATATGGATATGCCTCTTTAAAAAATATCAATTTAGGTCACTTCCAGCTTTTAAGATCTTCCCCAATCACCCATTGTGTTGTCCTTAGAAGCAAAATCGAAGTAAATACCAAACAAACAGAATCATCAGAAACACTTTGATAATGTTACATTAATTCAGCCAAATGGGTTTAAAGTACCTTCTTCAAAATTAATATTTTTACACTGTCTTCCTGAGTCATCCACACGATGTTCTCTTAAAAAGAAAAACACAAACATTGTACCTATAAAATGCTTAATAGAGAAGTTGTTTAAATTTATTATTGGCATTGTATTTTTTTTCACATTCTAATACAGTTTCTTTTATTGGTTTTTCAGTAATAAAACTGTTACTAATGAGATATAACCAATAAACTTAAGACAGAAGTTACAATTCTTATGAAATTCTCACAGACAGGTAAAATGAAAAAAATCCAACTCATCCTAAAGCATACATGATCTCCTTTAGTATCTGAAGTTTTACAGTGATTATAAACATTAGTAATAAATGTTTTTAGACTATTGAATAAAGCACTCTAAAAACAAACAAAACATAATTTTAAAAAATTTTTCAAATATATGAAAGAGATATACATTACTAGTAACTTTTATATTTGACTGATACAAATCCATTAATCTATTTAAAATGTTATTTTCCTTGCCTTTCTCCTACTTAGAAACATGTAGTTAGTAAATCAAGATCAAACCTTCAGGCCGGGCACAGCCTCACATGGCTCATGCCTGTAATCCCAGCACTTTGGGAGGCTGAGGTGGGCAGATCGCTTTGAGGTCAGGAGTTCGAGATCAGCCTGGCCAACATGGTGAAACCCCGTCTCTACTAAAAGTATAAAAATTAGCTGGATGTAGTGGTGCGCGACTGTAGCCCCAGTTACTCGGGAAGCTGAGGCATGAGAATCCTTGAATCTGGGAGATGGAGGTTGCATTGAGCCGAGATAGTGCCACTGCCCTCTAGTCTGAGCAACAGAGTAAAACCTTGTCTCAAAAACAAAACAAAACAAAACAAAAAAAACCAAACCTTGAATCTTCAAAGACCTTCCTTTTCTGTTCTCATTTATTAGGTTGTCTTTTGGTTGCCGGTATTATATGCTTTAGTACTACCTGACCAAAAAATATAAACAAACTATAGACATAAAAAACCAAATACACTTCATAAGGATAATTATCTTCCAACAATTACAAAGCTCATTAAATTTCACAATCTACAAAAATAGTTTTATCATTTCTAATTACCTTAGTATAGCAAGGATCAGAATAATATTTAAAATTCCCAGGAAGGCGCTAAGTAAAACTGGTGTTGTATACATGTTTATCCGCAGTTTAATCACATCCCATGTCACACCTTTTTCTCCAATGAATGCAAAACAAGTCTGAAAAACTTATTAAGATAAAATTTTCACAGATGAATTATTATATGAGAAGCATAGGATAAAAAATGCAAAAGACATTTACAACAGAATTGGGAACAATGTTATGGAATCATCCTTCTATATCATGCATTCTCAACAGATGCAATTGGTTCTTGATGGGGGTCAAAAAATTTCCTCTTTTTAGGTATAAAGCAGGTATGTACAGATATACATATGGTACATAAAAGATATATGATACATCTGTGGCACTAAAATTTTATGGGGTAAAGAGAGTAGGAAAAAATATTGAAAAAGGCTCCCTAGGGAGACAATAATGAAAAAAAGGTTGTGAAACACTGATGTACATGCATTCACAAGGAGTTGTATCTTACATAACTTCTCAGTTTTTTTTTTTTTTTTTTTTTTTTTTTTTTTTTTTGAGACAGAGTCTCGCTCTGCCGCCCAGGCTGGAGTGCAGTGGCCGGATCTCAGCTCACTGCAAGCTCCGCCTCCCGGGTTCACGCCATTCTCCTGCCTCAGCCTCCCGAGTAGCTGGGACTACAGGCGCCGCCACCTCGCCCGGCTAGTTTTTTTTGTATTTTTTTAAAGTAGAGACGGGGTTTCACCGTGTCAGCCAGGATGGTCTCGATCTCCTGACCTCGTGATCCGCCCGTCTCGGCCTCCCAAAGTGCTGGGATTACAGGCTTGAGCCACCACACCCGGCCTACTTCTCAGTTTTTTACAAAACATCTCCATAGGCAATTTAAATTATACCAATTCTTCCAATAATTATAAAGGTTTAATCAGCTTCATTATAAGAATGAAAACATATTTTAGATCAGATATCTTAAATATTATTGTGTATATGGTACATATACATATCGGTGTGTATATATATATTCAATATCATTTGACCATAATGTCATATACAGGTAAAATTAAAAAAAAATAAACCATTTCATCCAAAAGCATACATAATCTACCTCAGTATTTGAAGATTTTTTAGTGACTTTAAACATTAGAAGTGTTTTTGGACTGCTGGATAAATCACTCTAAAGAAATATGAAGTGGCAAAATCTAATTTGGATCTGTGGCAAAAACTCAATTGGAAGAGTACTGGTTTGCTCTTCTGATTCAGATTCTATATGTGGCTCTATAGTAATTCACATATAACTCTAGGGTGAGGACTTAAGATACTGTACCTACCGTACTTAGAACTGTGACTAGCATACAGTAAGCACACAATAAATGTTAGTGCTTGTTGAGGGTTTATTATTGGAAAAGTCATCGAAGTTCTTCAGGCTTATATTTAGTCATCTATAATGCAAAATTTTTAATGACATAATCTTTAAAATGCTTTTAAGGTGGTAAAAAGTATTTACTAAGAACATAAGTCTATACCAGGTATTATGCTAGATACTGAGGGTAGACTGGAAAATAAAGACTCAAACCATGTCCTGATGTACTTTACAATATAGTATTCAAGTTCAATTATTCTACATTTGTGTTTGTATTTGTTTCAGGGTACTAAATCGAAATAGATTTTGGTGAACAGTGAATTAGATTTCCTTCTGTTGAGCCTTTTCCTTTTGGCTAAATAGAGGAACGTAATGGAAACTGGGAGTGGGAGATGGGGTGTTAATGATGAGGTAAGCTGAGTTGGATTCAAACTGATAATATTCATAACTTCAATATTCAAAATATGGACAAATTATATGGTTTTTCAATATTATTCTAGGCATGAAAATGACCAATTCTTTACTCAGCAGAAAATTAATTTGCCTTGAGGAAATATTAAATCTCATTAATATTTTTTTGAGACAGAGTCTCGCGCTTATCGCTCAGGCTAGAGTGCAATGATGTGATCTCGGCTCACTGCAACCTCTGCCTCCGGGTTCAAGCAATTCCCCTGCCTCAGCCTCCCAAGTAGCTGGGATTACAGGTGCCTGCCACCACACCTGGTTAATTTTTGTATTTTTAGTAGAGATGGGGTTTCACCATGTTGGCCAGGCTGGTCTCGAACTTCTGACCTCAGGTGATCTGCCTGTCACAGCCTCCCAAAGTGCTGAAGATTACAGGTGTGGACCACTGCGCCTGGCCTCACTAATTTTTTTAACACTCAGCAAAAGGGTGACCTTGGACAATTTACTTAGATTCTCTATGCATTGGCACTCTCAACTATAAAAGGGGACTAATAGCACTTAATTTAGTGGATTGGCATCAAGATAAAATGACTATAGCCTCATTGCTGGATAAAAAAAATTAGCTTTCCTCCCTTTCCCTTCAGCTATGAGTTTTTATACTTGGGTTACATTGAATATTTAAGCCTCAAAAGTTTTCCCAATTCAAATTCAAGTAATGACAAGTAAAGAACACCTACCTGGACCTAGAATAAAACCTAATGCTTGACACATGCTTATATTTGCCATGGAACTTGTTCTTTCTTGAAGGGAAGTAGCACCAGCAGTATATGATCGAACAACTGCTACGTTTCCTTAAAAACAAGGCACAATAATCCAAAGTAAAAGTAAGTTATCATTCAGTTTATAAAATTCAATCAAATTTGACTTTATACAGAAGAAGAAATCTTCGTCAACAGTATAGTCACTGCTTCCTCTTTATGATCATACAAAGCATGTAAGGTATTTTTATTAAGCAAATGCATCAATTAACGGACCATACTAGTTTTGGTAATATGAAAACAGTTAAAGATATCAATGAGTGAAGAAATGGTATCATAAGTAAATCAAGCTGGGCACAGTGGCTCACATCCGTAATCCCAGCACTTTCAGAAGTCAACGTGGGTGGATCATTTTGAGGTCAGGAGTTCAAGACCAGCCCGGCCAACATGGTGAAACCCCGTCTCCACTAAAAATTCAAAGATTATCCACCTGTAGTCCCAACTACTCAGGAGGCTGAGGCAGAAGAATTGCTTGAACCCAGAAGGATGAGGTTGCAATGAGCCAAGATCACACCACTGCACTCCAGCCTGGGCAACAAAGTGAGACTTCATCGCAAAAAAAAAAAAAAAAGAATATCAAACTTAATACTAAGAAAGCACTGAGTGAATGGCACACCATTGATTACTACCACTATTTTAAAAAGTATTACAAACTCTGTATGCATAAACATGTAAATAAGAAACAGAAAAAAATGCACTAACAATTTTACTGAAAATTTTCATTGAGTACATTACATTCAAGAGATTCTGTTAGGGGGCATAGGATATTTTTAAAGTACCATAAATTCTTTCTAATTGCAAAAAGTTTAGGCTAAGAGTGGTGGCTCATGCCTGTAATCCCAGCACTTTGGGAGGCCGAGGCAGGTGGATCACGAGGTCAGTAGTTCAAGACCAGCCTGGCCAAGATGGTGAAACCCCATCTCTACTAAAAGTACAAAAATTAGTCAGGCACAGTGGCAGGTGCCTGTAATCTCAGCTACTCGGGAGGCTGAGGCAGGAGAATTGCTTGAACCCAGGCAGGTAGAGGTTACAGTGAGCCGAGATCGCGCCACTGCAGTCCAGTCTGGGCGACAGAGTGAGACTCCAAAAAAAAAAGTTTACTATCTTGTTCGTGAGAAAGCATAAAAACAGTACAATACTATAAGCAAGTGCCAGAGACATGTCAGAGAAGAAAAAATTCTCTGAAGGGGCAGGGTAGCCCAAGAGGGCTTTGTGGAAAATGTGGAGCTTGAATTGGATCTATTTTTGTTTTGGGTTTTTCTGTTTTTTTTTTTTAAGATGGAGGTCTCCCTATGTTACCCAGGCTGACCTTGAACTCCTAGGCTCAAGAGAGATTCTGCTACCTCAGTCTCCTGAGTAGCTGGTATTATAGGCACATGCCACCACGCCTGGTTTGAACTGAATCTTGAAGAATGAAGAATGATGGCAACAGAAGAGAACTATAGGTAATGAGAACATCATGAGCAAAGGCAAAATGATAGGAAAAATATTTGTTTACAATGAGAGACATGTACGTTGAACTGTGAAATATGAGTTTAAAAGGGGATGAGACCAGGTGAAAGTGAGCCATAAATGTCAGAATGAATGTGAATTTGACACAATCAACATAACAAACTTACCTGCTCCAATTCCCAGCAATCCACGAGCAACCAGCATGTAGTATTTATTATGAGAGGCTGGGATGTGGACATATGCATAGAGGCAGTTGGCTGCCACGGAAATGAAGATTGAGACGACAAGAGGCTCTTTTCTTGGTCTATAATTAGACCATAAACCAAATATAGGTGAAGCTACCATTTGGCCAAGACTATATGAAGCAATAACCCAGCCCAAAAATCTTGTATCAGCTGTCTGATCAATCTGCAGACAAAAGTATGTGCTTTAAGAATTGTTATCCAAGAAAAGTTTAAAATCTAAATACATTTGTCATACCATGTAAAATTTTCTATTAAAAAAATAAAAACAATTCTAACGTATGAGTTTTATAACACTATTACTTACAGTAAAGGATTCAAACTTCTGACAATACAATTAAAGTGCTAACAACAGACTGTGCACAAGGGAAAAATGCTTGGGAGGCTCATTTTTAAGAATGACCATGGAAATTTTTGGTTCATATAAACCTTGGTAAGAAGATAATCACACACACTATGTATACATATAGCAATAACATCATGAAAAATAATACAAGGTATTCTTTAATTCTTGTAAGTAGAAATCTTTAGACTTATGCTACCCTATACGTTAAACAGCCATTAGCACCGTATATCTTTTTTTAAAAAACAAACTAGGCACAAGAATCAAATGTATAAAGAAGATAATAAAAACACAAAAGATGATAGACAATTCTCTCAATAAACCTGTTATAAATTCTTCCTTTCTACATAGGCAACTCAGTATTCTACCACTTTAAAAGGGTTTACATATCATGATGAACATGAGGGGAGAACCAAATGACTACAACTCAGAAAACAAAATACTTTCAGAAAAACAGAAAATGTTAGCATAGAAAAGACACTATTGTTTATTTTTATTTATTTATTTGAGACAAGGTCTCACTCTGTCACCCAGGCTGCAGCGCAGTGATGCGATCACGGCTCAGTGCAGCCTCGACCTTTGAGGTCCAAGTGATCCTCCTGCCTCAGCGTCTTGAGTAGCTAGGACTACAGGCATGCACCACCATGCCCAGCTAATTTTTTTATTTTTGTAGAGACAGGGTCTCCCTATGTTGCCTAGGCTGGTCTTGAACTTCCTGCCTCCAACTCGAAAAGCAATCCTCCTGCCTCGGGAGGGAGCAATTCTCTCACCCTGGCCTCCCAAAATATTGGGATTAGTGGCATGAGCCACCACACCCAGCCAGATTATTTTTTTTCATATATGGTAGGCTAAGCCAGGTGAAGTGGCACATGCCTGTAATCTCAGCTACTCAGCAGTCTAGAACAGAAGGATCCCTTGAGCCCAGGAGTTGGAGGGTGTAATGCACTATGATTGTACCTGTGAAAAGCCACTGCACTCCAGTCTGGGCAACATAGGAAGATTCTCTCTCTAATCTTTCTATTTAATGGCTTTTATTAAATTTTAGGAAATAAATTTAAATGAACATAGATATGTGGTAGAACAATTTAATAAGGAAAACTACGACCTTTTGTTCCCTAAAGATATTTATTTATTTATTTAATTTTATTTATTTACTTTTGAGATGGAGTTTTGCTCTTGTTGCCTAGGCTGGAGGGCAATGGCGCGATCTCAGGTCACTACAACCTCTACCTCCCGGGTTCAAGCGATTCTCCTGCCTCAGCCTCCCAAGTAGCTGAGATTACAGGCATGTGCCACCACACAGGCCCAGCTAATATTTGTATTTTTTTAGTAGCGACGCGGTTTCAACATATTGGCCAGGCTGGTCTCAAACTCCTAACCTCAGGTGAGCCGCCTGCCTTGGCCTCCCAAAGTTCTGGGATTTTGGGTGTGAGCCACCATGCCTGGCAATTCCCTAAAGATATTTAAACTGAAAATATTTAGGTGCGTTTTCCTTTATGGGACATAAGAAATAATATGCAAAAGTATAATGATACATAATATTTAAAGTTCTAGCTGTTAAAATATCTTTCAGTTTAGGTACTCTGGTTTTCATTTTCTCCCTGTACTACCTTTAGTTTCATTTGTCATCTCTGAAAATAGAAAATAATAATTTCATGTCATATAAAATTTTAAATTAATTTTCAAAAAAATAATGAAAACTCAATTTTAATGTTAAATGTGTAGTGATTTGAAAGCAAAACTTTTTTTTTTCTTTTTTTTGAGACAGGGTCTGGCTCTGTCACCCAGGCCAGAATACAGTGGCATAATCTTGGCTCACTGTAACCTCAAACTCCTTTGCTCAAGAAATCCTCCCACCTCAAGCTCCCAAGCAGCTGGGACTACAGGGAGTAGCACCACCATACCCAGCTAACTTTTAAAATTTTTTTGTAGAGACAAGGTCTTATATTGTTACCCAGGCTGGTCTTGAACTCCTGGGCTCAGGCAATCCTCCCAACTTGGCTTCCCAAAGCACTGGGATTACAGGCACATAAGCCACAGTACTAGGCCTGATAGCAAAACTCTTCAAAGAGTTTTCAAAATATCTGGAGAAAAGAGAGTACTTTTCAAAACTCAACATAGCATGCTGACTAGACCTAATCACTACTAGTATCTTTCTTTTGAGAATTTTGACTAAGAAGACTAAATGCCAAGAAATTAAGAATTTTGATACATGAAAATATCTTTTTAGTAGAGAAGACATTGCTCCAGAATTGTGCCAATTCCAATGACTATCAGTATGGAAAGAATTTTTAGTGTAATGGGTAATGATTTCATGTAATATAATTTTCAAAATAACAATGAAAATATGGCACTAAATCAGTAAAAAGTAAAATTTGTATTTCTTTTTTTCTTATATTCCTTAAAAATATATTTTAGGAGACCATTTTCAAAAAGTAGAAATTCGTAAAACTGGGCCGGGCATGGTGGCTCACACTTGTAATGCCAGCACTTTGAGAGGCTGAAGTGGTGGGTCACCCAAGGTCAGGAGTTTGAGACCAGCCTGGTCAACATAGTGAAACCCTATCTCTACTAAAAATACAAAAATTAGCTGGGTGTTGGTGGTGCACGACTGTAATCCCAGTTACTTGGGAGGCTAAGGCAAGCGAATTACTTGAACCTTGGAGGTGGAGGCTGCAGTAAGCCAAGATTGCGTCACTGAACTCCAGCCTGGGTAACAGAGGGAAACTCCATTTACAAAAAACAAAAACAAAAAAAAAAATTCATAAAAACAAAACAATCCTAACAATCTAGACAATCTAGTAGGGGAGTTAAGTAAACTCTCTGTAAATATAGTGTTAGGACACTCCACATTAAGGGCTAATGATAAAGGGAAACGGGAGTATACAGGAAAACCTTCTGATCCAAACTGTTGTGAGGGACAGTCAGAGAAGGCTTTCCAGGCCAGGTGCAGTGGCTCACATCTGTAATCCCAGCAATTGGGAGACTGAGGCAGGATCACCTGAGGTCTGGCGTTCGCGATTAGCCTGGCCAACATGCCGAAACCCCATCTCTACTAAAAATACAAAAATTAGCCAGGCATGGTTGCAGTGCCTGTAATCCCAGCTACTTGGGAGGCTGAGGCATGAGAATCACCTGAACCCGGAAGGTGGAAATCCCGGCACTCTGGGAGGCTGAGGTGGGTGGAACACCTGAGGAAAGGTAGAGATAAGCCTGGCCAACATGGTGAAACCCCATCTCTACTAAAAATACAAAAATTAGCTGGATGTGGTAGCTGGCATCTGTAGTCCCAGCTACTTGGGAGACTGAGGCAGGAGAATCGCTTGAACCCTCAAGGCAGAGATTGCAGTATGCCAAGATCATGCCACTGCATGCCAGCCTGGGCAACAGAGCAAGACTCCATCGCAAAAAAAAAAAAAAAAAAAAAAAAAAAAAAGAGAAGGCTTTCCAGAGGAAGTGACACTGGAGCAAAACCTTGAAGAGTGAATAAAAGACAGTGAGGAAGGAGAAAGGGGAGAGCAAAAGAAAGATGGAGAGAGGAAAAGCATTCCGGTAAAAATGTGTAAAGACCTAAGGAGCCTGGGTTCATCCAAGTACCATGGATCTATCTAATAAGTTGATGGCTATACATCTAATATGGGACAAAGTTCAGAATCTAGTATAAAACACACACATGCATGTGCGAACATACACACACACACACACACTCCAACCTCTTAGGAAAACCAACAAGGGACAAACTGATAAGGAAGAATACACAAAAGAATTTAAGAATAAGTCATTAGAGTTAAGGGGAAAGCCAGGATAGAGAAATGTCATAGAAGCTAAGAGGTGGTGCTATGGTTTTAATGTGTCCTCCAAATTTCATGTTTTGGAAATTAATATTTAAATTAATATTATTAAAATATTGAAAGGTAGGACCTTTAAGAGGTAACTGTGTTACATTAGGTAGTTAGTTGGGTATCAACAGGGCAGGAAAGGTCTCCCCTGCCCCACACATAGGGAGTGTCTGGAGACCATTAGGTGATGGTCAGGTGGCTGTTAACTCTCTAAAGTAATATTGGTCACAGCCAGGGCTAGGAAAAGGCAGCCTCCTAATACATAGAAAACACCTGGTGATTAGCAGCTTCCCAATATGATCTCAGGCGTGGGGTGAGTGGGGAGAAGTAATGCAAGGCCCCAAAAGTATGCCAGTGTATAAAATCCCAAGTCTAAAGGTCAAACCGCGCACTTGTCTTTCAAGTTGCCCACCTGCCCTTCTTCCAATTGCACTTTCCTTCTTTTCCTTCCTTTCATTCTTGCTCTAAAGCTTTTTAATAAATTTTCACTCCTGCTCTACAACTTGCCTCAGGTTCTCCTTCTGCCTTATGTCCTTTACTTGAATTATTTCTTCTCAGGAGGCAAGAACTGAGGTTGCTGCAGACCCGTACAGATACAGATCTGCCAACTAACAATTGGATCATGAGGGCTGTGCCCTGTTGATACCCAACTAACTACCTAATGTACCTAATCCACTCATGTATTAATGGGTTATCATGGAGTGGAACTGGTGGCTTCATAAGAGAAGGAAAAGAGACCTGGGTTAGCATGCTCAGCCCCTTCATCACATGATGCCTTACAATGCCTTGGGACTCTTCAGAGAGTCCCCACTAGCAAGAAGGCCCTCACCAGATGTGGTCTCTCAGCCTTGGACTTCTCAGCCTCCGTAATGGTAAGAAATAAATTCCTTTTTTAAAATAAATTATCTAGTTTAGGGTATTCTGTTACAAGCAACAGAAAACAGACTAATACAGGTAGCTTCAGGAAGTAAGGAGAAGACAACAATGTCAAATCCTATCCAGGTGTCACCTAAAGTAAGGACTGAAAAGTATTTCATGATCAACAATTAAGTAACTGGAAAACTTACAAGAGGAGCTCAGGACAGCAGAAAAGTTAATCAGATAATAGCAGGTTAAGGAGTAGGTTAGGGAATACAGAGGAACTCTTTAAGAACCTTTACTAAAACATTGTTATAGATGAATTATGTAACCAACTTATATACTGATTTTTAGTTAAGTTCCTTCCTGGAGATTTAAGATAGAACTGACAGGACTTGATGATCAACTGATGTCAAGCTACCTAACAAACTTACATCTTCGTGTCACCCCCTCTTCCCCTTCTAGTAATAACAGCATCAAAAAATACGTATGTTCCAGTCTTTACAATGTTACCTGATAGCCCAAATTAATTTTATGGGAAAAGCATTAAATTATTCCACAAACATATCATTTACACACTTTGGGAATTCAGACTATTACTAGTTTCCTTTTTATTAGGGAAGAGGTAATGATGGAATGTGAACGTGGCTTCTGAGTAGGTGACCATACATGTACATTTGCCTGGGACTATCTGGGTATGATCCTATTTTTCCTTGTATAGCACTCTCTTCACTTCAAAAGTGTTCTGGCTTGCACAATAAAGCATATGGTCACCTTACTTATAAGCCTCTTTTAAGGAACTATTATCTCATTATTCTTGTAAAGATTAAATCATAGAATACCAAAGAGACTCTTTAGAAAATGCTTAACTATGTAAGAGTTACTACTACTGTAGCTATAAGGGAAAAATAGATTGAAATGTACAAACCTTTTGGAGATATGGCCATATGGACAGTATCACTATAGAAAACCCTGTGAAGAAGCAAACTAGGTTACTTATACTTATAATAATTTAATCATTATTACAGATACAATTTTCTGAACTGTGGCATGGATTGTAAAATATTCTGAACCTAAAATTTATGCATACAAATGCATAATTTATCAGGCAATGAGATTTTAATTATCAGAAGGAAAATAAATACTAAAAGAACATACAATTACAGTCCCTCATCATAATTAATAATGAATACAAAAAAGCAGAGGATCTATTTCTCCATATTTGTGTGCTTTTACTGTAAATGGAAATAACCAAAAACTTTGTTTTTATAGCAGAAATGAATGGAGGAAAGGTTATTTTGTTAGACAGGAAGTGCTAGGCTTCTATCCTGTGTTGTTTGGAGGAGATAATTGACTGAAGAGAAGAGCAGGAATAAGGAAAATGATCATCTACAGGGGGGCTGTAGAAAACCAGAATACTTCAAGATGGCCATACTTTAAAAGAAAATTCACTATTTCTGCTAGTCTTTACTGCATGAAAACTATAATTAACTCCAACACTATTTGTCAATTTTAAATGTTAGGCAAATGCGGCCAGCAGTGACTCATGCCTGTAATCCCAGCACTTTGGGAGGCTGAGGCAGGCAGATTACCTAAGGTCAGGAGTTTGAGACCAGCCTGGCCAACATGGTGAAACCCTGTCTCTACTAAAAATATAAAAATTAGCCGGGCATGGTGGCACATGCCTGTAATCCCAGCTACTTAGGAGGCTGAGGTAGAAGAATTGCTTGAACCCAGGAGGCGGAGTAGGTTGCAGTGAGCCAACATCGCGCCACTGCACTCTAGCATGGGTGACAGAGCAAGACTCCATCTCAAAAAAAAAAAAAAAAAAAAATGAAAAATGAAAAACAAATAAATGTTAGGCAAATCTATTAAGAAATTCTACAAAGCCTGTTCTTCAAAATGGCTCTATTAAGGCTTGGCACAGTGGCTCACACCTGTAATCCCAGAACTTTGGAAGACCGAGGTGGGTGAATCACTTGAGGCCAGGAGTTTAGAGACCAGCCTGGCCAGCATGGAGAAACCCCATCTCTACAAAAAAAATACAAAAATTAGTTGGGCATGGTAGCACACGCCTGTAATCCCAGCTACCTGGGAGGCTGAGGCAGGAGAATTTCTTGAATATGGAGGCAGAGGTTGTAGTGAGCCAAGACTGCACCACTGCACTCCAGCCTGGGTGAAAGTGAGACTCTGTCTCAAAAAAAAGGAAAAAAAAAAGAAAAAAATAAATTTAAAAAATAGCTGTTGAGATATAATTCACGTATCATACAATTCATGCATTTAAAGTATACAATTCAATGGGTTTTAATATAATCACAGATATGTGCAACCATCATTACAGTCAATTTAATTTAATTTAATTCATTTTTTGAGACAGAGTTTCTTGTAGCCTAGGCTGGAGTGCAGTGGCCTGAACTCGGCTCACTGCAACCTCTGACTCCTGGATTCAAGCGATTCTCCTGCCTCAGCCTCCTGAGTAGCTGGGATTACAGGCTTCTGCCACCACACCAGGCTAATTTTTGTACTTTAGTAGAGATGAGGTTCACCATGTTGACCAGGCTCATCTCGAACTCCTGACCTCAGGTGATCTGCCTGCCTTGCCTCCCAAAGTGTTGGGATTACAGGCATTAGCCACTGCGCCCAGCCATCACTGTCAATTTTAGAACATATTTGTCACCTCAAAAAGAAACTCTATACCCTTCAGCTATCACCCTGTTTCATCCCCTCTCCAGTCAGCTGTAAACAACCACTAATGCACTTTGTTTGTACTCTATAGATTTTTATCTGTATTTTCATACAAATAGAATAATATAATACATGGACTTTTGTCTTGTCTTCTTTCACTTACTATTATCTTTTTTTTTTTTTTTTTTTTTTTTTTGAGACAGACTCTCGCTATGTCACCAGGCTGGAGTGCAGTGGCACAATCTCGGCTCACTGCAATCTCTGCCTCCTGGGTTCAAACGATTCTTCCACCTCAGCCTCCCGAATAGGTGGGATTACAGGCAGGTGCCACCATACCCAGCTAATTTTCTGTATTTTCAGTAGAGATGGGGTTTCACCATGTTGGCCAGGATAGTCTCAATCTCCTGACCTCGCAATCCGCCCGCCTCGGCCTCCCAAAATGCTGGGATTACAGGCGTGAGCCACCGCGCCTGGCCTTAGCATTAATTTTCAAGATTCATCCATGGTGTACATGTATGTTCCTTATATAAACCCTATTTTAAAACATAATTTAATTATTAGCTTCATTTCAGGCCGGGCACGGTAGCTCACGCCTGTAATCCCAGCACTTTGGGAGGCCTAGGCGGGTGGATCCCGACGTCAGGAGATCGAGACCATCCTGGCTAACACGGTGAAACCCCATCTCTACTAAAAATACAAAAAATTAGCCTGGCGTAGCAGTATGCACCGTAATCCCAGCTACTGGGGAGGTTGAGGCAGGAGAATGGTGTGAACCCAGGAGGTAGAGCTTATAGTGAGCCGAGATTGCACTACTGCACTCCAGCCTGGGTGACACAGCAAGACTCCGTCTTAAAAATATATATAAATAAATAATTATTAGCTTCATTTTTAAGTATTTTGAATTGACACAGTTACTTAGATCAGTAAAGGATTAAAAGCACCAATTAATCTTTTGAATCAAGGCTACAATTTTGGAATACAGAAATTTGTAAACAAAATGTTTAACATGCAAGTTAAAATCTAAAGTTGACCGGGTCAACTTTAAGTGCCTGTAATCCAAGCACTTTGGGAGACCGCAGCAGGCGGATCACTTGAGGTCAGGAGTTCAAGACCAGCAATTGCAACATGGTGAAACCTCATCTCTACTAAAAATATAAAAACTAGCTGGGCATGGTGGCGGGCGCCTGTAGTCCCAGCTATTCAGGAAGCTGAAGCAGGAGAATCGCTTGAACCCGGGAGGCAGAGGTTGTGATGAGTTGAGATCGTGCTACTGCACTTCAGCCTGGAAGACAGAGTGAGACTCTACCTGGAAAAAAAAAAACATCTAAAGTTAAAATAATTTTCTTATTTTGCTGATGAATTTGAAATTGTTTCTTATAATTTTAGATAATTGAGTACTCAAAACTAGAAGTGTTTAAAATGGAAAAATAAATCAATTGCAGGCATTGCTACCAAAACAGTATCAACTGGCCCCTTCCACCTTCTTGATGGAATCCCAGTTCTATTCAGGTATCCATACTTCCTCAACAAAGCCTCATGGTCTAAGAGAAACTCTCTCCATGTTCGATTCCAGAGGGTACATTCTGATTAGTCTAAAAAATTCAATTGGAGTAATCCCATTATCTTAGTTGATGTTGGTTTAGAAATTTACAGGTCACACCTGTAATCCTAGCACTTTGGGAGGCTGGCAGGCAGATCACCTGAGGTCGAGAGTTTGAGACAGTCTGACCAACATGGAGAAACCCCGTCTCTACTAAAAATACAAAATTAGCTGGGTGTGGTGGCGCATGCCTATAATCCCAGCTATTTGAGAGGCTGAGGCAGGAGAATCGCTTGAACCCAGGAGGCGGAGGTTGTGGTGAGCCGAGATAGCACCACTACACTCCAGCCTGGGCAACAAGAGTGAAACTGTCTCAAAAAAAAAAAAAAAAAAAAAAAGAAAAGAAATTTACAGGTAATATAGTTCTGACAAGTGAGAAGTGAGGGGAGGTTTATTTGGGAACCTATGATCTACCTGGGGACTTCTGGGAAAGGATTCATCATGTCTGAGGAGGCTGTAAAAAAGGTCTCTTTTAAATAAATTTTAAAAATTGCCAAGAATGGATATGACACTTGCAACTCCTGCAACAGTCTTGCTATAGCCTAAGAATGAAGCCAATATGTAGAAGAGTATAAACCCCCAAAATTTATTGAAAAGCGGAACCACAGCCCCACTGAATCTCGTCTGGAATTGTTCTACTGTGGATATCTTGTAAGACATAATAAATTAGGCTGGGTGCAGTGGCTCATGCTTGTAATCCCAGCACTTTGGGAGGCCGAGGTGGGTGGATCACTTGAAGTCAGGAGTTCAAGATCAGCCTGTCCAACATGGCGAAACCGCGTCTCTACCAAAAATACAAAAATTAGCTGGGCATGGAGGTGCATGTCTGTAATCCCAGCTACTTGGAAGGCAGTGAACAAAGATCGTGCCACTCTACTCCAGCTTAAAAATAATAACAATAATAATAAATTACATTACTGTATAAGCCAACTGATTCAGCACTTTTTCTGATATTTGCATAAGGCTTTTTTTTTTTTTTTTTTTTTTTTTTTTTTGAGAATCTCACTCTGTGGCCCAGGCTGGAGTGCAATGGCGTGATCTTGGCTCAGTGCAACCTCTGCCTCCCGGGTTCAAGTGTATTTTTAGTAAAGATGGGGTTTCACCACATTGGCCAGGCTGGTCTCAAACTCCTGACGTGATCTGCCCACCTCAGCCTTGCAAAGTGCTGGGATTACAGGCGTGAGCCACCTTGCCTGGCCCTGCACAAGTCATTCTAACTGATACAAAATGCCAGGTGAAACTGTATTATAAAGAATAGTTGACCCATCAAAAAGTGGGCAAGGGATATGAACAGACATTTCTCAAAAGAAGGCATGCATACAGCCAACAGACACATGAAAAAATGCTCATCATCACTGGCCATCAGAGAAATGCAAATCAAAACCACAATGAGATACCATCTCACACCAGTTAGAATGGCAATCATTAAAAAGTCAGGAAACAACAGGTGCTGGAGGGGATGTGGAGAAACAGGAACACTTTTACACTGTTGGTGGGATTGTAAACTAGTTCAACCATTATGGAAAACAGTATGGCGATTCCTCAAGGATCTAGAACTAGAAGTACCACATGACCCAGCCATTCCATTACTGGGTATATACCCAAAGGATTATAAATCATGCTGCTATAAAAACACATGCACATGTATGTTCATTGCGGCACTATTCACAATAGCAAAGACTTGGAATCAACCCAAATGTCCATCAGTGACAGACTGGATTAAGAAAATGTGGCACATATACACCATGGAATACTATGCAGCCATAAAAAAGGATGAGTTTGTGTCCTTTGTAGGGACATGGATGCAGCTGAAACCATCACTCTCAGCAAACTATCTCAAGAACAGAAAACCAAACACCGCATGTTCCCACTCATAGGTGGGAACCGAACAATGAGATCACTTGGACTCAGGAAGGGGAATATCACACACCGGGGCCTATTATGGGGAGGGGGGAGGGGGGAGGGATTGCATTGGGAGTTATACCTGATGTAAATGACGAGTTGATGGGTGCTGACGAGTTGATGGGTGCAGCACACCAACATGGCACAAGTACACATATGTAACAAACCTGCACATTATGCACATGTCCCCTAGAACTTAAAGTATAAAAAAAAAAAAAAAAAAAAAAAAAAAAAAGAATAGTTGAAAATATCCTTTATCATTCACTTTTCTTTTCACCCAGTATTGAATCATGCACAAGTTTGGCAAGTGAGAGAAAACAGGATGATTGGGGTAAACAGAAAATATATGGAAATATATATAGAAAATACATGGAAAGCAATTTAGTAAAATGACCTTCCTTAAATTCCTCTCAGGGGAAAGAGACCACTTGTAATACTAGTGCCTATAGATTTAGAGGGTCTCAACTTAGAAAAAAATTCATCTCCTAAAACAGTCCTTTAAAAACTATCACAATATTGATCATTCCTATACATTCTCATTCCATCCTTTTAACATGGTTATAGATGTTTAATATTTTGAAAAGTTTTCCTCATGAAGTTTTACTTTTTAGTAACTACATATTCAGAACTAATGTGGAATAAGTTAAAATACATCAAGCAATACAAATTAAGATTCTTGTATTTTACTTTTTGTATGTTTTAACAATATAAAAATAAGATGAGGTTCAGAGGCAACAAAAGATAAAAACAGCCGGGTGTGGGGCTCATGCCTGAAATCCCAAAACTTTGGGAGGCCAAGGCAGGTAGATTACCTGAAGTCAGGAGTTTGAGATCAGTCTGGCAAAAATGGCAAAACCCCGTCTCTACTAAAAATACAAAAATTAGCCAAGTGTGGTGGCACACATCTGCAGTCCCAGCTACCAGGGAGGCTGAGGCACAAGCATCACTTGAACCCGAAAGGGGGAGGGTGCAGTGAGCCGAGATCGTGCCATTGCACTCCAGCTTGGCAACAAAGCAAGACTCTGTCTCAAAAAGAAAAAAACAGATAAGGTGGACTATATCAATATTTAACATTTCTGTGAATCACAGGATACATTTAGCACACTGAATAGAAGAGTCCTGGAATGGGAGAAAATATCTGCAAATCATATATTGGATAAGGGGCTAACACCCAGAATATATAAAGAATTCCTACAACTCAACAACAACAACAACAAATCCAATTAATAAATGGGCAATGGTCTTGAACAAACACTTCTCCACAGAAGATATACAAATGGACAGTAAGTACAAGAAAACACGTTCAACATCACTAATCATTAAGGAGATGCAAATCAAAACAACGAGACACCATCTCATCCACTAGGATGACTACTATCCAAAAGAAAGTTAATGTTGGCGAGGATGTGAAAAAATTGGAACCCTGACTGTTGGTGAGAAAGTAAGTAAAATGGTGCGGCTGCTATGGAAAACAGTATGGCAATTTTTCAAAAAAATTAAAAAGAAAATTATAATAGGATCCAGCAATTTCACTTCTGGATATATACCCAAAAGGACTGAAAGCAGGATCTTGAAGCGATATTTGCACACCCATATTGAGAGCAGCACTATTCACAACAGCCAAGAGGTGGAAGCAACCCAAATGTCCATCGACAGATAAATGGCTAAACGAAATGTGGTAGGCCGGGTGCAGTGGCTCACGCCTGTAATCCTAGCACTTTGGGAGGCCAAGGCAGGCCAAGATGGTGAAACCCCGTCTCTACCAAAAATACAAAAATTAGCTAGGCGTGGTGGTGGGTGCCTGTAATCCCAGCTACTTGGGAGGCTGAGACAGAGAACTGCTTGAACCTGGGAGGTGAAGGTTGCAGTGAGCCAAGATCATACCACTGCACTCTGGCTTGGACGACACAGCGAGACTTCGTCTCAAAAAAAAAAAAAAAATGTGGTATACACTGAAGGCAATCAGAGTATGCTACTCCAAAAATATGCTGCTTTGCCATATTAATTATTTCAAGCTGAAGGCGACCAAGAAATAGCAGATGCAGGAAGGGTTCTCTGCTCTCCCCTTTTCTGCCTGAATGCAGAGAACAGATTGAATTTTGTTTTGTTGTTAATTCTTTGAGGCACAGTTGAGATTCTGTTACCTACAATCTGTCTTGGGACATGAAGACACTAGTATAATTAAGACTGTACATTTAAACTTAGGAAATTTTGCACTGGCCAGGCGGGATGCCTCATGCCTGTAATCCCAGCACTTTGGGAGGTCGAGGCAGGTGGATCACCTGAGGTCAGGAGTTTGAGACTAGCATGGCCAACATGGTGAAAACCCATCTCTACTAAAGGTACAAAAAAATTAGCTGGGTGTGGTGGCGTGCGCCTGTAGTCCCAGCTACTCAGGAGGCTGAGGCACAAGAATCGCTTGAACCCAGGAGGCAGAGGATGCAGTGAGCCAAGATCAGGCCACTGCACTCCAGCCTGGGCAACTCCATCTCAAAAAATGAATAAATAATAATAAATAATAAAATGTTTTTAAAAAGAAATTTTGCACATCTTCAAGAAGTAGCAAAACAAATCATTCACTGATGGCTGTAAAGATGAAATACTTTTGGCCAGGCACGGTGGCTCACGTCTGTAATCCCAGCACTTTGGGAGGCTGAGTCTGGCAGATCACAGGCTCAGGAGATCGAGACCATCCTGGCTAACACAGTGAAATCCCGTTTCTACTAAAAATATAAAACAATTATCCAGGCATGGTGGTGGGTGGCTGTAGTCCCAGCTACTCAGGAGGCTGAGGCAGGAGAATGGCATGAACTGGGAGGTGGAGCTTGCAGCGAGCCGAGATCACGCCGCTGCACTCCAGTTTGGGTGACAGAGTGAGACTCCATCTCAAAAAAAGGAAAAAGAAAAAGAAAAAGAAAAAAAAAAGACTTTGAACCGGGCGCGGTGGCTCACGCCTGTAATCAATTACAGCACTTTGGGAGGCCAAGGTGGGCAGATCACCTGAGGTCGGGAGTTCGAGACCAGCCTGACCAACATGGAGACATCCCGTCTCTACTAAAAATACAAAATTAGCTGGGCGTGGTGGCACATGCCTGTAATTCCAGCTACTTGGCAGGCTGGGGCAGGAGAATCGCTTGAATCTGGGAGGTGGAGATTGCAGTCAGCTGAGATCGCGCCACTGCACTCCAGCCTGGGCAACAAGAGTAAAACTCCGTCTCAAAAAAAAAAAAAAAAAAAGATGAAATACTTTTGTGAGTACATGAAAGTGTTAGGAACCCTTAGTAGTTGTCTAGTTTCATTTGTATGTACATTCCTTAATGTTTTTTGTTTCTTTTCATTAAAAAATACTAACATCAAATAAATTTGTATACTTTTTTACTGTTAGTGTTTCTTTTGTCAGCTTAATTCACCAGTCTTAGGCACATAACATAAGAGAATAGAGGAAAAGTTTCTGCTACCCTACAATACATATAATGGACTATATAGCCTTTAAGTAAAAGGAAATTATCACAAGTACAACATGGATCAACTTGAGGACATTATGTTGAGTGAAATAATCTCATCACAAGAAGAAAAATACTATATAATTCCATTTATATGAGCTATCTAGAGTAATCAAATTCCAAGAAACAAAGTAGAATGATGGTTGCTAGGGCTTGGGGGATGGGAAAACAGGGAGTTGTTTAATGGGTATAGAGTTTCTCTGTTGCAAGATGAAAATGTTCTAGGGATTGGTTGCACAACAATGTGGATATACTTAACTACTGAACTTAGATATGGTAACATGGTAAATTTTATGTTACATATTTTTTAGCACAATAAAGATAATTTCAGAGGCAACAAAAGTAAATGAAGTAAATGAGGTTAAAATATGACATCTGATCTGAATTGTTAAAATTATGTATTTCTAATACTTACCTACACTGCTGAGAAACATAGTAAGATATAAAATCCTAATAGATCTCCATCGGCTCTTATAATGCTCTTCAGTCTCTAAAATGTCCCATTCTCTAGGTGTAAAGAAGAAAAAAGTAGTATAAATTTATCTCATTACATGTGGATCTTAAGTGTCAACAATTGTATTATCTACTAAAGTTATGAAAACGATGTGATAGAGGTAGAATTTACTAATACTGGTTCTGCTACACTAATTTATCTATGAATAAGCATTATTTTTTTGAATTTCCATGGATTGTATTTATGCATTATTGTATATAGAAATCTGGGAAACAGTATAGTTTTAAAAGAGGAAACATTTTGCAAGGCAATTATTTTGCTACTGTTGACATGCGCAGATTTATTAATCAAGAATGTTGCAATTTGTAAAAATGAATAAACTACATCAAGATAAATCAAATAAACTAGCTACAACTAGATCCCCCATAGCTACTAAGTACTAAAAAATAGTAACTGTTATCATTATAACATGCTGTACTTGATGACAGCAAATTAAATTGCTGCAGGAAGCTGTTTTGGCTTCCTACTTCAGAAAATAGAAGTGATACCAGGAAGGTTTAATGTAACCTAAGAAATTTTCAGCCCTGGGACTTCCTAAATGGGTTACCAGATAAATTTTACCAACAGACAAAAGAGAGACCATGACACCCTAGACATAAGTGATCTTTTGGACAAGTATCTGATCTGGACCAAGGGCATGTATACTAAGTAGACATCTTACCTCCATTACGTGACACATGAGTCTATACACTCATTACATTTTCACACACACAATAGAAACAGTTAACAAGTTCACCTTAATGTGAGCATTATCTTTTCAAATAATCAAGACATGCAGAACAGACAAAATGCCTTCTTATGTACCAAGATTAATTTCTTAAAAATAAGCCTTAGAACTGTCAAATTAGTCTTCAAAAAAGAAACTTTTTTTTTTTTTTCAAACGTGATATGGTTGGGAGTGGTAAAGAGGAAAGGAAGGGCCGGGCACGGTGGCTCAAGCCTGTAATCCCAGCACTTTGGGAGGCCGAGACGGGCGGATCACGAGGTCAGGAGATCGAGACCAGCCTGGCTAACACGGTGAAACCCCGTCTCTACTAAAAATACAAAAAACTAGCCGGGCGAGGTGGCGGGCGCCTGTAGTCCCAGCTATTTGGGAGGCTGAGGCAGGAGAATGGTGTAAACCTGGGAGGCAGAGCTTGTAGTGAGCTGAGATCCGGCCACTGCACTCCAGCCTGGGTGACAGAGCGAGACTCTGTCTCAAAAAAAAAAAAAAAAAAAAAAAGAGGAAAGGAAGAAGAAAAACAATGTTTTTTAAATGTATTATATGCCAAACATATTAGTTCCTAATATATTTAAAATGTTTAACACTGTATATGTCATGCCATACAAACAAACCTCTTCTAGGTCAAAGGAGAGTAGATAAGAAAAAAACAAAAATAATAGTCCTTAATGATAATGTAGCTTACCTGAGGAAAATACCAGAACCCCAGATACCCATAGTTTGAAATCAATATACTAGAATTTGAATAAAACATCATATATATCTAAGTTAGGGAATCAAGAAGTAAATTATTTGATTCTAAAAAAAAAATAAAATTGTTTGAGTAACTGATTTAGAGCTCAGTCAAAATCTTTCTTCTTTTAATGACAATTATTTAATATTGAAAGGATAAAATTAGAAAATAATTTAATGGCCACTTTCTATGTAACAATGGAAGGATCATCAATGGATGCTAAAACAACTGGTTGAAAGATTGTTAAGGAGAGGACAGTCAAAGGCCCTCAAATGTCACCCCAGTGTCTGCTTACTAATTACAAAATGGAACATGAACCTTTATAATTGAAAGATATAGCAGTTGCCCTCTTAACAAGTGGTCATGTTTGGCATTCCCAATAGTGGGATGTCCTGCTACAGTTTTATCCTGTTCAACATTTCTATTACAAACTGAAATACTCCAAATGATAGCATGCTTGTCAAACTTGTGACTTAAAAACTAAAAGGAATACACAATATAGTGGAGTGAACTGAATAGCAAAGTGAGTTAGATAAAATTTAACAACAGCCAGGTGCAGTGGCTCATGCCTATAATCCCAGCACTTTGGGAGGCCAAGGCAGGCAGACTGCTTGAGGCCAAGAGTTCAAGATCAGCCTGGCCAACATGGTGAAACCCTGTCTCTACCAAAAATACAAAAATTAGCCGGGCGTGGTGGTGCATGCCTGTAGCCCCCGCTACTTAGGAGGCTGAGGCAGGAGAATCACTTGAACCTGGGAGGCGGAGGTTGCAGTGAGCAGAGATTGTGCCACTGCACTCCAGCCTGGGTGACAGACAGACACTCTGTCCTAAAAAGAGAGAGAGAGAGAGAGAAAAAATAAAGAAGTGTGTGCTCACTGACAGAACAGTGTAGTGGTATAACAGTTACGGAAATAAACTGAAAATATTCTATAAAGATATGCCCTATAAGGACAGATACCCTAATAATACAAATTTTACAGAGACTAGGCTAAGGTTGCAAAGAAAGTGTGAAATCAGTTGTAACTTGGATCAGTAACATGTGAGCTACAAATGGTTTTTACAGATGAATATTTGTTATCAGTTTGATGACAGAAAACACCAACTCGGAAGTGCAATTAAGGAAAATGTCATCCCCTCCCCCACCAAATTCTATCCCTTTCATTAGCAAACCTATATTATACTTAATAGTATATTTTAAATGTCATTACTAAAAATTTCTGTGGAATTTGTTTTCTGGTTATCTAAATATCTATACAATATCCTTTATTCTTCCCCTTGCCCTAAACAGGTCTAAAATATTTACAATCTGGGACTTTACAGGAAATGTTTGCCAACCTCTGTTGTCTGTCCTCCACAGTGGGGGTCAGTGGGGAGCACTGAGGATTCAAGAGGCCAGCTCCACCAGACCAGCAAATAATAATCAACCTTGTTAGTGAGGAAAGGTTGGTGGTGACCTAGACATGTTTGTGCAATATATTCAAAGTGAACAGGTCCTGCCAACTAGCTATATATAGGTTCACTTTACTAGGGAATATACTTGCGTTTTTAAAGACATATACTTATTGAATTATTTTCAAAATACTCCCTTTTTGTTTTTAAAATGCTTAATCTAGAACCTCAATCAGAGGTATTGATTACTGGCAGGAACATCTAAATTTGGACAGATTCGAGCATCAATCACTTTGATGAAATTAAAGCTAAGAGTATGAAAAAAAATCACCTTTTGTACAAGGTGACAGAATGTACCAGAAGACCACATTTAACCATAACTCAGGGATCCTGCAATTATCTGGAAAATAGCTAAAAATCAGGACGAAGCAAAAAGAATTCTGAGAAAACCAAATGTCACAAAGTCCACACACTCAAGCTTATGCACTTAATAGGAAAGACATTTAGCTCTCAGTCAGAACTACCAGGTTGTAATGAGACAGTTATATGAAGCATAGATACAGGGTTATCAAAGTTATAATAAACAAGAAGCCCCAAATTAAAGCTGGTGGAAAGAGTGTGGTGACAGCAACAACAACAAAAAAAACTGTTGCTGCCAGATTTCAAAAACATGCTGCAGGAATAGTCTTCCAGGAAAACAGTCTGTCAGAAAAACTAAAAAGCAGATGTAAGTACTTAAAAGTAGAGCAGCTGGCCTCAGAGCCTATTGATACATTTGGGACTGTTTGCTTCTATATCAGCACTTTGAGAAGCTGAGGTGGGTGGATCACTTGAGATCAGGAGTTTCAGATCAGCCTGGCCACATGGTGAAACCCGTCTTTACCAAAAATACAAAAATTAGCCGGGTCTGGTGGCCCACGCATGTAATCCCAGCTACTGTGGAAGCTGAGGCAGGAGAATCGCTTGAACCCGGGAGGCAGAGGTTACAGTGAGCCAAAATGGCACCACTGCATTCCAGACTAGGCCACAGAGCAAGACCCCATCTCAAAAAAAAAAAAAAGTATAGCAGTGCAGAATAAATTGGTATAGAAGCAAGCAGTCCCAAACGTTTAAATAGGCTCTGAGGACATCACTCTATTAAAATTCATTTCAGCATCAATACTCATTTTAATGATCTCAAGATAAAATCAAGATAAAAACTGCATTCCATAAACTCTGTTTAGTAAATCGAGGACCAGAGAAATACATTTTCCAAAGGGTTTTGAGTTAAGAGTGATCAAAAAAGGTTTGGTGCTTACGAGGAACAAATGAGTAAAAATTAACATGGTCATAGACAGCTGAAGTTTAACTGAATTTATTAATTTACTTGAGATAATTATGAATATTTCAAATAAAATAATTCCATTTTCCTAAAGGTAAAAATACATAATTATGCAGTAAGAGGCAAAAGGTGAACATTGCTGAGTCATTGACCATAAACTAGGATCAAAACAACCAGAATTATAAGGATCAAAATACTGACGTTATTCCTTCAATGCCTTAAAATTAGTTTTTATTTGTACATTTGGCATAGGACAAAGGCGACCTCATTTTAGACAGGTTTGTAAAAGTATCAAGAGGTGTGGGGAAAAGAAAGATCAGATTGTTACTGTGTCTATATAGAAAGAAGTAGACATAAGAGACTCCATTGTAAAGGTAAACTGAGGCTGGAGCCGAACCGAGGAATACAAGGCAAATGGCAGTGAGAACAGCCTTTATTAGGACTCGTGGGCGAGGTTCCTCGGTCCAAAGGCGTGGGCCGAGGAAGTCGCACTGAGGGAGGACGTTAGGGGCTTTTTATAGCCCAAGAGGTAGGGAAGCTGGTTGTGCAAACAGGGCCTGGGGGTCCTGAAACTACTAGGGCAGGAGTTGAGTAAGGGTCATGAGGAAGGGGTCTTTGGAAACTGTCAACCGAAACTGCTGTTTACGAACTTGTGGAATGCAGGTGAGCTGCAGGTCATGGGGGAGTGTGGTTGCCCAGCCAGAGCTCTGACGCATGTAAGTCTGCAGGTGTGTACAAGGGTGAAGGGAGTCTTTAACTAAAGGCCTGCTATGCCAGGTAACACCACCATGTTGGGTCTAGATTCCTGCCTAACCTTCCGACCTCTTTCTAATAAGAAAATGGGGCGACGTGTTCATCTGGCTGCTTCCTGCTGGTATGGGTCGTCGTGGGGTTCTTTGGAGGTCGGAACTCGGGTATAGGGGTGGAGCAGCATCTGAATGAAAGTGACCTGGGAGACTTCTTTCACGCGGTCCTGGATGAAGCGGAGGACACAGGGAGCTATGAGTAGCAAGAAGCCAATGATTAGTAAGGGGCTTAGAAAGGGTAGGACTTAACCGGCCAGACAACTGCCACCACTTAAGTGAGGGCCTTGATCCGAGGTTTTTCTGGTGGAGTCTTTCCCGAATCTTTTCTAGAGTGAGGAGATTGGTTTCTACTAGTCCTGACTCATTGATGTAGTGTTCCGCTGGGAAGGGGAAACGAGGGGGTTAGGTTAGAGGAGTTAAAAGGGCTGGGTAAGGGTACCGCAACCAGTGGGGGCTTATTCAAGGCTGCACACAAGAAACAACGAGAGATGTTGTGTACCTTGGCCATGTGTACCACTTGAGCGCCTTCCCTGACTAAGGTTAGCCAGGAAAAAGGGTTGCTGCTGTCCTGGGGCTTGCTGCCTGGGCTAGAGCTGAGACGGCTTCCTCCTGTTGTCTGATGTCAGAGGCCAGGCTGATGAGGCTGCTTACGACCTTGATGTAGGCCTTAAAAGATCCTGAGTGGGGCCACGGGATAAGACTCACTATGCCCACCAGTCCTAGGAAGGACAAGATCTCTTCCGCATCCTGAGGAGGCTGGAGAGTTTCAATGAGGCTTATTCTATCTGCTGTAGGTTTTTTGTAGTGGGTGTGAGGAGTATGCCTAGGTAGGTGACAGAAGGGCTGCAATGTTGAGCCTTAGCCGGGGTAACCTGATAACCTTGGTCGCCTAGAAAATTTAAAAGTGTAGCAGTATCTGCAAGGGAGCACTCCTAGGAAGGACTACATAGTAGTAAGTCATCGACATACTGCAATAGTGTGCTGTGGGTCACGGGACAGAGGACAACATCCTGTGCCAGTGCCTGTCTGAAAAAATGGGGGCTATCACGGAACCTTTGAGGCAAAACAGTCCAAGTCAGCTGGGAAGAAATATGAGTGTCTGGATCTTCTAATGTAAAAGCAAACAGAAAGTGGCAGTCTGGGTGTAGAGGGATGGTAAAGAAGGCATCCTTCAGGTCAAGGACAGTGAAATGGGTGGTGTCAGGGGGAACACGCGAGAAGAATGTATATAGATCAGGAACAACTGGAAAGGTAGGAACTACTGCCTCATTGATGAGGCGTAGGTCCTGTACAAGATGACAGGCCCCAGAGCTTTTCTGTACAGGTAGGATAGGAGTATTGCATGGTGAGTTGGCGGGAACTAGAATGTGCTGTCGGAGCAGGCGTGTAATGATAGGTTTTAATCCCTATCGATGTTCAAGGGAGATAGGGAACTGGGGTCTAGAGGGAAACTTGGAAGGGTCTTTTAGCCGGATGCGGACCGGAGTATGGTGCTGGGCAATGATTGGGATGGAGGTGTCCCACACCTTAGGGTTAATGGGGACTGGAAACGGGAGTGGGGGGTCAGCCTGGCAGGGTTTGTCAGGTGAGAGAAGGAGGAAGAGGAACGCAAGGTGTGGGGAGGAGTTGGGTTGGAAGTGAACTGAGGCCCCTAGCTTGGAGAGGAGATCTCTTCCTAACAAGGGGACTGGGCACGAAGAAATGATAAGAAATGAGTGTGAGAAGAGGGAGCCATCCAAGCGGCAAGACAGAGGAGGAGTCTGGCGGTACGTGGAGGGAGTGCCATAAATTCCCATGACCGTGACAGTGGAGGGGTGGCTGGGGCCACTAAAGGAAGGCAAAACAGAGTAGGTAGCCTCTGTGTCCATGAGGAAAGATAGGGACTTACCCGCTACCTGAAGCATAACCCTGGGCTCGGCGAGAGTAAGAGGGGTTCCCGAGTCTGGGCCTCTTCAATCTTCGTCGGTGTCGAGGAGCTGGAAGGCGCCTCCAATACCTGGAGGAGGGTCGTCACGTGGAGGCGCAGCGACCGTCCTTAGGTCGGGGCAGTCTGACTTCCAGTGGCCCATCTGCCAACAGTTCGGACAGGGGCAAGTTGGCTCCTTTGGGTTAGGGCACTGCCTGGCCCAGTGGCCGTCATTGCTGCATTTGAAGCAGGCACCAGGTGGCGCTCGGGTAGTACCTCTTTTCTGGGAGCTCCTGGAGCCGGCCAGCCTCAGGGCTGCTACCAAGGCCTGGGTTTGGAGTTGTACCTTCTGTTTTAGCCTGGCCTGTCATTGGGCCTCAGCTGCTTCCTCCCTGGAGTTGTAGACCTTGAAGGCCAGTTTGACTAAGTCCTGGATGGGAGTTTGAGGGCCGTCCTCCGCCTTTTTTAACATTTTTTGGATATCGGGGGCCGACTGAGAAATAAAGTATGAAGCTAAGATGGCTCCTCCTGCAGGGGAGGCAGGGTCAAGGCGGGTGTACTGAATAAGTGACTGTCAGTTGGTTAAGAAAAACAGCCGGATTTTCATCTGAGCCTTGGACTACCTCCTTTAAGTTATTAAAATTGACTGACTTATTGGAGGCTGCCTGCATGCCAGCAAGAAGGCACTGGACCATCATATCTCGGCGGCGGCGGCCTGCCTGACCAACCTGCTAGTCCTAGTTGGGCTCGGCTGAGGGCACCACCTCAGTGCCAACTGGCATGGCGTGGCCTGTTAAATGAACCTGGTCAGCGTGCTGCCTGGCTGCAGCTAGGATACGCTCCCATTCCTCAGGGCACAGGGTTGAGGTCATAACGATATGGGGATCATGCCAGGTGAGGTCATACGCCTGGCACAGGTATCTCAACTTTTTGAAATACTGAGTGGGGTTGGCCGAGAAAGAGCCTACACGCTCTTCAATCTTAGACAGGTCTGCCAGCGAAAATAGCACATGGACCCGGACCACTCCTTCGGCACCTGCCACCTCTCGCAAGGGACACAGGAGGTCGGTCCTGGACCGAGTATGGGCTGAGACAGGCGAGCAAGGGGAGGAGGTGGAGGTAGGGGAGACAGAATCTGTCGGGTTTGCTGGGGCACAGGAGGGGTGGAAGGGAGGGGAGGCAGTGACGAGGACGGGGATAATGGCGGGTCAGGGTAAGGAGAAGGTTGGGTGGGAGACCGAAGGGGTGGCCGGGATAGGGTGTCAGGAGGCTCAGAAAAAGAGGAGGAATCATCCCTCTCCTTGCTCGAGGGAAGAGACTTTGCGAGTAGGACCTGAGCTAACAAGCATTGAGCGCAGAGATCTGGGCGAGAACGCAAGTCCCAAAAGGCTTGAACATAGGCTATCTCGTGCCATTTGCCTAGTCTCTTGCAGAAGTTGGTCAGATCCAAGAGGATGTTAAAGTCTAGAGTGCCTTCTGCAGGCCACTGAGACTGATTATCCAATTTATACTGCGGTCATGCTACCGTGCAGAAGAAAATGAGCCGCTTTTGTTTTAGGTCTTGGCTGAGACTTAAAGTCTGGAAATTAGCCAAGAGGCACCTCAGAGGGGATTTTCGGTTTGGTTTGGACTGGGTCGTTCCCACGGTCCTAAGGCAGGCAGTCCGGTGGCAATGGGAGCATCCTCCCACTGTCATGAGGAATGCGGGGTACGGCAGCTTCCAGGGAGGTTGGACGTCTCCTAGTCCCCGGTGCCAAGGTCACAGTTGACCAGAGGGAGCCCCTGACGTGGCCATGCGTTTCGGACAAGGACTTCCCGGAGGGGGCCTACAGGACAGGGGAAAACTTACCCAGCAGTGATTGAATTGAGTCTTGGATTTGGTGAAACGGCTCCCGGCTCAGAAAGAAGGTCCTGGCTCTGGGAGAGGAGAGCCTGCCCGACCCAGGAAGGGTCCGGGGGAGGGGTCTCCTCCTGGGTTTCGGCACCAAATGTAAAGGTAAACTGAGGCTGGAGCCGAACCGGGAACGAAGACACAAGGCAAATGGCAGTGAGAATAGCCTTTATTAGGACTCGCGAGCGAGGTTCCTCGGTCCAAAGGTGCGGGCCGAGGAAGTCGCACTGAGGGAGGACGGTAGGGGCTTTTTATAGCCCGAGAGGTAGGGAAGCTGGTTGTGCAAACAGGGCCTGGGGGGTCCTGAAACTACTAGGGCAGGAGTTGAGTAAGGGTCATGAGGAAGGGGTCTTTGGAAACTGTCAACCAAAACTGCTGTTCACGAACTTGTTGAATGCAGGTGAGCTGCAGGTCATGGGGGAGTGTGGTTGCCCAGCCAGAACTCTGACACATGTAAGTCTGCGAGTGTGTACAAGGGTGAAGGGAGTCTTTAACAAAAGGCCTGCTATGCCGGGTAACACCGCCATGTTGGGTCTAGATTCCTGCCTAACATCCACCTTGTTCTATATTTGAGATGCTGTTAATCTGTGACCCTACCCCCAACCTTGTCCTTGCAAGAGACATGTGCTGCGGTGACTCAAGGTTTAAAGGATTTTGGCCTGTGCAGGGTGTGCTTTGTTAAAGAAGTGCCTGAAGGCAGCTTACTGGTTAAAAGTCATCACCATTCTCTTAATCTCAAGTACCCAGGGACACTTACACTGCCAAAGGTCGCAGGGACCTCTGCCTAGGAAAGCTAGGTATTGTCCAAGGTTTCTCCCCATGTGATAGTCTGAAATATGGCCTCGTGGGAAGGGAAAGACCTGATCGTCCCCCAGGCTGACACCCCCCAGCCTGACACCCGCGAAAGGTCTGTGCTGAGGAGGACTAGTATAGGAGGAAAGAAGGCCTCTTGGCAGTTGAGATAGAGAAAAGCATCTGTCTCCTGCCCGTCCCTGGGCAATGGAACATCTCGGTGTAAAACCAGATTGTTGTTCTGTTTACTGAGAAAGGAGAAAACCGCCTTAGGGCGAAAGGTGGGACTTCCTAGCAATGCTGCTCTTTATGCACTAAAAAGGTTTATGGAGATGTTTGCATATGCATATCAAGGCACAGCACTTTTCCTTAAACTAATATCACAGAGATCTTTATTCACATTTCTTACTGCTTACCTTCTCCCTATGATGATCCTATTATCCTGTCACTTCCCTTTTTCTAAGACGGTAAGGATAATTATCAATAAATACTAAGGGAACTCAGAGACCGGTGCCAGCTTAGGTCCCCTGGGCCCACCTTTTCTTTCTCTATACTTTGTCTCTGTGTCTCATTTCTTTTCTCAAGTCTCTGGTTCCACCTAAGGAGAAACGCCCACAGATGTGGAGGGGCAGGCCACTCCTTCAAAGAGGTTGTCAGGCAGTCAGGCAGCAGGTCATTATTAAGACCGATAACTTCAAGCATCGATTAAATCCATCATTTTGGAACTGTGAAATGTGTAAAGTGATCAGCTACAAAGAGCCAAATATAGAATTCTGAAGATACAGAATGTGGTGGCTTGGCTGCTGCAACAGGCAAAGCAGCAGCCTGGGTTTCTCCGGCCCGTCACTCGAACCCACCGGCTCATCACCGCAAGGTGCGGCCAGATGCCCTTTATCTTACCTTGGGAGCGAATCTCCTCGGTTCACACAACCCGGCCACCGGCTCCTACCGCGCTGGCACCCCTCTGGCAGCGAGGGTTCGTCCCAGTGCGGGTGACGCCCGGAAAGGAGCCAGTCCCAACAGCGCAGGAGGCTGAGGGGTCCCTCTACCAGGATTCGCTCACCTGCTTCCAGGTGTGTCGCCTAACAGCGGCTCCCGTTCACCTTCGATCCGCAGGTCCGCCATAGTTACAGTCCCTACAAGGCGTCTTGCGCCCAACTCTCGCGACACCTGCTTTCTCACATTCTGGGTGGCGTGAAGCTGGCAAAACAAGCCTGCAAGTGCGCGTGCGCACCTGACGGTCGGACGTGAGCGGAACGCCCCGAGGTCATAGGCGGGGTCACGCGGAAGGCTGGACAGCGCAGGGCGAAAGAAGCAGCAGGGCAAGGGAGCCTTCTCCCTCAGTAGGCTCTTCCCATTCTGAGGGGGAGGAAGAGCCGAGGCGAGCTCGGGGCGTGTCCAAACTGCCGCCCCGCCCCGCTCCGCCCCGCGCTCGTCTTCGTCTCTCCGCTTCGCCTTCCATTTGGATTCCTGGAAAGGTTACCCGACCCGCGGTTGGGGCTCTGACCAAAGTCGAGTCCTCGAAAGGGAGCCTGGAAAGCGGCGGTGCTGGGAGGCCCGGCCAGCTCAATCGCGGGCTTCTGCCTGACGGCCGGTAGGTAGCCGGCCGGGTTAAGTAGCAGGCGCGCTAAGAGCTCCCCGCGCCTCTTAGCGCGTCGTGTACGTGCCGGGAGGCAGGGACCTGGGACGCGGAGCTAGGCGGGAGACTCGCGGGTCAGGGACGTGGAGTGAGGCAGGGGCGAGAGACAAGGCTGGAGTCCGCGGCGCGCTCCGGAGGGCCGAGGTGATGGGGGCGAGCGGGTGGGCAGTCCCTTCCCCCCGTGAAAGGTAGAGCTGCCTTCCAGCTCTCTTCTCTAGGTCGGCTAAATGCAAGGGCACATTACCTGGAGGGCTTGTCAAAGCCAGTACTGAAGGTGGGATCCGCTGCTTGTAAGCTGCAGGTTGCCGGATGCGCACCCCAACGGCGGCTGCGCCTACGGGGGCCTCAGCCTTGCAAAATCTCACTCAGAAGAGCCTGCTGCTGAAACGTGGAGGTTGAAAAAGGCACAGCACCTGCCTAGCAATGACCAGCTCCTTTCGTCACAAGGAAGATGACATTTTTAGAAAACATGTCATGGGTTTTCACGAGATCTCCATGTTTATTTCCTGGTAGTTATGTATTAACATCTTATCTTTACTATTAGGCTTGTAGGCTAGCTGGTGTCAGTAGTCATTCTGTGTCTCATAAATTACCGTTTTATTAGCGCCAGATACATTGTCATGTAATTTCATTTGATCACAACTGAAATAGGCAAAGCAGACACATTTCTATTTTACCGAAAATTAAGATCCAGACAAGTTAAACCTAGAGTCACTCGGTGTGGAAGTGGCAAAGTTGGAAACCAAACTTAATTTTTTAAATTAATATTTATGAGCATTTACCCAATGCTAGGTCGTATACTAGTTGCACAGTCGTGTATGATATATGACATCACTTCTGATCTTTGTGTCATTTTTGACCTTGTGTGTATCAACCAGGCACGGTCAACTGGTGAACACCTAAACTTGAAACGTGCAGGCCGGGTGCGGTGGCTCACGCCTGTAATCCCAGCACTTTGGGAGGCCGAGGCGGGCGGATCATGAGGTCAGGAGATCGAGACCATCCTGGCTAACACGGTGAAACCCCGACTCTACTAAAAATACACCAAAAAAAAGAAAATTAGCCGGGCTTGGTGGCACGCACCTGTAGTCCCAGCTACTCAGGAGGCTGAGGCAGGAGAATCCCTTGAACCCAGGAGGCTGAGGCTGCAGTGAGCCGAGATCGTGCCACTGCACTCCAACCTGGGCAAGAGAGCGAGACTCTGTCTCAAAAAAAAAATAAATAAAAACCTTGAAACGTACTATTCAGAAATACCATCTAAATCAAGACCTATTTGCACTTGGATTCAGTCTTGTAGATTCATTTGTAACAGTTCACAAAAACAAGTCAGATTTGTATTATTGGTTCCAAGAAGATACATAGGTAGAAAAGTTAGTATTTTCTTGCCATAATGTCGCTTTACTATATTGTCTATATTGTCTTTTTTAATTCCTGGGGGCTAGCAATGTATGGCACATATATAGTGGACAAGGGGATTTTTAACCAGTATAGCAGTAGGCAGAATGGTTCCTAGATAAATATACGTTGGATGAATGCTCATTGAATTACCTCATCTAATCCTTACAACAATCCTCTGAGGTGGGAATTGTCTCATGTATACAAGGAAATGGAAGGCAGGGAGATTAAGTAACTTGCCCACAGTCATACAGCTAACAAGCAACAGAGCTAGAATTCAAGAAACGCAGGACTCCTGGTTCTAAAACCTGTGCTCTTTACCACCAGGCGTCTTAAGGGGAAAAAATGGCAAAGCAGCAAGCAGGATCTTTCCTCATATCTCATAAATATATAGTAGATATTCAGTTTTTATATAAGTGAAATAATTGGCTATCATGTATCAGGGCAGATATTACTTTCTGTTTATAGGTTAAAGTGGCCTACTCAAGGTCATACAGCTAGTAGAGGAATCCCAGTCCTCTGACACTGCTCTTTTCCATTGGTGCCTCCAAGTGATGACTTCAGACCACAAAAGCACATGGGATGAGTACATACACAGCTGGTGAAATCTAAGTAAGCTTAGTGTATTGTACCAGTAGAAAAAAAAAAAAAAAATGTTTCTTAGGAACACATAGCATCCAAACAAAGTAAACATTTAAACATATATGTGTGTATGTATATATATATATGTTTGTTTTTTTTAATAAAGCCCATGGAAAAGAGGAGCTAAATTTGAAGAGATTAGATTATTTCTTGAATGTTTCACACGAGAATATGAGACAGTCCAGTTGGTGGATTTCCTTAGGTGACTGCCCAGGATAGTTACCCACACCCGTTTCAAACAAACAAACAAGCTTCCTATTTTGTTACTCTTGTTCAGTGTAAGATTAAAAGGAATTATATTTGTTGAATTATATTTGTGAAGCTAGGGAGGTAGATTTTACCAGTGGATATCTGAGGTATCTAAACCCTTTTTTAGCTGCTTAAACTTGTATAGACATTATTTATAAGTAAAGTTACAAGATAAAACTTGAAGTCTCTTTTTTTTTAGGTAAGGGAATAAGTTCTTGTACATGGTAATATTTTTTAAATTTTCATTTATGCCTTTGAGATATATATCACCAATGTAAAGATAAAAGTCCAGAAAAAAATTAGTATTGCATTGTTAAATACTTAGATACCAGATTGACAGGAAATAAAAGTACTAGATAGCATAATAAATGATGAGTGTCACTTTAGCAACTCATTTCTAGGGAAGACTTTTTAGTTCTTGGTACTGTACTAGAACTTCTATTTTTATTTCCCTTTGCTTTTCCCTGTCACATTGATAATTGGGTCATTTTGGCTTGATATATACTTCAAAAATGGGTTCTATTTCTGCAGAAGCTCGTTGTTGTCTGTCCAGCCTGAAGCAGGGACTTTTAAGTATCTGGCATGGCTCCAGATGGTGCCTCATTTTGGTAATTTAGAGTTATGTTCACCCTGGGCTTGGATTTTTATCTGTTCATGGTGGCACTGAATACCCTGGACCCAGCCAACCCTGTCTAGAAAAACTTACGTGTTTAGAAAGTTCCACAAAACCTGTCTTTTATGTTGTTCTTGGAGCTGAAATGGAATTTAAGAAGATTTGTGTAATCCCACACCCTAGAACCAAATTTATACTAACCTGTATGTGTGTTTGATTTACTTTCTGTTCCTCATTTATTAGTTGTTTATTAGTAGGTAAATATAGTAAGGAATATGCTGTGTCTAAGTTTGGAGTGCTGACTTTTGTGGCACAGGGAATAAAAGTGATTTGGGAAGGTTTTCTTTTTATTTTTTCTTTTTGAGACGGACTTTTGCTCTCGTCGCCCAGGCTGGAGTGCAGTGGCGCGATATCAGCTCACTGCAGCCTCTGCCTCCTGGGATCAAGGGATTCTCCTGCCTCAGTCTCCCAAGTAGCTGGGTTTACAGGTGCCCACCACCACACCTGGCTAATTTTGTATTTTTAGTAGAGACGGGGTTTCTCCATGTTGGTCAGGCATGTGTCCAACTCCCAAACTCAGGTGATCCGCTTGCCTCAACCTGCCAAAGTGCTGTGATTACAGGCATGAGCCACTGGGAACGTTTTCTAGTTTGGGTAGAAAACTGGAAATAAGTAAACAATTTAGGCAAATAATAAATATAGTACTTTACAAAAATATTTGAAAAGTTCATCGTTCTTAGGTCCTTTCTTGCTTCCTTTGCAACTTTCTAACTCCATATTTTTGCCTTACCTTGGTTTTATCTACCAATCTAGAAGAATATCAAAGTTTAGGAAAATGGAGCATCTCATGAGCAGTATATTACTTTTCTTCTTACTCTAAAATATAGGTGTTGTTTTTTGTTGTTGTTGGGTTTATTTATTTGTTTATTTATTTTGGAGACAAGATTTTGCTCTGTTGCCGAGGCTGGCGTGCAGTGGTGCAACCATGCTCACTGTTGCCTCAACTTCCCAGGCTTACACAGTCCTCCCACTGCAGCCTCCTGAGTAGCTGGGACTACAAGTGTGCACCACCACACCTGGCTAGATTTCAAAATTTTTTTGTAGAGACAGGGTCTCATTGTGTTGCCAGGGCTTGTCTTGCACTCCTGGGCCCAAGCAGTCCTGTTTTTGGCCTCCCAAAGTGCTGGGATTACAATCATGAGCCACTGTGCCTGGCCAGGATTTTTTTTTTAAAAGACGAGGTCTCACTATGCTGCCCAGGCTGGTTTCAAACTCCTGGTCTCAAGCAATCCTCCCTTCTCAGCCTCCCAAAGTGCTAGGATTACAGATGTGAGCCACCACATCCAGCCTAGCCAGGATTTTTAATTAAATTTTATTTTACTATCGTGGATTCCACTTATTGTTATTGATGCCATGGATGTTACAAAGGAAGATGATGCCCCTGTTTCATTTCATGCCGCTGTTAAGAAAATAAGTGGGCCAAGTGCGGTGGCTCATGCCTGTAATCCCAGCACTTTGGGAGGCCAAGGCGGGCAGATCACCTGAGGTCAGGAGTGTGAGACCAGCCTGACCAACATGGAGAAACCCCGTCTCTACTAAAAATACTAAATTAGCCAGGCATGGTGGCGGATGCCTGTAATCCCAGCTACTCGGAAGGCTGAGGCAGGAGAATTGCTTGAACCTGGGAGACAGAGGTTGTGGTGAGCCAAGATTGCACCGTTGCAGTCCAGCCTGGGCAACAAGAGTGAAACTCCGTCTCAAAAAAAAAGAAAAGAAAAGAAAGAAAATAAGTGACCTATAATATAATGCAAAAGGCAGTGAAGTCCTAGCTGGGTGCAGTTGCTCATGCCTGTAATCTCAGGACTTTGAGAGGCTGAGGTGGGAGGATTGCTTGAGCTCAGGAGTTCGAGACCAGCCTGGTCAATATAGCAAGACCCTCATCTCTACAAAAAATAAATTAGGCTGGGCATGGTGGCTCACGCCTGTAATCCCAGCACTTTGGGAGGCCAAGGTGTGTGGATCAGCTGAGGTCGGGAGTTTGAGACCAGCCTGGCCAACATGGTAAAACCCCGTCTCTACTAAAAATACAGAAGTTAGCCAGAAGTGGTGGTACATGCCTGTAATCCCAACTACTTGGAAGGCTTAGGCAGGAGAATTGCTTGAACCTGGGAGGCGGAGTTTGCAGTGAGCTAGATGGCGCCACTGCACTCCAGCCTGAGTGAGAAGAGCCAGACTCCGTCTCAAAAAAAAGAAGATACAGAAATTAGCCAGGCAAGGAAGGTGGCCTGTGTGCCTGTGGTCCCAGCTACTCTAGAGGCTGCACTGGGTGGATTACTTGAACCTAGGAGCTAGAAGGTTGAGGCTGCAGTGAGCCATGATTGTCCCACTCACACTCAAGCCTGGGCAACAGAGCAAGACCCTGTCTCAAAAAAAAAAAAGACAACGAAGTCTTGCATTCCAATGACATGCCACTGTTCTGTTGCACTTTAATAAATGTATACAAAAGATATATTGATGCTGTATATTTTAACAATTCCAGGAAGACCCAGGGAATAGAATAATTAAAATTATTATCACCTAGAATTATCTTTACTCATGCCATAGCACTCCCACCTGCCCCCCCCACCCCCCCCCCCCCACTCCCCTGGTAGGAAAATGTGAAGAAAGTAAGTATATCTGAAGAGTTGACTTTTTTTTTTTTTTTTTTTTTTTTTTTTTTTTTTGGAGACAGAGTCTTGCTCTGTGTATCCAAAGTCTTACTAAGTATATCCAAAGAGTTGGCTTTTTTGTTGAGGGGGCAGAGTCTTGCTCTGTCGCCCAGGCTGGAGTGCAGTGGTGTGATCCTGGCTCACTGCAACCTCCGCCTCCCCAGTTCAAATGATTCTCCTGCCTCAGCCTCTCGAGTAGCTGGGACTACAGACGCCCGCCACCACGCCCGGCTAATTTTTTGTATTTTTAGTAGAGATGGGGTTTCTCCATGTTAGCCAAGATGGTCTCGATCTCCTGACCTCGTGATCCGCCCGCCTCGGCCTCCCAAAGTGCTGGGATTACAGGTGTGAGCCACCACACCTGGCCTAAGAGTTGGCATCTTATTTGGAATATGTAACACTAGTCAGAATTTTGGTAAAGAATAATCTATTCCATTTCCACTCCAACTGGGTGTACTTCGGTTCCCAGTTCTGACACTAACCACCTAGAGTTAATGCAGACCCCACAAGTTAAGGGCTCAGTTCTTCAGATGCACTTCAGGGTTCTCCAGGCCTCTCATCCTTCTGACCAACTTGGCTAAAAATTTAGGAGTTCCTGAGAGCCCTGTGGGTCTAATTTGCTAGAATGACTCAGAACTCAGGAAACAGCTATATTTATGATTATAGGTTATTATAAAGTATACAACTCAGGAACAGCCCAACGGAGAGAAACATGAGGCAAGGTATGGGAATGAATGTGGAACTACCTGGCCTCTTCCTATGTACTCACGGAGCATCTCCTTCCCGACACATCAAGGTGTTCATCAACCAGAAAGCTCCACTAAAGTTTAGTGTCCAGAATTTCTACTGGAGTTTCATTAATAGGCATGATTGATTGAATCTTTGGCCATGTGATTGAACTCACTTTCCAGCTCCCTTTCCCTCTGGAGGTCAGAGGGTCCCAAAGTTCCTTTCTGGTGGCCAGCCCTGATTCTGAAACTTTCAGGGGGCCCACAGGGAGTTGCTTGTTTAGCATAACAGATACTCATCGCTTAAGAAAAACCAAGGGTTTTAGGAAGTTCATGCCAGGAACTGAGGTCAAAGACCAGACATACTCTTTTTTTTGTTTGTTTGGGTTTTTTTGTTTGTTTTTGTTTTTTTGAGACAGAGTCTCGCTCTGGCTAATTTTTGTGTATTTTTTGTAGAGACAGGGTTTCACCATGTTGGCCAGGCTGGTTTTGAACTCCTGACTTCAAGTGATCCACCCGCCTTGGCTTCTCAAAGTGCTGGGATTACAGGCGTGAGCCACCATGCCTGGCCTAGATATACTCTTTATTATTCCACATTGACATGCACTCTACAAGAAAAACACTAGTCAAGCAATTTAAATGTATACTACATATACTTACATGATTGTAATTGCACTAAAGTAGAAAATATATGTAATGAAGACAACATTTCAGAAGTTAGTTTGCCTTTTACCATTTGTTTCATGATTAAAAACCAAAATTCTAAGAGGCAAGTGTTTTTACTTTGTTTTGGTTTTTTTATTCTTGTTTCTGACAAAGGTGTTAAATGAATGAAAATATATAAACATGATTTAGACAATCTTTTCTCTCCCCTTCCCTCCCCACTCGTTTCCTTTCTTTTCTTAGACTGGGTCTCACTCTGTCACCCAGGCTGGAGTGCGGTGGTGTGATCCTGGCTCACTGCATCCTCTGCCTCCTAGGCTCAAGCAATCCTCCTGCCTCAGCGTCCCAAGTAGGTGGGACTACACAGGCACACACCACCACGCCCAGGTAAGTTCTGTACTTTTCATAGAGACAGGGTTTCCCCATGTCACCCAGGCTGGTTTGGAATTGCTGTACTGAAGCGATCCTCTCACCCTCTCACCTCGGTGTCACAAACTACTGGGATTACAGATGTGAGCCACCATGCCTTGTTGATTTAGACAAACTTTCAAAATTTGCTTATAAACAAATGTTTGTTCAAGTCTCTGGAGTTTGGGGGTTTTTTCCCCCATACTGGTAGGAAAATGTGAAGAAAGTAAGTAGGGGCATCAGGTATTGAGGGTGTCACCCCAGATACTCTACTCAAAAGCTGAGAAGTACAATTGGTTTCTCCCAGCGTAGCAGACAGTTTCTAAGGTGGCCCTCAAGATCCTCAAATTCTGATGTTCATATTTTTGTGTGATTCCCTTCCTTGAGTTAGGGCAGAACCCATGATTTGCTTTCTAACCAGTCATATGGCAAAGGTGATTGACTGTCATTCCCATGATGACATTATGTTATATGGCAAAAGTATGGCTCGTGTGGCTCACGCTTACTTTCCTGCTGGCCTTGAAGAAATAGCTGCCATGTTGTGAACTTCCTATGAAGACAGCCATGTGACAGGTAGCTGTGGATAGCCTCCAGGAGCAGAGGCTGGCTTCTGGCTGATGGACAGCAAAAAAAAGAAAAATTGAAGCTCATGGTCCCACAGCCACAAAAAAAATGAATTCTGCCTTCAACCTGAGTAAGCGTGGAAGTGAGTTCTTGTCTCTTCAAGCCTACAGATGAAAATGAAGCCCAGCTGACACCTTGATTGAAGCCAGATGAGATCCTGAAGCAGAAAACCCAAGTAGGCTGGGTTCTTGGAAGGTAATCCTCAAGGAAAAGGGAAGAAGATGGAGGAAACAAACTAGATGCAAGAGATTTGTTCTTCAAATTCTATTCTTTAAAGGTCTTAGTTATTAAAAGCTTCCAACTATTTAAATTATGCAGTAGCCTTTTTTTGAAGAGAATATTAACCTTAAGTTTTGTGGTTTTGTTTTGTTTTGTTTTGTTTTTTGAGACAGAGTCTTACTCTGTCGCCCACACTGGAGAGCAACAGCACTATCATAGCTCACTGCCACCTCACTCTCCCAGGCTCAAGCTATCCTCCCACCTTAGCCTTCTGAGTAGCTGGGACTACAGGCACACACCACTGTGGACCACTGCACCCAACTGTTTATTATTTTTGTGTGATGTGGTCTCACTCTGTCACCCAGACCTGGAGTGCAGTAGCATGATCTTGGCTCACTAGCCTCTGCCAACTCAGTTCAAGCAATTCTCCCACCTCAGCCTCCTAAGTAGCTGAAACTACGGGCATGCACCACCATATATGGCTAGTTTTTTGTATTTATTGTAGAGATGGGATTTCACCATGTTGCCCAGGCTGGTCTTGAACTCCTGGGCTCAAGCGATCCACCCACCTTAGCCTCCCAAAGTGCGGGATTACAGGTGTGAGCCATGGCATCTGGCAAGTTCTGTTCTGAGTTAAATAGTGAACTACTTCTGGCTGGATGCGGTGGCTCACACCTGTAATCCCAGCACTTTGGGAGGCTGAAGAGGGTGGAGGGTGGATCACCTGAGGTCAGCAGTTTGGGACCTGCCTGGCCAACATGGTGAAACCCCATCTCTACCAAAAATACAAAACTCAGCTGGGCATGGTGGTGGACGCCTATAATCTCAGCTACTTGGGAGGCTGAGCCAGGAGAATTGCTTGAACCCAGGAGATGGAGGTTGCAGTGAGCCAAGATCGCTCCATTGCACTCCAACCTAGGCAACAAGAGCGAAAACTCTCAAAAAAAAGAATAGTGAACTACTTCTGCTTACTGACAAAGCTGTCAAAAGGAAAAGAAAGCATCAATTTACTTCCCCTCAGAATTGTATTTGGAGACTCAGATTAACCCCAAATTCTATTTTGTTTTCTCAGTTTTTGTTCTTGTGGTAAAATACACTAACAGAATTTACCATCTTAATAATTTTAACTCTATTGTTCAAAGGTAAGTACATCTATATTGTTGTGCAGCTGTATCACCACCGTCCATCTCCAGTTTTCATCTTGCAAAACTGAAACTCTATACCCATTAAACAATAGCCTTCCCCTTTTCCCGTCCCCCTAGTACTGGGCAACCGTGCTTCTACTTTCTGCCTCTATGAATCTGACTACTCTAGGTATCTTGTTTAAATTGAATCATACAATATTTGTCTTTTTGTGACTGACTTATTTCACTTGGCGTAATGTCCTCTGAGTTCATCCATGTTGTATCATGTGCCAGAAGTTCCTTCCTTTGTATGACTGAATATATTCCTATCGTGTGTTGTTTGTGATTGTTTGTATGTACTTTGCTTATCCATTCATCTGCCAATGGGCAGTAAAAGCTTCCACCTTTTATGTATTTATTTATTACCTAGGAAGTGAGGAAGCTTCTGCCAAATTCTAAATTTTATGGAGGAAAACAAAGCATGGCTGATTAGATAACTAGTGTTTACTTTAGATAGAGTATTAATTTTAGGTCTACTTTATGGCATATAGAATTTCCTTAAAATCAGTATTTGTATTATATTTATGCCTATTTTATAGGGTTGGGATAATTTACTTTTTTATTTTACTTTATTTTATTTTATTTATTTTATTTTGAGACGGAATCTTGCTCTGTCACCCAGGCTAGAGTGCAGTGGTGCAGTCTCGGCTCACTGCAACCTCTGCCTCCCAGGTTCGAGTGATTTTCCTGTCTCAGCCTCCTGAGTATCTGGGATCACAGATATGTGCCACCACACCCAGCTAGTTTTTGTATTTTTAGTAGAGATGGGGTTTTGGCATATTGGCCAAGCTGGTCTTGAACTCCTGACCTCAAGTGATCCGCCTGCCTCAGCCTCGTAAAGTGTTGAGATTACAAGCATAAGCCACCACGTCTGGCCTGTAATTTTAATGTAGTGATTTATAGTTGTATGTTTACATTTATAACAGTGTTATATTTGTGTCATACCTATGATTTATTTGATTTTCTAACCCAGGGGTCAGTAAGCTATGGCCTATTGGTCAACCTGCCTGTTTTTCTATGTCTTTCAAGTTAAGAATAGTTTTTACAGGTGAACATTTGTACCCAATTTCATTATGGGGTACTAACTTTGAATCTCAACTAAGCAAACTCCCAAGAAGAAAAAGTTCATTCTTCTCATTAATTATACATTACAAAAATGTATACTCAGTTATTTTTATGACATTTTGAATTTCCTCAGTGAAAAAAATGTGACTTTTGTTATCTGAAATACCTACATAATATCCTTAACTTTGCCTCTTGTCCTGCAAGGCCTATCATATATACTCTTCGGCCCTTTGTGGAAAACGTTTGCAGGGTCTCTCCTGTAGTCTTCTTATAGCATTCTTTTCAGATACTATTTGAAAACATATTAAAATGGAAACTAAAACTTTTTGTTTATATCATCTATTTATTGTTTTTCCATGAGGAATTCTACTAGGTATCCTACCAGTCATTGGATATACTTAGTATAAGTTGTTTTTAAAATATCCTTCAGCCAGGCGCGGTGGCTCACACCTGTAATCCCAGCACTTTGGAAGACTGAGGCTGGCGGATCACAAGGTCAGGAGATTGAGACCATCCTGGCTAACACGGTGAAATCCCGTCTCTACTAAAAATACAAAAAGTTAACCACATGTGGTGGCGGGCACCTGTGGTCCCAGCTGCTTGGGAGGCTGAGGCAGGAGAATGGTGTGAATCTGGGAGGCAGAGCTAGAAGTGAGCCAAGATCGTGCCACTGCACTCCAGCCTGGCAACAGAGTGAGACTCCATCTCAAAGAAAAAAAATTAAAATTAAAATAAATAAATAATAAAATAGCCTTTAGTTTTTGTGCACCTTAAAGTCAATATTTTCTCCCAATTAGGTATATTATTAAGGTTGTTTTGGAAAAATGTTATTCAGATATAATCAGAAATCTGTTTTAAAAATGAAAATAAAATCTATTTTAAAGACAGTTATAAAAATATTTAGGATAGTACAGATTGAAAAGCTTAATCCTGTAAAGGTAGTAACATGCATAGAACTTTATGATTTTTCACCTTGGGTTTCTGATAGGCTTAACTTTGAAGATATTGGAGGAGTGGCATAGTATAGTAGAAAGATGCATATTGCATTACAAATGAATAAGTCTGCTCAATGTTTGATGTATTCATTTGCAATTCTAATACAAAACTTGCAGGACAGAAGAAACATTTAGAATAAATTTTTTTTATGAATTAGTAATAAACATCTAGGTAGAAAATACAAAGAAAAGGAATCTTATAGTAGTTATCACAAATACTAAATAATTTATTAGTAGCAGAATGTGTGTAGTAAAGATACTTAAGGGATAGCATAAACATTAGTGGAGAAAATAAGCAAAACTGGATTAATGAATAAATAGGTATATCGCTTGATGAGAAGACTAAAAATCACAGTGCTATCGAGTTAATATATAGATTGAACACTATTACATTTTTATTTTTTAAGTCGTGACATAAATTGAATATATATGGAAAACTCATTGTAGAATTTTAAACATGAAAACAACAGTTGTAGTTAATAAGAGCTATTTGAAAGAAATTTAAAACAATATAGATTTTAGAACTTAATCCAAGTTTATAAAAGATTTCTAGTTTTTTTTATTTTTGAAAATTTTTGTGGGTACATAGTAGGTGTATGGATTTATAGATTTCTAGGTTTAAAAAATAGGAATTAGAAAACAGTAGAAAGAAAATGTTCCTGGAAAAATCATTAGTAAAGAGAAGAAAAATACTCCATTTTACAATGACCTCCAATGAGAAAAAGGAATTTCATATTTTAAAGAACTGAATTTGAATACTTTTACAGTGTATTGAGTTCTGGATGTGTGGTTGATTATATAAACATTTAAGCATATAGAATACATGTAAATATAATTTGTTAAGTTAATGGAATGGTAGAAGCTTTTTGCTGTAAATCTGATAAGGACTTAAAATCCTGATTCTATACTAGGTGTAGCACTTAAATTTTCAAAGAGCTGTTCAAGTGCCTTCTATAAACTAATTTAAATTGCATACCAATTATTTCAGGTAAGTATTATCATTACTTCCATTTTACAGATGAATTACAGAAAGGCTAAGTGACTTGTTAAAAGTCTTATAATAAGAATTTGACCCAATTTGGCTCTAGAGTCTGTTCTCTTAGCCACAGTGATATATCACATGTTAAATACAGATGCTCCTCAGCTTATGATATGGTTACATCCTGATAAACCCCATTGTAAATAGAAAATATTGTTAAGTTGAAAATGCACTGAACACTCCGATGGACCTACTGTAAAGCTGAAAAATTGTAAGTTGAACCACTGTAAGTCGAAATGTTCCTCAGTTTATGATGAGGTTACGTTGTATAAATTCATCATAAAGTTGAAACATCAACTTTATGGTAAGTATGTAAGTCAAACTGTTTATTCAAAGTAAATGTAAAATAGTTAAATGTGAACAACCTACAGAATCAATAAAAAAAACCAAATATTTATCATAATAAATATAAATTATCTAAATTTACCTGTTAAGAGAAAAATATGAGGTGGATCTATATACCCTGAATTTGAAAGAGCTTTGCGGATGTTTATAAACAAAAGGAGGAATAGCACTGAAAAAAATAATTAGTAGTTACTCTCTTCCATGTTTAAAAAACATCGAAAAGGCCGGGCACGGTGGCTCACACCTGTAATCCCAGCACTTTGGGAGGCCGAGGCGGGCGGATCACGAGGTCAAGAGATCAAGACCATCCTGGCTAACACGGTGAAACCCCATCTCTACTAAAAATACAAAAATTTAGCCGGGCATGGTTGCAGGCGCCTGTAGTCCCAGCTACTTGGGAGGCTGAGGCAGGAGGATGGCATGAACCTGGGAGGCGGAGCTGGCAGTGAGCCGAGATCACGCCACTGCACTCTAGCCCGGGCGACAGAGTGAGACTCCGTCTCAAAAAAAAAAGAAAAGATACAAAACACCATAAAACGTGTATGTGTATAAGTGGATAGAACAAGGTATTAAAATATTAACAATGGCGACCAGGTGCAGTGGCTCACACCTGTAATCCTAGCACTTTGAAAGGCTGAGGCGGGTGGATCATTTGAGGTCGGGAGTTCGAAACCAGCCTGGCCAACATGACAAAACCCTGGCTCTACTAAAAGTACAAAAATTAGCTGGGTGTGCTTTTGCGTGCCTGTAATCCCAGCTACTTAGGAGGCTGAGACGGGAGAATCACTTGAGCCAAGGAGGCAGAGGTTGCATTGAGCCAAGATTGTGCCACTGCACACCAGCCTGGGTGACAGAGTGAGACTCCCATCTCAAAAAAAAAGGCCAATGGGAGGAGACGAAGAAGTGATGAAGAGAAGCTTCTCCACTTTACTCTGTATAAAATTTTTATATTGTCTTAATTCTGCCCAAAATGTGTTACATTACTTTTGTAATTTTTTAAAAAGTATGTGCAGTGGCTTGAATGTGAAAAGTATGTGCAGTGGCTTGAATGTGTCCCCCATAGTTCACGTGTTGGAAACATAATCCCCAATACAATAGTGTTGGGAGGTGGGTCTTAATAAGAGATGATTAGGTTATGAGGGCTTTATCCTCATGGATGGATTAATATTATTATTTTGGAAGTGAATTAGTTATCTGGAGAGTGGGCTTACTATAAAAGAGTTCAATTCTCTGTTGCTTTCTTATCATGTGATACTTCCCCCATGTTATGATGCAGCAAGGTCCTCACCAAATGTTTACCCCTCAGCCTTGGACTTCCAGCCTGCAGAATTTTAAGAAATAAATTTCTCTTCTTTACAAATTACCCAGCTGGTGTTACTCTGTTATAGCAACACAAAACAGAGCAAGACAGTATGTGTAGGTAAATAAGTAACATCAACAAGAAAAAGATCAGAAAGAGTAGAATCCAAACTGTTAGCACTAGATATGCCTGAAAAGTAAAATTAAAAGTGATAGGAAGGGGGCCAGGTACAGTGGCTCACATTTGTAATCCCAGCACTTTGAGAGGCCAAGGCAGACGGATCACCTGAGCTCAGGAGTTCAAGACCAGCCTGGTGAACATGGTGAAACCCCGTCTCTACTGAAAATACAAAAATTAGCTGGGGATGGTGATGGGTGCCTGTAGTCCCAGCCACTCAGGAGGCTGAGACAGGAGAATTGCCTGAACCCAAGGGGCGGAGGTTGCAGTGAGCTTGGGATCCCGCCACTGTACTCCAGCCTGGGCAACAGCGAGACTCCCTCTCAAAAAAAAAAAAAAAAGTGATTGGAAGGGGATTATTTTCCCCATTTTTACTATACATACCTTCATATTGGTGAATTTAAGAATTTTACAGTGAGCGTTTTTTAATTTAAAAAGAGTATGTAATTATTTTTTCTTTCCTTTCCCTTATATTAATTATCTCTACCTGTGCTTTACCCACTGAGTAGGTAATTTTCAACACATTCACTGGAACATAGTAACGGGTAGATTTCAAGAGGTGTATGATTTTAATGAGATTTGCAATTTAAAGACTTGAGTGCTCCTTGTCATGTAGCTATTGGCTTAAATACATACAGTCTCTAACTTATGATGGTTTGGCTTATGATTGTTTTGACTTTGACCATAAGTTTGTCAGAGTATTAAATGTATATTCCACATACAATTTTTTTTTACTTATGATGGGTTTATTGGGATGCAATCCCATTGTAGGTTGAGGAGCATCTGTATTGCCTTTTTGGTACCTCTTCAAAGATTTTTTTAAATTACCAGAAGAGCCCTTTAGTTGTTACCACATTGCCTTGTTTCATTTTAATCATAGTGTTATTATCTTCTACTCTTACTTATTTTGATAGTTAGATAGATTTTTTTTAATTTTTAATTATTTTCCCTTCACTAAAATCTAAGATCAATGAGAACAAGACCATTCCTTTGTCATTTTTGTGGCACAGGGCCTAAAATAATGATTGGAATATAATAAGCAGTTAATAAATATTTGTTGAATGAAAAAAATCATACATAGTCTTACAAGTTCAGGAACTTATTAACCCACCCAGGGATGGTTCATCTATGGTGAACTGCACTTAGCACTGGATGAATGATAATTTATAGGACTCTAGTAATTAATACCAGTTTATTTATGTATAGTGGTAGACATAAATAGTATAATAACAAAACTGTGTATGCAATACATTTTTTCAAACATTGTTATGTCTAAACCACACATTTATCAAAGAGTCATTGAAGAGCACATGGAAACTGGGAAAAAGAGAGATGGGTGCTTTTAAAAACACTTAATCCTATACTCTGGCTATAGGTTGTCTTGTCTAACAAGTACCTTAGCTAGTAAATGTTTCTTCTTGGTACTGAGAATTATAAGAGGCAGTATGAATGACTTGGTTTTGCTGGTCCAACCATTAAAATAACTTAAATGCCAGCCCAATTGATGGTGAGTTACATTATATACCTAGGCAAACAGAGGATATTAAGTTGGTCTTGCAGGTTATTAAAAAATGAAAAAGTAAAAATAGAAGATAAAACGGATGGTTTCAAAAAAATCTGAAGCAATGGATAAGTACTTCTTAAAGCTCATTGATGGAAATGCAGATTTCCTAAGATCTGAGAAAAAATAATTGAAAAAGGAAATGCAGATTTTCATTTTTCATTTATCTAAGTAGAGTAAACCCTGAATCTGTGTCAGGTTTCACCCACAAATCAAAATCTTACCATTCAGTTTGACAAGATGGAGGTAGATACTTAAAAATCTTTGGAAATATTTGAGAAGATAGATAAATGGTATGCAAGTAGTAGCAGTGATGATTATTTTTCATTCACTGTAATATAGTAGAGGAGGGTGTAGTGTCGTAGTTAGATGTTGAGCTGTGTGCCTGGGATTGAATCTTAGCTATGTTTTCCACCAGTTGTGTGACCTTGAGTAAATTATCTGTGCCTCAGTTTTCTTGTCTGTATAATTGGGATAATAAATCCTTCCTCAAAATTGTTGGTAGGTTTAATGAGAACCTGTGCATGTGTTTGTAGTTCTTAAAATAGTGGTGCCTGGCAGATAATACACTATCACATATTCCCCTACTATTTTTTTCCAGCAAATAGAGGGTACTTATTTCAGCAACTGTACTGAGGATGGGAAGATCCTGCCCTAGAGGAATTCACAGCTTAGTGAAGTTCAAGGGTATACATCTTCTCTCTTTTCAACCCAGCTCTTTTTTTCCCCAAAATCTTGTATTTTGTTTCCAAAGGAATTAATTCAGGAATTTAGTCTGAATCTTTAATTTTACATGATAGTCAAAGAAATGGTTAGAGAATTGACCTGCTGCCTTGAAAAAAATAAAACATTTTAAAAGCATTTTAATTTTGTTTTATAGATGCTTGTTTGCTACTGATGGGTGTGAGCAAGTTAGATATTCTATACCGGAGACTTCTCCTAACAAAACTTTTTATCAGAGGATGGGGAAGGCCAGAAGATCTCAAAAGGCAAGCAATTTTTTTTCCTGAATACTTGTTCTGAATTTGTTGTTTTAATGAACATTTAAAACTTTGTTATAAAATCCCTTACTCTCAAATACAGAGCAATTGTCCAGCAAATTAGACATTAAACTATGTAAAATGTAATTATTTCCTTTTTACTTTTGTCTTTTTAGTTATTTCTCTTAAGTTTTAGCCCATATCATAAATTGTACTATTTTAAAAATAATTCAGATTTTTTAAATAGAGAGCTCTCAGAAACACAGGGTAGATTTTTTACTTCAATAATTATTAAGCTAATAAGAATTGTATGTAGTTTTCAAGGATTGAGTCTTCTTGGGTAACCCGAATTTGTAATGACTTTAAAACTGAAATACACTGTAGCTCATAGGAAAATCTGGACTTAAGAAAATGAATTTTCGGCCAGGATTGGTGACTCACTCCTGTAATCCCAGCACTTTGGGAGACTGAGGTGGGCGGATCACGAAGTCAGAAGTTCCAGACTGACCTGGCCAACATGGTAAAACCGTCTCTACTAAAAATAAAAAAATTGGCCAGGCGCGCTGGCTCACTCTGTAATTCCAGCACTTTGGGAGGCCGAGGCAGGCAGATCACGATGTCAGGAGTTGGAGAACAGCCTGGCTAATGTAGTGAAATCCCATCTCTACTAAAAATACAAAAAATTAGACGGGCATGGTGGCGGACACCTGTAATCTTAGCTACTCGAGAGGCTGAGGCAGGAGAATCGCTTGAACCCGGGTGATGGAGGTTGCAGCGAACCGAGATAGCGCTACTGCACACCAGCCAGGGCGACAGTGTGAGACTCTTGTCTCAAAAAAATAAATACAAAAATTAGCCAGGTGTGGTGGCGTATGCCTGTAATCCCAGCTACTCGGGAGGCTGAGGCAGGATTGCTTGAACCCAGGAGGCAGAGGTTGCGGTGAGGTGAGAGCGGTGAGGTGAGATCGCGCCACTGCACTCTAGCCTGGGTGACAAAGCAAGACTCCGTCTCGGAAAAAAAAAAAAAAGAAAATGAATTTTCAAGATTGGTGCCTTTAATTTTGAGTCTTATATGTATTAATTACTTTCTGAACAATATTATTTCTCACATTTTTCTGAAAAAAGTGTTCAGTTTGGGAAAAAACAGCCTAATCTCTTTCTTTAATGATCAAAATTAAATTTTAATATGGCTTATGAACTGGATTTGCTAATTTTTAATTACTGTTAATCAGTCTCAATTATAATATGCCTAGTAGGTGATATAAAAGATGAATTTTTTCCTTTTTGTCTTCTTTCCCATAATAGACTCTTTGAATTCAGAAAGATGATTGGAAATCGAGAAAGATGCCAGAATCTGGTTTCAAGCGATTATCCAGTACACATTGATAAGGTATTCAAATGAGAGAAAAACAGAAAAACAGAAAAAAAGAATAGATTACATATTGGAGTATAACAACAATAAATACTAAAATATGAGTGCAGTATGGATTTTTCATTTCATATTTAAAGAATACTATTTGTGGGCCGGGCGCAGTGGCTCACGCCTGTAATCCCAGCACTTGGGAGGCGGAGGCAGGTGGATCACCTGAGGTTGGGAGTTCCAGACCAGCCTGACCAACGTGGAGAAACCCCGTCTCTACTTTAAAAAAATACAAATTAGCCGGGCATGGTGGCGCATGCCTATAATCCCAGCTACTCAGGAGGCTGAGGCAGGAGAATCACTTGAACCCGGGAGGTGGAGGTTGCAGTGAGCCAAGATCATGCCATCGCACTCCAGCCTGGACGACAAGAGTGAAACTCCGTCTCAAAAATAAACAAACAAATAATACTATCTGTGCACTAACTGAATGTTGTTAATAACTACGTTCATGTATATTTGGGAGCATATGTTTATTACTTGCCTAATGTATAAAGAAATATTTAGGCTGGATATTTCTGGATCTCATTCTCTGTCTTTAGGCTCAGGAGGGTTAAACTACTCAATGTTACAGAAGAGTAGTGAGTATTAAAGGGGAGTAATCTAGTTGGAGAATCAGCACATAAGAAATAATTAGCAAACAACTGTTAAATAACACCAGGAAAAATATTATAGGATACAGTTAATTCCTGAGAGAATGGTAGAAAGAAAAAGCTATAAAATTAGAGAAGACAAGGATGTTTTTGAAATCTTTTTTTTAAAGGAGGCACCTGGTTTTCTGTAAAATATTTCTAGGTTTATGTAATTGCATACTTTGATGTATTATTGGAGAAGGGATACAAATAGGCAAGCTTCACACATCCCTCACTCCCCTTCAACCAAAGTAACTGTACTTGCATCTCATATGTTTTGGATATCTTTAGATTTCTCTTTTCAAAAGAGTTCGACTGCTAAGAACAAAATTTTATAGATTGAAAACCCCTCCTCTACATCATAGAAGTTCTTTCTGTATCTTCTGAATTAATAACATTTCTCTCTGTACCCTCAAATTTTGCCAAATATTTTTATCCTCTATATTTTTTCTATTAAAAAATTATAAACTTAAAAAAATTTAAAATGTGCCAAGTTAAAAAAAAAATCTCCTTTAATCTCTGCCACTTTCCACTACCTAATTCCATTTCCCTCCCAAGAGTGAATTGCTGTTAAGATTTTGGAATGCATTCTTACTGATCCACTAGCCTTAGTTTTTAAAAACTGAGACAAGGATATCCCAGCACTTTGGGAGGCCGAGGCGAGAGGATCGTGAGGTGAAGAGATCGAGACCACACTGGCCAACATGGTGAAACCCCGTCTCTACTAAAAGAAAAATACAAAAATTAGCTGGGCGTGGTGGCGCGCACTTGTAGTTCCAGCTACTCGGGAAGCTGAGGCAGGAGAATCGCTTGAACCCAGGATACGGAGGTTGCAGTGAGCCGAGATTATGCCACAGCACTCCAGCCCGGCGACAGAGCGAGACTCCATCTCAAAGAAAAAAAAAAAAGCAATGGAGATAAAATTCACCCTTTTACAATATACAATTGAATGGGTTTTAAATTATATTACCAAGATGTGCAGCCATCAACATTGTCACTAATTCTAGAATATTTTCATTGTCCTAGAAAGAAACCCTGTATCCATTAGCTGTCACTTTCCCTTGCCTCTTCCCCCACCTGCTGGCAATCACTAGTGTACCCTCTGTCTCTATGGGTTCTCCTACTGTGGACATTTCTTATAAATGGAATCATGCAATATGTAGCTTTTTTTATCTGGCTTCTTCACTTAGCATAATGTTTTCAAGGTTCATCCATGTTGTAGCATGTGTCAGTACTTCTTTTTAGTTTTGTTTTTTTATTACAGCATCAGAACAAGGAGAACTTAATCCTTTTGTATAGCTAAATAATAATCTATTGTATTGTATACCACAGTTTGCTTATCCATTCATAAATTAATGGACATTTGGGTTGTTTTCACTTTTTGGCTATTATAAATAATGCTGCTATGAATACTCAAGTATGAGTTTTTGTGTGAATGTGTGTTTTTAGTTCTCTTGTGTATACTGAAGGTTTAATTATTGGGTCATATGATGATAACTCTTAAGTTTTTGACGAACTATCAAACTGTTTTCCAAAGTGACTATACTATTTTATATTCCCACCAGCAGTGAATAAACATTCTGATTTTGCCATATGCACCAACTTTGTACTTCTCCAAGTCATCATAGTGGGTATAAAAGTATTTCCTTGTGGTTTTGACCACGCCCTAATGGCTGTGAGGCTGAACATCTTTTCAAGTGTGAATTGGCCATTTGTATACCTTCTTTGGAGAACTGTCTTTTCAAACCTTTGCTCCTTTTTACATTGAGTTCTCCATCTTTTTATTGTTGGGTTGTATCTTGCTTAATTTTAAAATCCATGTTATGTATAATATGTGTAATTCTGAAATTGTCTTTTCTTACCAAGTTGCCAGCTATCAGAACACTAATTTGTTGCACTATTTTTCCCTTTAACATTAGTTTGTTCTGCTTCCTTTATTAATAATTAATAATGGGCTGGGCGCGGTGGCTCCATCTCAGCACTTCTGGAGGCTGAAGTGGTGGATCATTTGAGGTCAGGAGTTCAAGACCAGGCTGGCCAACATGGTGAAACCCCGTCTCTACTAAAAATACAAAACTTAGCTGGGCATGGTGGTGCATGCCTCTAATCCCAGCTACTTGGGAGGCGGAGGCAGCAGAATTGCTTGAGCCTAGGAGGCAGAGGTTGCAGTGAACTGAGATCATGCCTCTGTACTCAAGTCTGGGCAATAGAGTGAGACCCTGTCTAAAAAAAAAAAAATTAATAATGTATTAGTTTGTGCTGCTGCTTTATCAAATAACTTATTCTCGTAAAATACATAAAAGGGTTGAGTGCAATGGCTTATGCCTGTAATCCCAGCACTTGGGGAGGCCGAGGAGCGTGGATCACTTGAGGTCAGAAGTTCGAGACCAGTCTGGCCAACATGGCAAAACCCCATCTCTACTAAAAATACAAAAAAATTAGCCAGGCATGCTGGTACATGCCTGTAGTCCCAGCTACTCAGGAGGCTGAAGCAGGAGAATTACTTGAATCTGGGAGGCAGAGGTTGCAGTGAGCCAAGATAGCACTCACTGCACTCCAGCCTGGGTGACAGAGCAAGACTCAAAAAATAAAAAATAAATAAATAAAAATGAATACATAAGAAGAACACTTTAAAACTATACCAATAGGCATAAAAAACTAAATTGGAAAGTTTTTTGGATTAAAAATTCAGTTTTATAGAGATATTATGTCTCCTTAAGCATTTTTAAAAATGTAATACAATTTCAATTAAAGTATTGAACATAGAACCTACATCCATAAAAGCATCCTAAAATTATTTTGAGAAAATGCATGAGAATAAAATCAGATCGGGAATACTCTGGAAAGGAAGAGTTGTAAACAAAGACTAGTTCAGTCATATAACAATGAGTATTAAAATGCTACTGTTATAAACACAGCATGATATGGGTGCAGAAATAAAAGGTAGGCAAATAAGACCTAATGAAGGATTGAAAATAACTGGCAGAAATATATGGATGTTTAGTACATAGTAATAGTAGTGTTTTAAGTCAGTTGCAAAAATATGTGGGTCATTTAATAGATGACATTTGTCCAGCTGATTTCAAAAAAAATTTTTTTTTTTTTTTGTAAACAAAACAAAATGTTGTTTTGTTTTGAGACAAGGTCTCACTCTGTCACCCAGCTGCACTGCAGTGGTGCAGTCATGGCTCACTGCAGCCATGACCTCCTGGACTCCAGTGATCCTCCCACCTCAGCCTCCCACGTAGCTGGGACCACAGCCACATGCCACCACGTTCAGCTAATTTTTGTATTTTTTTGTAGAGACAGAGTTTTTGCCATATTGCTCAGGCTGATCTTGAATTCCTGGGCTCGAGAGATCTGCCCACCTCGGCCTCCCAGAGTACTGGGATTACAGGTGTGAGTCACTGCACCTGACCTACAATTTGTTTTTTAAAAAACTAGCTTGTCCCGGGTGCAGTGGCTCACACTTGTAATCCTAGCACTTTGGGAGTCCGAGATGGGTGGATCATGTGAGCTCAGGAGTTTGAGACCAGCCTGGTAGTTTTTAATATGGTGAAACCCCGTCTCTACTAAAAATAAAAAAAATTAGCCGGGCATAGTGATGTGCGCCTGTAATCCCAACTACTCGAGAGGCTGAAGCAGGAGAATCGCTTGACCCCGGGGGGCGGAGGTTGCAGTGAGCCGAGATCGCGCCAGCACACTCCAGCCTGGACAACAAAGTAAGATTCTGTTTCAAAACAAAAAAAGCTAGCTTGTAATCCTAGCACTTTGGGAGGCCAAGTCGGGCAGATTGCTTGAGTCCAGGAGTTTGAGACCATCCTGGGCGACATGGCAAAACCCTGTCTTTACCAAAAAAATGTAAAAATTAGCTGGGTGTGGTGGTATGCCTGTAGTCCCAGCTACTCTGGAGGCTGAAGTGGGAGGATTGCTTGAACCCTGGGAGGTGAAGCATACAGTGAGCCAGGATGGCAGCACTGTACTCCAGCCTGGGTGACAGAGTGAGACCCCATTTCCCCAAAAATTAACTAATTAGTTAATTAATTTTTTTAAAAGTTAGATATATACATCATCCACAGATACGTTTTTATTTCTGATTTGAATGAAAATATGTGGTAATTCAATGCTACTTTAATTTTTTTACTATTGACCTGAAATTTTTAAGAAATAATTAGGCCAGACACAATGGCTCATGCCTTAATACTCAACACTTTGGGAGGCTTGAGGCTGGGCGTTCCAGACTAGCCTGAGCAACATAGTGAGATCCTGTCTCTACAAAAAGAAAATGCTTATTGGAGGGGAAAATAAGTTTAGTTGTTGAATGTTAGCAAATGCTTTTTTTATATATATAGAAATTACGTTTTTTTCTTATTTACTATGTTGACATGACTCTACATCAGATTGCCTGACACTGAACCATTGTAATATATTTGATGTCAACCCTTATTTGATTATGGTAACTTATTTTTGAAATTTGTAAACAATTATTTTTATACTGTTGAATGTTGTTGAATTCTCTTAACTAGTAGTTTATTTTGAGTTATTGCATGTCAGTGTATGAATGTGATTTATTTATAGTTTATTTTCTCAACTAGATTATAGTAAAGGATATGGAAGGAAAAGAAATGTGTATAGGCAGGAACCATGTCTTTAAAAACCATAGTGGTCCACAGAATCGGAGAAAATGTTTACAAACTACTCATCTGACAGGGAATTAAGAACCAGAATATAAGGAGCTCAAATAAATTAATAGGGAAAAATCATAATCTGATTTTAAAATGGGTAAAAGATCTGAATAGACATTTTACATTTTTCTTTTGTTTTTTTGAGACGGAGTCTTGCTGTGTTGCCAGGCTGGAGTGTAGTGGCTCGACGTTGGCCCACTGCAACCTCTGCCTCCTGGGTTCAAGTGATTCTCCTGCCTCAGCCTCCTGAGTAGCTGGAACTATGGGCGCACACCATCATGTCTGGCTGATTTTTTGAATTTTAGTAGAGACAGGGTTTCACCATGTTGGTAAGGCTGGTCTCGAACTCCTGACCTCAGGTGATCCGCCTGCCTTGGCCTCCCTAAGTGCTGGGATTACAGGCGTGAGCCACTGCGCCTGGCCTACATTTCACATTTTTCAAAAGAAGACATACACATGGCCAACCATGTATATGAAAAAATGCTCAGCATCATTAATCATCAGAGAAATGCAAATCAAAATTACAGTGATATATCATTTACCCTAGTTAAAATGGCTTTTATTCAAAAGACAGGCAATAATAAAAGCTGGTGAGGATGTAGAGAAAGAGGAAGAGGAAACTTCGTTCACTGTTGGTGGGAATGTAAGTTAGTATGACCACTGTGGAGAACAGTATGGAACTTCCTCAAAAGCTAAAACTGGAACTACCATATGACCCAGCAATCCCCCCATTGGGTATATATGAAAAAGAGAGGAAATCACTGTATCAAAGAGATATGAGCACTTCCATGTTTATTGTAGCACTGTTCATAGTAGCCAAGATGCAGAATCAACGTAAGTGTTCACCAGCAGATGAATGGATAAAGAAAATGTACAAATATGCAGTGAAATATTATTCAATCATAAGCAAGAATGAAATCTTGTCATTTGCAACAGCATGGATGGAACTGAAGGACATTGTGTTAAGTAAATTAAACCAGTCACAGAAGGACAAATTTCATGTGTTTTCACTCATACATGGGAGCTAAATATTTTTGAAAATTGAACTCATGGAGATGAAGAGTAGATTGATGATTATCAGAGGTTAAGAAAAGTAGCAGGGAGGGGAAGATAGAATGGAGATGATTAACGGGTGCAAATGTACAGTTAGAATCAATAAGATCTAGTATTTGATAGCATAATAGAGTCACTATAATTAACAATAATTTATTGTATATTTTGAAATAAGAGTGAAATTGGAATGTTCCTAACACAAGGAAATGATAGGTGCTTCAGATGATGGATACCCCAATTGCCCTGATTTGATCATTACAACTTGTATGCTGGTATCAAAACATCACATGTACCCTATAATACACTCAATGATTATGCACATAGAATAATTAATAATAAAGTACAGTGGCACAAAAAGTTTACATGGTAGGTGCTGAAAACATGATTTTAATTGAATAGAACTTTTTATTAGAAGAACATCCGTGATAGGCCAAGATATCTTAGTTTTCTTGCATACATCTTGGTTTTGATTTTCTTTTAGATTGAAGAGCAATCAGATTGTAAGATCTTAGATGGACACTTTGTTTCCCCTATGGCTCACTATGTGCCTGATATCATGCCAATTGAATCTGTTATTGCAAGGTAAGAATTTTTTGTTCAAAAAGATGAATTAATATGTTATTTATGTTCATTAAAATTATAATGTCAACACTATGTTATTTGAAATTAGGAGTAACAAGGCAGGCCTAAATTGTTGAAAAGGCTGAATTAGAAGATATTTTAATTCAAGGATATTCATCGAAGCATTGTTTATAGTTGCAAAAAATAGACAATGCCTAAATGTTCAACAGTAGGTGATTAATTATCCATACTGTGGATACCATTAGTGACATGGAAATATGGTCACAATGTGTGAAAGTTTAAGAAGATAATACAAAGGATTTTTTAGTTCCATTTTTGTAAATACATAAGTGTGCACACATAATCACACAGAAGTTTCCAAAGGATATATATGAATATACAAACTCTGCTTATCTCTGAGTGGAGAGATTTTTGGCTTTTAAATTTTTAGTTTCAGGTCAGGCATGGTGGCTTATGCCTGTAGTCCCAGCACTTTGGGAGGCCAAGGCAGTTGGATCACTTGAGTTCAGGAGTTCTAGACCAGCCTTGCCAACATGGCGAAACCCCATCTCTACTAAAAATACAAAAAATTAGCCAGGTGTGGTGGCAGACACCTGTAATCCCAGCTACCTGGGAGGCTGAGGCAGGAGAATTGATTGAACCCAGGAGACGGAGGTTGCAATGAGCCAAGATTGTGCCACTACACTCCAGCCTGGGCCACAGAGTGAGACTCTCTCTCAAAAAAAAAAACAAAAATACCATGTACATGTGTTGATTTTATAACAGGAAGAAGAAGTACTTTTAAGTGAAGAAACTAAAAAACATGTGGTAACTTAGACTAGACAGACTACATAGTTCAGCTAAGTAAAGCACCTCAGGACTGGTATGTAATTAGCATGTCAGTTTGAGAATGTAAATAGATATTCTGAAATACCTGAGGTTCCTAAGTGGTTAATTATCCAATAGTTGAAAACTGGCTTTTTGGATCTTTGTTAGAGTACAGAGGTTATTCTTAGCTCAGTCTTGTTAGTGGTTTTTTTGTTTGTTTGTTTGTTTGTTTGTTGAGACAGAGTCTTCCTCTGTTTCCCAGGCTGGATGGAGTGCAGTGCTGCCCACTGTACGCTCTGCCTTTCAGGTTCAAGCAATTTTCATGTCTCAGCTGCCTGAGTAGCTGGGATTATGAGCGTGTGCCACCATACCCGGCTAATTTTTTTATTTTTAGTACAGATGGGCTTTTGCCATGTCGGCCAGGCTGTTCTCAACCTCCTGGTCTCAAGGGATCCACCTGCCTCGCCTCCCAAAGTGCTGAGATTACAGGTATGAGCCACCACGCTCAGCCACTGTTAATGGTTTGTGTTTTGTTTTGTTTTGGGGATGGAATCTCACTCTGTCTCCCAGGCTAGAGAGAGAATCTCCAGAGTCTCGCTCTTTTGCCCAGGCTAGATGGAGAGCAGTGGTGCTCACTGCAGCCTCCGCCTCCTGGGTTCAAGTGATTCTCCTGCCTCAGCCTCCGGAGTAGCTGGGATTATAGGCACCTGCCACTACACCCGGCTAATTTTTGTATTTTTAGTAGAGACAGAGTTTCAACATGTTGGGCAGGCTGGTCTCGAACTCCTGACCTCAAATGATCTGCCCACCTCAGCCTCCCAAGTGCTGGGATTACAGGAGTGAGCCACTGTGTGTGGCTTGATAATGAGTTTTTTAAGTAGTTTTTAATTCTAAATCAGTGTTGAACCTAGATCTTTACACAGTTCTCTATTTTATGTTATAACTAATTTTATTTAAAAAGAACAAAATACTGTACTTTTTTCCCCTACATTGTTGATTAAAATAAACTATTTGCTGTTTCTGGTTAGTAGGTGTTTTCTCCTTTTAAGATTTTGTCTGCAATAGCAATGATAAAATAGTGATACATGTATGGGCGTTTGAAAAATTCTTCAGTCAAGAAGAGATTATTCTGTAATGGAAACCTACTTAACCTTTTAACCAACCCTGTAAATGAACCTGTAAAGTGTAAACTAACTGAAGAGCAGTTTGATAGACCTGATTAGAAGTTGTAGTCAGCTGTCCATTATTTTGTTACCCCTAAGGCATTATTTTAAATTTATATTTTTTTCCTGTTGATAGCCTCTGAATGAAAGGCAAGCAATGTCATGTAGTGGAAAGAGCTAGAACTTTGGAATTAAACAGATCTGGGATCGAACCCTGAGTCTACTTCTTATGAACCTAATGTCAATTACTTAATCTCTGAACCAGGCTTTATAAAGTAGGACTAATAACACTTAATCTCGTAGGGTTGTTGAAAGTAATAAATAAGGAATGAGGCCAAGCACGGTGGCTCACACCTGTAATCCCAGCACTTTGGGAGGCCAAGGCGGGCGGATCACCTGACATCAGGAGTTTGAGACCAGCCTGGCCAACATAGTGAAACCCCGTCTCTACTAAAAATACAAAAAAATTTAGCCAGGCATGGTGGCAGATATCTGTAATCCCAGCTACTCGGGTTGCTGAGGCAGGAGAATCACTTGAACCTGGGAGGCCGAGGTTGCAGTGAGCTGAGATATCGCCATTGGACTCCAGGCTAGGTGACAAGAGTGAAACACCATCTTAAAAAAAAAAAAAAAAAAAAAAAAAAAAAAGGAATGAAAATAGTGTGCAGGGAATATAAAAAACATAAACGTGTAGCTAGTTTATTTATTTATTTATTTGTTTGACAGAGTCTTGCTTTGTCAGTCAGGCTAGGATGCAGTGGTGCTATCTTGGCTCACTGCACCCTCAACCTCCCTGGCTCAAGTGATCCTCTCACCTCAGCCTCCTGAGTAGCTGGGACTGTAGACTGATGTCACTAGACCTGGCTAAGTTTTTTTTTAGTTTTTTTGTAGAGATAGGGGTCTCACTACATTGTCCAGGCTGATCTCAAATTCCTGGGCTCAAGTGATCCTCCTGCCTTTGCTCCCCAGAGTGCTGAGATTACAGACTTGAGCCACTGCACCCAGCCTTAACTGTTTTAGATATGCTTTGTCTTATTAATGCTTTATTAAAAGCATTAAGTCAACCTGGGCAACATAGAAAGACACTGTCTCTACAAAAAAAAATAGAAAATAAATTTTCTGGCCATGATGGTATGTGCCTCTAGTCTTACCTACTCAGGAGGCTAAGGCTGAAGATTGCCTGATCGAGGTTAGAGTGAGCTATAATTGTACCACTGCACTCCAGCGTGGGTGACAGAGCATGACCCTGTGTCAAAGAAAAAAAAAATTTTTTTAAAGCATAAGTGAATGTGTAGCTCTTTAACCTGTAGGCCAAAGGATATAGAAGGAAAAGAAACTTTCAGTTTTTGCATATCATCACTTCAATCCCTGGAACTATGTGTCCCTTTCTCATAGATTCTCCACCTTATCTGGACACTTACACAAGCTATAAAGCATAAAGAAAGGAGGAAAATTATGTGATTTTACTCAGACTCAGAAGTACTCCTCAACATCTGTTGGAAATGGAGGAAGGGTTCTTTCCAGTTAGTGACAGGAATGGGGAAACAAGTTGACTTCCTGTCTCTGCAGTGTCATATTTTTACAACATAATTAATATTTTTTTCAACAATTTCTAGTCAGATTTAAAGCATAACTTATTTTGATGAAAGACTATAAATTCCCAGGTGATGCACATTGACATGTACTTTTCGTTTCTTTCCCCCTGTCATTCTTGTGCAGCAATTTATCTCATTGCATTAAAACATTAGAAAATGCAAATAAGAAAAAAGAAAAAAAAAATCATTGGTAATTCCACCAATGAGTGATAACCACTATTTTATGTATATTCTAATCTTTCTCCTATGTGTTCACATACAACTGTACTTACTCTTTTTTTGACCTAATTAATCATTGAATACGCAGTTGGTTATCATTAATGGCTGTTTGGTATTCCATACTGTGGCTCTACCATAATTTACTAATTCCTTATGGTGCACATTTAAGTTGCATTGTTTTTCACTATTGTAAACATCACAATGAACATCCTTATGTACATCTCCTTACCTGCTTCTCTGATTATTTTTGTGCCGTAAGTTGCTAAACATGGAATTTCTGTATTTATAAGATTTGTGCAGATTTTAAACTTTTGATTATATTGTCAAATAAGTAGGAAAAGCTTAAGGCTATGCCACATATAGATTAATCCACAGGGGGAAACCTATTTGTCCTATTATCATTTGGTCCATTACTCATGATTCTGTCTCTTTTTCACACTTTCTGTTTTTATTGAGGTAGAGAAAAATATATCAGGTAAATGAAATAAGGAAACTGCAAGCATTCTTTTCTCTTAAAAGAACAGTTTAAAGACTGCTAAAGATCTGTGGTGACAGGATTTATAGATCACAAATTATAGATTTCCCTATGTAATGTAAAATAGCTCATGAAATTGTGATGTATCTTCTGGACAGCCTATATTAGAAATGTACTTATGTCAAAATTCCAAATGAACTATAATATTTTAAAACATAGCATTCAGGCCAGATGTGGTGGCTCTGGGAGGCCTATAATCCCAGCGCTTTGGGAGGCCGAGGCGGGCAGATCACCTTGAGGTCAGGAGTTCGAGACCAGTTTGGCCAACATGGTGAAATCCTGTCTCTACAAAAATTAGCCGGGCATGATGGCGGGTGCCTGTAATCCAAACTACTCGGGAGGCTGAGACAGGAGAATTGCTTGAACCAGGAAGACGAAGGTTGCAGTGAGCTGAGATCATGCCATTGCACTCCAGCCTGGGTGACAGAGCGAAAATTCTGTCTCAAAACAAAACAAAAAGAAAACGTCCATTTGAGCAACCTTAAATAATTTTATGGTAACATGGCATAATTTAGTATTCAAATATTACCCAAGATTGAATTGTAATAAAACTTCAGGAAAATTTAATATTTATCTTCTGGTAAAATATTAATATTCCTTTGAGGATAGTTTATATGTCTTCTATACGATTTTCATTTCTTAGCATCAGAGGTAAAAAATATTTTTCACATAATTGGGTTTAGGTTCCTCAAATATTTAGGGATAAAACACTCATTTTATGTATTTATTTATTTATTTAAATTTTTTGAGATGGAGTCTCACTCTGTTGCCTAGGCTGGAGTGCAGTGGCGCGATCTTGGCTCACTGCAACCTCTGCCTCCCAGGTTCAAGGGATTCTCATGCCTCAGCCTCCCTAGTAGCTAGGATTATAGGCACATGCCACTACGTCCGCCCGCCTGGCTAATTTTTGTATTTTTAGTAGAGATGGGGTTTCACCATGTCGTCCAGGCTGGTGTCAAACTCCTAACCTCAAGTGATTCACCTGCCTCAGCCTCCCAAAATGCTGGGATTACAGGCTTGAGCCACTTGGCCCAGCCAGGCACTCATTTTAAATTGTACATACTTGCCAATAAACTGCTCTAGGCTTTCATGATATTTTATTCCATTTATAGAAATATGTGTGTATGTATATGTATATATCTGTGTGTGTATGTGTAACAAAACCAGCTATCCTTTCAGCATTACTTCAGATGTTACTTTTATGCCATATTCCAAATTGAACCAAAGAAGTAAGATACTACTTAAAATAACGAAATGTAGATAATTCCTGTTCTGATTTCATGCTTACTACTGATCTAGTTTTTATTTTTAAAAGAATAGTGGTTTATTAGAGAGTAGAAAGAGCAATATTTCTAAATTAATAGACTCATGTGATTTTAAATATATATACATTAAACTTTAAAATTAAAAATTAGGCCGGGTGCGGTGGCTCACGCCTGTAATCCCAGCACTTTGGAAGGCCAAGGCGGGTGGATCATGAGGTCAGGAGATCGAGACCATCCTGGCTAACACCGTGAAACCCCATCTCTACTTAAAAAAATACAAAAAATTAGCCGGGTGTGGTGGCAGGCGCCTGTAGTCCCAGCTACTTGGGAGGCTGAGGCAGGAGAATGGCATGAACCCGGGAGACGGAGCTTGCAGTGAGCCGAGATCGCGCCACTGCACTCCAACCTGGGCGACAGAGTGAGACTCGGTCTCAAAAAAATAAAAAATAAATAAATAAAAAATAAAATTAAAAATTAAATTTTATAACATTTTAAATACATATCAATGAAATAAAGATAAGCAGGAAAAATAATACTTTAATTTTCACTGCTACTTTATTTTGATAGTTTTAACAGCAGTAAATCTAAATATATTTATGTATGATTTTAAATATAAGTATGTAACTAAATTAGCAAATTCAATGTTATAAGCAGGAAAAATAAGACTTTAATATTATGCTCTGTTTTTTTCTAATGATTACAACAATAGTTTTTGCCAATGTTTTAAAAATCATTCTTACTGTCTTTAAATGGCATAAATGGCATTCAGTAGTTCTCTACTCATTCTAAAAAGGAAAAAAAAAGTTGCATAAAAATTTTCCTTGGCTATAAAAAATTCTGTGTAGGTACTGGTAATTCCCTGTGTCTAACATAAGGAAGACTTATGTCTCAGCCATGACTCAGCCACTCAGCTCCCTGTCCTTGGGTAATTTATTTAACTGTGTGGTACTTAACGTCTTCTCACTTCTGAATTAGGGCTTGCTGGAAAGATACAGGCAGGAATAAAGAAATTAAAGTTGAAAGGAGTGTGGACTAGTAGAGGAAAAGGAGTAGACAGCTACATATTTATTTATATGTGCTGGAAAACCAGTATTTAGCAAAAATCTTTTATAAAACTAATGTGATATGACCTGAGCAGAGTCAAAATTTAACTGTTCAAATAAATAGTATTCACTCACCTTTTCACTTTTATTGGGGGAGCCAGCCCCCAATATTTCAACGTACGTTCTATTTTCCCTGAGTGTTGGCCAATCTGAGAAATAAAGAGAAAGAGTACAAAGAGAGAAATTTTACAGCTGGGCCTCCAGGGATGTCATCACATATTGGTAGGACTGTGATGGTGACCGCAAGCCACAAAACCAGCAAGTTTTTATTAGGGATTTTAAAAGGGGAGGGGGTGTATGAACAGGGAGTAAGTCACAATGATCACATGCTTCAAAGGGCAATAAAGATCACAGGCAAAGGCAAAATTAGAATTACTGATGAGGGTCTATGTCCTGCTGTGCATGCATTGTCTTGATAAACATCTTAACAGGAAACAGGATTCAAGAGCAGACAACCAGTCTGACTAGAATTTACCAGGCTGGAATTTCCCAATGCTAGTAAGCCTGAGAGTACTGCAGGAGACCAGGGCATATTTCAGTCCTTATCTCAATCGCATAAGACAGATACTCCCAGAGTGGCTGTCTATAGACCTACCCCTAGGAATGCATTCCTTCCCCAGGGTTATTCCTTGCTGGGAAAAGAATTCAGTGATATTTCTCCTACTAGCTTTCTGCAAGAAGAAAAATATGGCTCTATTCTGCCCGACCCTGCAGGCAGTCAGACCTTATGGGTATCTTCCTTTGTTCCCTGAAAATCGCTGTTATTCTGTTCTTTTTCAGGGTGCACTGATTTCATATTGTTCAAACACACATGTTTTACAATCCATTTGTACAATAGTGGTCCTGAGGTGATGTACTTTCTCAGCTTACGAAGCTAATGTGATTAAGAGAATAAAGACAGGCATAAGAAATTAGAAGAGTATTGATTGGAGAAGTGATAAATGTCCATGAAATCTTCACAATTTGTGTTCAGAGACTGCAGTAAAGACAGGCGTGAGAAATTATAAATGTATTAATTGGCCAGGCACGGTGGCTTAATCCTGTAATCCCAGCACTTTGGGAGGCTGAGACGGGCGGATCACAAGATCAGGAGATTGAGACCATCCTGGCTAACACAGTGAAACCCCGTCTCTACTAAAAAATACAAAAACTAGCCAGGCAAGGTGGCGGGTGCCTGTAGTCCCAGCTACTCAGGAGGCTGAGGCAGGAGAATGGCGTAAACCCGGGAGGCGGAGCTTGCAGTGAGCTGAGATCCGGCCACTGCACTCCAGCCTGGGCAACAGAGCAAGACTCTGCCTCAAAAAAAAAAAAAAGTATCAGTTTTGGGAACTGATAAATGTCCCTGAAATCTTCACAATTTATGTTCTTCTGCCTCGGCTCTAGCCAGTCCCTCTGTTTAGGGTCCCTGACTTCCCACAACACACTTTCTAATTGATTTGTGTCTAATACAGATGTACATACACAATCTTTTTTTTGAGACGGAGTCTCGCTCTGTCGCCCAGGCTGGAGTGCAGTGGCCGGATCTCAGCTCACTGCAAGCTCCGCCGCCCGGGGTTTACGCCATTCTCCTGCCTCAGCCTCCTGAGTAGCTGGGACTACAGGCGCCCGCCACCTCGCCCGGTTAGTTTTTTGTATTTTTTGGTAGAGATAGGGTTTCACCGTGTTCGCCAGGATGGTCTTGATCTCCTGACCTCGTGATCTGCCCATCTCGGCCCTTCCCAAAGTGCTGGGATTACAGGCTTAAGCCACTGTGCCCGGCCACATACACAATCTTACTGTACTCTCTGGAGATCAGGAAATATGATGAAAGAGTGTTGAGGACTTACATTTCAAAAGACTAGGCAGTCAAAAGGATATTCTTATTTTAAAAAGGAAAAAGTAACAACAGAAGACTAGGCAGAATCAGTACAAGGAGTTCTTTGAGGGCGGGGTAGAAGGAATACTCATTTCATATGACTAAAATTAGAGTTTCCTTGAATCTCAACCCTCTTCAGTCTGCCTTCCTTCTAAACTCAAAAAGCTAGGTATTTGCCTTTTGGAATTTGTGGTTTGAAACTTGTAGAGTACTGCTTTCAGCCTTGTCAAAGGCAACAAGTGATTAAGAAAAGCAGTATACGACCTAGCAGCAGTAGGCAAATGTATGATTAAAGATATGTAACCATAGCAGCTGTTGGCTCAGAGAAAAACTTAGTCATTTCTTATTAGCTCTCATCTCCCTCCCTCCTTACTTTCTGTTCCACTTTCCCTGCTTCTTTATTCTTCCTTCTTCTCCTTGTCTTTCTCTTTCTTCTCCTCCTCCTCCTCCTCCACCTTCTTCCTCTCCTCCTCCTCCTCGTTTTTTTTTTTTGGTTTATTTTTTGTTATTTGGGTTTTTTTTTTTTTTTAACCACCTTGCTCTATTGCTCAGGCTGGAGTGCAGTAGTGCAATCATAGCTCACTGCAGTCTTGAACTCCCAAGCTCCGGCGACCCTCCAACCTCAGCCTCCTGAGTAGCTGGGACTACAGGCATGCACCACCACAACCAACTAATATTTTTATTATTTGTAGAGAACAAGGTCTCTCTATGTTGCCTAGGCTGGTCTTGAATTCCTGGGCTCAAGGGATCCTCCTGCCTCAACCTCCCACAGTGCTGGGATTATAGGCCTGAGCCACCATCCCCAGCTTCACTTCTTTATCTCACTTCCTCTTCTCTCTCTCTCTCTTTCTTTGACTTGGTCTAATTTGTCTTATCCTTTGTAAATTTTTCAAGACTTTTTTTTTTTTTTTTTGAGATGGAGTATCGCTTTGTTGCCCAGGCTGGAGTGCAGTGGTGCAATCTCGGCTCACTGCAAGCTCCGCCTTCTGGGTTCACGCTATTCTCCTGCCTCAGCCTCCTGAGTAACTGGGACTACAGGTGCCCGTCACCACACCCAGCTAATTTTTTGTATTTTTAATAGAGACGAAGTTTCACCGTGTTAGCCAGGATGGTCTCGATCTCTCCTGACCTTGTGATCCACCTGCCTTGGCCTCCCAAAGTGCTAGGATTACGGGTGTGAGCCTCTGCTCCCGCCTGACTTTTTTTTTTTTTAAGAGACTGGATCTCACTGTTGGCCAAGCTGGTCTCAAACTCCTGGACTCAAGTGATTCTACCCATCAGCCTTCCAAGTAGCTGGGACTATAGGTGGGCACCATTGCATCCAGCTCTAATTCTTCAGGTCTTTCTGGTTTTTCTCCACTTCCCTCTCTCTGCAAATGCCATTATTAAATGTAGCCCCCCCAAAAAGGCAAAGAACTAAACAAGTTAAAAGCAAAACAGTTTATTCTAGTAACCTATAAACATTACATTTTAAATTATATGAATTGTCTAAGTCTGTAGTTTGTCTTTAACTCTGACACTATGGTGCTTTACATACTTAGGAACTTTAAAAATCTTTTGGATGATTATTGGGATGAAATACTGGGTTTTAGTGTCTAGAATCCAAAGCAAAGCAGTTATGCAGCTATGGAAGTGATACACTTGTTCACTGATTTCTTGATTACTCAAGGTAGAAGGAGTTTGTTATTATATGCAGACTCTCATTTAAATATATAAAACATATATATATTTTTTTAAAACATGAGCCTGGCCAACATGGTGAAATCCCATCTCTACTAAAAATACAAAAATTAGCTGGGCATGGTGGCGCACGCCTGTAATCCCAGCTACTCAGGGGGCTGAGACAGGAGAATCACTTGAACCTGGGAGATGGAGGTTACAGTGAGCCAAGATCGCACCACTGCACTCCAGCCTGGGTGACAGCGTGAGACTGCATCTCAAAAATAGAATTAAAAAATAAATAAGAAAGTAGCCTTCTGGTGGCTTAGTTCCTACCATGGCTTAGAATGAAAGAGGTTCCTAGGTGAAGGTGAGTTGCTGATGTGGGAAAAAACAGGATTTTTTTACTCTATTTAAAAACAAAACAGTGACAACATATTAGCTAAAGCCCTCATTTAGATTGTTTTAAAATTACAAAATAATACATGGTCATTATAGAAATGAGTGCAAATAATACAGATTCTGGAGGAATCTCTAGGAAGGCTACCTATCAGGTACTATGCTCATGACCTGGGTGATGGGATTATTATTCCTTTGAAGGCTGCCTGTTTGTATCTTTTGCCTGTTTTTTAATGGGGTTATTTGGTTTTTGTTAAATTGTTTAAGTTTACTATAGATTCTGGATATTAGACCTTTATTGAATGCAAGTTTGTGAATATTTTTCTTGCTTTCTGTAGGTTGCCTCAGCCTGTTGCTACTTTTTTTTTTTTTTTTTTTTTTTTTTTTTTGCTGTGCAGAAGCTCTTTAGTTTAATTAGGTCCCACTTGTCTCTTTTCTTTATGTTGCAATTGCTTCTGGGGACTTATACATTCTTTGCCAAGTGTATTAGTTTGTTTTCACACTGCTGATAAAGACATACCCGATACTGGGCAAACAAAAGAAAGAGGTTTAATGGACTTAACAGTCCACGTGGCTGAGAAAGCCCCACAGTCATGGCCGAAGGTGAAAGGCATGTCTCACATGGCGACAGACAAGAGAAGACAGCTGTGCAGGGAAACTCCCCTTTTAAAAACCATCAGATCTCATGAGACTTATTCACTATCACAAGAACAGCATGGGAAAGACCTACCCCCATGATTCAACTACCTCCCACCAGGTCCCTCACAAAACACATGGGAATTAAAGATGAGATTTGGGTGGGGACACAGCCAAACCATATCACCAAGGCTGAACCCAGAATTTCTTAGGTTTTTCTTCTGGGGTTTTTATTGTTTTAGGTATTACATTAAAGCCTTTAATCTATCTTGAGTTAATTTTTGTTTATGGTGAAAGGAATGGGTCCAATTTCAATCTTCTGCATATGGTCAGCCAGCTATCCTGACACCATTTATTGAATAGGGAGTCCTTTCTCTTTTGTCTATTATTGCTGACTTTGCCGAAGATCAGGTGGTTGTAGGTGTGTGGCTTTATTTCTGCATTCTCTATGCTGTTCCATTGGTCTATGTGTCGTTTTTTATACCAACATACCAGTACCATGCTGTTTCGGTTACTATAGCCTTGTAGTATAGTTTGAAGTTGGGTAATGTGATGCTTCCAGCTTTGCTTTCTTCGCTTAAGATTGCTTTGGTGATTCATGCTCTTTTTCGGTTCCGTATATGAATTTTAGAATAATTTTTCTAATTCTGTCAAAAATGGTTTTGGTAGTTTTATAGGAATAGCATTGAATCTGTGAATTGCTTTGGACAGTACAGCCATTTTAACTATTGATTCTTCCTATCCACGAGTATGGAATGTTTTTCCATTTGTTTATGTCATCTCTGATTTCTTTCAGTAGTGTTTTGTAATTCTCATTGTAGAGATCTTTTACCTCCTTGGTAAGCTGTATTCCTAGGTTTCTGTGTGTGTTGTTGTGTGGCTATTATAAATGAGATTGTGTTCTTGATTTGGCTCTCAGCTTGGATGTTATTGGTGTATAGAAATGTTACTGAGCGGGCCAGGCGCAGTGGCTCAAGCCCGTAATCCCAGCACTTTGGGAGGCTGAGATGGGCAGATCACGAGGTAAGGAGATACTGGCTAACATGGTGAAACCCTGTCTCTACTAAAAAAATACAAAAAAAAACTAGCCGGGCGAGGTGGCAGGCACCTGTAGTCCCAGCTACTTGGGAGACTGAGGCAGGGGAATGGTGTGAACCCGGGAGGCGCAGCTTGTAGTGAGCTGAGATCCGGCCACTGCACTCCAGCCTGGGCAACAGAGCGAGACTCTGTCTCAAAAAAAAAAAAAAAAAAAAAGAAAAGAAATGTTACTGAGCTTTATACATTAATCTTCTATCTCTATCTTGAAACTTTACTGAAGTTATTTATTAGTTCTGAGAGCCTTCTAGCAGAGTCTATGGGGTTTTTAAGGTATAACATTATATTGACTGCAAAGAGAGATAATTGACTTCCTCTGTTTCTATTTGGATGCCTTTTATTTTTTTCTGTTGCCTGATTGTTCTGGTTAGGATTTCCAATACTGTGTTGAATAGTGGTAGTGAGAATGGGAATCCTTGTTTTGTTTCAGTTCTCAAGGGGAATGCTTCTAGCTTTTGCCTATTCAGTATGGTGTTGGCTGTGGGTTTGTCATAGATGGCTCTTATTTTGAGGTATCTTCCTTTGATCCCTAATTTATTGAAAGTTTTTTTTTTTTTTTTTTTTTTTTTTTTTTTTTTGAGACAGAGTCTCGCTCTGCCGCCCAGGCTGGAGTGCAGTGGCGTGATCTTGGCTCACTGCAAGCTCCGCCTCCCGGGTTCACGCCATTCTCCTGCCTCAGCCTCCCGAGTAGCTGGGACTACAGGCGCCCGCCACCTCGCCCGGCTAGTTTTTTTGTATTTTTTAGTAGAGATGGGGTTTCACTGTGTCAGCCAGGATGGTCTCGATCTCCTGACCTCGTGATCCGCCCGTCTCGGACTCCCAAAGTGCTGGGATTACAGGCTTGAGCCACCGCGCCCGGCCTTATTGAAAGTTTTTAACATGAAGTGATGTTGAATTTTGTCAAAAGCCTTTTCTGTATCTATTGAGATGATCATGTGGTTTTTTTAAGTCTGTTTATGTGGTGAATAACCTTTATTAATATACATATATTGAACCAATCTTGCACCCCAGGAATAAAAGCCCACTTGATTGTAGTGGATAACTTTTTGATGTGCTAGTGTTGTCCTTATAGCTTCTGATACTTTTTTCCTTGAGGTTCTGTAGATAGTAAATTTCTGAGTTATTAATATGTAAAAATGACTTTATTATCCCTCATACTTAGTTAACCCCTTGCCTACTCATGTAATTCTTGGTTCAGAATAACTTCCTTCAGAATTTAGAAGGCTTTGGTGTGTTTTTTTCTGTCTTCCAGCATTATTGATGAAATACTTGATACCAACTTGATTCTTCTACTTTTGTAGGTAACCAGTTGTTTCTCTCTAGAAACTTTTGTGGTCTTTTCTGTATCCTTAGTGGTTAGATGTTGTTGTTGTTGTTTTGTTTTTTTTTTTTTTTTTTTTTTTAATTCTTTGTGCCTGCCACTCAGAAGACCCTTTCAGTTTGGAAGAAAACAGATAAATTTTCTTTTTTTTTTTTTTTTTTTTGAGACGGAGTCTTGCTGTGTCACCCAGGCTGGAGTGCAATGGCCAGATCTCGGCTCACTGCAAGCTCCGCCTCCCGGGTTCACACCCTTCTCCTGCCTCAGCCTCCCGAGTAGCTGGGACTACAGGCACCCGCCACCTCGCCCGGCTAGTTTTTTTTTTGTATTTTTTATTAGAGACGGGGTTTCACCGTGTTAGCCAGGATGGTCTCGATCTCCTGACCTCGTGATCCGCCCGTCTCGGCCTCCCAAAGTGCTGGGATTACAGGCTTGAGCCACCGCGCCCGGCCAGATAAATTTTCATCTATTATTTTTGCCACTTTTTTTTCTCCTGTCTTGTCTCCATTCTTTTCTGAGATTCCTGTTAGAAACATGCTGGAGCCAGGCATGGTGGCTCACGCCTGTGATCCTGGCACTTCGGGAGACCTATGCAGGTGGATCGCCTGAGGTCAGGAGTTCGAGACCAGCCTGGCCAACATGTCGAAACCTCATTTCTACTAAAAATGCAAAAATTAGCTGGGCATGGTAGTGAGCACCTGTAATCTCAGCTACTCTGCAGGCTGAGGCAGGAGAATCACTTGAACCCGGAGACGGAGGTTGTGGTGAGCTAAGATTGTGATACTGCACTCCAGCCTAGGCGACAGAGCAAGGCTCCATCTCTCTTTTTTTTTTTTTTTCCTTTGAGATGGAGTCTTGCTCTGTCACCCAGGTTGGAGTGGAGTGGCCCTGCAATCTTGGCTGACTGCAACCTCGGCCTCCCAGAGTCAAGTGATTCTCCTGCCTCGGTCTCCCAAGTAGCTGGGATTACAGGCACTTGCCACCATGTCTAGCTAATTTTGTGTTTTTAATAGAGACGGGGTTGTGCCATATCCAAAAGCTTTCATATCCAAAAGCTCAACAGAATCTAACTATAGTCTGTCCCAATTCCATATTACCAAAAGAGCAAATCTCATTGCCCTAACTTGGCTTATGCTTGGCCCAGTCAGCTGTGGCAGAGGAGTCACATGGTCTATACCCATTCATCATGGGACACTGGGGAAGACTTTTAAAAGATAGTTGAATTTGAGCACTGATTACTGAAATTAATTAGGTGGGTAGCTAGTTAATACTACAATAAAAAATTCCTATTAAAGCTATTATCCAATAATGAAGTCACTACATGCATTGCTATGGAACAAAAGAAAAGTACAAATAATAGCAGAGATGTCCAGCTTTCTACTGAAAAAATTCGTAAATGTTTTCATTTCCCCAAAATCTTTAAAATATCAGGAAACAGGACAATGCTCAGAATGCAAAATGAAGCAAAGCTGTTGGTTAACAGTGGCAATTCTCATTATGGAACTGAAAATTAAGAGTTCCCATGAGCACAAAACATAAATAATTCTTAAATCATCCTAACTTTATTTGTCTTTGTTCTATTCTGCAATTTATTGACAGTGGATAAGTGGTGATATTACCCATTCTGTCCAAGCAAAGTTTTCAGCTCAGAATTGAGGTTTTATGTTGCTTGAGAATCTAATCACCTCAGGTCAAACCTTCAGGTGACAGTACAGTCTTTTCCTATGATAGTAATTCTAAAATATAAACTGCTAAGAAAATTAAAATGAGAAATGAGTTTGGGAAGATGAAAATGTTTTGAAGATAGATGGTAGTGATGGTTGCACAACGTTACTGTACTTAATGCCACTGAATCATACACTTAAAAATGGTTAAAACGGACAAGTGTGGGGACTCATGTCTGTAATCACAGTTATTCGGGAGGCCATGGCAGGAGGATCACTTCAACCCAGGAGTTCAAGATCATCTGGGGCAACATAAGAAGACTCTGTCTCTTCAAAACATAAAAGAAATCAGCCATTCAAGACCAACCTGACTAACATGGAGAAGCTGCATCTCTACTTAAAATACAAAATTAGCTGGGTGTGGTGGTGCGCGCCTGTAATCCCAGCTACTTGGGAGGCTGAGGCAGGAGAATCGCCTGAACCTGGGAGGCGGAAGTTGCAGTGAGCCTAGATCACGCTATTGCACTCCAGCCTGGGCAACAAGAGCAAAACTCCGTCTCTCAAAAAAAAAAAAAAGAAAGAAAGAAAGAAAGAAATTAGTCAGGCGTGATAGCACATGCCTGTAGTCCCAGCTGCTTGGGATGCTGAGGTGGGAGGATTGCTTGAGCCCAGGAGGTCTGGGCTGCAGTGAGCCATAATTGTGTCACTGCACTCCACCTTGGGCTAAAAAGTGAGACCTTGTCTCTAAAAAAAAAATAATAATGGTTAAAATTGTAAATTTTATGATATGTATATTCTACCACAGTTAAAAAAAAAAAAAGAAGTCATACAGATTAAAAGAAAAAACATAAAACATTAAATGAGGACCAAAATACTACAATTAAGGAAAAAACAAAGGCCAGGTGCAATGGCTCATGCCTGTAATCCCAGCACTTTGGGAGGCTAAGGCAGGAGGATCGCTTGAGTCTAGGAGTTTGAGACCAGCCTAGGCAACATAGCGAGACCCCATGTCTACAAAAAATAAAAAATTAGCTGGGCTTGGTAGCAGATACCTGTAATCCCAGCTACTTGAGAGGCTGAAGTGGGAGGATCACTTGAGCCCAGAAAGTTAAGGCTTCAGTGAGCTGTGATCATGCTGCGGCACTCCATCCTAGGTAACAGCAATACCCTGTCTCAAAAAAAAAAAAAAAAAAAAAAAAAAGACAAATAGAGAAAACTATCTGCGCATTTGTGTTTTTTGTTTTCTAGCATGGATTGACTTGACTTGTAAGTATCAACATTTTAATGAGTCAGATTCTATCATATACTAAAAGTTTTTTAAAAAGACAACATAAACTATTTTATTGATTCATCAACAGCTTGTACAGCCAAGCATTTCTTTTGCAAAGAGGAAAAGTCAGAGCTATATCTAAAGAGTTATTTCTTTTGGCCAGGCACGGTGTCTCACACCTGTAATCCCAGAACTTTGGGAGGCTGAGGCGGGTGGATCACAAGGTCAGAAGTTTGAGACCAGTCTGGCCAACATGGTGAAACACCATCTCTGCTAAAAATACAAAAATTAACCAGGCACAGTGGCGTGGACCTGTAGTCCTAGCTAGTCAGGAGGCTGAGGCAGGAGAAGCACTTGAAGTCGGGAGGCAGAGGTTGCAGTGAGCCAAGATCGTGCCACCGCACTCCAGCATGGGTGACAGAGCGAGACTCTGTTCCTTTTTTTTCTTTTTTTTTTTTTTTTTTTTTGAGACGGAGTCTCGCTGTGTCGCCCAGGCTGGAGTGCGGTGGTACGATCTTGGCTCACTACAACCTCTGCCCCCTGGGTTCTAGCGCTTCTCCTGCCTCAGCCTCCCGAGTAGCTGGGATTACAGGCATTCGCCACCATACCTGGCTAATTTTATTTGTATTTTTAGTAGAGACAGGGTTCTTCCATGTTGGTCAGGCTGGTCTTGAACTCCCAACCTCAGGTGATTCACCTTCCTCAGCCTCCCAAAGTGCTGGGATTATAGGCGTGAGCCACTACGCTCGGCTAATAGTTACTTCTTTTAAGACTTACTCATATACAGTGGCGTCTCTACAAGATAAGAAAATTTCTTTATGTATTTATAAAATTGTGATATTGAACAAGGTAAAGAATAGTGACAATAAATTCTGTGTTTATGTTGTATTTAATATTTTAATATCCTAACAGAAAGCAGATTTACAATATCTTCGTAGCGTTTGGACAACTTAATTTAGTTAATTACAATTTGAATGTTAAAATTTCGACAGATCTTTTCTCTCAAATAATTTGTGTAAAATTTTTAAGAATTGAAAGTTTTTATTGAAAGCCCTTTAAAGAGAATTTTATTGATAAGTCTTTGCTTTTAAAAATAGGTTCCAATTTATTGTGCCTAAAGAATGGAACAGTAAATATAGGCCTGTATGCATTCATCTTGCTGGAACAGGAGATCATGTAAGACTTTATTATAATGCCTTAATCTCCAGATAATTTGTTAACATATTCTCCTTAACAGATGTGGCTACTGTATTCTTTTGAGTATGTGTTCTTTTCTTTCCTTAGCATTACTGGAGGCGACGAACACTAATGGCCCGTCCTATGATTAAAGAAGCCCGAATGGCTTCTTTATTGTTAGAAAACCCTTATTATATCCTTTTGTGATATCTAAGAAATATTTTGCCTTGTTTATTTATTAATATAGTTAGTCATCAGAAGAAATGATAGTAACCAAGTTTTCTAAACCAGTTAAATTTAGTCATCAGTTCAGAAAATACTTAAGAAGCAATAATCAAAAGGAGAGAAAGACTATTTCATGCCTCTTAAAAATTAACATAAGGATTGTACTTCTCTTGTGCAGTAAAGAAATTGTACTTCTATTTCTTGGGAGACTTATGCTAGATTTTTAATATTAGTAAGTCAAATGTTTACTATTAAGGAAACACTCATGTTTTAAATGCATTTACAGTATCAGTTGAGGTTTAGACAGTTCTTAACTTAATTTTCAAGATGACGTCAGACTATTCACAGAAGAAGAAATGAAACTGATGCACAGATATAAAGAAATGTCCAACGTTGCTGGTAATAAATGTAGAGTTAAAACAATAATGATCAACTATTTAAAAAAAAACACAGTACTGGTGAGGCTGCTTTGAAATGGGCACTCTTGTTATTAATGACGGAAAATTAGTTCAACCATTTGGGAAAACATTTTTTACCATGTGTATCAGGAGCTTTGAAACATCATATCCCTTGACAAAATGATTTTGATTCTGGGAAATTTATTCTAAGGATAAAAACTAAGAAATAATTAAATAACAAAAACATGTTTGTATAGCTTTAGTTTAGACAGTAAACCATTAGAAATAGCTCAATGTCTAAAATAGAAATAGTTATGTAAACTGTGGTTCATAATATTGGAATTTTATGCAATTGCTTGTGTTACATTTATTTCTCTACCTGTGTTATATTTATTTCTCTACTGCTTACTACCTTTGTGACCTTGGCTATTACATAACCTTTTAGTACCTCAATTTTCTCATTGATACATGGGAATAATCTCTTAGGTTATTGAGGTTATTAAATGATTAATACTATCTAGAACAGTGCCTGATAAATAATAAGCATTCAGTAAGTTTTAACTATTATTATTAAAAAGTTTACAATAATGTATGACAAGTATTTCTGATGTGAAAATAGGATATAGGCCAGGTGCAGTGGCTCACGCCTGTAATCCCAGCACTTTGGGAGGCTGAGGTGGGCACATCATCTGAGGTCAGGAGTTCAAGACTAGCCTGGCCAACATGGTGAAACCCCATCTCTGCTAAAAATATAAAATTAACCTGGCATGCTGGCACATACCTGTAATCCCAACTTCTCAGGAGGCTGAGGCAGGAGAATCACTTGAATCCAGGGGACAGGTTGCAGTGAGCCAAGATCACGCCATTGCACTCCAGCCTGGGCAAAAAGAGTAAAACTCTGTCTCAAAAAAAAAAAAAAGAAAAGAAAAGAAAATAGGATATAGACTCTATGGTGTGGCACAGGTATGCAAAAAAACTAAAAACAAAATCCAAAGCAAAAATGTGCATTGGCCTGGCATGGTGGCTCAACACCTGTAATCCCAGCACTTTGGGAGACCAAGGCAGGAGGATCACCTGAGGTCAGGAGTTTGAGACCAGCCTGGACAACATGGCAAAACTCCATCTCTACTGAAAATACAAAAATTAGCTGGGTATGGTGTCGTGCGCCTGTAATCCCAGCTACTTGGGAGGCTGAGGCAGGAGAATCGCTTGAACCCAAGAGGCAGAAGTTGCAGTGAGCTGCCTGCACTCCAACCTAGGTGACAGAGCAAGACTATGCCTCAAAAAAAAAAAAAAAAAAAAAAAAAAAAAACTGTACATAAAGAGAAATGTACCAGAATGTAATCTGGTTGTCTGTAGATTAAGTAGTTGTTCTTTAATCTGCTTTTTAGTACTTTTTGGATTTTCTATAATAAAAATTATATAAATGAAAAAATAAACTTCATTTAAAATTTAAATTGAAGATTTGTACAACCCTGTTAATTTACTGAAAACGTTAATAGGTATACTTTATTGGCTGAATTATGTGATACATGATGATATCAATAAAGCTGGGTTTTTTTTAATAAAAAGGAAAATAATTAAGTTGAAAATTTAAGAACTTCTAAACAGCCTACTTAAGAGAATTAGAATGGAGTTATTTCAGTATTAAATTGTAGAAAATTTAACTACTTAATGTACTCTCAAAATTATTTAATTATTTTAAAACTTTCTCTTTGACCCACATTCTTAAATGGCTGCAGGAAACCCAAGGACCAAGTGTAAGTATATATCACCTTCATTTTTGCAGTCTTTTTACCAAATATCCAGCAGTATTAAAATGTTGGTTGCCTTCAGTTAACCATTTCTAAATTGAATATCTAAATATTATGGGGGGGAGTTCTGTTATAAAACTGTAGTATGAATACTGACTTTAATTTTTATTTTTAAGATTTTTGCATTTTAATGTCTGTTAAGGAAATACAATAAAAAATTTTAATAGGTAGACTTAATATATAGTTTAGTTGTGAAACTGTAAATGAAGAAATGATAAAACCCTTTCCTTTTTTGGTTTTTATTTTTTGCTTTTTTTTTTTTTTTTTTTTTTTTTTCTTTGAGACGGAGTCATTCCATCACCCAGGCTGGAGTGCACTGGTGCGATCTCAGCTCACTGCAAACTCTGCCTCCCGCATTCAAGCGATTCTCCTGCCTTAGCCTCCCAAGTAGCTGGAATTATAGACATGCACCACCACACGCAGCTAATTTTTGTATGTTTAGTAGAGATGGGCTTTCACCATGTTGGTCAAACTGGTCTCAAACTCTTAACCTCAAGTGATCCGCCCACCTTGGCCTCCCAAAGTGCTGGGATTACAGGCATGAGCCACCGTGCCCAGCCTACCTTTCCCTTTTTAAGGTACATTTACATTGTGTAATTAGACACTTTATTCTTACAATGAATAGTATAGAAAATCTGAAGATAGGCCCGGCGCGGTGGCTCACGCCTGTAATCCCAGCACTTTGGGAGGCCGAAGTGGGCGGATCACAAGGTCAGGAGATCAAGACCATGGTGAAACCCCGTCTCTACTAAAAATACAAGAAATTAGCCGGGCGCGGTGGCGGGCCCCTGTAGTCCCAGCTACTCAGGAGGCTGAGGCAGGAGAAGGGCGTAACCCGGGAGGCGGAGCTTGCAGTGAGCCGAGATTGGGCCACTGCACTCCAGCCTGGGTGACAGAGCGAGACTCTGTCTCAAAAAAAAAAAAAAAGAAAATCTGAAGATAAACTTTTTTCATTCTTTTAAAACGATAAACTTCAAGGCGTTTCCATAATCTATACTGTGTTTCGTTTGGTTTATTCAATAAATATTTGAACCTAGACCCTGGGAATACTGCAACAATAAGACAACATTTTCTCATAAAGTTTGTATTGTAGTGTGGGAGATAGATAACAATAAATAAGGTGATTTCAGATTTTTAGCAATACCCAATGAATGAAGTAAAGCAGGGCAATTGTATAAAGAGTAATATGGGGTGCAGTGTAGTAACAGTATTATATATGAAAACATAATATAATGAGAAGGAGCCACCTGCATGAAGACTTGGAAGAAGATCAGCCACAGAGAAGGAAAAGTAAATGAAAAGCCCCACGTAAGCATCAGGAGGGGAGAGTAGTACAAGATGAGGTCAGAAAGATAGGCAAGGGCCGGGTGCAGTGGCTCACACCTATAATCCCAGCACTTTGGGAGGCCAAGGTGGGTGGGTCACTTGGGGTCAGTAGTTCAAAACCAGCCTGACCAACATGGTAAAACCCTGTCTCTACTAAAAATAAAAAAATTAGCCAGGTGTGGTGGTATGCACCTATAGCCCCAGCTACTGGGGAGGCCAAGGCGGGAGAATCACTTGAACCCAGGAGGCGGAGGTTGCAGTGAGCCAGTACCATGCCGCTGCACTCCAGCCTAGACCACAGAACAAGACTCCATCTAAAAAAAAAGACAAGGACCAGATTGTGAAAGGCCATCATGCTTTGAATGTGAATGATCTGAAAGTGCAATGGGAAGTGTCTAGAGGACTTCAAGCAGATGAGTGGCCTGATTTATATTTTTTAAGACCTACTTTGGTTTACTGGGGCAAGAGTAGCAACAGAGAGAACAAGCCGGGCGCGGTGGCTCACGCCTGTAATCCCAGTACTTTGGGAGGCCGAGGCAGGTGGATCACAACGTCAGGAGATCGAGGCCATCCTGGCTAACACGGTGAAACCCCGTCTCTACTGAAAAATACAAAAAATTAGCCGGGGGTGGTGGCGGGTGCCTGTAGTCCCAGCTGCTGGGGAGGCTGAGGCAGGAGAATCACATGAAGCCGGGAGGCGGAGCTTGCAGTGAGCGGAGATCATGCCACTGCACTCGAGCCTGGGCAACAGAGTGAAGACTCCGTCTCAAAAAATTAAATAAATAAATAAATAAATAAATAAATAAATAAAGCAACAGAGAAAACAAATAGGAAACTATTGCATTGATGCAGGAAAGAGTAGTGACTTTAGGTAGCAGTGGAAATGGAGAGAAGTTTTCCTGGGTTCAAGATATATTTAAGTTTAAATAATAGGACTTGTTTATGAATTGGATGTTGTGGGAGGGAAATCAAAAGTTCTGGGCCGGGCGCGGTGGTTCACGCCTATAATCCCAGCACTTTGGGAAGCCAAGGTGGGCAGATCACAAAGTCAGGAGATCAACACCATCCTGGCTAACACCCTGAAACCCCATCTCTACTAAAAATACAAAAAAGCCGGGCCTCGTGGCAGGCGCCTGTAGTCCCAGCTACTCGGGAGGCTGAGGCAGGAGAATGGCGTGAACCCAGGAGGCGGAGCTTGCAGTGAGCCGTGATCACCCCATTGCACTCCAGCTTGGATGACAAGCGCGAAACTCCATCTCAAAAAAAAAAAGCCAGAAATGGTGGTGCACACCTGTAGTCCCAGCTCTCAGAAGGCTGAGATTGAGAATCACCTGAGCCCGGGAAGTCGAGGCTGCCGTGAACCATGATCAAGCCACTTCACTGCAGCCTGGGCAATGAGAGTGAGACCCAGTCTCAAAAAAAAGAAAAAAGAAATGGTTTGCAATTTAAATCACAGATACTTCTCTCTTGCGCATTCTTTCTTTTTAAAAAGCCATCTTAAGTCCGTTTTCATCAAAAATGCTGAAACAATTTGAGACCGAGTCTACCGTTATAAATAACCACTGTCCCAGAATTTCATATCAGTAACTTCTAAAAGAGCAAACTGGGAGACCTCAGAATTCAAGGCTCCCATACAAGGCTAAAAGAAAAAGTTGGGGAAATTGTGTAATCATAAATAGAAAAATGACTTGAGGATAGGAAACAAAGATAAGAATAAATGGGTTTTTTTTCTGATGAAGCATGACTATGATCTGTTTGGATGAAGGATAGCATAGTTTCCATAAACAGAAACCCTACCTTCTGGACTTAGAGCTCTGAGAGAACTTGGTAGGACAGTGGAAGTAAGGTCTTTGAGCCAAGATTTTGTTTTTCATGTTTGGCATTCCTTCTGGCACCTGGTTCTTTGCACATATTATGTGTAGGCATATGATAAATAATCATTGGTAAAATGAATTTTTGTAACTTTGGCAAGGTTTCATTCAGTAACCAGTTATGTGTGTCTTAATACAAGTTGCATTTTGAAAAGTAGATTCTAATTTGGTCATTTTAGTAATAAAATAAAATATATTTATTTCAATCACTATATACGGATGGTTCTAGGACCCAAAAGGATATATTTAAATACTTTTTGTTTGTTTGTTTGTTTTTGTTTGAGATGGAGTCTCACTCTGTCACCCAGGCTGGAGCAGTGGCATGATGTCTGGCTCACTGCAACCTCCACCTCTTGGGCTCCAGTGATTCTCCTGCCTCAGCCTCCTGAGTAGCTGAGATTACAGGCACGTGCCACCACACCTGGCTAATTTTTGTATTTTTAGTAGAGACAGGGTTTTACCCTATTGGTCAGGCTGGTCTCGAACTCCTGACCTCGTGATCTGCCTGCCTTGGCCTCCCAAAGTATTGGGATTACAGGTGTGAGCCACTGCACCCAGCTTAAGTACTTTTTATAAGGAAATATACTTCTATGTAAAATTAGCTTCTAAAAATGAAATTCCAGTTGAATTGGTCTTTATTTAAAACATGTATATGTATAAAAATGTATTTGTTTTATATTTTATTATATTCATAAATTGTGTATTTTGTGAAAATAAGCAACATATTTAAGATTTCAGTAATACATGAGCCTAGTGTTTGGTTAAATTCTTTATTTATGTTGCCTTTTTTAAAAGTTATGCTTGGCCAGGCGCAGTGGCTCTTGCCTGTAATCCCACCAGCACTTTGGGAGGCCAAGGCGGGCAGATCACGAGGTCAGGAGATCAAGACCACAAGGTCAGGAGATCAAGACCATCCTGGCTAACACGATGAAACCCCGTCTCTACTAAAAATACAAAAAATTAGCCGGGCGTGGTTGCAGGCGCCTGTAGTCCCAGCTACTCGGGAGGCTGAGGCAGGAGAATGGCCTGAACCCCGGGAGGCGGAGCTTGAAGTGAGCCGAGATCACGCCACTGCACTCCAGCCTGGCTCCATCTGAAAAAAATAAATAAAATAAAATAAAAGTTATGCTTTAAGCCTGGGCGTGGTGGCTCACACCTGGAATCCCAGCACTTTGGGAGGCCAAGGCAGGCGGATCACTTGAGCTCAGGAATTCAAGACCAGTCTGGCCAACATGGTGAAACCCTGTCTCTGCTAAAAATACAAAAATTAGCCAGGCGTGGTGGCGCACGCCTGTAATCCCAGCTACTCAGGAGGCTGAGACAGGAGAATCGCTTGAACCCAGGAGGTGGAGGCTGCAGTGAGCCAAGATCATGACACTGCACTCCAGCCTGGGCAGCAGAACAACACTGTCTCAAAGGAAAAAAAAAAGTTATGCTTTAAATTCTATTATAATAATTTCAGTAAAGATTATGTGCTATAGAACAGGAACACATTTTTTGTTACGTTTTAGGTGATTTGATGTGTAATCCAATGTTAGCAGCTGTCTAATTCCTTTTTCTTTTTTCTTTTTTTGAGACAAGGTCTCACTCTGTTGCCCAGGCTGGAGTACAGTGGTGCAATCTCAGCTCACTGCAGCCTCTACCTCCCAGGTTCAAACGATTTTCAAGCCTCAGTTTTCCACGTAGCTGAGATTACAGGCATGCGCCACCATGTCCTGCTAATTTTTGTATTTTTAGTAAAGACAAGGTTTCACCATGTTGCCCAGTCTTTTTTTTTTTTTTTTTTTTTTTTTTGAGACAGTCTCGCTCTGTCACCCAGGCTGGAGTGCAGTGGCCTCGGCTCACTGCAAGCTCTGCCTCCCGGGTTCACGCCATTCTCCTGCCTCAGCCTAATAGCTGGGACTACAGGCGCCCACAACCGCGCCCGGCTAATTTTTTGTATTTTTAGTAGAATGGGGTTTCACCGTGGTCTCGATCACCTTGTGATTCGGCCTCCCAAAGTGCCATGTTGCCCAGTCTTGTCTTGAACTCCTGACCTCAAGTGATCCCCCTGCCTCAGCCTCCCAAAGTGCTGGGATTACAGGCATGAGCCACCACACCTGGCCCTAATTCCAATTTATTACATTGTTTTACTTAACTATCTGGTCCTTTAAAAGAAATACATGAAGTCTGGCAGCCTGTTGTAAATTTGCATATATTAGCATGTAAATACATAAAATAATCATTTTCTATTTTGTTTTGTGAGGGTAGAAGGTCCAGCTTAAAAAATGTGTCTGACCTTTTTGTGATGGGAGGAGCTCTTGTTTTAGAATCTGCAGCTCTCTTGCACTGGCTAGAGAGGGAAGGTTACGGCCCTTTAGGAATGACTGGAATATCCATGGGAGGACACGTAAGCCTTTTTATTTCTGCCTACATTTAATTATGTTTATGTTTGTAAGATCTAGAGAACCTGGTTATTTTAAAAATTCACTTTAGGTATAGAATTAGTTTTGGTAAAAGTAGGAAGCAGAAACAGATTCCAAACTCTTATTCCAATTATGAAGTAATGATGTTAATTTTTTGCATGATTTATATAGACACTGTACTATTCCACAGTTGTATCTCAGGTATTAGATTTAATATTTTATTACAAATTAATTATAATATTTAACTTTTCAAGTCTCAAGTATAAATGCCCAATTTTGCTGTTACGTTGGTCAAGATAGCTGAATTGGAAAATACTTTCCATTTATCTATCTCCCTAGTACCACCAACCTATTTTACTTTTTGTCTGCCTTTTAGAGTGTACTAAAATGGATTCCTAATTGCTTTTCTGTCTCTAGTCTTTTATTAATCTTTTTCTTTTTTTTTTTTTTTTGAGACGGAGTCTTGCTCTGTTACCCAGGCTGGAGTGCAGTGGCTTGATCTCGGATCACTGCAAGCTCCGCCTCCCGGGTTCATGCCATTCTCCTGCCTCAGCCTCCCAAGTAGCTGGGACTACAGGTGCCCATCACCACCCGGCTAATTTTTTGTATTTTTAGTAGAGACGGGGTTTCACCATGTTAGCCAGGATCGTCTCGATCTCCTGACCTCGTGATCCACCCGTCTCGGCCTCCCGAAGTGCTGGGATTACGGGCATGAGCCACAAAGCCCAGCCTCTTATTGATCTTTTCCTTAACCATTTCTCCTCCACACCCTAACTACAGTGATCTTTCTAAATCTTGTCTTTGTTCTGTCTTGTTCAAAACCTGCCAAAAGCTTGTGTGCACACTGGGCTCCAGCTGTGTCACATGCTAGCATCCCTCTAGTGCTCCCTTATTCTCTTTCACCTAGCTGAGTAACAGCTTACCCTTCTGTTTCAGCTGTGACACCCAGCCTTACCTCCAGACTATACTTGAAACTCCCATTAGTAACTTTTTACTGTACTTTACTGACTTGTTCAGCAGTCTGTTTTCTCCATGAAGCAGTTGAGACATAGAGGGCCAGGAATATGCTCTAATTTATTACTTGGCACATATTAGTCACTCAGTACATTTTTTAAAAATTATTAGTATTTTGTTTGTGTGTGGGCTCAAGTGATCCACACAGGTTGGCCTCCCAAAGTTTTAGGATTATAGGTGTGAGCCACTGCACCTGGCCTAAAAAATAATCATACCCCAACCTAGGCAACATAGTAGTAAGACCCTGTCTCTACAAAAAAATTGTTTAAAAAATTAGGCATGGTGGCACATCTCTGTAGTTGTGGCTACATGGGAGGCTGAGGGGGAGCCCCCGAGTTTGAGTCTGCAGTGAGCTGTGATCATACCACTGCACTCCAGATTAGGTGACCCAGACAGAAGCGAGATTCTATCTCAAAATAATAATAATTATTATTATTATATGAAGTTTCTTTATTTCTCTTGAATTTGAAAGTTAAGTTCAAAAACTTACTCAAATTTAAAACTACACTGGGCGCAGTGGTTCACACCTGTAATCCCAGCACTTTGGGATGCTGAGGCAGGCACATCACCTGAGGTCAGGAGTTCAAGACCAGCCAGACCAACATGGTGAAACCCCATCTCTACTAAAAATGCAAAAATTAGCCAGGTGTGGTGGCACACGCCTGTAATCCCAGCTACTCAGGAGGCTGAGGCAGGAGAATCGCTTGAACCTGGGAAGTGGAAGTTGCAGTGAGCTGAGATCGTGCCACTGCACTCCAACCTGAGCAACAGAGCAAGATTCCATCTCAAAAAAAAAAAAAAAAAAAAAAAATTCAAAACAACTACCTGACAGTGAAACAGAAGATGGAAAAGGATTTATATTCCCACCTAGTAGTGTTTCCATTGTTATCACCTAGGTCAGGTCCTTATAACTTTCACCTGGATTACTGCCTATTAACTGGTCTTCCTACCTCAGCTCTCCCCTTCTCTATTCAGTCCTGTAAACTACTATCATGTTACCTTCTTTGAATCACTTCTTTGACAATACTACTCCTTTGCTCAGACCTCTTTATTAATTCTCGATTATCTATAGAACAAAGGACCTCTAATCTGATCCTGATCAATCTTTCTAGCCCTACATATCTCCCTCACTCCATTGGCCACATGTGCCTATTGACCATCCCAACTGAAGCATATTGGTTATTTCCCTATGAGACCCTGTGCATTCTCACCATCTTGCCTTTGATCATACTGATTTATTTCTATGGAAGACAAGACCCTATCTTTCATTCCTCTAGAAGACTCACCCATTTCATGAAGCCTGCCTTTCCCTTCTGATTCCTCCAGCCCAGAAGGGAAAGTAACTTTTCCAGAAGATAAAGTTCTCCCTTCTCCAAAAGGGAGAGTAATTTTCCCTTATCTAATCACACCCATTACATTATTTTATATCTATTATGTAATCTGCTTTGTGGTTCCCCGAATTCTTTGCATACTCAGTCCACCTCAATGGTCTGTTTTATAGTTGTGATTTTGCTGTATCTGAGTAAGTCACTTAAGTAATGAGTGTGTTTACCCTGCTGCCCAGCATCTACATCTCGGCATCTTTTCTCCATATTTACACAGTAGAAAGTAGCTCTCAGTGAATGGTCTTGAGGTTACTTAAAGTTTTCTATTACATTTTACTGCTTTCTAAGGGGGAAATTAAATGTTGTTGAATTTATGATTTGGGAAGTTTAATGAGGTTGCTAGACATTCTCACAAATGTTTGCAGACTTTGTGTTTATCTGACCAACTTACTGCACTGAATGCTTATTAATATTAAATATTTTTATTTTACTGAATAGAAACTCTACAGAAGCTCTCTAAACTATCTGTTATATTACAGATGGCTTCCTTAGCGGTATCCAACTGGCCTAAGCCCATGCCATTGATTCCATGCCTGTCTTGGTCCACAGCATCTGGGGTCTTCACTACGGTAATTTAATTGTAATTAATATTAGGTAGCTATATATAATTAGAGGTAATTGTTTTGGGGGTCTCCAAAACCACCCTCAGCTTTGGTGATTCATGGAAGGAATTATAGGACTCCTGAGTCGTATGATGATATAGTCGTAATCATGATTAAGGCTTAACTACAACAAAAGAAACCAAGAACAAGCTTCCGAGATTCCTCTCCTAATGGAGTGTTACAGTTCATGCTTAATTCTTCCAGCAATAATTATTGACAGTAAGTGCAAAGGGCTGTCCATCAGTGAAGCTCCCCTGAGCCTTGCAGTCCAGAGTTTTTATCAGGGGTTAGTGACTTGGATAACTTCTGCCTAGCATGCACCAAAAATTCAGAAGGAAAGCAGGTGTTCAGCAGAAACTGCATTGTTTATATAAGCAGTTTAGATACAGTGACCCAGTCTTATCTTTTAGGAAAAGTTTTATAAAAGTATAGAAAGCTGTTTATTGGTCAATTTCCCAGACTCCAGTTAAGGGCCAACCTTACATGCAGGCGAAAGATAGGCAGTCTCAGGCCGGGAGCGGTGGCTCACACCTGTAATCCTAGCACTTTGGGAGGCTGAGGCTGGTGGACCACCTGAGGTCAGAAGTTCGAGACCAGCCTGGACAACTTGGTGAAACTCTGTCTCTACTAAAAATACAAAAATTAGCTGGGCATGGTGGCACATGCCTGTAGTCTCAGCTACTTGGGAGGCAGAGGCAGGAGAATCACTTGAACCCGGAAGGCGGAGGTTGCAGTGAGCTGAGATAGTGCCATTGCACTCCAGCCTGGGCAACAGAGTGAGACTTCATCTGCCAAAAAAAAAAAAAAAAAAAAAAAGATAGGTAGTCTCACACAGTAATAATAACAAAAGTATTGGGCAAATTGCCTTATGATGTGGTTTGATCTTAATTTAGCTTATTATTTCAGGGTGTGTTGAGTAAATCAATTAATTGGCGGGAGCTGGAAAAGCAATATTATACCCAGACAGTATATGAAGAAGAAATTATTCACATGCTTGAATACTGTGGAGTAAGTATTTCACTTTCCATCCAACATTGCTGGAGGGGGGAGTTGATTGTATATTTAATGATTCAGGTTTTTAAAGAGAATAGCAAATTTTTAAAAACATAGCTAGCCGTACATACTATTTTTTAACTTCAAAAATTGTTCATTTTTTCCCGGGCATGGTGGGTGACACCTGTAATCCGAGCACCTTGGGATGCCCGAAGCGCGTTGATCACTTGAGGTCAGGAGTTTGAGACTAGCCCAGCCAAACCCATCTCTAAACACCATCTCTGTAAAAATACAAAAATTAACCGCATGTGTTGTTGGATGCCTGTAATCCTAGCTATTCAGGAGGCTAAGGCAGGATAATCTCTTGAACTTGGGAGTTGTAGGTTGCAGTGAACCAAGACTGTGCCACTGCACTCCAGCCTGGGTGACAGAGTGAGACTCTTTCTTAAAAATTATTTTAAAATAAAACACAGATACAGAGAATCATGCAAAGCATATATGTGGTTTACTACATTTATTAAAAGCCAAACACACTGTAACTACTACCTAGGTCAAAAATAAAACTTGACCACCCAAACCAGAAACCCCTTCAAATGTGTCCTAATCACAAAGCCTTCCTTCCTGCATTATTAGTGATCATTATCCTTATGTTTATTCCTTCTGCTTTTAAAATAATTTTATTATCCAAATGTGTATCTGTAGACCCTATAGTTCTTTTATTTGAAGTGCCTTTAATAAGTTGCCTTCTGACAGAAAACCAAACACCACATGTTCTCACTCACAGGTGGGAATTGAACAATGAGAACACTTGGACACAGGGCGGGGAACATCACACACTGGGGCCTGTCGGGGGGTGGGGAGTTGGGGGATGGATACCATTAGGAGAAATACTTAATATAAATGACAAGTTGATGGGTGCAGCAAACCAACATGGCACGTGTATGCCTGTGTATCAAACCTGCACGTTGTGCACATGTACCCTGGAACTTAAAGTATAATAATAAACAATCAATCGATCAATCAATCTGTAAAAAAAGAAAAGAAATAAGTTGCCCTACATCCCTTTATGTTCCTTATAATTTATTTCATGAAGAATTTAGGTTATTTGACCTGTAGGGTTTCTCACAATCTAGATTTTTCTGTTTGTGTTCTCATGGTACAGTTCAGCATTTTGCTCTACATTGCCTGAAAATTGGCAGTTGGATCTAGATAAAGGCTTGATTAAACTCATTGTTTTGATTTCTTTCACAAGGCTATAGGAAACACATAATATCTGATTTTCTCTTTTTTTATGATGTAAGCCTCTACTGATGCTTAATGACTGTATCAATACATTGATGGTTGCTGATATTCTATCATTTCTTTTTCATGTATTAGTTTGAATACTTTTATAGGGAGACACTTACCTCATATATTATTTACTTACATTGTACGGTCATGTTATGCATAACAATGCTTCAGTCACATATATAAAGTGGCCCAAAAGATTTTAATACGATATTTTTACTATACCTTTTCCTTTTCTTTTTCTTTCTTTCTTTTTTTTTTGAGATGGAGTCTTGCTCTGTCACCCAGGCTGGAGTGCAGTGGCACAGTCTCTACTCACTGTAACCTCCACCTCCTGGGTTCAGATGATTCTCCTGCCTCAGCCTCTCAAGTAGGTGGGATTACAGGTACCCACCATCACACCTGGCTAATTTTTATATTTTAGTAGAGACAAGGTTTCACTATGTTGGCCAGGCTAGTCTTGGAACTCCTGACCTCAAGCGATCAACCCACCCTCGGCCTCCCAAAGGGCTGAGATTACAGGCATGAGCCACCATGCCTGGCCTACTGTACCTTTTCTATGATTAGATATACAAATACTTAAAATTGTGTTACAGTTGCCTACAGTATTAAGTACAGTAACATGTTGTATAGGTTAGTAACCTAGGAACAATAGATTACACCATATAGCTTAGGTGTGTAGTGAGCTATACCATCTAGGTTTATGTAAATACACGGTGATGTTCACACAACAATGAAACCACCTAATGATGCATTTCTCAGAACATATCCCATCATTAAACAACACATAACTGTATTTACAAGTCCTTAAACTTAGAATACAGTTTTGAGACTTTAACAGGCAATATTTCTTTTTTTTCTTGATTTTTTTTTTTTTTTTTTTTTTTTTTTGAGACACCCAGGCTGGAGTGCAGTGGCACGATGTCAACCTACTGCAACCACTGCCTCCCAGATTTAAGCGATTCTCCTGCCTCAGCCTCCCAAGTAGCTGGGATAACAGGCACACACCACCATGCCCGGCTAATTTTTGTATTTTTATTAGAGACAGGGTTTTGCCATGTTGGCCAGGATGGTGTTGATCTCCTGACATCATGATCTGCCCGCCTCAGCCTCCCAAAGTGCTGGGATTACAGGCGTGAGCTACCACGCCCAGCCAATAATTTTTAATTCTGGTTAGTTCAACCAGAGAAAGGGATTTGGGGACGCTGGTGTCCTCTTCTGTTTGAATTTACGTTACTCATTTGTAAGACTTTTAGAAGTTCAAAGGTTAAGGCAGATCATGGATTTCAAAACTTTGGCTGTTAAAAAAAAAAAAAAAGATGCAGGCTAAATGATACCCTTTACTGTTAAGTAGGAAACAGCAATAAAGTGTAAGTCATTTATCTTAGTCCTGAGTTAAATTTTGATACCTCTTTCTTTTTTAAAAAAATTATGAGGCTGGGCGTTGTGGCTCACGCCTGTAATCCCAGCACTTTGGGAGGCTGAGGCGGGTGGATCACTAGGTCAGGAGATCAAGACCATCCTGGCTAACACAGTGAAACCCCATCTCTACTAAAAATACAAAATATTAGCCGGGCATGGTGGCAGGCGCCTGTGGTCCCAGATGCTCGGGAGGCTGAGGCAGGAGAATGGCATGAACCCGGGAGGAGGAGCTTGCAGTGAGCCAAGATTGCGCCACTGCACTCCAGCCTGGGGGACAGTGCGAGACTCCGTCTCAAAAAAAAAAAAAAATTATGGTAAATATATACAACATAAAATTTACTATCATAACCATTTTTATGTGTATAGTTCAGTGGCATTAAGTATATACATGTTGTGCAATCATCACCACCATCTATCTCCAAAACGTTTTTATCTTTTCAAACTGAAACTTACCCATTGAACAAAACTACTCATTCCTCCCTTCTCCCAGTCTCTGGCAGCTGCCATTCTCTTCTCATTGCTATGAATTTTACAGCTATAGGGACCTCGTATGAGTGGAATCATACAATATTTCTCCTTTTGTGTCTGGCTTATTCACTTAAGATAATGTCTTCAGTGTTCATCCATGTTGTAGCATGTGTCAGAATTTCATTCCTTTTAAGACTGAATACTGTTTAATTGTTTGAATGTACCACATTTTGTTTATCCATTTATTCATTGATGGACATTTGTCTTTTCTCTTTTTTTTTTTTTTGACAAAGTTGTTAATAAAACCCTATTTTATATTAAATAATGTTTTCTTTCATATGTTCAGACAGATTCTTTCAAAATGGGACAAGAGTTTGTGAAATGCTTCACTAGCAGTGCAGACAAGCTAACCAACCTTAATCTGGTTTCCAGAACTTTAAATTTAGATATAACAAACCAAGTTGTATCCCAAAAACCTGCTGACTGCCATAATTCTAGTAAAACGTCTGTCAGTGCAATATCAGAAGGACTTTTATTGCAAGATACCTCTAAGATGAAGTGCTTCAATCAAACACTTTCAACCAACAAAAGTAGTTATACAAGTTGCAACCCTCAGTCATACCACCGACTTAGTAAAGAACAAAGAAGAAACAATCTTCGGAAAGAATCTTTAATATTTATGAAAGGTGTCATGGATGAATGTACTCATGTAGCAAATTTCTCAGGTACTAATTTTTATATGAAATTGAGAATATTTGCTGATGTGTAAATATTTGTGAAACATTTTAAAGGATGCTTTATAAGATAATTTTATATATTTCAAGGGTATATTTTTTTGTTGGCTCCAGAATATGTTTGCAAAGATAGATAAATGTATCACATTCTATCTATGAAAATTTAAGATTATCTTACTCATTAAAAAACACACTGGACAGCCGGGCGTGGTGGCTTATGCCTGTAATCCCAGCATTTTGGGAGGCTGAGGCAGGTGGATTGCTTGAGCCCAGGAGTTCAAGACCAGCCTGGGTAACATGGTAAAACCCTGTCTCTACCAAAAAAAATTACGAAAAAGTAGTCATGTGTGGTGGTGCGTGCCTGTAGTTCCAACTACCTGGGAGGCTGAAGTGGGAGGATCACTTCAGCCCAAGGAGATGGAGGTTGCAGTGAGCCAAGATCACACCACTGCACTCCATCCTGGGTGACAGAGCAAGACTCTGTCACACAGACACACAAACACACACTCTGGAGCTGGACACAATGGCTCACACCTGTAATCCTAGCACTTTGGGAGGCTGTGGTGGGAGGACTGCTTGAGCCCAGGAGTTTGACACCAGCCCAGGCAACATAGTGAGACCCTATCCCTACAAAAAATGTAAAAATTAGCTGGGTGGCCAGGCCCAGTGGCTCACACCTGTAATCCCAGCATTTTGGAAGGCCGAGGCAGATGGATCACTTGAGGTCAGGAGTTTGAGACCATCCTAGCCAACATGGTGAAACCCCATCTCTACTTAAAATACAAAAATTAGCTGGGCATGGTGGCAGGCGCCTGTAATCCCAGCTACTCAGGATGCTGAGGCAGGAGAATCACTTGAACCCGGGAGGTAGAGGTTGCAGTGAGCAGAGATCGTTCCACTGCACTCCACCCTGAGTGACAGAGCAAGACTCCATCTCAAAAATAAATAGGCTGGGCGCGGTGGCTCGAGCCTGTAATCCCAGCACTTTGGGAGGCTGAGGCGGGCAGATCACCTGAGGTCAGGAGTTCGAGACCAGCCTGGCCAACATGGTGAAACCCCATCTCTACTAAAAATTCAAAAATTAGCCGGGCGTGGTGGCAGGCGCCTATAATCCCAGCTACTCAGGAGGCTAAGGCAGGAGAATCGCTTGAACCCAGGAGGCAGAGATTGCGGTGAGCCAAGATCGTGCCATTCCACTCCAGCCTGGGGGACCAGAGTGAGACTCCATCTCAAAAAATAATAATAAAATAAATAAATAAATAAATTAGCTGGGCATGGTGGCACATGCTTATAGTCCCAGCTACTCAGAGGCTGAGGCAGGAGGATCCTTTGAGCCCAGGAATTCAAGGTGGCAGTGAGCTATGATTGCACCACTGCACCCTAGCCTCAGTGACAAAGTGAAACTCTTGTCTCCCAAAAAAAAAAAAAAAAAACCACTAGATTGCTGAGTGTGGTGGCATTCACCTGTAGTCCCAGCTACTCAGGAAGTTAAGGAGGGAGGATCACTTGAGCCCAGGAGTTCAAGGCTGTAGTGCACTATGATCTTGCCAGTAAATAGCCACTGCACTTCAGCCTGGGCAACATAGTGAGATCCCATCTTTAAAATAAATTATTGAGGTGATGCATACCTCATGTACTCTGATGTGATTTTTTTTTTTTTTTTTTTTTTTTTTTTTTGAGACAGAGTCTTGCTCTGTCGCCCAGGCTGGGGTGCAGTGGCCGGATCTCAGCTCACTGCAAGCTCCACCTCCCGGGTTTAGACCATTCTCCTGCCTCAGCCTCCCGAGTAGCTGGGACTACAGGCGCCCGCCACCTCGCCCGGCTAGTTTTTTGTATTTTTTAGTAGAGACGGGGTTTCACCGTGTTAGCCAGGATGGTCTCGATCTCCTGACCTCGTGATCCGCCCGTCTCGGCCTCCCAAAGTGCTGGGATTACAGGCTTGAGCCACCGCGCCCGGCCTCTGATGTGATTATTATGCATTGCATGCCAGTATCAAAATATCTTACATCATGTAATCCATAAATATACTGTGTACCCACACACACAAAAGAAAGAAATTAGTTAATTTTAAAAAACCACAGTATTTTGTATCATTTTTAGAATGTTTATCTCGTACTGGAGATGAGTAATGTAGCCTATTATAGTTGATTTTTAACTTAATCAAAAATGTTTAGGCCGGGCGTGGTGGCTCACGCCTGTAATCCCAGCACTTTGGGAGGCTGAGGCGGGTGGATCACGAGGTCAGGAGATCGAAACCATCCTGGCTAACACGGTGAAACCCCGTCTCTACTAAAAATGCAAAAAATTAGCCAGGCGTGGTGGTGGGCACCTGTAGTCCCAGCTACTCGGGAGGTTGAGGCAGGAGAATGGCGTGAACCCGGGAGGCAGAGCTTGCAGTGAGCCGAGATCGCGCCACTGCACTGCAACCTGGGCGACTGAGTGAGACTCCGTCTCAAAAAAAAAAAAAAAAATGTTTAGTTTGATGAATGTTTTATTTACTACATTGTGTGGTGTTTTTTATTTTCTAATGTGTATATGTTGAATTTTTTAAAATTCTATACCTAGTACCAGTTGATCCAAGCCTCATTATAGTGGTTCAAGCCAAAGAAGATGCCTATATTCCACGAACAGGAGTTCGAAGTTTACAAGAAATTTGGCCTGGTTGTGAGATCCGATACTTAGAAGGGGGACATATTAGTGCTTATCTTTTTAAACAAGGACTCTTCAGGTAAGATGGCTGGTCTAAACGGCTAATTCGTTCATTTGTTGTTTGTTTTCTGGATTTTTTTGCTTCAACAAATATAAAAGATTAGATATTTTTATTATCTGTTTCAATCTTTGAATTCCCCCCCTCACCTCCCACAAATCTCACATTGAGTTAATTTTCCCTCTTTCCTAGGATTTCATCTTCTTCTTTTCTTTTTCTTCTAGAGAACTAGGCATGATGCATATCATAGGCATGCTTTATCGTGTGGCTTTCCCCTCTTCAAATATTAATGGCCAGGTATTTTAGGATGTGAGAAGACGATCACGGCTTGTTAAAGTTGCTTTGGTGCATCAAGAGTTTTTTCACTCTATTCTGATGTTTTTTCAGAATGGCCTGAACATCTGTGGAATAATTTAGCAATGTTTTTCAGTTAGCAAGTGAATATTGAACCTTAAATAAGAAGTGCTTTTAATGTTAACAACTTTATATGACTCCACTATTTTAGTTAGAACTTATAAAAACTTTTATGCTAGCCGGGCGCGGTGGCTCACGCCTGTAATTCCAGCACTTTGGGAGGCGGAGGTGGGCGGATCATGAGGTCAGGAGATGAAGGCCATCCTGGCTAACACGGTGAAACCCCGTCTCTATTAAAAATACCAAAAAAAAAATTAACCAGGTGTAGGTGGTGCACAGCCGGCCGTAGGTGGTGCATGCCTGTAGTCCCATCTACTCGAGAGGCTGAGGCAGGAGAATGGCTTAAAACCCAGGAGGTGGAGCTTGCAGTGAGCCAAGATTGTGCCACTGCACTCCAGCCAGAGAGACAGAGCGAGACTCCGTCTCAAAAAAAAAAAAAAAAAAAAAAACCTTTTATGCTAAAACTAGTTCTCTGGTATTCTGCATTATTGGAACATATTCATCATGTTATTATTAATGGTTAAATAAATTAGTTCACATAAATGATTAGATCAGTGCCCTGTCCATAAGTGTTCAAAAAAGCTGCCAACTGGATAACTATCTAATGGAAGAATTGTATGTGATATGTTTGACATGTTTTAGCTCTTGTTAAGGTAAGAAATAATTTTCGTATGTTGTTACTTATCTAGCTCAACTTATAAATGTCACCTTTTTGAGAAATAGACCAATTCTTCAAGTCTGTCATGTCTTGAAGGATATAGTAAACCTTTCTTTTTATAGTATGATCTTTTAAGAAGCATTCATGCAGCATTTGAGTCCCTATTGGTGAGTGAGCAGACTATCCAATACTCATTGGCCCTCTGGCACAACAAAATTAAAACAAATAAACAGGCCAGGTGCAGTGGCTCACGCCTGTAATCCCAGCACTTTGGGAGGCCGAGGTGGGCGGATCACGAGGTCAGGAGATCGAGACCATCCTGGCTAACACGGTGAAACCCCGTCTCTACTAAAAATACAAAAAATTAGCCGGGCGTGGTGGCGGGCACCTGTAATCCCAGCTACTCGGGAGGCTGAGGCAGGAGAATCACTTGAACCCGGGAGGCAGAGCTTGCAGTGAGCCGAGATCGCGCCACTGCACTCCAGCCTGGGCGACAGAGTGAGACTCTGTCTCAAAAATAAATAAATAAACAAACAAACAAAAATCTGTGACTACCTAGGGTTGCTAGGGTTGCTTAAGAAGAGTCTAAAGTTCTGTTATACCTGTGAATGCAGAGGACCCACTTGTTTGCATTAGTAAATTAGTATCAAATTTATTTCACTCTTTTGTGTATCTAAGTGGGAGTATAGCTAAGAGGTATTAGGAAGAGTAGATTTATAATCAAAGTCAAATATGAAAACTCAAAAATGCTACTATGAAGGCTTCACTTGAGAGACATAAATGTTAACTATTATCATGTGCCAGATGCTAGGGCAATTGCTCTGTTATTATCCCCTTTACACAGAATAAAGGGAACAAAAAAGATTAAGTAACTTGCTCAGGTGGAGTCACTACTAAGCTATTTGACCTCTTCCATTCCCCATCAGTCACTTCAAAACTTAACAGAGTTTAGATGACATTGGAATAGTAGAATTTTTAAAAATTCAGTCTTTTCACACACCAAACATAAAAATAAAAGAAGCTGCCAGGCGCAGTGGCTCACATCTGTAATCCCAGCACTTTGGGAGGCCAAGGTGGGGGTTGATTACAAGGTCAGGAGTTTGAGCCCAGCCTGGCCAATATGGTGAAACCCCGTCTCTACTAAAAATACAAAAATTAGGCCGGGCGCGGTGGCTCAAGCCTGTAATCCCAGCACTTTGGGAGGCCGAGACGGGCGGATCACAAGGTCAGGAGATCGAGACCATCCTGGCTAACCCAGTGAAACCCCGTCTCTACTAAAAAATACAAAAAACTAGCCGGGCGGGGTGACGGGTGCCTGTAGTCCCAGCTCCTCAGGAGGCTGAGGCAGGAGAATGGCGTAAACCTGGGAGGCGGAGCTTGCAGTGAGCTGAGATCCGGCCACTACACTCCAGCCTGGGGGACAGAGCGAGACTCTGTCTCAAAAAAGCAAAAACAAAAACAAAAACAAAAAAAAGGACAAAAATTAGCCGGGCATGGTGGTGCACGTCTATAGTCCCAGCTACTCAGGAGGCTGAGGCAGGAGAATCACTTGAACCCAGGAGGCGGAGCTTGTAGTAAGCTGAGATTGTGCCACTACATTCCAGCCTGGGTGACAGTGAGACTCTGTCTCAAAAAATGAATGAATGAATAAATAACTAAATAAAGCCATTCCTTTATGTGCTCTAATATTTTGTGTTATTTAGAGCTTATTGATAATACAAGTGAATAAGAGGCTATTTAAATGATTAAAAAGGGACATGTACCTTTCCTAACCCTTCTCACATGTACACAAGCCCGTATTGTAACTTTAGGCACCAGGAAGTAAACAAATTCAGATTCATTCCACAAGAGCAAGTGCCTGGAACTAACTCTTAGGAAAAAAATTATCCAGTGGGCAATAATTTCAAAGTCCTCTTTACTTCTCCCCTATTGCTGTCATATCTATCTTCAAAACAAAATCTCTTTATGTGTTTACTCCAACATGCAAATATCGACCTCTAATTTTTTTCCCTTCTCATGGTTCATTATAATTCACAAGGATCGAATCCTTGAGCCAAAGAAAGACAAGCATGTTGTAAAGCTATGACTTCCCAACATATTGGAAATAATAATCTATTAGCAGGCTATCAGTTTCAAAGATAGTCTTTTTTTTTTTTTTTTTTTTTTGAGACAGAGTCTCAAGTCTGTCACCCAGGCTGAAGTGCAGTGGCATGATCTCCTCTCACTGCAAGCTCCACCTCCCAGGTTCACACCATTCTCCTGCCTCAGCCTCCCGAGTAGCTGGGACTACAGGAGCCTGCCACCACACCTGGCTAATTTTTTTTTTTTTTTTAGTATTTTTAGTAGAGACGGGGTTTCACTGTGTTAGCCAGGATCGTCTTGATCTCCTGACCTCGTGATCCACGTGTCTCGGCTTCCCAAAGTGACGTGGCCTTTTTTTTTTTTTTTTTTTTTTTTTTTTTTTTTGATCGGGATTCGGCCGGGTTCACGCCATTCTCCTGCCTCAGCCTCCCGAGTAGTTGGGAGGCGTGAGCCACCACACCTCGTGATCCGCCCGTCTCGGCCAAAGTGCTAGTCTTAATAGCTTTGTTAGGATGTCAGGAAATGCTTAGTTGAACAAATGGGATACAAAATTAATATCTCATAGTTATTATTTAAACTGCATGAAAATATAGACATGCATTTTCTTTTTTCTTTCTTTCTTTCTTTCTTTTTTTTTTTTTTTTTTTTTTTTTTTTGAGCCGGAGTCTTGCTTGTCACCTAGGCTGGAGTGCAGTGGCATGATCTTGACTCACTGCATCCTCTGCCTCCCAGGCTCAAGCAATTCTCCTGCCTCAGCCTTCCAAGTAGCTGGGATTACAGGCGCCCACCACCACACCCCGCTAATTTTTGTATTTTTAGTAGAGGTGGGGTTTCACCATGTTGGCCAGGCTGGTCTCGAACTCCCAACCTTGTGATCCACCCACCTTGGCCTCCCAAAGTGCTGGGATTACAGGCATCCACCACCACACCCGGCTAATTTTTGTACTTTTAGTAGAGATGGGGTTTCACCATGTTGGCCAGGCTGGTCTCGAACTCCTGACCTTGTGATCCGCCCACCTTGGCCTCCCAAAGTGCTGGGATTACAGGCGTGAGCCAGTGCGCCCGGCCTAGACATGCATTTTCTTAAAATCCTGGAGGAAAGATATGAAAAGATTAACAGTAGATGTGAGTGATGGGATTATGATGATTTCCCCTTCCTATATTTTGGATTTTCTGAATATTCTGCTATGAAAATGTATTATACAATAGAAAAAAAAAACAGCTTTAGAAAAAAATATCTTGTGAGTGGGGCAGGGTGTCGCAGGACTATAGTTCCAGATACTCAACAGGCTGAGGTGGGAAGATAGCTTGAGGCCAGGAGTTTGAGGCTGCAGCGTGCTACGATTGCACCTGAGAGTAACCACTGCACTCAAGCCTAGGCAACATAGTGAGATCTTCGCTCTAAAAAAAAAAGAAAGAAGAAATACCTTATGGAAGATAAAATTTGTCTGTTCGTTTTCAATTGAAATATTAAAATATTCGGTAAAGTTAATGTAGGAAACCAAGGCTTTTGATTTTAAGTAGCTAGGAACATGTTCATAGTAAATGAAAAGCATCTATATCATAATCTGTGAAACAGAATCTTACATTCTGAAAAGTCACATAATTAATTTTTAACAAAGTGATGATAAATCAGTCCCTTTTTCTTTCATAATTTATTTTATACACACACATCACACACATATGCCACTGTGTGTGTGCATGTATGTGTGTATGAATATATATATTCTAAGGCACAAAAAAGTGCTTCAGAAAAAGATAATGCTTCTAGATCCATCAAAGTTGGAAGTATGTTTGATGTTTTCCAGTAGTGGTGATAAAGTTGCATGCATCTGAGGCGGGCGGATCAGTTGAGGCCAGGAGTTCGAGACCAGCCTGGCCAACATGGTGAAACCCCCTCTCTACTAAAAATACAAAAAGTTAGCAGGGTGTAGTGGTGCATGCCTGTAATTCTAGCTACTTGGAAGGCTGAGGCATGAGAATCACTTGAACTGGGAGGCAGAGGTTGCAGTGAGCAGAGATCATGCCACTACACTCCAGCCTGGGCGACAGAGCAAGACCCTGTCTCAAAAGAAAAAAAAAGGCCGGGCGCGGTGGCTCATGCCTGTAATCCCAGCACTTTGGGAGGCCGAGGCAGGTGGATCACGAGGTCAGGAGTTCAAGACCAGCCTGGCCAAGATGGTGAAACCCCGTCTCTACTAAAAATACAAAAAAAATTAGCCGGGCGTGGTGACACGCGCCTGTAATCCCAGCTACTCTGGAGGCTGAGGCAGAGAATTGCTTAAACCTGGAGGGGCAGAGGTTGCAGTCAGCCGAGATTGCGCCACTGCACTCCAGCCTGGGCGACACAGGGAGACTCCGTCTCAAAAAACAAAAAAGTTACATGGATTCAAACACCCATTCTGAGGAGGGTAAACTGCCTGTTTCATAGCTATTTAGAGAGGATGTAAAGTTGTAAGCCACAGATAAATTTGGAAATAACTTACGGTAAAGGCATTGTTTGTCCCCCCTTTTTGTTAGTTACTTAGAGTTTTTCTTTCATATTTAATTTTAGACAAGCCATCTATGATGCATTTGAACGCTTCCTCCATAAATACGCTAACTAATTGGATTATTATATGTAACCAGTGTGGCCAAGATGTTTCTTACAAAAGGAAGCTTCATCCTATGATCATGTGAAGGACAAGCAGACAGCACTAATATATCTAATCGCTATCAATGTAGTCTGGAATTCATTGTTACAGATCCGTTAACTATAAACTTCGAATACATTTGAATAATTTCAAGATAATATTTGAAGTAAATAATGTTAAAGTATTTTTATTATTGTTCATTGGAATCCCATATACTCAGTGTTTAGTCTGTTGTTACTATCTATGAAAACTAAATTTTTAATCATGAATAATTTATTAAATTAAATAAATTTATTCATAGAAACTCTTCTGGGTTTTAGTAAAATTGCTAAATCAAACCAAGATTTTAATATATCAGCATTTACTTTGTACCCTTATAACATTTCACTATTGACTTTATTTGAAAAACATGTTTATTTTTTGAATGTATGGTGAATTCATAATCTTGTGTTCAACTAATTTTCTGCTGTGGAAATAAATACTTATGATGTATAAAATCAGTGTTAACTTTGAATTCTAAAATATCCTGATAGCTTCATAGATAAGTGCTTTGCTTTCTTTTTCTTTCTTTTTTTTTTTTTTTTTTTTGATATGTACCTCTACTTGAATACAAGTGCTTTTAATGATCAAAGTGAGTGACAGGGTGTGGTAGCTCACGCCTGTCATCCCAGCACTTTGGGAGGCTGAGGCAGTCGGATTACCTGAGGTCAGGAGTTCAAGACTAGCCTGACCAATATAAACCCCCTCTTTACTAACAGATACAAAAACTTAGCCAGGCATGGTGGCGCATGCCTATAATCCCAGATACTCGGGAGGCAGGAGAATTCCTTGAACCCGGAAGGCAGAGGTTGCAGTGATCCGAGATCCCACCATTGCACTCCCGCCTGGGTAACAAGAGTGAAACTCCGTCTCAAAATAATAATAATAATAATCAAAATGAGTGTTCTGCAGATATGCATTAGACTTTGCTAGACTAAAACTTTACTAAAGATTAGGGTTTTAAAAAAAATGCCGGGCCGGGCGCGGTGGCTCAAGCCTGTAATCCCAGCACTTTGGGAGGCCGAGGCGGGCGGATCACGAGGTCAGGAGATCGAGACCATCCTGGCTGACACGGTGAAACCCCGTCTCTACTAAGAAATACAAAAAACTAGCCGGGCGAGGTGGCCCTGTAGTCCCAGCTACTCGGGAGGCTGAGGCAGGAGAATGGCGTGAACCCGGGAGGCGGAGCTTGCAGTGAGCTGAGATCCGGCCACTGCACTCCAGCCTGAAGACTCCGTCTCAAAAAAAAAAAAAAAAAAAAAAAAAAAAATGCAATAGGCCGGGTGCGGTGGCTCATGCCTGTAATCCCAGCACTTTGGGAGGCTGAGGCAGGTGGATCACAAGGTGAAGAGTTTAAGACCAGCGTGGCCAACATGGTGAAACCCTGTGTCTACTAAAAATACAAAAAAATTAGCCGGGCATTGTGGCGTGTGCCTGTAATCCCAGCTACTCAGGAGGCTGAGGCAAGAGAATTTGTTGAACCCGGAAGGCAGAGGTTGCAGTGAGCTGAGATTGCACCACTGCACTCCAGCCTGGGCAAGAGAGCAGCAAAACTGCATCTCAAAAAAAAAAAAAAAAAAAAAAATTAGCCGGGCATGGTGGCAGGCACTGCTCAGGAGGCTGAGGCAGGAGAATCGCTTGAACCCTGGAGGCAGAAGTTGCAGTGAGCCGAGATCGCACCATTGCACTCCAGCCTGGGAGCCAAGAGCAAGACTCAGTCTCAAACCAAAACAAAACAAAATGCCAAACTTATATCTCCCTACTGAAAAAGTTTCAATTCACAAAAATGGAAACATTGGAAGACCTGTTGCATTAACTGATGGATACTGTGTCTTTTTTTTTTTTTTTTGGGGGGGGGGGGGTGGGGGAACAGAGTCTCACTCTGTGGCCCAGACTGGAGTGCAGTGGCATGATCTTGGCTCACTGCAACCTCCGCCTCCCGGGTTCAAGTGGTTCTCCTGCCTCCACCTGAGTAGCTGAGATTACAGGTGCCTGCTACCATGCCTGGCTAATTTTTGTATTTTTAGTAGACACGGGGTTTCACCATGTTGGCCAGCCTGATCTCAAATTCCTGACCTGGAGTGATCCACCTGCCTTGCCCTCCCAAAGTGCTGGGATTATAGGCGTGAGCCACCACACCCGACCTGACATTTTATTTTATTTATTTATTTTTTTATTTTATTTTATATATATTTTTTAAGACAGAGTCTCTTTTTCACCCAGGCTGGAGTGCAGTGGCACGATCTCGGCTCACTGCAAGCTCCGCCTCCCAGGTTCACGCCATTGTCCTGCCTCAGCCTCCTCAGCAGCTGGGACTACAGGTGCCCACCTCCACGCTCGGCTAATTTTTTATGTTTTTAATAGAGATGGGGTTTCACCGTGGTCTCAATCTCCTGACCTCGTGATCCGCCCACCTCGGCCTCCCAAAGTGCTGGAATTACAAGTGTGAGCCACCGCGCCCAGCCTATTTTTTTTTTTTAATTACTTTTTTTATATGCTTACTCTTTGGATTACTAACCATCTAACTACCCAAATACTTAACAGCTTTGGCTTTTAATTTCAGAATTTAATAGACACATATGCAATTGATTTGTCCCATATAAACTTTATTTTACAGAAAATAAAGTTTTATGTAATAGCTATTAACTCTTTTAAATGGGGGATTATATGGCTAGATTTGGTGCTTTCTGTTTATGTTAAACTTCTCTAGCTCTCAGCTAAAATGTTAAAAAAGTAGAAAATATTTTGGGGTATTGTGTGAAGTTTTACAGTAGGTATATTTGAGTTTCGTTTGAAATCTGTGTTGTCTGTGAATTATTTTTAAATAGGTATTCTTAGTTACTAAAGATATTTGAATTATAATGTGCCTTTGCAGTCTTTTTAAAGGAGATTTCATTTGTCACCTCTAATGCCTCTATCATCTAAATTTTTTACAAATATTTAAAAATTATTAATGTAAAGTTATTGATGGTAAAGTAGTAACTTCTTTCAAACTACTTTGGCACAACAAGCCAACACTGTACAGCTCTTTGAGCGATAAGCAATTTTACATGTTCAGATGAGAACCTTTAGTTTTAACCGAAAGTATAAAATCTACTAAAGTTATTCCACAAAATACTCTTTAAATAAAACTTGTCAACTGAATTACGATTTTCTTATATTATGTATATATTGAGGTTATATGATTGAATGCTTTTTGAACAATGGTTTTAGTAAAACCAGTACTTTATTATTGTGCACATAAACATTTCTTACTAAGCAATAATGTACTATGTTGTGTGAATTTCTATTGTTAAAAAATGAAATTTTGATTTAGTTTTAATTAATTCTTAGGCATAACTAACTTTTCCCAAATAAAGTGTGAAAGAAAGTATTTTTAAAATTTCATCTCTTAACCAGATGTATTAAAAATATATCCCCTAGGCCAGGTGTGGTGGCTCACACCTGTGATCCCAGCACTTTGGGAGGCCCAGGTGGGCAGACCACCTGAGGTCAGGAGTTCGAGACTAGCCTGACCAACATGGAGAAACCCGTCTCTATTAAAAATACAAAATTAAAAAAAAAAAAAACACAAAATTAGCCGGGCGTGGTGGCACATGCCTGTAATCCCAGCTACTCGGGAGGCTGAGCCAGGAGAATCGCTTGAACCTGGGAGACGGAGGTTGCAGTGAGCCAAGTTTGTGCCATTACACTCCAGCCTGGGCAACAAGAGCAAAACTCTGTCTCAAAAAAAAAAAAAAAAAAATATATATATATATATATATATATATATATCCCTAAAACTACCTCAGTTGATGAATTCAAAGTGCAACATAACTTTTCTTAGAATTTTTTAATCTATTCCCCCCAAAATGGTGGCTTAAGTATTCTCAAATATGTAAATATATATATACATATACATATATGTATGTATATACACACATATATACATATACATATATAAAAAAAATCTCGAGGCCGGGCACGGTGGCTCAAGCCTGTAATCCCAGCACTTTGGGAGGCCGAGACAGGCGGATCACGAGGTCAGGAGATCGAGACCATCCTGGCTAACACGGTGAAACCCCGTCTCTACTAAAAAATACAAAAAACTGGCCTGGCGAGGTGGCGGGCGCCTATAGTCCCAGCTACTCCGGAGGCTGAAGCAGGAAAATGACGTAAACCCGGGAGGCGGAGCTTGCAGTGAGCTGAGATCCGGCCACTGCACTCCAGCCAGGGGCACAGAGCGAGACTCGGTCTCAAAAAAAAAAAAAAAAAAAAAAAAATCTCGAGGTGCGGTCTGCCATTTGTCTGCCATTTTGAGGATTAGGTACTACATAAAATATTATAAATTCATTTAGACCAGAGTTGTAAACTGGTAGTTCACGTAGGCCAGTTTGACCCACAGTTGTTTTATTTGATGTACATAATGTTTCAAAAATTTTTGAATTTGAAAAGTCTTTCTTTTTTTTTGAGACAGAGTCTCGCTCTGTCGCCCAGGCTGGAGTGCAGTGGCCAGACCTCAGCTCACTGCAAGCTCCGCCTCCCGGGTTTACGCCATTCTCCTGCCTCAGCCTCCCGAGTAGCTGGGACTACGGGCCCCCACCACCACGCCCGGCTAGTTTTTTGTATTTTTTAGTAGAGACGGGGTTTCACCGTGTTAGCCAGGATGGTCTCGATCTCCTGACCTCGTGATCCGCCCGTCTCGGCCTCCCAAAGTGCTGAGATTACAGGCTTGAGCCACCGCGCCCGGCCTTGAAAAGTCTTTCGATTGGGTATGCATTCTCCAGTTTGCCACAGCCTACTGGACTTCCCTCTTATATCAGACAACTTCTCTACTTTGTAGTTCCTACTCAGCCCTGAAGACTTCTAAGTTTGAGACCCCTGATTTAGATCTGTAATTAGAAAAAGCTTCTGAATTTCATGATTTGCTAATGTAATTACTATTGTCATTTTAGCATGTGCATTTTAGATTCCTTTTTTGTATTTTTGTAATGTGGTGCTTTCTCTCATAAAGATAATTGAATTGTTAACACAGTAATTGAAATTTTAAAAATCATTTTCAAATCTTGTATTATATTTCACAATAAAAGTATATTTTAAAAGCTAATCATTTGTGCTTTTTTTAAGAGGTATTATTGTAAATACAGTAGACACGTCACGTTTGATTAATGTACCCAAACTTAAACTGAGTGTGTATGTTCCCTCTTTGTTATTATGCCCTAAACAAGGTAAGACAGAAATAAGCAAGGGAGGCTCTAGCAGAACAGTATCAGTATCTCTATAAAAATAACCAAAATTTTCCCCAAAGTTGTGTGATCTGAGGGAAATAAACATTCTTACAGACCATAGTTATCTCAGTGTTGCTGAATGTTGAATGTGATTACATTTATACTCATGAATAAATATACTGCAAACAAAATCTAGAGATTTAGTTAGACTGGGAATGGGAGTCTTAGAGTCTCCTGTATGTTAATAATAGTAACTGCATGTGGAAATGTGAGGAAAGATTATAGTAGATTAGACAAAGGGGAAAAAGGTCATTTGGCCACTTTGCAGCAAAATAGCCTAATTCTAGGAATATTCTTATAGAAAAAATCCTAGGAAACCAATGACTGTATGAATTATAAGCCAGGAATTAAATGGGCCAGCACCTTGGTGGACTCCCCAGCTCCAGAACTGTGAGAAATAAATATCTGTTGTCTAAGCCACCAAATTAAGGTATTATTTTATAGTAGCCCAAACAGACTGAGGTAACAGGTCATGTGAGCAACCATTAAATAAGAGTATAAAATAGCACTGTCCAATATAACTTTATACAGTGACAGAAAGGTACTCCATCTACTCTACCCAACATAGTAGTCTTTAGTCACATGTGGCTATTGATCATGTGAAATGAGGCAATCATAACTGAGGTACTGAATTTTTATTTTTTATTATTTTTTATTTTTTTGAGATGGAGTTTTGCTCTTGTTGCCCAGGCTGGAATGCAGTGGCACGATCTTGGGTCACCACAACCTCTGCCTCCCAGGTTCAAGTGATTCTCCTGCCTTAGCCTCCCAAGTAGCTGGGATTACAGGCATGCGCCACCACGCCCAGCTAATTTTGTATTTTTTTAGTAGAGATGGGGTTTCTCCATGTTGGTCAGGCTGGTCTTGAACTCCTGACTTCAGGTGATCTGCCCACCTTGGCCTCCCAAAGTGCTGGGATTATAGTGTGAGCCACCACGCCCGGTCTGAATTTTTTATTTAATACTCAAGTGTTAAAATTTAATGTAAATAGCCACATGTAACTGGTAACTATTAGATAGCACCGATACCAAAAAAACCTGAAAAGTGGCCGGGTGCGAAGGCTCGTGTCTGTAATCCCAGCACTTCGGGAGGCCGAGGTGGCTGGATCACCTCAGGTCAGAAGTTCAAGACCAGCCAGGCCAACATGATGAAACACCATCTCTACTAAAAATAAAAAAGTTAGCTGGGCGTGCTGGCAGACACCTGTAATCCCAACTACTCGGAAGGCTGAGGCAAAAGAATTGCTTGAACCTGAGAGACAGAGGTTGCACTGAGCCGAGATCATACCACTGCACTCCAACCTGGGCAACAGAGCAGGACTCCATCTCAAAAAGAAAAAAAAAAAAAAAAAAAGGCATAGTAGGGCAGTCTTGTGTACCTGTACTGCCAGTTACTCAAGAGGCTGAGGCAGGAGGATCACTTGCACCCAGGAATTCAAGGCTGCAGTGAGCTATGGTTGCACTACTGCATTTCGGCCTGGGTGACAGAGCAAGGCCCTGTCTCTAAAAAACAAAAATAGCTGGGTGCAGTGGCTCACGCCTGTAATCCCAACACTTTGGGAGGCTGAGGTGGGCGGATCACGAGGTAAGGAGTTCAAGACCAGCCTGACCAACATGGTGAAACCCCGTCTCTACTAAAAATACAAAAATTAGCTGGGTGCAGTAGCACGCGCCTGTAATCCCAGCTACTCAGGAGGCTGAGGCAGGGGAATCGCTTGAACCCTGGAGGCAGAGTTTGCAGTGAGCCAAGATCCCACCACTGCACTCCAGCATGGGCGACAGAGCAAGACTCCGTCTCCAGATAAAAATAAACTGATGTTGACTAAAAAATTTACAGATGCACCAAAATTTGACAAAATTTAAATCTGTGAATTTGACCTACAAAAATCAATTAAAGATTTTCAAAGAAAACTCAAAATATAAAATTAAGAGGGATGAGAACTGATCCCAAGAAAATTAGTTAAAAATTAGTATGAAAGTGGAAATGGGCCAGGTGCGGTGGCTCATGCCTGTAATCCCAGCACTTTGGGAGGCCGAGGTGGGCCGATCACAAGGTCAGGAGATTAAGACCATCCTGGCTAACACGGTGAAACCCCATGTCTACTAAATATACAAAAAAATTAGCCTGGCGTGGTGGCGGGCGCCTGTAGTCCCAGCTACTCAGGAGGCTGAGGCAGGAAAATGGCGTGAACCTGGGAGGTGGAGCTTGCAGTGAGCCAAGATGGTGCCACTGCACTCCAGCCTGGGCCACAGAGAAAGACTCCATCTCAAAAAAAATTTAAAAATAAAAAAATGGAAGTGGAAATGGGCTTAACTGCATCATGAAGAAATTGATCAGAGTTTAACTTGTTCACTAAAATTTGTTTCTGAAAATATTAATGAAGTGCTATAACTAGATTATGCAGGGTCCTGTAGGATTTTAGTCTCTATGCAAAGAGCTACTGGAAGACATTAAAGGTTTTTCTCCACTGATTTAACATGTCTTAAGTACATTCTAAGATATGTTTGGTACAGATTTAGGATTAGGACAAACACCTAATGCATGCAGGGCTTAAAACCTAGATGACGGGTTGATGGGTGCAGCAAGCCACCATGGCATGTGTATACCTATGTAACAAACCTGCACTTTTAGCACATGTATCCCAGAACTTAAAGTAAAAAAAAGATTGTCAATTGATCATTGGAAAAAAATGTCATTCACTCTGGCTTCAGTGAGAAGAACCAATTGAAGGGGGCCTGTTGTCCATGCAAATGTTTCAACTAGAAGGTCATCGATGTGGCCAGGTAAAAAAATGATGATAGCTAAAACTAGGATGGTGTCTGTGGATATGAAGAAATGTGGATGGATTTCAGAGATAATACAGGTGATGTGGTAATGGTGGGTTAGGGGTGAGGGTGGTACTCTTTGAGATAGAGGGCCGGGCGTGGTGGCTCATGCCTGTAATCCCAACACTTTGGGAGGCCGAGAGGGCAGATCACGAGGTCAGGAGATGGAGACCATCCTGGTTAACATGGTGAAACCCCCGTCTCTACTAAAAATACACAAAAAAAAATCAGTCCGGCTTGGTGGCGGGCACCTATAGTCCCAGCTACTCGGGAGGCTGAGGCAGGAGAATGGCGTGAACCTGGGAGGCAGAGCTTGCAGTGAGCCAAGATTGAGCCACTGCACTCCAGCCTGGGCAACAGAGACTCCCGTCTTAAAAAAAAAAAAAAAAAGAGAGAACCCTGGAAGAAAACCAGTGTGAGAATACAGATTAAAGATCTTAGTCTGGCACATACCTTGGTGTTTTTGGGTTTTGTTTGTTTGTTTGTTGTTTTTAGCCAGAGTCTCACTCTGTCCCAGGCTGGAGTGCAGTGGTGCGATTCCGGCTCACTGCAACCTCCACCTCCTGGGTTCAAGCGATTCTCCTGCCGCAGCCTCCTGAGTAGCTGGGACTACAGGCGCCCGCCACCACACCCCGCTAATTATTTGTATTTTTTAGTAGAGACGGGGGTTCACCATGTTACCCCAGGCTGGTGTGGAACTCCTGAGCTCAGGCATCCGCCAGCCTCCCAAAGTGCTGGGATTACAGGCCTGAGCCACCGCGCCAGGCACATACAGATTTTTATATGTCTAAAACTAGACAGTAAGGTGGCAGTTGGAGGCTCAGAGCAGAGGCCTGAACAGGAGATAAAAACTCGTAAATCACTAGTGTTTAGATGGTAACTGATGTTATAGGCATGGGTGAGATTTTGAGGAGAGCCTAGGAAAGGAAGAGGACATGGGACAATGGTTCTCAAACTTTTTCATGTAAGAAATCCTTTAACTGTTTTTTTGTCTTTTGTTTTTTGTTTTTTTTGGAGACGGAGTTTTGCTCTTGTTGCCCAGGCTGGAGTGCAATGGCACAATCTCGGCTCACTTCAACCTCCGCCTCCCGGGTTCAAGCGACTCTCCTCGTTTAGCCTCCCGAGTAGCTGGGATTACAGGCGCGTGCCAGAACGGCCGGCTAATTTTTTTGTAGTTCTAGCAGGGACGGGGTTTTGCCATGCTGGCCAGGCTGGTATCAAACTCGATCTCAAGTGATCTGTCCGCCTCGGCCTCCCAAAGTGCTGGGATTACAGGGGTGAGCCACCGCGCCCAGCCTGAACTATGTCTATTTTATAAAAAGAAAACACAGTGAAATAATTTAAATAATTAGTTAATTGCGTCCCACCCCCTCCATGCCCAGTCTGTGAAGGAAGCAGATCTTATTCATTTTTATGCCCTTAGTGCCTGGCACGATTGGCATTACCAAGTGGTCCATCAAACTTTGCAGAATGATTTGAAGTGTAGTGCTATTTTCACTGTTCCAGCTTGCAATTTTAAACCATATTAGAGAGCAATTTTAAGCAGAAATTTTATTATCTTCTCCAGTGGTTTTCAAACTGGGTTCCACATGCTTCTCAGAGTTGTTTTTTAGAATTAAAAAATTATAGCCAGGTGAGGTGGCTCACATCTGAAATCACAGAATTTTGGGAGGGCAAGGTGGGTACATCACCTGAGGTCAGGAGTTTGAGACCAGCCTAGCCAACATGGTGAAATCCTGTTTCTACTAAAAATACAAAAATTAGTAATCCCGGCACTTTGGGAGGCCGAGACAGGCGGATCACGAGGTCAGGAGATAGAGACCATCCTGGCTAACACGGTGAAACCCCGTCTCTACTAAAAAATACAAAAAACTAGCCGGGCGAGGTGGCGGGCGCCTGTAGTCCCAGCTACTCAGGAGGCTGAGGCAGGAGAATGGCGTAAACCCCGGGAGGCGGAGCTTGCAGTGAGCTGAGATCTGGCCACTGCACTCCAGCCTGGGCGACAGAGCAAGACTCTGTCTCAAAAAAAAAAACAAAACAAAAACAAAAATTAGCCAGGTGTGGTGGCGCACACCTGTAATCCCAGCTACTCAGGAGGCTGAGGTGGGAGAATCGCTTGAACCTGGGAGGTGGAACCTGGGAGGTGAGCTAAGATCATGCCACTGCACTCCAGCCTGGGTGACAGAGTGAGACTCCATCTCATTAAAAAAATAATAAAAAAATAAAAAAATAAAATTACATGCTTTTGTCTTAATGACATTCTAAAACAACAACTAGTATACAATCTTCTGCATCATTTAGGCTAATAGTTCTCAATTCTGGTTACGGATTTGAGTCTCAGTAGAAAGCTTTTAATAAATATTGATGTCCAAGCTACACTCCAGACTAATTAAATCAGAACCTCTGAGAAGGGGGCCCCCTATAAGGGCATTTTTTCCCCCAAAGATCTTGAGATGATTTAAATGTAAAGTCAAGGCCGGTAACAGTAGCTCACACCTGTAATCCCAGCACTTTGGGAGGACAAGGAAGGTGGATCACCTGAAGTCAGGAGTTCAAGACCAGCCTGGCCAATATGGTGAAACCCCGTCTCTACTAAAAATACAAACAATTAGCCAGGCATGGTGATGGGTGCCTGTAATCCCAACTACTCAGGAGGCTGAGGCAGGAGCATCACTTGAACCTAGGAGGCGGAGGTTACAGTGAGCCAAGATCGCACCATTGCACTCCACCCTGGGCGACAAGAGCGAAACTCCACCTCAAAAAAAAAAAAAAAAAAAAAAAAAATGTACTGTCAATGTTGAGATTTACAATGATCTAGATCCGGGAGTTGGCAAACTTCATCTACAAAGGGCCAGAGAGTAAATATTTTAGGCTTTGCAGGCCAACACACAAAATTGAGGCTATAATTTAGGTACTAATATGAGGTTGAAAATAAATTTCCACAAATTTTTACTGATGAAATTCAAAATACAATAATTATTGTTTCTACTATAGCTCTACTAATGAGAAGAATGGGATTCTTTTTGGAGATAATTCACTTAGTTGAGGATCAAGATTTATGTTCCCTGTCATCAAAATCTGTTGCAAATATTCATCTATTAATACTGACCTGTAATGACATTTTACGTATTTCAGCTTCAAAAATATCTCCACACAGATAGGTACTGCCAAATACTGATATCAATCTAAAAGCAAATTATTTTTTCTTCTTCTTTTTTTGAGATGGAGTCTCACTCTGTTGTCCAGGCTGGAGTGCAATGGCATGATCTCGGCTCACTGCAACCTCCGCCTCCCAGATTCAAGCAATTCTCCTGCCTCTGCCCACTGCGCCCAGCCAAGCAAATGCTTTTAATTGAACATATTCACCATTTGAAAGGCAATTTATAGAATTCTATTTGATTCTGTTCCTGATATTTGCCCTTCAGCCTTTCTGCAGCAATATAAAGTGATGATAGCACTACATAAGGTCTCTGTTACCACTATTCAACTCTATTGTTGTAGTGTGACAGCAGCCATAGACAATACATAAATGAATAAGTATGGCCTGTTCCAACAACATTTAATTTATGAAACTGAAATTTGAATTTTGCTGGGTGCAGTGGCTCATGCCTGTAATCCCAGCAGTTTGAGAGGCTGAGGCTGGTGGATCATCTGAGGTCAGGAGTTCAACACCAAACCTTGTCTCTACAAAAAAAAAAATACAAAAAGTAGTCAGGTGTGGTTGTGCACACCTGTAGTCCCAGCTACTCGGAGGCTGAGGCAGGAGAATCACTTGAGCCTGGGAGGCTGAGGTGGCAGTGAGCCAAGATCGAGCCACTACACTCCAGCCTGGGTGACAGAGTAAGATTCCATCTCAGAAAAAAAGAAGAAAAGGAAAGAAATTTGAAATTTATGTGTTTTTTTATGTGTAACAAAATACTATTTGTTTTTCTTTTCCTTTTTTTTTCTTTTTTTTTTTTTTGAGACAGAGTCTCACTCTGTCATCCAGGCTGGAGTACAGTGGCATGATCTCAGCTTACTGCAACTCCTGCCTCCTGGGTTCGTGCCATCTCCTGCCTCAGCCTCTGGAGTAGCTGGGACTACAGGCGCCCGCCAGCACGGCTGGCTAATTTTTTGTATTTTTTTAGTACAGACAGGGTTTTATCATGTTAGCCAGGATGTTCTTGATCTCATGACCTCATGAGCTGCCCGCCTCGGCCTCCCAAAGTGCTGCGATTACAGGTGTGAGCCACCGCGCCTGGCCCCTCTTTTTTTATTTTCTTAATCATTAAAAAATGTAAAATTCATTCTTAGTTTGTCCCTGTATAAAAATAGTTGGTAGACAGCTTGGCCCATGGGCCATAGTTTGCCAAGGCCTGATCCAGATAATCTATATGACCTTGAATTGTTTTCTAAGTTTTCTTTAAGTATGATTGGATCATTTATAGTAACAAATATGGTGCTTATATAGAATAAAAACATTGTAAGTCAGAAAAAAAGCCAGTAGTCAGTTTTTTTTTTTTTGAGATAGGCTGGAGTAATCTCGGCTCACTGCAAGCTCCGCCTCCCGGGTTGTTGCCTCATAGTAGCTGGGACTACAGGCGCCCGCCATCTCGCCCGGCTAATTTTCTTGTATTTTTAGTAGAGACGGGGTTTCACCGTGTTAGCCAGGATGGTCTCGATCAGTAATGAAAACATTGGGATACAGTCAGGCCAAAAAAAAAGCCAGTAGTCTTTCTTACCCTTCATGTTCCCTATCTATGACTTTGTAATTTAAAAAATATTGGGTTACTGAGTTATGTAGACCTCCAAAATGTAGACACATTTCATTACACAACAGCAACAAGTAGGTTCATTAAAATCACTACTGAGCTCATCAGGAAGTCTTTAAGCACTAGGAAGCTGTTGAGTTCATGGTAATGGTTACAAGTTTTCCAAGCTTCTCAATTTCTCTTGAAAACTTGAAGGTTATCACTGACAACAGATACTGTCTAGTTGTTGCCACTGATCTGACAGGCTCATTTCATTCATTTTTTAGAAAATGTCTGCCAAATTACCTAAGCACAAGTAAACCTATTTTGTTATCAATAGTTTTTTCTTTTTTGTGTGTGTGACAGAGTCTCACCCTGTTCCCTAGGAGGGCAGGGGCACGATCCCAGCTCACTGCAACCTCTGCCTCCTGGGTTCAAGTGATTCTCCTGTTTCAGCCTCTGGAGTAGCTGGGATTACAAGCGCCCACCACCACACCCAGCCAGTTTTTGTATTTTTTGGTAGAGATGGGGTTTCACCATGTTGGCCAGGTTAGTCTCGAACTCCTGACCTCAGGTGATCCACCTGCCTCGGCCTCCCAAAGTGCTGGGGTGCTGGGATTACAGGGGTGAGCCACTATGCTCAGCCCCATTTGATCTTATTTCTAGGGGATCATGACACTGAAACCACAGAGAAGGGAATGCAATCCTCTCCTACTACACTGTTTTGTAGTAAGAGATATTATAAACTCAAAATAACATAAAGCTGTTTGTGGGTTCTTAAATTTTCAGACCAATCTGTGAACAAAGCACAAAGGTACATTATGGTTACTCAATAGAGTATAAGTGATTACTCCTGACAATGTAAGGAAAAAGAAGAAATGTCCAGGATGTGGAGACCTCTCATATGCTGCCAGTGGGTGTGAGAATTGGTACAAGAGGTTGGAAAATGACTTGGCAATATTTAGAACAAATGAAGATATGCAGATCCTATGACTCAGAAATTCTATTCCTAAAATGATACCCTCAATAAATTGGCACACGCACACCAGAAAAAAAAAAATGTTCATAAAAGCCATGTTTATAGTAGACCCAAACTGGAAATCAAAAAATTCATCAACAATAGCATAAAAAATTGTGATACAGTCATTCAATGAAATACACATACTATAACAGAACAAATGACCTATAGCTACTCTCAACTTGTATAAATCTTAAAAACATAATATTGAATGAAAGAAGCAAGATAGAAAATAGCATATGATTCCATCTACATATAATTTTAAAAATAGGCAAAATTATGGGATGCATATTTAGTGATAAACCATAAAGAAAAGCAAGAAATTTGAGGAGGCCAAGGCAGGAGTATAGCTTGAGCCCAGGAGTCCAAAATGAGCCTGGTCAACATGGGGACACCTGCTCTCTACAAAAATGGAAACGAATAAAAAATTTGCCAGGGCCAGGCACAGTGGCTCACGCCTGTAATCCCAGCACTTTGGGAGGCCAAGGCAGGCTGATTGAGAGGTCAAGAGGTTGAGACAATCCTGGCCAACATGGTGAAACCCTGTCTCTACTAAAAAAAATATACAAAAATTAGCTGGGCATGGTGGCATGTGCCTGTAATCCCAGCTACTTCGGAGGCTGAGGCAGGAGAATTGCTTGAACCTGGGAGGTGGAGTTTGCAGTTAGCCGAGATCGCACCACTGCCCTTCAGCCTGGCAACAAAGCAAGACTTCGTCTCAAAAAAAAAAAAAAAAAAAAAGCCAGGCTTGGCAGCTGATGCCTCTGGTCCTAGCTACTTGAGTGGCTGAAGTGGGAGGATCTCTTGAACCTGGGAGGTCAAGGCTGCAGTAAGCAGTGATCGCAGCACTACACTACAGCCTGAGCAACAGAGTGAGATCTTGTCCCCCCTCCAAAAGAAAAAAAAGGTATATGTTGGTGGGGGGACACATGGGAGTTCTAATTTTTGACTTGGGTGGTCATTATATGGAATGGTTGTTCACTTTAACCATTAATGTGTACATTTTGTGGTTTTGATTTGAAGTGGGGGGGGTACTTTTCTGTGTATGCTATATTTTACAATAAAGAGGGTTGAATGTAAAAATAAAGAAAAACAGACAACAGTTGGAAGGTAGAACAAAGTGTAGGATGATATATTCTCATTTTATAGAGTGGCAATATAAGCAGCTCTTTCTAAAATCAGTGAAATACTAAGTAAATGTTCAAAGTACTTAAATTATTTAAAATTTCCAAGTAAACAACAAAAAACATCAGAAATTGGGAGGAGAATCGAGGAGGGGCTTATGTAAGTGTGTTTGATCCTCATGTTTTATAGTGGCAAGGCAAAAGTTGAAAGATAGTGACTTTGGGGATTAGTACCTCTGTGAAGTAGAACTGTTTTTTTTTTATTCATAATAAACTATATTGTACCATTTGGTGTTACCATATGCAGAAGTTAATTGCATTTTTTTTTTTTTTTTTTTTTGAGATAGAGTTTTGTTCTTGTTGCTCAAGCTGGAGTGCAATGGCACCATCTCCGGCTCACCACAACCTCCGCCTCCCAGGTTCAAGCGATTCTCCTGCCTCAGCCTCCTGAGCAGCTGGGATTACAGGCCACCACACCCAGCTAATTTTGTTTTTTTAGTAGAGATGAAGTTTCTCCATGTTGGTCAGAGTGGTCTCGAACTCCCAACCTTAGGTGATCCGCCCGCCTCGGCCTCCCAAAGTGCTGGGATTACAGGCATGAGCCACTGCACCCGGTGGCTAATTGCATTTTAAAAATCGCAAGCTATTTTGTAGTATTGTTGAACAAATTTAAGGGAAAAAAAAGGCAATATAGTGTACTGTCATGGTTAAGAGCATGAACTATGGAGAACTATGAAGCCAGATTGCTTGGGCTCAAATCCTTGCTGTGGCACTTTTTTTTTTTTTTTTTTTTTTTTTTTTTTTTTTTTTTTGAGATGGGAGTCTAGTTCTGTCACCCAGGCTGGAGTGCAGTGGTGTAATCTTGGCTCACTGCAACCTCCGCCTCCCAGGTTCAAGTGATTCTCCTGCCTCAACCTCCCGAGTAGCTGGGACTACAGGCATGTACCCGGCTAATTTTTGTATTTTTAGCAAAGACAGTGTTTCACCATGTTGGCCAGGCTGGTCTTGAACTCCTGGCCTCAGGTGATCCACCAGCCTTGGCCTCCCAAAGTGATGGGATTACAGGTGTGAGCCACCATGCCCGGCCCTGGCACTTTCTAATTGTATGATTCTAGGCAAGCCATTTATCCATTTTGCCTCAACTTCCTCACCTAAAAAGGGGGGCAATAATAATCTGTATTTTATATAGTTGTTCTTAGGATTAAATGAATTAACATATGTAAAACACTTAGTGTCTAGCATATGTGTGTTAACTATTACCTACCACTAGGTGGTTAATTGTGTAAAATAAAGCTGAAAGGAAAAGATGAAGACTGAAAATTACCCAGTAGACTTATTAACATGTAAGTAATTTGATATTTTAGTGACATGGTTGAGTGATAGAGCCAGAAACTGGACTGAAAAGGTAGAGGTGAAGAAAATGATGCATACTCAATTTTCCATGAATCATTGATCATATTCCTTACATTTTTTTCTTAACTCCTTTGACTTTCTCAAAGATAACTGCTATCTTTTTTTTTTTTTTTTGAGACGGAGTCTCACTCTGTCGGCCAGGCTGGAGTGCAGTGGCCGGATCTCAGCTCACTGCAAGCTCCATCTCCCAGGTTTACACCATTCTCCTGCCTCAGCCTCCCAAGTAGCTGGGACTACAGGCGCCCGCCACCTCGCCTGGCTAGTTTTTTGTATTTGTTAGTAGAGACGGGGTTTCACCGTGTTAGCCAGGATGGTCTCGATCTCCTGACCTTGTGATCTGCCCGTCTCCGCCTCCCAAAGTGCTGGGATTACAGGCTTGAGCCACCGCGCCTGGCTTTTTTTTTTTTTTTTTTTTGAGATGGAGTCTCTCTATGTCACCCAGGCTGGAGTGCAGTGGCGTGATCTCAGCTCACTGCCACCTCCGCCTCCCTGGTTCAAGCAGTTATCTGCCTCAGCCTCCTGAGTAGCTGGGATTATAGGCACATGCCACCACGCCTAGCTAATTTTTGTATTTTTAGTAGAGACAGAGTTTCACCAAGACCAATCTTGGCCAGACTGGTCTTGAACTCCTGACCTCGTGATCCACCCGCCTCGGCCTCCCAAATGCTGGGATTATAGACGTGAGCCACCGCACCCGGCCTGATAACTGCTATCTTTACTTCTAACACAATAGATTAATTTTGCTCTTTTTGAACTTTAAGTAAATTTAACTCTATACAAATCACAGTGTATTTATGTGTGCCATCTTTTATGTTTACCAGCCTAACACTATGCCTGTGAGATATATCCATATTGTTGCTTGTAGATGTAGTTAATTTTTCAAAGCTGTATATTATTTCATTATATAATGTATTAGTCAGGGTTCTCTAAAGGGACAGAACTAATAGGATATGAAAGGGAGTTTATTAAGGAGAATTGACTCACATTATCACAAGGTAAAATCCCAGGATAGGTGGTCTGCAAGTTGAGGAGCAAGGAAGTCAGTGGTAGATCAGTCCTCCAAAACCTAAAAAGTAGGGAAGCCAACAATGCAGCCTTCTGTTTGCGGCCAAAGGCTCAAGAGTCCCTGGCAAACCACTGGTGTACATCCAAGAGTTCAAAAGCTGAAAAACATGGAGTCTGATGTTTGAGGGCAGGAAGCATCCAGCATGGGGAAAAGATGAAGGTTGGAAGACTCAGCAAGTCTAGTCCTTCCACTTTCTTCTGCCTGCTTTATTCTAGCCACGCTGGCAGCTGATTAGATGGTGCCCACCCAGATTGAGAGTGGGTCTGCCTCTCCCAGTCCATTGACTCAAATATTAATCTCTTTTGGCAACACCCTCACAGACACACCCAGAACAATACTTGGATTGCAGGATTTTCATTCTTCAATAAAGTCCAATCAAGTTGACACTCAATATTAACCATCACATATACCATACCACTATTTATATATTCTACTGCTGGTAGGCATTTAGGCTATTTCCAGTTTAGGGATAGAAGAATGATAAAGAATGCTGGGATTTTTCTGTTCATGCATTTTGGTGCACATTACTGTTGGAGCAAAATGGCTAGGTCAGAGATATGTTCATATTCGACTATAGTAAGTACTGCCAGTTTCCCACAATAGCTGTACTAATTTTGGTAGTGTCAGACTTTTTTTTTTTTTATATGTCATCTGGTAAGTTGTAGTGTTTTCTTTCTTTCTTTCTTTTCCTTCCGTCCTTCCTTTTTTTTTTTTTTTTTTTTTTTTTTTTTTGAGATGTGAGTCTCGCCCTGTTGCTCAGGCTGGAGTGCAGTGGCTGGATCTCGGCTCACTGCAACTTCCACCTCCCGGGTTCAAGCAATTCTCCTGCCTCAGCCTCCTGAGTAGCTGGGATTACAGGTGTGTGCCACCATGCCCGGCTAATTTTTGTATTTTTAGTAGAGACGGGGTTTCACCACATTGGTAAGGCTGGTCTCAAACTCCTGACCTCGTAATTTGCTCACCTCAGCCTGAAAGAAACCAAACACATCCCTCCATATATCTCCCAACTCCCTGAGCCCAGCACAAACACATTCCTCCATATATCTCCCAACTCCCTGAGCCCAGCACAAACACATTCCTCCATATATCTCCCAACTCCCTGAGCCCAGCACAAACGCATTCCTCCATATATCTCCCAACTCCCTGAGCCCAGCACAAACGCATTCCTCCATATATCTCCCAACTCCCTGAGCCCAGCACAAACGCATTCCTCCATATATCTCCCAACTCCCTGAGCCCAGCACAAACGCATTCCTCCATATATCTCCCAACTCCCTGAGCCCAGCACAAACACATTCCTCCATATATCTCCCAACTCCCTGAGCCCAGCACAAACACATTCCTCCATATGTCTCTCAACTTTAGAAAAACAACACCTGGGAAATCTCCGATAAGGACACAGTGGGAATCAATAAAAAATGCTAAATGTATAGTGTTAACCAATTATAGTGCTGTAACCAAAAGAATTCCCTTGTTCCTCTGTAACTTTACATATCCTGTTTACATCAGGCTATAAAAAGGCAAGCACTCGCTTTGTTCGGGGCCCTCTTGTATGCTGTGGAATGGAGGGACCACGTTCGAACTTGCAGTAAAAGATCCTTGTTGCTTGGCTTTGACTCTGGACTCTGGTGGTCTTCTTTGGGGAACAAACAGTCTGGGCATAACATCTGGGGGCTCGTCCGGGATTCCCCAAGCCCACCAGACCCCTGGTCAACGGATCTACCAGGATCGATCTGCTGATAGGTGAGCCGGCTCGTCTCTGTTTGTCTGTCTGTGTCTGTTCTGAACCTGTATCTGTGACTCGCGAGGTCTGAAACTGAAGCTGACGTAGTCCTGGCGGACGCGCTATAGAACAGCCAGCGGAGACCAGTGGGAGACGTCCCCTGGCTCTCGTCTGATCTAGGTTTTTATCTGAACTGATTCTGACCCGGGCTCCCGGAGCGCGCTTGCGGCTAGATATTATTAATACGCCAGATTTCCTTTACAGGAATTCTAACCCATATTCTTTTGCAGGAAGAGACTACAAATTAATACAGGATGGGTAATACTCAGAGTACTCCCCTATCTCTCCTTACAAGTAATTTCAAGGATGTTAGAGCAAGGGGCCATGATCTTAGTATGGAAATAAGGAGGGGAAAGCTAATTACTCTGTGCCACTCCGAATGGCCTGCCTTTGATGTGGGGTGGCCACCTGAAGGAATGTTCCAACTTCCTGTCATCACTAGAGTAAAGTCCAAGATTTTCCTACCTGGGCGTGCAGGCCACTTGGATCAAATCCCATATATCCTCATATGGCAGGACCTTGTTGAGAACCCGCCTCCTTGGCTGTCCCCTTTCCAATTAGCCCCCCCGAACCCTGTAAGGTGCTGGTTGCTCGGCCGCTAAAACCCAAGCAACTGACTGCCCCCCCATCCTGTTCTACCTGATAGCAGGGACCCACTGTCCGCAGAACCCCCTCCATACCCCTCCGGGCCCTGGGCCCCGGGCCCCAGCCCCCTGGGCTGAGCCGCGGGAAGGAGCAGGCGGACGGGAGGTGGCCGACGCACCCGGACCCGCTGAAAGTGAAAGTAACTTTGAAGGGCCGTTGGGGCGGACGCGAGGGCGCACTTTGCAGTCTAGCCCCCCCCCAGCCGCCTGACTCCACAGTGGCTCTACCCCTTCGGGAAATAGGACCCCCAGATGACACGGGAGTCCCCAGTTTCCAGTATTGGCCATTCTCCACCAGTGATCTGTATAACTGGAAGACTCCAAGTGCTCGGTTCTCAGACAACCCCAAAGATTTAATGGCTTTACTGGATAGTGTCATGTTCACCCACCAGCCCACTTGGGATGATTGTCAGCAGCTCCTCCGAATCTTGTTCACAACGGAGGAGCGAGAGAGAATACAGGTAGAAGCTAGAAAGCTGGTCCCGGGGGACGATGGTCAACCGACTGCCAACCCCGACCTCATAAATGTGACTTTTCCCCTGACCAGGCCGGCGTGGGACTACAACACGGCAGAAGGTAGGGGACGGCTACACCTTTATCGCCAGACTCTAATGGCGGGTCTCCGGGCAGCTGCTCGCAAGCCCACTAATTTGGCTAAAGTATACTCTGTTCTGCAGGGGAAGGCAGAAAGCCCAGCTACCTACTTAGAAAGATTAATGGAAGCTTTTAGACAGTACACCCCCATAGACCCAGAGGCTCCAGGAAGTCAGGCAGCTGTCGTAATGTCTTTTGTAAATCAGGCAGCCCCAGACATTAAAAGGAAACTCCAGAAATTAGAAGACTTAGAGGGAAAGCAGATTCAGGACCTCCTTCAGATAGCCCAGCGGGTTTACAATAACAGAGATACTCCAGAAGAAAGGCAATTTAAGGCCACTGAAAAAATGACCAAGGTCCTGGCAGCAGTAGTACAGAAAGAGCATCTACAGCCAGAGAATACCCAACCTAGGCGGTCCCCCAGACATGATAATCTGAGCAAAGACCAATGTGCATACTGTTAGGAAGCTGGCCACTGGGTAAGAGACGGCCCCAAAAAGAAACAACGAGGACAGGGACCCCCTAGGTCTACACCCGTACTAGTCACTCAAGACGAAGACTAGGGGCCGGGCGCGGTGGCTCAAGCCTGTAATCCCAGCACTTTGGGAGGCCGAGACGGGCGGATCACGAGGTCAGGAGATCGAGACCATCCTGGCTAACACGGTGAAACCCCGTCTCTACTAAAAAAAATACAAAAAACTAGCCGGGCGAGGTGGCGAGCGCCTGTAGTCCCAGCTACTCGGGAGGCTGAGGCAGGAGAATGGCGTAAACCCAGGAGGCGGAGCTTGCAGTGAGCCGAGATTGCGCCACTGCACTCCAGCCTGGGTGACAGAGCGAGACTCCGTCTCAAAAAAAAAAAAAAAAAAAAAAAAAAAAAAAAAAAAAAAAAAGATGAAGACTAGGGAAGATGGGGTTCGGACCCCCTCCCCAAACCTAGGGTAACTTTACAAGTGGAGGGGTCCCCAGTCCAGTTCTTGGTCGATACGAGAGCACAGCACTCAGTCCTAGTTAAAACTAACGGAAAATTATCCTCCAAGTCCTCGTGGGTACAAGGGGCCACAGGAATTAAGAAATACCCCTGGACAACACAAAGAACAGTAAACCTCGGAGCCAGGAATGTAACCCATTCTTTCCTGGTCATCCCTGAGAGCCCCTGTCCCCTATTAGGGAGAGACCTGCTAACTAAAATGGGAGCACAGATCCATTTCCTCCCCGAGGGGCCCGTCGTGACCAACTCCCAAAATCAGCCCGTGTCCATCCTGACTATAACCCTAGAAGATGAGTACCGGCTCCACCAGGAGCGAGCGGCCCCTGACCAGGACATAGCAACCTGGCTCCAGCAATATCCAGGAGCTTGGGCGGAAACGGGGGGCTTAGGACTAGCAAAACACCGTTCTGCCTTGTTTGTTGAACTCAAGCCTGGGACAGACCCCGTTCGGGTACGCCAATACCCGATGCCCCTAGAGGCCAAAGAAGGGATTGCACCACATATTCGCCGGCTCCTGGACCAAGGGGTCCTTCGCCCATGTCACTCGCCCTGGAATACTCCGTTGTTGCCAGTACGAAAACCTAGTAGCGGAGAATACAGACCTGTACAAGACTTGAGAGAAGTCAATAAGAGGGTTATGGACATACATCCAACTGTGCCTAACCCATACACCCTCCTGAGTACCTTAAACCTAAACATCAATGGTACACTGTTTTAGATTTGAAAGATGCTTTCTTCAGTTTGCCTTTAGCCCCTCAGAGCCAAAAGCTCTTCGCCTTCGAGTGGACTGACCCTGGGAGGGGCATAAATGGCCAACTGACATGGACCAGACTGCCACAGGGATTCAAAAACTCTCCTATCCTGTTCGATGAGGCCCTCCATGAAGACCTGGGTGAGTACTGACGCAAACACCCTGAAATAACCTTACTACAGTATGTTGATGACCTCCTGATTGCTGCTGAAACCCAAGAAGCTTGTATTCAAGGGACCAAGGGTCTCTTACAAACTCTAGGGAAACTAGGCTACCGAGCCTCAGCAAAGAAAGCTCAAATCTGTAAATCAGAAGTAACATATCTGGGGTACCTGCTAAAAGGAGGGCAGCGCTGGTTAACAGATGCCTGGAAGCAGACTGTTCTGCAGATCCCCAGGCCACAATCCACCTGAAAAGTAAGGGAATTCCTGGGGTCGGCAGGATTTTGTAGACTATGGATACCTGGGTTCGCAGAACTGGCTAAACCCTTATATCAGGCAACACGGGGCAGCAGCCATTTAATTGGACAGAGGAAGCCGAGTCGGCTTTCCAACAGATCAAAACCACCCTACTCTCTGCGCCTGCACTGGGACTACCTGATGTCACCAAGCCCTTCCACTTATACGTGGACGAGAGCAAGGGTGTCACCAAGGTGGTAATAACTCAGAACTTAGGCCCCTGGCGGAGGCCGGTTGCCTACCTGTCAAAGAAATTAGACCCAGTGGCTGCCAGGTGGCCCCCTTGTCTCCGAATGATTGCGGCCACGGCCCTGATGGTACAAGATGCTGATAAACTTGTCATGGGTCAAGAATTACGGGTCGTTACCCCACATGCCATCGAGGGTGTACTCAAACAGCCACCTAATCAATGGATAAGTAACGCCCAGCTCACCCACTACCAAGGACTACTACTGAATCCTCTCAGGATAACTTTCCTGACCCCAACAACCTTAAACCCTGCCTCGCTGCTGCCCAACCTGGACCTGGACGCCCCGCTCCATGATTGCACCGAGATACTAGCTCAGGTGCACAGAGTTCGAGAGGACCTGCAGGACCGCCCACTTCCTGACGCTGACCTAGTCTGGTTCACTGATGGGAGCAGCTTCGTACACCAAGGCCAGAGGTACGCTGGAGCGGCAGTGACTTCAGAGACTGAGGTAATCTGGGCGGAACCCCTGCCCCCGGGGACATTGGCCCAGAAGGCCGAACTGATAGCGCTCACCCAAGCTCTTACCTTTGGGGCAGGGAAGAAACTGACAGTATACACAGACAGCCGATATGCTTTTGCTACGGCGCACGTACATGGGGCCATTTACAAGGAGCGAGGGTTACTAATGGCTGAAGGAAAAGAGATAAAAAACAAGCAAGAGATCCTAGCCCTGTTAACAGCCCTATGGAGACCAGAAAAATTGGCTATTGTACATTGCCCAGGGCATCAGAAACCAACCACTCCAATTGCTCAAGGCAACTTTCTGGCAGACCAAACTGCAAGGAGTGTGGCAAAGGCTCCCAGCCAACTCCTTGCACTCCAGCTCCCTGATCCGGGCCCCCGGGACTTGCCATATCTCCCTGATTATTCAGAACAAGATCTCCAGTGGATTGACAAACTTCCCCTGAAACAGATCCAGAATGGGTGGTGGACTGATACTAATAACCAAACCATCCTACCAGAAAAATTAGGACACCAAGTGTTAGAACACATCCACCGAGCCACCCACCTGGGTGCCCGGCGGATGATAGACCTGATCAGACGCTCCAAGCTCAAAATCAGACATACAGCCGAGACGGCCAGCAGCATCGTGACAAGTTGCAAAGTCTGCCAGCTTAACAACGCCTACCCCCAATCCCAGGCTGCAACAGGAACAAGGCTCAGGGGAACCAGGCCCGGTATCTACTGGGAAGTAGATTTTACTGAGATAAAGCCAGGAAAATATGGGTATCGGTACTTACTTGTCTTTGTAGATACTTTTTCAGGGTGGACTGAAGCATTCCCAACCAAAAGGGAAACTGCTCAGGTCGTAGCAAAGAAAATTCTGGAAGATATCCTCCCCAGGTATGGCTTCCCCGTCCAGATAGGGTCGGATAATGGGCCGGCCTTTGTCGCTAAGGTAAGTCAGGATTTAGCTTCCATCCTTGGGGCAAATTGGAAACTACATTGCGCTTACAGGCCCCAGAGTTCAGGACAGGTAGAGAGGATTAATCGGACCTTAAAGGAGACCTTAACTAAATTGACTATGGAGACTGGTGCTAACTGGGTGGTCCTTCTCCCCTACGCTCTGTTCCGGGCCCGTAATACCCCTTACAGACTGGGCCTTACCCCTTATGAAATCACGTATGGCAGACCCCCACCCCTGGTTCCCAGCCTAAAAGATGATCTGCTCAAGTCTGAAACAGAAAATGTCTCTGAACTCTTATTTTCCTTACAAGCCTTGCAGAAAATTCATCAAGAAATCTGGCCCAGGCTGAAGGAACTATATGAGACCGGTCCCCCACCGACACCCCATCCGTACCAGCCGGGAGACTGGGTCCTGGTTAAGCAACATCGACAAGAGACCCTAGAACCCAGGTGGAAGGGACCACTCCAGGTACTCCTAACCACACCCACCGCCCTGAAGATAGAAGGCATTGCGTCGTGGATCCACTACATCCATGTCAAGCCAGTGGACCCAACCTCCGACCTTCTGGGACCAATCACGGTGGCGGCTGAAGCACCGGCCACGTGGACTGTGGACAGAGCTAAGAACAACCCCTTAAAACTCACCCTGCGCCGGCAGCATAGCTCACTGCAAACATGCAGTTAGGTAGTCTAACCCTAACGTTAGTCGCCCTAGTGGCCGCTGGGGAAATCACAAAAACAGTTCTTAATCCCTTTGTCTGGAGATTCTGGCTTTATGAAAACCGAACCCACCCTGGGCAACCTCATAAGCCCGGGAAATTATTGGCCAGTGCTGATTGCCCCTCCTCAGGGTGCAATAGCCCAATTCTACTAAATTTTACTGGTTTTCAAATAGCCAAACCTATGACACCAATAATATGCTTTGAGTTTGATCAGACTAAATACAATTGTAAACACTATTGGTGGCACCAAAATGCCGGCTGTCCTTATAACTATTGTAACATCCATAGATCCCGATATTGGGGAGAGAAAGAACAGTTAGACCCTAAGTGGGCCTTCCATCGTAGACGGGACGGAGACTTTTCATATACATGGATAGTTAGAAACCCCTGGAACTCCCACTGGACCACACCTCAACATGGGGCTGTATACTACTCCCCCTCCTCCACATGGCCTAGCAGTCACCTCTATCTGTGGCGCGGTCTAGTGCAGGTACTGCCTCTGGTCCATGGAAATATGCAACGACAAGAAAACAGACTAACACAAGACTTACGTCCTTTCTCCCAGTTAAAATTATTACAAGAAGGACTAGAACTTGCTAACCTTACAGGACTTCACAGCCTGTCTGGCTGCTTTCTGTGTGCCACTCTAGGGCGTCCACCGCTAACCACTGTCCCTCTGCCATGGGGATCCTCTACCTCTGCCCAAGCTAACAACCTCCGAAACCTCTCATATGCCCCTATCCTTAACGTGCCCCTATACCTAAACCCCAGTCAGGAAAAGTTTCCCTACTGTTTCTCAGGAACCAATTCCAGCCTCTGCAGCATCACTGCAATGCCCCCTAATATCACCCTAAGGGCTCCGCTGGGCATATTCTTCTGGTGTAATGGAACATTATCTAAGAACCTATCTAGTCCCTCTGTTACCAACCTACTGTGTCTTCCTGTCACATTAGTTCCCCGGTTGACTCTACTAACTGCTGGCGAGTTCCTGGGGTACACCAGTAACTGGACTAGTACTGCTATTCACCCAGTCCTTAGACCGAGACCTGCACGAGCCATATTTCTCCCCCTCATTGCAGGAATCTCCCTCACCTCATCCCTCATTGCGGCCGGACTGGCGGGGGGAGCCCTAGGTCACACCCTCATAGAAAGCAACAGGTTATACCAGCAATTTGCCGTTACTATGGAGGAGTCGGCTGAGTCCCTTGCCTCCCTTCAGCGACAGCTCATGTCCCTAGCTCAGGTAACCTTGCAGAACCGGAGGGCCCTAGACCTACTCACTGCTGAAAAAGGTGGTACATGTATGTTTCTAAAGGAAGACTGTTGTTTCTACATAAATGAATCAGGGCTTGTAGAGGACCGGGTCCAGCAGCTACGCAAGTTAAGCACAGAAGTAAAAACACGGCAGTTCGCTTCAGCTGCAGAGCAATGGTGGAATTCCTCTGTGTTTTCCCTGTTAGCCCCCTTCCTTGGACCCCTGCTGAGTCTACTATTTCTGCTTACCGTAGGACCTTGTGTTGTTAACAGAATTTTGCAGTTTGTCAGAGAAAGGTTTGACACCGTACAGCTCATGGTCCTCAGAGCCCAATACCAACCTGTAAACGCTGAAACAGAATCAGACTTATAAGACCCAAGATTGGCTCTAGAGGTACCTAAGAAAAGGGGGGAATGAAAGAAACCAAACACATTCCTCCATATATCTCCCAACTCCCTGAGCCCAGCACAAACACATTCCTCCATATATCTCCCAACTCCCTGAGCCCAGCACAAACACATTCCTCCATATATCTCCCAACTCCCTGAGCCCAGCACAAACACATTCCTCCATATATCTCCCAACTCCCTGAGCCCAGCACAAACACATTCCTCCATATATCTCCCAACTCCCTGAGCCCAGCACAAACACATTCCTCCATATGTCTCTCAACTTTAGAAAAACAACACCTAGGAAATCTCCGATAAGGACACAGCGGGAATCAATAAAAAATGCTAAATGTATAGTGTTAACCAATTACAGTGCTGTAACCAAAAGAATTCCCTTGTTCCTCTGTAACTTTACATATCCTGTTTACATCAGGCTATGAAAAGGCAAGCACTCGCTTTGTTTGGGGCCCTCTTGTATGCTGTGGAATGGAGGGACCAAGTTCGAACTTGCAGTAAAAGATCCTTGTCGCTTGGCTTTGACTCTGGACTCTGGTGGTCTTCTTTGGGGAACAAACGGTCTGGGCATAACAGGCCTCCCAAAGTGCTGGGTTTACAGGCGTGAGATACTGTGCCTGGCCAGGTTGTAGTGTTTTCTCTTTGTGATTTTTAACTTACATTTCCCTGCTTTCTTTTCTTTTTCTTTCTTTCTTTTTTTTTTTTTTTTTTCTGAGACAGAATCTTGCTCTTGCTCTGTCACCCAGGCTGGAGTGCAGTGGTGCGATCTTGGCTCACTGCAACCTGCACCTCCCGGGTTCAAGTGATTCTCCTGCCTCAGCCTCCCAAATAGCTGGGATTATGGGCACATGCCACCATGCCCGGCTAATTTTTGTATTCTCAGTAGAGACAGGGTTTCACCACGTTGGTTGGGCTGGTCTCGAACTCTCTGACCTGTCATCTGCCCATCTCAGCCTCCCAAAGTGCTGGGATTACAGGCGTGAGCCACCGCGCCCGGCCCCATTTCCCTGCTTTCTAATGAGGTTAAACATGATTTTGTTTCTTTCTTTCTTCTTTTTCTTTTTTGAGACAGGGTTTCACTTTGTTACCCAGGCTAGAGTGCAGTGGTATGATCGCAGCTAACTGCAGCCTCAATCTCCCAGACTCAAGTGATCCTCCCACCTCAGCCTCCCTTGTGGCTGAGACGACAGGCATGCCACAATACCAGGTATCCAGGAAAGTGTCAAAGTCTGTAAAATATTTGAAGAGATTTATTCTGAGCCAAATATGAGTGACCATGGCCTGTGACACAATCCTTAGGAGGTCCTGAGAACATGTGCCCAAGGTGGTGGGGGTGCAGCGTTGTTTTATGCATTTTAGGGAGGCATGAGACATCAAACACATTTAAGAAATACGTTGGTTTTGTCCAGAAAGGCAGGATAACTCAAAGCGGAGTGGGTGGGGGGCTTCCAGGCTATAAGTAAATTTAAACATTTTCTGGTTGACAATTGGTTGAGTTTGTTTAAAGACCTGGGAAAGTAGCCGAGCATAGTGGCTCATGCCTGTAATACCAGCACTTTGGGAAGCCGGAGAGGGCAGAACACCTGAGGTCAGGAGTTCGAGACTAGCCTGGCCAACATGGTGAAACCCCATCTCTACTAAAAATACAAAAATTAGCCGGGCGTGGTAGCGAGTGCCTGTAATCCCAGCTGCTTGGGAGGCTGAGGCAGGAGGATCACTTGAACCCGGGAGGTGTAAGTTGCGATGAGCCAAGACGGCACCATTCAGCCTGGGCAACAAGAGGGAAACTCTGTCTGGAAAAACAAAAACAAAAACAAAACCTGGGAAAGAAAGGCATTTTCCTTTCGAAAGAAACAAAATGTTGAAGTTAAAAGATTAGGGAGACCAGGGTTCTTTTGAAGTCGTATAGTGGCTAGCTTAGAGACAATAGATGACAAATGTTTCCTATTCAGATCTTTAAAAGGTGCTACACTCTTAGTTAATCTCTTTAGGGTTGAGAAGGCCTGGAAGAAAAGATCTAGCTATGTTAATATAGATTCTTTACAGATGCAAATTCCCCCCCCCCACACACACACAAAGGACAGCTTTGCAGGGCCATTTCAAAATATGGCAAAGGAAAAAAAAAAAAAAAAAAAAAAAGGCCGGGCGCAGTGGCTCAAACCTATAATTCCAGCACTTTGGGAAGCCCAGGCGGGCGGATCACCTGGGGTCACTGAGATTGAAGCCAGCCTGGCTAACACGGTAAAACCCCATCTCAACTAAAAATACAAAAACCAGCCAGGCGTGGTGTCGTGCACTTGTAATCCCAAGTACTCAGGAGGCTGAGGGAAAAGAATCGCTTGAACTTGAGAGGTGGAGGTTGCATTGAGCTGAAATTGTGCCACTGCACTCCAGCCTGGGTGATAGGGCAAGACTTCGTCTCATAAATAAATAAATAAATAAATAAAATAAAACAAAATATGGCAAAGAAACATATTTTGGGGTAAAATATTTTGACTTTCTTCTTTGTTATGCCAGAGTCAGATTGGAAAGTAAGTCACAATATATAGGGTTAAATAAAACCCATCTGATGAGAATTTATGGTTTGTAGGGCATGAATCCCCAGACCCATTAGATAGGAATTTGGGCAAGATTAAAAAAAATGAGAGCTTAGTCCTCACTGGCTACTTTTTTTTTATTTTTCCGAGACAGAGTTTCATCATGTTACCCAGGCTAGTCTCCAACTCCTGGGCTCAGGTCTCCTGGGCTCAATCAGTCCACCAACATTTGTCTCCCAAAGTGCTGGGATTACAGGCTTGAGCTACCGTGCCCAGCCTGTGATTTTCTTTTTATTTTTTGAGGGAGAGTTTCGCTCTGGTCGCCCAGATTGGAGTGCAATGGCGCAATCTTGGCTCACTGCAACCTCCACCTCCTGGGTACAAGCGATTATCCTGCCTCAGCCTCCTGAGTAGCTGAGATCACAGGCGCCTGCCACCATGTCTGGCTAATTTTTTCTATTTTAGTAGAGATGGGGTTTCACCATGTTGGTCAGGCTGGTTGGGAACTCCTGACCTCAGGTGATCCATTCGCCTCAGCCTCCCAAAGTGCTGGGATTACAGGCGTGAGCCACCGTGCCTGGCCGAGTCTATGGTTTTCATATAACATATGAAGCATTTTGATTCTCTCAGATTTTACACTCAGAATACACTATCTACAGTTAATTCTCAACTTTTTCTCCTACTTAATTAAATTCTAAGAATACTAAGAAGATGAGCTGAGATAGGGTCTTGCTATGTTGCCCAGTCTGGTCTCAAACTCCTGAGCTCAAATGATTCTCCTGCCTCAGCCTCTCAAGTAGCTGGGACTACAGGCAGCTGTCACTATGCCCAGGTTTAGTCAGAAATTTAGAACTTGATCTCTTTATTTCATTTCTTATATCCATTAGATTAGCAATTCCAGTTAATGAGATAATTCCCAAAATGTATCTCAAATCATTCCACTGCCCTATGCACTGCCACTTCTTAAGTCCAGACCATCATCATATCGTTCTTAGAATACTACAACAACAACTTCATGTTTTTCACATTCTGCATTTTGTCACTGCCCTTTCCACTTCATTTTCCATATTACAGCAATAGGGGTATTAACTCTTACATCTTTTCAGTGTTTCCCCATTGCTCTGATAGAATTCAAATTCTGTCATAATCCAGAAGCCCCTGCAGGCTCTGCCTTAGGCTCTCTCTCTCACCTCATCTTTACTCATGCTTTTTTTTTTCTTTTTTTTGAGACAGTCTCGCTTCTTCACCCAAGCTGGAGTGCGGTGGCATGATATTGGCTCACGGCAACCTCCGCCTCCTGGGTTCAAGCAATTTTCCTGCCTCAGCCTCCCCAGTAGTTGGGATTACAGGCACCACCACCATGCCCGGCTAATTTTTGTATTTTTAGTAGAGACGAGGTTTTGCCATGTTGGCCAGGCTGGTCTCGAACTCCTGACCTCAAGTGATCCGCCCACCTTGGTCTCCCAAAGTGCTTGGATTACAGGCTTGAGCCACCACACCTGGCCATTTTCTTTCTTTTTTTTTTTTTTTTTTTTTTTTGAGACAGGGTCTCGCTTGAACCCGGGAGGCAGAGGTTGCAGTGAGCTTAGATGGCGCCACTGCACTCCAGCCTGGGCGATGCAGTGAGACTCTGTCTCAAAAAAAAAAAAAAAAAAAAAATTAATTAATTAAAAAGTGAAATGGAACTGAATAGACCATGTAAGAACGTCTTCATAGCCGGGCACAGTGGCTCATGCCTGTAATCCCAACACTTTGGGAGGCCCAGGCAGGTGGATCACCTGAGGTCATGAGTTTGAAACCAGTCTGGCCAACATGGTGAAACTACTACTAAACTACTACTACAACCTGGTGAAACTACTAAAAATACAAAAACAAGCTGGGCGTGGTGGCAGGCGCCTGTAATCCCAGCTACTCAGGAGGCTGAGGCAGGAGAATCGCTTGAACCCGGGAGGTGGAGGTTGCAGTGAGCCGAGATTGCCCCACTGCACTCCAGCCTGGGTGACATAGTAACACTCCGTCTCAAAAAAAAAAAAAAAAAAAAAAAAAAAAAGAATGTCTTCATGTAGTAAGGATAAGTATGTTTTCTGAAACTTTTGGTTAAATTATACATATTAAGTCATTAGATGTGAAAGTCATTGCACTATGCATTTTGCCTCTCTGTGTAAGTTCCTTAAGTGACTAGTTCACCAGATCAGTTACTGGATCATAGTAATCAGTCAGTGAATATTTATAAATTGATTAAAACAAGCCGTAGGAAGTATTGAGAAGCTGATTAAAAACTTTTGCTTAATTTCTCTACAGAGTTTCTTTTTTTCTTTTTTCTTTTGTTTGAGACAGGGTCTCGCTCTGTCACCCAGGCTGGATGCAGTGGCACGATCTCGGCTCACTGTGACCTCTGCTTCCCAGGTTCAAGGGATTCTCCTGCCTCAGCCGCTGAGTAGCTGGAATTACAGGCATGCGCCACCACGCCCGGCTAATTTTTTGTATTTTTAGTAGAGACGGGGTTTCACTATGTTGGTCAGGCTGGTCTTGAACTCCTGACCTCGTGATCCACCTGCTTTGGCCTCCCAAAGTGCTGGGATTATAGGTGTATATAATCTTTCTTCTTCTTTTTGTTTTTCAGTTTATTTTTGCTAGCCAGGCATGGTGATGTACACCTGTAGTTCCAGCTACTAGGAAAGCTAAGGCAGGATGATCACTTGAGTTCAGCAGTTCATGACCAACCTAGCCTACATAGTGAGACCCTGTCTTTAAAAAAAAAAAAAAAAAAAAAAAAAAAAAAAAGGAGGAGGCCAGGCGCGGTGGCTCATGCCTGTAATCCCAGCACTTTGGGAGGCCGAGGTGGGCGGATCACGAGGTCAGGAGATCAAGACCATCCTGGCTAGCATGCTGAAACCCGTCTCTACTAAAAAAAAAAAATACAAAAAATTAGCCAGGCGTGGTGGTAGGCGCTTGTAGTCTCAGCTACTCTGGAGGCTGAGGCAGGAGAATGGTGTGACCCGGGAGGCGGAGCTTGCAGGGAGCTGAGTTCAGGCCACTGCACTCCAGCCTGGGTGACACAGCAAGACTCCGTCTCAAAAAAAAAAAAAAAAAGAAAAAATTAAAATGAGGCCAGGCGTGGTGGCTCTCACCTGTAATCCCAGCACCTTAGGAGGCTGAGGCTGGCAGGTCACCTGAGGTCAGGAGTTCAGGACCAGCCTGGTAAACATGGTGAAACCCTGTCTCTATTAAAAACACAAGAATTAGGGACAGGCGCAGTGGCTCACACCAGTAATCTCAGCACTTTGGGTGGCCCAGGAGGGTGGATCACTTGAGGTGAGGAGTTCAAGACCAGCCTGGTCAACATAGTGAAACTTTGTCTCTACTAAAATTCGCTGGGCGTGGTGGTGCATGCCTGTAGTCCCAGCTACTAGGGAGGCTGAGGCAGGAGAATTGCTTGAACCTGGGAGGTGGAGCTTGCAGTGAGCTGAGATCCCGCCACCGCACTCCAGGCTGGGCAACAGAGTGAGACTATGTCTCAAAAAAAGAAAAATTAGGCACGGTGGCGCATGCCAGGAGACTCGCTTGAACCCACGAGGCTGGCCGGGCGCGGTGGCTCAAGCCTGTAATCCCAGCACTTTGGGAGGCCGAGATGGGCGGATCACAAGGTCAGGAGATCGAGACCATCCTGGCTAACACGGTGAAACCCCATCTCTAATAAGAAATACAAAAAATAGCCGGGCGAGGTGGCAGCGCCTGTAGTCCCAGCTACTCGGGAGGCTGAGGCCGGAGAATGGCGTGAACCCGGGAGGCAGAGCTTGCAGTGAGCTGAGATCCGGCCACTGCACTCCAGCCTGGGCTACAGAGCAGGGCTACAGAGCAAGACTCCGTCTCAAAAAAAAAAAAAAAAAAAAAAAAAAAGAACCCACGAGGCAGAGGCTGTAGTGAGCCAAAACCGTACCACTACACTCTAGCCTAGGCAACAGAGTGAGACTCTTTCTAAAAAAAAAAAAAAAAAAAAAAAAAAACAGGCCAGGCAAGGTGGCTTACACCTGTAATTCCAACACTTTGGGAGGCCAACGTGGGCAGATCACCTGAGCTCAGGAGTTGGACACCAGCCTGGGCAACATGGTGAAACCCTGTCTCTACTGAAAATACAAAAAATTAGTTGGGCATGGCAGCGCACGCCTGTAGTCCCAGCTACTCCAGAGGCTGAGGAAGGAGAATTCTTGAACTTAGGAGGTGGAGGTTGCAGTGAGCCGAAATTGTGCTGCTGCACTCCAGCCTGGACTCCAGCTAAAAAAAAAAAAATCAACAAAAAAGAAAGATATTTATGGCTGGGTGCGTGGCTCATGCCTGTAATCCTACCACTTTGGGAAGCCGAGGCGAGTGGATCACTTGAGGTCAGGAGTTTGAGAGCAGCCTGGCCAAGATGGTGAAACCCCTTCTCTACTAAAATTAAAAAATTAGCTGGGTGCGGTGGCAGGCACCTGTAATCACAGCTAATCAGGAGGCTGAGGCAGGAGAATTGCTTGAACCTGGGACGCAGAGGTTGTCGCAGTTAGCTGAGATCTTGCCACTACACTCCAGTGTGGGTGACAGGGTGAGACTCCATCTCAAAAAAAAAACAAAAAAAACCACAACCAACCAAACAAACAAACAGAAAAGCACATTTATGTTGTACCAGTATTCACAAGACTGTACTAATATTAATATAACTAGATAACAAGAAATATTTGAAAAACTAACTGACCCCTCCTCCTACACCTTATTGTTTGAACACTTCTGTTCTTTGAAAGCTGGAAAAGAGAAAAAGATATGCTTCCTTGAGTTTACTGAATATTATTGGAGTACTTTTTCAAAAATATTAAATATTACTGTTATTTGTGTATTACAAGTTATTATAAAAACAAGATTGGTGTGTCAAGAAAGGCAGATAGATTTTATTTTATTTTTTTTATTTTTTATTTTTATTTTATTTTATTTTTTTTTGAGACGGAGTCTCGCTCTGTCACCCAGGCTGGAGTGCAGTGGCCGGATCTCAGCTCACTGCAAGCTCCACCTTCCGGGTTTACGCCATTCTCCTGCCTCAGCCTCCCGAGTAACTGGGACTACAGGCGCCCGCCAACACGCCCGGCTAGTTTTTTGTATTTTTTAGTAGAGACGGGGTTTCACCATGTTAGCCAGGATGGTCTCGATCTCCTGACCTCGTGATCCACCCGTCTCGGCCTCCCAAAGTGCTGGGATTACAGGCTTGAGCCACCGCGCCCGGCCTTAGATTTTAATATGTATCATAACTCAATTATTAGTCTGAGAGTTTCTAGCCAAGACACATAAACTTTTTAGTCCCTATTTCTGTTAAACTGGCCCCTTAAAGCCTATCTAAACGCCCGGGCACGGTAGTTCACGCCTGTAATCCCAGCACTTTGGGAGGCTGAGGCGGGTGGATCACGACGTCAGGAGATCCAGACCATCCTGGCTAACATGGTGAAACCCCATCTCTACTAAAAAATACAAAAAATTAGCCGGGCTCGGTGGCATGCGCCTCTGGTCCCAGCTACTCCTGAGGCTGACGCAGGAGAATCACTTGATGTGGGAGGCAGAGGTTCCAGTGAGCCGAGATCGCACCACTGCACTCCAGCTTGGGCGACAGAGCGAGACTCTGTCTCAAAAAGAAAACAAAAACGAAAACAAAACCTACCTAAAAGTAAAGAGAGCTTCAAAATGCTTACTTAGAAGGGGCTTAAGAACAGCAATCTGGCTGGAAAGTAGCCTAGATTTGAGTTGAAACTATGCTTGGCCGGAGGCGGTGGCTCACACCTGTAATGCCAGCAGTTTGGGAGGCTGACGCAGGCAGATCACTTGAGGTCAGGAGTTCCAGACCAGCCTGGCCAACATGGCAAAACCCCGTCTGTACTAAAAATACAAAAATTAGCCAGGCATGGTGGCATGCGCCTGTAGTCTCAGCTGCTCGGGAGACTGAGGTAGGAGAAATGCCTAACCCGGGAGGAAGTTGCAGTGAGCCAATATCGTGCCACTGCCCTCCAGCCTGGGCAACAGGGCAAGACTCTGTCTCAAAAAACAAAACCAAAACCAAAATCAAAACCAAAAACCAAAACAAACACACACACACACACACACAAAACAAATACAAAACAACAACAAAAACAAAACCAACAACCCCCCCCCCCAAAAAAAGCGCCTATGTTTGCACAGCAAACACTGTGTTTTTACACATTTGTAAGATATAGGTCAGTTAAAAAAAGAGCAACATTTTCTAAAAATGCTTTTATTCCTCTTTTATTAATTTTTTTGTGTGACAGGATCTCACTCTTTCGTTCAGGCTATAAGTACAGTTGCGCGATCTTGGCTAGCTGCATCCTGCAGCTTCCCCAGCTCAGGAGATCCTTCCGCCTCAGCCTCCCAAGTAGCTGGGACTATATGGGTCAGCATCACTATGCCCGGCTTTTTTTTTTTTTCTTTTCTTTTTTGAGATGGGAGTCTAGTTCTGTCGCCCAGGCTGGAGTGCAGTGGCATGATCTCGGCTCACTGCATCCTCTGCCTCCCAGGTTTAAGTGATTCTCCTGCCTCAGCCTCCTGAGTAGCTGTGGTTACAGGCACACGCCACAATGCCTGCCTATAATACTATTAGGGAAGGAGGACGGCAGCTTGGAGTAGGGCAATAGTAGTGGAGAAAGCAGCAGAAGGATTTGATAGATTTAGGAGGTACAATCAATTGGTCTTGCTGAGTGCCTAGAACATTGCCTGGCTGATGCTTGAGAAATATTTGTAAATGAATAAACTAGCCATGGAGCTTGAGGGACGGGGGTGAAAGGATGACTCTTAGGTTTTATGGACTAGGTTTTATGGTGCTATTCACTGAGAGAGAGAACAGGGTTAAAAAAACCTGGTTAAAGGATGCTACCTCTCACACATGCTTACTGTAAATTGGCTCTTCTCTCACCCCCATTGCCTTGACGGCAGCTTTTTTTTTTTTTTTTTTTTTTTTTTAGAGTGAGTCTCTCTCTGTCTCCCAGGCTGGAGTGGCTGGAATGCAGTGGCACGATCTCAGCTCACTGGGTTCAAGAGATTTTCCTGCCTCAGCCTCCCGAGTAGCTGGGATTACAGGCACCTGCCACCATGCCCGGCTAAGTTTTGTATTTTTAGTAGAAATGGGGTTTCACCATGTTGGCCAGGCTGGTCTCGAACTCTTGACCACAAGTGATCCGCCTGCCTTGGCCTACCAAAGTGCTGGGATTACAGGCGTGAGCCACCATGCCAACCCAGAGGGCAGTGTTTTTTTGTTTTTGAGATGGACTTTCACTCTGTAGCCCAGGCTGGAGTGGACTGGTGCCACCTCACTGCAACCTCTGACTCCCAGGTTCAAACAATTCTTCTGCCTCAGCCTACTGAGTAGCTGGGACTACAGGCTCACAACACCATGCCCGGTTAAATTTTTGTATTTTTAGTAGAGACAGGGTGTCACCGTGTCAGCCAGGCTAGTCTCGAACTCCTGACCTCGTGATCTGCCAGCCTCGGCCTCCCAAAGTGCTGGGATTATAGGCTTGAGCCACTGCGCCTGGCCGATGGCAGTGTTTTGAACCAAATAATTCGTTCTTCCAGACCAGGTGAATACCCTACCCAAGGGCAGAAAATCCACAGATTGGCTAATGACTTGTATAATCTGGCTGGAAAAAATAACTAGGGTCAAGCAGTCTTTTATCCTTGATTTTGAACTAAGAAGCAGAGGAAGAGTCTGGCACGTAGCTGCAGAGGCAGAATAAAGTAACAAGATAGAGGTTAATAACAGCAAATTAGGTCAGTCAGATGAAACTAAAATCAGACGGAACGCTCAAATTTTGTAATTTTAAGTTTATTATTAAAAGGACCCTTTACAGAGGTGTGAGACTGGGCGTGGCGGTTCACGCCTGTAATCCCAGCACTTTGAGAAGCCAAGGTGGGCGGGGGGGGGGGGGGTATGACCTGAGGCCGGGAGTTCAAGACCAGCCTGGCCAACATGGTGAAACACTATCTCTACCAAAAATACAAAAATTAGCCGGGTGTGGTGGTGGGAGCCTGTAATCTCAGCTACTCAAGAGGCTGAGGCATGAGAATCGCTTGAACCCGAGAGGCAGAGGTTGCAGTGAGCCCTGACTGTGCCACTGCACTCTAGCCTGGGCACAGAGAGAGATTACCTCCAAAAAAAAAAAAAAAAAAAAAAAAGAACTCCAGACGCCGTGCTTCACACCTGTAATCCCAGCACTTTGAGAAGCTGAGGCGGGTGGATCATTTAAGGTCAGGAGTTCAAGACCAGCCTGGCCAACATGATGAAACCCCATCTCTACTAAATATACAAAAATTAGCTGGGTGGTAGTGGCGTGCCTGTAATCCCAGCTACTCAGGAGGCTGAGGCAGGAGAATCTCTTGAGCCTCGGAGGCAGAGGTTGCAGTTAGCCGAGATCACGCCACTGTGATCAGCCTGGGCCAACAGAGTGAGACTCTGTCTCAAACAACCACCACCACCACCACCAATAAAAAATACAAAGCGATAGGCCGGGCGCGGTGGCTCAAGCCTGTAATCCCAGCACTTTGGGAGGCCAAGACGGGCGGATCACGAGGTCAGGAGATCAAGACCATCCTGGCTAACACGGTGAAACCTGGTCTCTACTAAAAAATACAAAAAATTAGCCGAGCGTGGTGGCGGGCGCCTGTAGTCCCAGCTACTCGGGAGGCTGAGGCAGGAGAATGGCATGAACCCGAGAGGCGGAGCTTGCAGTGAGCTGAGATCCGGCCACTGCACTCCAGCCTGGGCGACAGAGCAAGACTGCGTCTCAAAACAACAACAACAACAACAACAACAAAACCACAGGGCCACTAATAACCTAACAGAGCTAGTAAAGATGGCTGGGAATATAGGTGGAAGTACAATCCCCGTTTAATTGCAACAAGGTTCTCTAGGTTACTTAGGGTCAGGTAAACTGGAGATCACTGACATGGAAAACAAGAAAACCCTTATTGTTTATAGCTGTTATGTATAAATAGGTTATTAGCCTTAGGAAAATCATTTATGCCGAGTACAGCTTTTGAGTAAGCAAAAAGTATTAACGTCGGGTTGAATGTAATTGAAGCGAGACCTACTGGACGTGGGGTGGGGGTTGCAAGCCCATACAAAAGGCAAGCACGGATAACTTATTTCACAAGGCTATGGGGTTGTGGGGCTCGGAAAAAGAAACATCAGCGGCGGAACCTGCTCTCAGCCACCTTGCACCAGAACACAAACAATGACTCAAAAATACACGCATATGAAACGAGTATCATCTCTAAGTGAATGTGAGTGCCAAGTAGAAAGCTAGTATCCGATTTATTATCGCAACGTCTTTGTACCATTTTAACATCCATTCCAGGAAGAAAAAGCCTATTGGGAATATGGTTAACTTATAATTAAGTGCTGTTTCCCCAAATTAAAGAAACAACAACAAAAAAATCTAAAAGCCAGCGAAATACTATTTAATTTACTCAGTAACCCTTTAAAACTCTTTTAGTTGGTGGGTGGGAATCCGGGCGGGGAGGCGCACTAAACCGAACGCCGGGGCAAAGGTTTCTTAAACAGTTACCAGGAGGTAACTCCGCTTTCATCTCGGACGTGGCTCAAGATTACAGGTGATCGCAGTGCCCGGAGGCGCCAGGAGGCAACTTTCACAGGGGGGAGGCGCCGGGCGCCAGGGGGCCAAGCGGCCGGGCCCGGGAGCCCACTTCACTTGGGAGCCGCCCCAGGCCGGGGGTCGACACCGCGTTCCCTCCCTTAGCCTAGCCGCGACCCAGCTTTAGGGCCTAAGGGCAAATCAAGCGCCCGGTCCTCCCGGCGCCATGTGCGCGGCCCGCCCAGGCCCTTGGCCACCGTCGCCGCGGGGGCAGGCCGCGAGCCACAGAGGCCTGGTGCGCGTCCCGCCCCTGAGCCCGCAGTAGGGGCGGCCTCAGACCGTGAGCCGGGAGTCGTCCCCTTAGTCCCCCCTCGCACTCGGAGGGCCTCCGGGGCGGGGCAGGCCTTCGGGCCGGGCGGCACCCGGGCGGTCGAATCCGTCAGCTCCCGCGAGTGGCCCGGCGAGGGAAGGAGCCGGTGAGTAGCCACGTCACGCTCCTCAGGGAGGCCCCGCCCCGTGCTCTCAGGCCGCCCCTCCTCGCCGTCTCCACGCCTCCGCGGGCAGTTACCGGCTCTGGCTGCTCGCGCCTCCCCAACTCGGGTAAAGCTCCTAGGCCCCTGCGTGCTGCGCCTCCGCAGCTGCCCTGCGCCAGGTGAGAGCTCGCGGCTCCCGGCTGCGGCTCCCGGCGCGTGGTGGCGGGCTCCGGGCGTGCGTCGCGTAGAGGACGGGGCCGGCGGGCGGTTGGCGCTCCGTTCGGTGCGGGGAGGGGCGTCACGCCGGGCGCTGCGCGGCCTCGGCGGGCGGCGGCAGTGGCGGCCACGGCCGCCGGGCTCTCAGGTTCTCTGCCCCCAGCTGGAGCCGGTCGGTGTCCGGGCGGAGAGACGGGCAGTCAGGCTCCCTGGCCTCGGGGCCACCCCGGCCGGGGCGGCTGGGGCAGAGGGACAATGTCTGCTCGCGCCCCGGTGCCCGCCGCCCATTCTCGGGAGGATCCGCCCGCGGTGACTGCTGAGAGGGAGTCGCTGTTGGCCGCGGCGAACCGGCCGGCCGAGCAGCCGCCCCCGCCCGAACGTGAGGGCAAAGAGGCGGCGAGGGAGGACAGGGCCGCGGCCGCCACTAGCGCGGGGGCGCGGGGAGAGCCGTCGCCGGCGCTGGTGCTGGGACGCAGCGTGCCCCAGGCGGCTGTCCCTGTGAGGCCCCTGGCGCTGCACCTGGCGCACAAGGCGCGTGGGCCAGGTGGCCCCTTCGGCGGGGAGCCGCCACCACCGCCACCGCCGCCGCCGTCGCCGTTGCCGCCGTTGCTGCGGGATCCGCCGGCCGAGGACGCCCGGGAAGAGGCGGCAGCTGGCCCTGCGGTAAAGCGGCAGCCGCCGCCACTGCCGCCTAAGGGAAATCCCTGGACCAAAAAGCCTCCCCAGCACCTGTCCCCAGACACGACAGGTCCACCGCCGCCCCCGCTGGAAACCCTGGAGGCAGGTCTGTGGTTGCTGTGCGTTGGGCACTGGCAGGGTGCGGGCAGGGGCGACTTGCGGGACTTGCCGGCGCGTGGCGGCGGTAGCGGGCGCCGGGCCCGGGTAACGGCAGGCCTCCCTTCCCTGTCAGTCGGATGTAATTTGTTCCAAGGTGTCATTCACTCTGCCTATTTACATACATGGGCATCTGGGAAGGGAGCGGCAGGAAGAGGTGGGACCTCAGGTTCTCCTTGCCTGGTGGGGGCACGGAGGGGGTAGCTTGGCGGCGCAGCTCTGCTGGCGCGGTTGCGATTGTGTTTTGTCTCCACGTGTTAGTGACTTGGGAAAGTAGCTAACTTTAGATACTGCAGTGCTTCGAATGGGAAAGTTTTGGTGGATTTTTTTTTTTTTTAAGGATTGAAGCAAGTCAGAGCAAGGGGATTTATTCGTAAGTGGAAGCGCGATTGTAGTCTTTTAGTATGAAATAATAAGATGAAAATCTCAAGGTTTTCGAAACACTGCTAAGCAGTTATATTAAAAATGAGACTTTAAATGTGGTTTTAAAAGTGCTTTAAGTTATGAGTGTGCTGGAAAATAATTAAATAGGATGGTTGACATGCGAGCGTGGATTGCACGTTATGTAAATGGTTTTCTAACATTGTCAGCTCTCCTTCCCTTTAGAAGAGATAAGATTATGCCACTGTATTTGAATGCTGACCAATGCAGTATGGCCCTTGGTGCTTTATTTTGATTGTAGCAACTGCAGCTTAAGAAAATTAAAATGGGTCGGCGCTGTGGCTCATGCCTGTAATCCCAGCACTTTGGGATGCGGAGGCGGGTGGATCACCTGAGGTCAGGAGTTCGAGACCAGCCTCGCCAACATGGCGAAAACCCGTCTCTGCTAGAAATACAAAAATTAGCCAGGCCTGGTGGCGGGCCCTTGTAATCTCAGCTACTCGGGAGGCTGAGGCAGGGAGAATTGCTTGAACCCGGGAGGTGGAGGTTGCAGTGAGCCGAGATCGCTCTACTGCACTCCAGCCTGGGCAACGGAGTGAGACTACCTCTCAAAAAAAAAAAAAAAAAAAAAAAAAAAAAAAAAAAAAGTTAAAATGGAAATAAAAACCATGACAAAAAGCAGTATCTGACCGGGCGCGGTGGCCTGTAATGCTAGCACTTTGGGAAGCTGAGGCGGGTGGATCACCTGAGCTCGGGAGTTTGAGACCAGCCTGACTAACACGGAGAAACCTTGTCTCTACTAAAAATACAAATTAACTGGGCGTGGTGGCGCATGCCTGTAATCCCAGCTACTTGGGAGGCTGAGGCAGGAGAATCGCTTGAACCCGGGAGGCGGAGGTTGCGGTGAGCTGAGATCGAGCCACTGCATTCCAGCCTGGGCAACAGGAGCGAAACTCTGTCTCAAAAAAAACACCAAAAAAACCCAAAAAAACCCTGTATATTCTACTTTCTCAATTAAGTTGTAAATGAGTTGAACTTTTTATATGCAAATGACAGCTGTTTACTTGCAAGTCTTCATTCTTATTTAAAATTAAAGGTTAGCAGTAGAATAGGAAATATTAGAGCATGTTTACTGGCTTGTGAGGATCAAATGCGATGAAGATGTGGTGTAAATGTAAGGCAATTGGCGGTGCGCGGTGGCACACGCCTGTAATCCCAGCACTTTGGGAGGCCGAGGCGGGTGGATCACCTGAGGTGAGGAGTTCGAGACCAGCCTGGCCAGCATGGCGACACCCCGTCTCTACTAAAAATACAAAAATTAGCCTGATGTGGTGGTGCGTGCCTGTAATACCAGCTACTCAGGAGGCTGAGGCAGGAGAATCACTTGAACCTGGGAGGCGGAGGTTGCAGTGAGCCAAGACTGAGCCACTGCATTCCATCCTGGGTGACAGAGCAAGACTCCCTCTCAAAAAAAAAAAAAAAAAAAAAAAAAAAAAAAGGCGATTGTTACAAGCACCATTATGTTATGTTAACATTTCTTCAGAGGAACTCTCCAATGGAGGGAGATAAGTGTTGAGTTAATTGATTCTCTTGCCTTTGCACAGAAATACTCCTAATTAATTGTTGGTAACTTTTGACACTTGCAGAAAAAAACTTAACAGTTTGCTCCGGATTTAATATTGGCATAATTCCTTCCTCGCTGTAAAGAGCTGTTTGTTTACTCCTGTTACTAACTGAAGAGAACACTGTTAAGTAAAGACCTCATAAAGTTTTTCTTTTTTTTCTTTTTTAAAACCCAGTGGCAAGCACTCTAAAATTTAGCAAAGAAAGAAAACCCTAGTGAATCATCTTATTTACTGTTTCACCTCTCTACTTCTAGACTTATAGACAATTGTATAGTCAGTGAATTACCAAGTAGGAACCCTTTGTTGATCATAAAACCGGTATTACAGATTTTAAAACTTTGAAGCCATGCATGGTAGTGTGTGCCTGCAGTTTTAGCTCCTTGGGAGGCTGAGGCTGGAAAAATCGGTTTTGCCCAGGAGTTTGAGGCTGTAGTGTCCTATCATAGCGCCTGTGAATAGCTACTGCATTCTAGCCTGGGCAATATAGCAAGACCACATTTAAAATAATAATAATAATAATAATAGAACTTTAAAAACTGTTAAGGTAAGCCTTGGGAACTTTAATTGCAAATGACCTGTGAAAAATATTTAACAGTTAACCTATTGATGCTTTCATTCTCCAGTCTTCACTGGAGATTAAGAACACTGTGATACTAGTTTTATGGTATGGTTCACGGGAATTTCAGTTTTGCTGAAATTTTGTCTTGTGTAGGCAACTCTTTTCTGTCTTTGGATGGAATCCATTCTGCACTGGCAGGAAGACCATCTTTCAGACCTGGAATAGTGTAGTAATAGTGTAGTAACCATGGTCTCTTCCCAACACTGACTCTGCACCTCCCTCCCTCCCTCCCTCCCTCCCTCCCTCCCTTCCTTCCTTCCTTCCTTCCTTCCTTCCTTCCTTCCTTCCTTCCTTCCTCCTTCCTTCCTTCCTCAGATGGGGTCTCTCTGTGTTGCCCAGGCTGGTCTTGAACTGCTGACCTCAAGCAATCCTCCTGCTTCCCAAAGTGCAGGGATTACAGACGTAATAAGGCTTTCTATTTTCTTCAGCAAATTTACAACTTCAGAAGTAAAGAAATAGGACCACACTCTATTTGCATAACTTAGGTAATTTAGATAAAAGAGATTGTGGTGTAGAAATGTACTGTTTTGAGAGACTTGGGTTCTAGTGCAGGTATTTGTTACTAACTAGCTAGTTGACTTCTGGCAAGATTTCTGGGCATTATAAATGAATAACATGGATGGGCTCATCTCCTCTGGTTTATAATACCAGAGTGCCACTTACAACCTGGCTGCCTTGGCTTCCATTTATTTATTTATTTAATATTATTTAATTTACTTAATACATTTTACTTTAATTTATTTAAATAGGTAGATAGATCGTCAGTCTTGCTCTATTGCAGTGGTGAGATCATAGCTCACTGCAGCCTTGACCTCCTGGACTCAAGCAATTCCCCTGCCTTGGCATTCCAAGTAGTTGGGATGACAGGCATGCATGTCATTCCATGGAATTAGCTATGTCCGGCTAATGATTTTTAATTTTTTTTTTTGTATAGACAGGATCCCCCTTTGTTGCTCAGGCTGATATTGAGCTCTTGGGGTCAAGATATCCTCCTGCCTCAGCCCCTGCAAAGTGCTGGGGCTACAGGTGTAAGCCACCCTGCCTGTCAACTTTCTGTTTACTATTTTCTCTTTTTTTTTTTTTTTTTTTTTTGACGGAGTCTCGCTCTGTCACCCAGGCTGGAGTGCAGTGGCACGATCTCTGCTCACTGCAAGCTCCGCCTCCCGGGTTCGCGCCATTCTCCTGCCTTAGCCTCCCGAGTAGCTGGGACTAAAGGCACCCGCCACCATGCCTGGCTAATTTTTTGTATTTTTAGAAGAGACAGGGTTTCACCGTTTTAGCCAGGATGGTCTCAATCTCCTGACCTCGTGATCCACCCGCCTCAGCCTCCCAAAGTGCTGGGATTACAGGCGTGAGCCACCGCGCCTGGCCTTTTTTTTTTTTGAGATGGAGTTTCATTCTTATTGCCCAGGCTGGAGTGTAATAGTGTGATCTCGGCTCACCGCAACTTCCACCTCCTGGGTTCCAGTGATTCTCCTGCCTCAGCCAGCTGAGTAGCTGGGATTACAGGCACGCGGCACCATGCCTGGCTGATTTTTATATTTTTAGTAGAGATGGGGTTTTTCCGTGTTGGTCAGGCTATCTTGATCTCCTGACCTCAGGTGATCCTCCCACCTCCGCCTTCCAAAGTGCTGGGATACAGGTGTGAGCCACTGCGCCCGGCCGGGCTTTCTATTTTCTTTCCTTTTTTTTTTTTTTTTTTTTTTTTGAGACAGAGTCTTGCTCTGTCACTCAGGCTGGAGTGCAATGGCGCAATCTTGGCTCACTGCAACCCCCGACCTGTCCCAGGTTTGAGCAGTTCTCCTGCCTTAGTCTCCTGAGTAGCTGGGACTACAGGTGCGTGCAACCATGCCCAGTTAATTATTTTTTTTTGTATTTTTAGTAGAGACGGGGTTTCACCACGTTGGCCAGGCTGGTCTCGAACTCCTGACCTCAGTAGATCTGCCCGCCTTGGCCTCCCAAAGTGCTGGGATTACAGGGGTGAGCCACCATGCTTGGTCTTGGGCTTTCTATTTTCTTAAGCAAATTTGCAACTTAAGAAGTAAATACATAGGACCAGAGGTTGTTTAAAGTTCACAGTGGGTACCTCTAAATCTATTAGTTATCTATTAGTGATTGTATAATTTATACAATATAAATTGTATAATTCTACAAAACAGGATACTCTTTGAGAGAGATAATTGTATTGAAATAATAGACTTAAATCAGGTCTATCCTGCTCAAACTTGGATTTACTCTCACTCTGTTAATGAGGTAAAGGAATTCCATCCACAAAATTTTGCCAGGAAGTTTCTTACTACAGTTAGAAACATAGGAAACACATGGGAGAGTATTTCAGGACAGAAATTATGAATCTTCTCTACATTAAAACCTGCAGATCTAAGTGAACCAGATTCTTGATGCCTCGGCCCTTGTGAGAGACTTTCTTCCACTTTTAGGATGATTTTGATCATGTGTTGCTGTTTCCAGAAATCCAGATAAGGCACTCTTCAGCCAAAGTTGCTGCCCACCCAAGAGGCCTGCTATCTTGAAATTTAGTCATGAGACCAGAAGGAACTTCCCCCATCCGTGTCCTGACTTGGCATTAGTTTCATTTTGGATACCTCCTTTTTTTTTTTTTGAGATGGAGCCTCGCTCTTGTCGCCCAAGCTGGAGTGCAATGGCGCAGTCTCGGCTCACTGCAACCTCCACCTCGCGTGTTCAAGCGATTCTCCTGCTTCAGCCTTCTGAGTAGCTGGGATTACAGGCGCTTGCCACCATGCCTGCATAATTTTTGTATTTTTAGTAGAGATGGGGGTTTCACCATGTTGGCCAGGCTGATCTTGAATTTTGGACCTCAGATGATTGACCCACTCTGGCCTCCCAAAGTGCTGGGATTATAGGCGTGAGCCACTGTGCACAGCTTTTTTTTTTTTTTTTTTTTTTTTTTTTTTTTTAAAGAGACTGGGTCTCACTTTGTCACCCAGGCTAGAGTAGGAGTACAGTGGTACAGTCATAGCTCACTGCAGCCTATAACTCCTGGGACCACGGGGTCCTCCTGCCTCAGCCTCTCAAGTAGCTAGGACTACAGGCGTGTGCTACCATGCCTGGCAAATTATTTTATTTTTATTTTTTAAATTTAAAAATAGTGACAGTATCTTGCTATGTTGCCTAGGCTGGTCTCAGAACTCTTGAACTCAAGCTATTTTTATTATTTTTAGAGACAGGGTCTCCCTATATTGCCCAGGCCTAGTCTTGAACTCTTGGCCTCAAAGGATTCCCCGCCTCAGCCTACCAAAGTGCTGCTATTACAGGTGTGAGCCTGGCCTTGCAGATTTCTTTTTTTTCCCCTCTTTTAAATAATTTATTTTAAACCTATTATATCATACAGTATGTTTTATACAGATATATAACACCCTAACAAGATAAAGCAAAGCCAAAAAAGTTTATCTTATTAGAAAGATACACCATAACGTATTCTCTTCGAACAGTATTGCACTTTAACTTTTCTTTTCTTTTTTTTTTTTTTTTTTGAGACGGAGTCTTGCTGTGTCTCCCGGACTGGAGTGCAGTGGCACCATCTCGGCTTACTGCAAGCTCCGCCTCCCGGGTTCACGCCATTCTCCTGCCTCAGCTTCCTGAGTAGCTGGGACTACCGCCACCACGCCCGGCTAATTTTTTTGTATTTTTGGTAGAGACAGGGTTTCACCGTGTTAGCCAGGATGGTCTCGATCTCCTGACTTTGTGATCCACCCGCCTCAGCCTCCCAAAGTGCTGGGATTACAGGCGTGAGCCACCAAGCCCGGCCAACTTTTCTTAATTTGACAAAGCATTCATGAAACAGCCTGCAGACTAGTTTCAACAGATAAATAACACCTGTTAGCAGACATGAGCGTCCTAAATTTTTATTAGGTATGAATTTTACAAACTTTACTTACATTGACCGTAACGGTGGAGCTGGAGAGTATTGCGCCTTCTCCAAGCTGCCTGGTGAGAACCAGCAGTAGTGTGGTGGAACTTGTGGCCCTTTCCAAGGCCATGGCTCTTTCGGCCTGCAGATGGCAGCCCATGCATCTCTCTATGCTTGTGGACTGGTTTGGTGATCCATTGGGTGTCAGGATTTCTTCTGATAGCTTTATGGAATGGATCAATGGGGATAACCTCAAAAAACTTGTATGTGGAATCTTCACCAACCCAGTAAGAATTCAGGACTCTTAGAGCCCCACAGGGGCATCCGGCTCGCTCCTTTGCAACGGACTGAAGACTTTGAGCAAACCTTTAGCTGGTTAACACCATGATGGACAGGCTTGCTGTAAGTTGCACCCTTAGGAACTGGGTGTTTTCAGCCACCATGGCGAGCATGAATCCTATATATAACGTAAACTTGCTTGGCCTTGTAGCCCAGTTGGCACGCTTTATCCGGCCGAGTGGAGTGGGGAGCGCTGTGGAGAGCAGAGAGCTGGCAGTACTGCCAGCAACCTCTTCTTAGAAGAAAGCGCATGACATTAGACTGCTTTTCTCCATAGCTCCTGGATTTAGTTGTATGCACCCATCTTGGCTTACCTGATGGCTGCCACTAGACGGAAAGGGTGCAGATTCTTTATTAAAATCACAATATGGGTTTATTAATCCCTTACTTGTAGTTATGGTTGTTTTTTGCCTGTTAAACATCAGCATTCTCGTATAATTTCCATTCTTTTGCTCATAAAAATATGATGTGTAAAAAATACTGATTTTTTTCAAAAAGTTCTTGCTTTTCTTGAACCCTATGTTCATCATCAACCCTCTTTTCTCCTACTATTTGGTTCTTCAACCTTATTTTCTCCTGTTTGGTTCTTAGAAACCTCAAGTAAGCTTACTGTTGTTACCCTAATTAAATACCTTTTTTTTTTTTTTTTTTTGAGGGGGACGGAGTCTCGCTGCAGACCAGTGCAGGCTGGAGTGCAGTGGCACGATCTCAGCTCACTGCAAGCTCCGCCTCCTTGGTTTGCGCCGTTCTACTGCCTCAGGCTCCCGAGTAGCTGGGACAACAGGCACCTACCATCACGCCTGGCTAATTTTTTTTGTATTTTTAGTAGAGACAGGGTTTCACTGTGTTACCCAGGATGGTCTCGATCTCCTGACCTCGTGATCCGCCTGCCTCGGCCTCCCAAAGTGCTGGGATTACAGGCGTGTAATCCCACGGCCATGAAATACCATTTTAAGTAAGTTATATAGAAAAAACTGCATAAATATATTCTCTTTACAAAAATAAAAAACTTTCATGTCACCTTAAGAATTCACTGAGGCTGGGCGCAGTGGCTCACGCCCGTAATCCCAGCACTTTGGGAGGTAGAGGCTGAGGTGGGTGGATCATGAAGTCAGGAGATCGAGACCATCCTGGCTAACACGGTGAAACCCTGTCTCTACTAAAAATACAAAAAAAGTTAGCTGGGCATGGTGGCGGGTGCCTGTAGTCCCAGCTATTCGGGAGGCTGAGGCAGGAGAATGGGGTGAACCCGGGAGGTGGAGCTTGCAGTGAGCCAAGATGGCACCTCTGCACTCCAACCTGGGCGACAGAGCAAGACTCGGTCTCAAAATAATTTACTAAATCTAAACTCCTTTTAAAAATTGCTGAGGACTGGTCGGGCGCGGTGGCTCACGCCCTTAATCTGAGCACTTTGGGTGGCTGAAGCAGGCGGATCACCTGAGGTCAGAAGTTCCAGACCAGCCTGGCCAACACGGAGAAACCCCGTCTCTACTAAATATACAAAAATCAGCCGAGGGTGTTGGCCAGCACCTGTAATCCCAGCTACTTGGGAGGCTGAGGCTGGAGAATTGCTTAAAAACCCGGGAGGCAGAGGTTGCGCTGAGCCAAGATGGTGCCATTGCATTTCAGCCTGGCGAGTGAAATTCCATCTCAAAAAAAAAAAAAAAAAAAGGCTGAGGATGGCCGGCTGTGGTGGCTCACACCTGTAATCCTAACACTTTGGGAGACCAAGGTGACCAGGGTTTGAGGCCAGGAATTTGAGACCAGCCTGGGCAACATAGTGAAACCCCATCTCAATTAAAAAAAAAAAAAAAAAAAGCTAAGGAATGGTCCTAAATATAGCTGACATAGTTAATTTAGATATTTACCTATTGATCATCTTGATTTTTTTTCATTTTTGTATTTAGATGAGGAAACCGAACATTTTTATACATCTTATATCCATGTGTGCCTTTCTCTAGGGTAGATGCTGAGAAGTAGAATTGTTAGGTTATAGAGCATTTTTTTTTAGTTTACAAGTTGCTTTTTATTTATTTATTTTTAAAATTTTTAAATTTTTTTTTTTATTTTTTATTTGTGCTAGGATTACAGGCGTGAGCCACCGTGCTGGCCTTTACAAGTTGCTTTTTAAAGTAACTGTACAAATTGATACTCCCACTATTAGAATTTGAGAATTGTCTTCTTTCACATTTTTTTTTTTTTTGAGACAGAGTCTCACTGTTTCACCGAGTCTGGAGTGCAGTGTCACTGTGTCAGCTCACTGCAACCTCCGTCTCCTGGGTTCAAGCAATTCTCCTGCCTCAGCCTCCCGAGTAGCAGGGATTACAGGCGTCCACCACCACGCCCGGCTAGTTTTTATATTTTTACTAGAGACGGGATTTCACCATGTTGGCCAGGCTGGTCTTGAACTCCTGACCTCAGGTGATCCGCCTGCCTTGGCCTCCTAAAGTGCTGGAAGTACAGGTGTGAGCCACTGCGCCCGGGCCTTCTTTAACATTTTTAAAAGCACTAATTTTTACTACATTTGCCCTTAAATATGATAAAATGTGAAATATTGATATCATCAGTGCATTTTCTTAGTTAAAATTTTGCCAAAAGGTTATGGTCATAAGAATTAAACTGAGTGAAATAGGCTCTGTTATGTTGTAGCTTTTGTTTAAAGTATCCTAGCCCTTAAAAGTATATTGTTTTCCTTATCTGTTTATAGTTATTTCCTTGTAGGTCCCAGGATTTAAAAATAACATTTTATTATTTATTTGTTTTTATTTTGTTTATTTATTTTTTTGAGATGGAGTCTCGCGCTCTTCCTCAGGCTGGAGTGCAGTGGCACGATCTTGGCTCACTGCAACCTCTGCCTCCTGGGTTCAAGCGATTCTCATGCCTCAGCCTCCAGGCACAGCCCCTGTGCCTGGCTTGTTTCTTACTTAGAAACAAAAAACAGATTTCATCTGTATGAATATACATGTTTTAGGCCGGGTGCGGTGGCTCACGCCTGTAATCCCAGCACTTTGGGAGGCTGAGGCAGGCAGATCACAAGATCAGAGATCCAGATTATCCTGGCTAACACAGTGAAGCCCCATCTCTACTAAAAATATGAAAGATTAGTCGGGCGTGGTGGCATATGCCTATCGTCCCAGCTACTCAGGAGGCTGAGGCAGGAGAATCGCTTGAACCTGGGAGGCAGAGGTTGCAGTGAGCCAAGATTGCACCACTATACTCCAGCCTGGGTGACAGAATAAGACTCTGTCTCAAAAAAAAAAAAAAAAAAAAAAAAGATATACATATTTTTTAATGTGAAAAAATTTTTAATTTAAAACAATTTCCTAAATTGGCTTGCTATTTCAGTCTTAGGTGTTCTCTAATGACATGCAGTGTGATTTCCTCCATGTTAAAACAATGAGAAAATGAAAAATTTCCTTTCTTAGACTTCTTTTACCTGTAATATGTATGTATATATATATTTTTTTTTTTTTTTTTTTTTTGTATCAGAGTCTCACTCATTTTGACCAGGCTGGTCTTGAACTTCTGGCCTCAAGAGATCTGCCTGCCTTGGCCTCCCAAAACTGTTGGGATTACAGGCGTGAGCCACTGAGCCTGGCCTGTGTATGTAAAATTATATTTAAAACCTGGTGGACTTCTTTCCATGTCAATACATATACAGCTTTGTCTGATTTCTAAAAGTTATATAGTATTTTGTGTATTAATACGTAGAGGCTAAATAGGATTATCAACAAAGTTGCACTGAACATCCTATATAGACATCTTTATACCTTTTCTTGATTCCCAGATAATTTCCTGAAAATGGAATTCTTTTATTAAAAGGATATATACATTTTAGATGACAGATTACCCTTGAAAGATATACTACCTTGGCTGGGCGCCGTGGCTCATGCCTGTAATCCCTGCACTTTGGGAGGCCAAGGTGGGCGGATTACTTGAGGTCAGGAGTTTGAGACCAGCCTGGCTAACATGGTGAAACCCTGTCTCTCCTAAAAATCCAAAAAAGTTAGCCAGGCGTGCTGGCAGGCGCCTGTAACCCCAGCTGCTTGGGAGGCTGAGGCAGGAGAAGGGCTTGAACCCAGGAAGGGGAGGTTGCAGTGAGCCAAGACTGTGCCACTGCACTCCAGCCTGGGTGACAGAGTGAGAAGACTCTGTCTCAAAAAAAAAAAAAAAAAAAAAAAAGAAAAGAAAGAAATACTACCTCATACTCTTACCAACAGCATGAGAGAAATAAGAGACTCTGTCTCAAAAAAAAAAGTTTTATTTGTAATTTTCTCCTGTTATATTCTTTTTTTTTTTTGGACAGAATCTAGCTCTGTCACCCCAGCTGGAGTGCAGTGGTTGGATCTCGGCTCACTGCACCATCCACCTCCCGGGTTCAAGCGATTCTCCTGCTTCACCCTTCTGAGTAGCTGGGACTATGGGCATATGCCACCACACCTGGCTAATTTTTCTATTTTTAGTAGAGATGGGGTTTCACCATGTTGGCCAGGCTGGTCTCAAACTCTTGACCTCCAGTGATCCGCCCGCTTTGGCCTCCCAAAGTGCTGGGATTACAGGTGTGAGCCACCAGGCCTAGCCTATATTCTATTAATGAAAGGATTGTTCTGTTCGTTCAGTGTAACACGCTGTTAATACTTCTTTCTTCTTGATTTGGAGACTGAAGACCACCTTGAATCTATGTGTCAAATGGAGTTGATTTTTTGCTAGGAATTTGAGTCTTAGAACTTTGGATTTTGTTGGAAATTATGATTATACTGATTTACTGAAATTGCCATAATAGTTATTTTGTTAAATTTATTGAATGAAGTAGTTGTAAAAACAATTCTATATATTTTCTTCAGAGTTCGGTTCCCTCAAAATTATAAAAGCAGGAAAACTCAAGACAAAGAAATACAACAAGGTATGTTTTCATAGGAAATAGTTCTTAACTGTACTGATTTTTGAAAATTGAGGCTAAGAACTCTTAGGTTATTGTAAGTGTATTTTTCTTCTAATTGTACTGTTGGTATTAGATTAAAGTTAATATTATGGAGAATCATAACCTTTATCCAAATCTCTATATATGCCTTTGCTATCGTGTATAACTCAATTTAGTTAATGTCATTAAATAGTGGTGAAAGTTTTATCATAAGATTAAGCCATTCTTATTGCAAATGTTCTATTGTTTGCAGAAACTTTTAGATTAATTTGGCAGATGCCTGCATATAACTGAATGTAAATGATTATTAAAACTTCTTTCACTTTTAGAAAATGTTTTTTTCTGCTTAAAATTTCTAAAACTAATTTGCAGACCTAACTCTTATTTGTTACTTCTTAGGCTAGTGATTTCAGCGATATGGAGAATTGGCCAACACCAAGTGAATTAGTGAACACTGGAGTGAGTATTATTTTAAAGTTTTTCTTTAAAGAAAGGAAAATATATCCATTTCAACATGCAGAATTTTATTTTACTTAAAATGTAAAGAATTGTCATACTGGGGGACAGATTTTTTTTATTTTTTTTATTTTTTTATTTTTTTTTTTTTTTTTTTTTTGAGACGGAGTCTCGCTCTGTCGCCCAGGCTGGAGTGCAGTGGCGCGTTCTGGGCTCACTGCAAGCTCCGCCTCCCGGGTTCATGCCATTCTCCTGCCTCAGCCTCCCGAGTAGCTGGGACTACAGGCGCCCGCCACCTCGCCCGGCTAGTTTTTTGTATTATTTTTAGTAGAGACGGGGTTTCACTGTGTTAGCCAGGAAGGTCTCGATCTCCTGACCTCATGATCCGCCCATCTCGGCCTCCCAAAGTGCTGGGATTACAGGCTTGAGCCACCGCGCCCGGCCTTTTTTATTTGTTTAAGACAGGGTCTTGCTCTGTCACCAGGCTGGAGTACAGTAGTGTGATCACAGCTCATTGTAGCCTCAAACTCCTAGGCTCAGGTGATCTTCCTACCTTGACCTCCAGAGTAGCTGGGACTACAGGCACGCACCACTGTGCACAGCTAATTTTTGTATTTTTCATAGAGACGGGATTTTGCTGGTCTCCAACTCCTGAGCTCAAGTGATCCTCCTGCCTCAGCCTCCCAAAGTGTTGAGATTATAGTATGAGCTACGAACCTGGCTGAGGAACAGACTTAAAAACTTGATTCATCAAGAAGATTACATTTTGTTACTTTAATTTGCAGTTATTCTTTGATGCTGCCAGTAACATTAGTAATGAACTTGTCTTAAGCTTTACTCATGGTAAGCTTAACCTAACCTATTATTTCTTTCTTTCTTTTTTTTGTTTGTTTGTTTGAGACAGGGTCTCATTCCATTACCCAGGCTGGAGTGCAGTGATGTGATCACAGCTCACTGCAGCCTTGGCCTCCCAGGCTCAGGTGATCCTCCACCTTTGCCTCCCAAGTAGCTGGGACTACAGGTGTGCGCCACCACACTGGCAGGTTTTAGACTTTTTGTAGAGATGGGGGTTTGGCCATGTTGTCCAGGCTGATATCGAACTCCTGAGCTCAAGCAATTGGCTCGCCTCAGCCTCCCAAGGTGCTGGGATTATAGGCGTTAGCCACCATGCCTCGCCTATTATTTCTTTAATAATGAAGACATATTATAAATTGTAATCAAATTTTTATATTTGTATAAAATCACATACATTGATAAAGAGGTGCTGAAAACATGGCAGCTATCCTTTTGATAGTTTACCCACTTTTCAGATAACCTAGTTTAATTCATCACATTTCCCTCATCTGATTGTATTCTTTTTTTGAGACGGAGTCTTGCTCTGTTGCCCAGGCTGGAGTGCAGTGGTGGGATTTCAGCTCACTGCAACCTCTGCCTCCCTGGTTTAAGTGATTCTCCTGCCTCAGCCTCCTGAGTAGCTGGTATTACAGGCACGCACCACCACATCCGGCTAATTTTTGTATTTTTAGTAGAGACTGGGTTTCACCATGTTGGTCTCCAACTTCTGACCGCAGGTGATCCACCCACCTTGGCCTCCCAAAGTGCTGGGATTACAGGCGTGAGCCACCGTGCCTGGCCTCCTCTGGTTGTATTCTTAAGAGGTAACCTTATATGCGAGATTTGCATTTTCTAGAATTTTGTATATATGGAAGCATTCAGTAGGTACTCTTTTTTCTTTTTTTTTCCTGGCTTCTACTCAGCATGATTATTTTGAGATTTTACTTGTGTGTCAGCGGTTCATTCCTTTTTCTTTTTTTTTTTTTTTTTGAGACGGAGTCTCGCTCTGTCGCCCAGGCTGGAGTGCAGTGGCCAGATCTCAGCTCACTGCAAGCTCCGCCTCCCGGGTTCCCGCCATTCTCCTGCCTCAGCCTCCCGGGTAGCTGGGACCACAGGCGCCGCCACCTCGCCCGGCTAATTTTTTGTGTTTTTAGTAGAGACGGGGTTTCGCCGTGTTAGCCAGGATGGTCTCGATCTCCTGACCTTGTGATCCGCCCGTCTCGGCCTCCCAAAGTGCTGGGATTACAGGCTTGAGCCACCGCGCCCGGCCGGTTCATTCCTTTTTCTTGCTGAGTAGTATGGATGTAACACAGTTTGTCCATTCACCTATTGTTAATGGACATTTGGATTAATTTTGGGTTTTGGTTGATACAGATAAAACTGCTATATGAACGTTTGTGTAGAAAATTTTTCATTTTTTCTTGGGTATGTCACTAGGCTGGATCATAGAGTAGCTACCTGTTTTAGCTTTTTAAGAAATTGCCGAATTTGCACTTCTATCAGCAGTGTACGTGAATTCCAGTTACTCCACATTTTCACTCCCTCTCTCTTTTTTTTTTTTGTGAGACCCGGTCTCACTTTATCACCCAGGCTGGAGTGCATTGGCATGATCTCAGCTCACTGTAGCCTTGTGATCCCCCACCTCAGCCCCATAAGTAGCTGGGACTATAGGCATGCACCACCATGCCTGGCTAAGTTTTTTGTATTTCTGTAGAAATGGGGTTTTGCCATGTGCCCAGTCTGGTCTCAAATTCCTGAGCTCAACTAATCTACCTGCCTGGGCTTCCCAAAGTGCTGGGATTACAGGTGTGAGCCACCGCACCCATCTTTACTCGCCCATAGTTTAGTCAAGTTTCAAAAATATTTTAGCCATTCTAATAAATGTGGAGTGGTCTCCCATTGCAGTTTTAATTTACATTTTTCTGACGAATGAATGCAATAATCTTTTCATAGATTTGCCATCGGTATATCTTTTTGATGAAGTATCTGATCAATCTGCCTATTTAAAAAAATGGAAGGCTGGGTGCAGTGGCTCATGCCTGTAATTGCAGCACTTTGGGAGGCTGAGGAGGGTGAATCATTGGGGTCAGGAGTTTGAGACCAGCCTGACCAACAGGGCGAAACCCTGTCTCTACTTAAAAAAAAAAACAAAACTAGCCAGGTGTGGTGACATGTGCCTGTAATACCAGCTACTAGGGAGGCTGAAGCAGGAGAATTGCTTGAACCCAGGTGGTGGAGGCTGCAGTGAGCCGAGATCGTGCCACTGCACTCCAGCCTGGGCAACAGAGTGAGACTCCTTCCCCCCCACCAAAAAAAAGTGGAATTGATTTCTTGTTACTGAGTTTTGAAAGTTCATTCTGTATTTTAGATAAAAGTTCTTTGTCAAATACTTAACAAATACTTTCTCCTAGTCTGCAGCTTTACTTTTAACTGTCTTTTGAGAAGTAATTTTTTGCTTTTGATAACAGTTTTTGTCATTTGTTTTGCATTTTTAAGTTAGGTATATTACCACAAATTTTTGGGTGTGTTAGTGAAAATGTTAATGGAAATCATTTCATTCTGAAAACCTTTTTGCAGTTTCAGAGCGTCCTCAGCCAAGGAAATAAAAAGCCACAAAATAGAAAAGAAAAAGAAGAGAAGGTTGAAAAGAGAAATAACAGTGAGAGCAAAGAAAATCGGGAAACAAAGTTAAATGGTCCCGGTGAAAATGTCAGTGAGGATGAGGCTCAGTCAAGTAATCAACGAAAGAGAGGTCAGTTTGTCCATATCTTTATTTTGATTTTAGTTTTTGAAGAAAGTTGTAATGAGGAATTGTATTTCATTAACTTATCTCTGATAGTCAAAAATGTATAGTTTGTATTTCTTCAGGATAAACAATCTGCAGTGGTAACTCATTTGCTTTTGTAACATTTCTGAACTGTTAGACTTTCCTTTTTGTATGTAACTTGTATTCTATGCAAGAAAATGGAATGGAGTTCCACTTAGAGGTACAGTTGTAGATACATTCTTGGAAAGTTGTGTGACAATTATTGTTCTTTTACATCTGCATTGGAACTGCTCCCTATATTTAGGGAGTACTGTGAAAATTAAATACATTTTTTTCCTAAGACAAAAGTGAGAATAGGCCAGGTGCAGTGGCTCACACCTGTAATCCTAGCACTCTGGGAGGCCGAGGCAGGCGGATCACTTGAGATCAGGAGTTTGAGACCAGCCTGGCCAACATGGTGAAACCCTGTCTCCATTAAAAATACAAAAAAAATTAGCCGAACACGGTGGTGCACGCTTGTAGTCCCAGCTACTCGGGAGGCTGAGGCAGGAGAATTGCTTGAACCCAGGAGGTGGAGGTTGCAGTGAGCCAAGGTTGCGCCATTGCAATCCAGCCTGGGCGACAGTGCAAGACACTGTCTCAAAAAAAAAAAAAAATTTTTAGTCAGCCTTTTCCCTCATAGCATTCCCCTGTCAAAATTACACTTTGAAGGAATAAAAATATTGTCTTCATGTCCTTTCCCATTTTCTTCTCTGAACTTTTCATGTGTCTAAGGACAGTTTATGATTTACCTGCTTTGTAAAAGCATATACTCATTCAGTGGTCGGAGTCTTGGTCAAAGTGTCTTCACGCGCTTCTAGGCAGAAAAGGGCTTTAAACTGTTAAGTTGTCGGTGACTGAAGCAAAGTGATTTTCTGGGAGAGTAGCAGGAGACATAGATAGGCAAGGTCCATGGTGTACAGGGCCTTGGAGTTAGGATTCTATTTTTTTTTTTTTTGAGATGGAGTCTCGCTCTGTCACCCAGGCGGGAGTGCAGTGGCCGGATCTCAGCTCACTGCAAGCTCCTCCCCCCGGGTTCTAGCAATTCTTCTGCCTCAGCCTCCTGAGTAGCTGGGATTACAGGCACATGCTGCCACACCCAGCTAACTTTCTGTATTTTAGTAGAGACAGGGTTTCACTGTGTTGCCCAGGCTGGCCTCGAACTCCTCAGGCAATCCACCTGCCTCGGCTTCCCAAAGTGTTAGGATTACAGGCGTGAGCCACTGTGCCTGGCCAAATAGTTTGTTTTTTTAATAAATAACTAATCCTTAGTTCAGGATAAGCATGATGGTTACTTGATACCATGAATAAAGGCTGATTGCTCAAAAACAGTGACAAGAAGACAAACAAGTGGTTGTTAGAAAAATTTATCCCTATTTCTTTTTTTTAAGTTTTAAATTTAAAAATGTTTTTAAAATTTTGAGACAGGGTCTTGCTGTGTCACCCAGGCTGGAGTTCAGTGGCATGCTCATGGCCCACTGCAGCCTCGATGACCTGGGCTCAAGTGTTCCTCCCACTTCAGCCTCCTGAGTAGCTGGGACTAAAGGCATGTGCCACCACGCCTGGCTAATTTTTGTATTTTTTTGTAGAGACAAGGTTTCCCGATGTTGGCCAGGCTGGTCTTGAACTCCTGGGCTCAAGTGATCCACCTGCCTCAACCTCCCAAAGTGCCGGGATTAGAAGTGTGCGCCACCATGCCTGGCCTCCCCATTTCTTAACTACTTCGTCACTTAACTATTTCCTGCTTCCTACATACATAAGTAGTGTTCTTGACTGTCTAGAATCCATACAGATGACAGATTTGTTATCCTGATCTAAAATTTGTCTTTATTAATTGCTTCAATTAAAACTGGTCAGTCAACACTAAAACCCAGATGTTTTGTAGTTAGAACATTCATATAATCAAGCTATTAATTGATCTAGAGTACAGATTTTTGACTTCAGAAGAAGGGCTTCTTTGTGTCAAGGAATCTCATTGACATAAATTTATAGTATAAGATTAAAAGCCTTTTTAGATGCATTTATATTCACTTTTCCTCATTTGATCCATAGTTTGCAGGATTTATAGGATATCAATATTGTAGTTACACACTAATATTTCTTTTTAAATTACCTTGGCAGTTTTTTCATTCCCATGAGTCTTTATTTTGGTAGAAAATATAGATTGGGCAGAATACTGAACATTTTGAAACCCGAGGTATGGCATTCATGAATAGATGATCTTCAGAATTTCACTATAGAATAACCATAAATAGTTACATTGTCATTTAGTCATCAAGAAAAGTTAAATTGCTTGTGTTTTTTGTCCTTAGGAAGATGCATAATAGCTGTAAAAAGTTCTGTCAAGTTAAACAAATTTTATACTTATCCATTTTCCCTCTTATATTTTGAGAAACCTCATTCATTAGTAAAAATCCTGGGTAAATTAATATTTTAGGCAGTGATCTGGAGCTAAAAGTGCTTCAAACCTAAAGCCTAACTTTCCAAAGTATACATTACAGTGTTTTATCAGATATATCCCATTCTAAAGCCTAAGAATTTTAAATTAAACTGATTTTTTTTTTTAAAGCATAAGGTACTAAACAGAATAGTATGTATATGTACTTTTTTGTTTGTTTGTTTAGAGACAGAGTCTTGTCTCGTGCAGTGGCACGATCTTGGCTCTCTGCAACCTCTGCCTCCCAGGTTCAAGGAATTCTCCTGTCTCAGCTTCCCGAGTTGCTGGGACTACAGGCATGTGCCACCATGCCCGGCTGATTTTTGTATTTTTAGTAGATATGGGGTTTCACCATGTTGGCCAGGCTGGTTTCGAACTCCTGACCTCAGGTAATCTGCCCGCCTCGGCCTCCCAAAGTGCTAGGATTACAGGTGTGAGCCACCACGCCCGGCCTTTTGGCATGATCTTGGCTCACTGCAAGCTCCGCTTCCCAGGCTCAAGCTATTCTTGTGCCTCAGCCTCCTGAGTAGCTGGGATTACTGTCGTGTGCCACCACACCTGGCTAATTTTTGTACTTTTTAGTAGAGACAGGATTTCTCCATGTTGGTCAGGCTGTTCTTGAACTCTTGGCCTCAAGTCATCCACCCACCTCGGCTTCCCAAAGTGCTGGGATTACAGGCATGAGTCACTGTGTCTGGCCTCTTTACAAATAATCTTAAAATATACATTCAGTGTTTCACTTACTTGATTAAAGTTCAGAGTGCTTTCAAATTGCAAGGGTTTAGTGAAAATTGTGCATTTGTCCTTAAATGATTTTATTTTGTTTTCTTCAAGCTAATAAGCACAAGTGGGTACCACTCCACTTAGATGATGTAAGATCAGAGAGTCAAGAAAGACCTGGATCCCGGAACAGCTCAAGATGTCAACCTGAAGCAAATAAACCAACACATAACAATAGGAGAAATGATACACGAAGTAAGTTACCATTCTAAGACAAAAATGACTAAGGAAAGACTTAGTCTTAATGCTTGTTATTTTAGTAACCACATGTATAAACCATTTGAGAATAAGTTGAAGACATCATGTCCCTTTAACCCTAAATACCTTCAGAGTATATTTCATAAGAACAATATAACCGTAATGCAATTAACAACAATGAAAGTTAACATTAATACAATGTGATTGTCCACAGGCAGATTTTTCTCAATAAAGTCCTTTATAGTTGATCCCTCCCCTGCTCCAAGGATCCATTCTGGGATCACTCATTTAATTTTTTTTTTTCTCTCTTTAGGCTCCATTAATCTGTAACAGTTCTTTTGCTTTTATGTTTCATGACATTGATTTTTTTGAAGATTGTAGGATAATTATATTGTAGATATCCTTTACTTTGGGTTTTCTGATGTTTCCTTGTGATTGGATTGGGGTTGTGAATTTTTGGCCAGGAGTACTGGGTAAAACAATAATATTTTCTTCTTAGTGAGTTGCATGGCAGTATGACCTTGGTTTGTTCCATTATTGAAGATATTAACTTTGATTACCCCTGTAACTTTATTTGGTTATTTGATTACAACATTGATTAATATTAATTTTGATTGCTCCTGTAACTTTATTTGATTGTTAGTTTGATTACAATATTGGTTATTATTATTATTATTTATGTTTTTTGTTTGAGATGGAGTCTCATTCTGTTGCCCAGGCTGGAGTGCAGTGGCATGTGATCTGGGCTCACTGCAACCTCTGCCTCCCAGTTTCAAGCAATTCTTCTGTCTCAGCCTCCCAAGTAGCTGGGACTACAGGCTCATGCCACCACACTCGGCTAATTTTTTAATTTTAATTTTTAATTTTAATTTTTTTTTTTTGAGACGGAGTCTTGCTCTGTCGCCTGGGCTGGAGTGCAGTGGCCAGATCTCAGCTCACTGCAGGCTCTGCCTCCTGGGTTTAAGCCATTCTCCTGCCTCAGCCTCCTGAGTGGCTGGGACTACAGGCGCCCGCCACCTCGCCCGGCTAGTTTTTTGTATTTTTTAATAGAAACGGGGTTTCACCGTGTTAGCCAGGATGGTCTTGATCTCCTGACCTCGTGATCCGCCTGTCTCGGCCTCCCAAAGTGCTGGGATTACAGGCTAGAGCCACTGCGCCCCGCCGATTTTTTTATTTTTAGTAGAGATGGGGTTTCACCGTATTGGTCAGGCTGGGCTCTAACTCTTTTTTTTTTTTTTTTTTTTTTTGAGACGGAGTCTCGCTCTGTCGCCCGGGCTGGAGTGTAGTGGCGCGATCTCGGCTCACTGCAAGCTCTGCCGCCCGGGTTCCGGCCATTCTCCTGCCTCAGCCTCCCGAGTAGCTGGGACTACAGGCGCTCGCCACATCGCCTGGGTAGTTTTTCGTATTTTTTAGTAGAGACGGGGTTTCACCGTGTTAGCCAGGATGATCTCGATCTCCTGACCTCGTGATCCACCCGTCTTGGCCTCCCAAAGTGCTGGGATTACAGGCTTGAGCCACCGCATCCGGCCTGGGCTCTAACTCTTGACCTCAAATGATCCACCCACCTCGACATCCCAAAGTGCTGGGATTATAGGCTTGAGCCACTGCAACCGACCACAACACTGATTATTAACTTTGATAACTTGGTTTAGGTAGTGTACTCTAGACTTTAAAAATTTTTTAATTTTCTTCAGTTTTTTGTTTAATTATAAAAATACTCTTTTCTCCCTTTGTAATTACTATGTAATTTGTGTAGAGAGGCTTTGAGACTGTGGAGATAATAATTTTCTCATTAGACTTTTCAAACAAGCTTTAGCTTCCTCTTTTTTTTTTTTTTTTTTTTTAAATATGTGATGGGGTCTCATTCTGTTGCCCAGGCTGGAGTGCAGTGGGACAGTCATAGCTCACTGCAGTCTCGAACTCTTGGGCTCAAGTGATCCTCCCACCTCAGCTTCCCGAGTAGCTAGGATGACAGGTGCATGCCACTATGCCCGGCTAATTAAATAAAAAGTTTTCTTTAGAGACAGTCTTGCTGTGTTTCCCAGGCTGGTCTTGAACTCCTTGTCTCAAGCGATTCTCCTGCCTCGGCCTCCCAAAGTGTTGGGATTACAAAGTTAAGCCACTGCACTCAGCTTCTCCCTCTTTATTGCCAAATAATATTCTGTTGAATGCATATAGCCCTTCGTCTTTTTATCTGTTGATGGATAAGTGGCTTGTTTATAGTTTTTGGACTTTGAATAACGCTGATGAATAGTTGTTTACAAGTCTTTGTGTTGAATGTATGTATTTCTCAAATGCCTGTGAGTGAATTGGTCATATAGTAGCTGTGTATTTAACATTATAAGAAATGGCTACTTTGTAGCATTTTACATTTTCATCAGCAACTTTTTTTCTTTTTGCTATGTGTTAAGTCCCATGTCTAGTGGAATTCCCGTATTTTGGATTTGACTGATTGCTTTGTCATGGTATTCTTTTTTTCTTTTTTTCTTTTTTGAGACTGAGTCTTGCCCTGTCACCCAGGCTGGAGTGCAGTGGCGCCACCTTGGCTCACTGCAAGCTCCACATCACGCCCCAGTCTCCCGAGTAGCTGGGACTACAGGCGCTCGCCAGCACACCTGGCTAATTTTTTTGTATTTTTTAGTAGAGACGGAGTTTCACCATGTTAGCCAGGATGGTCTTGATCTTCTGACCTCATGATCCGCCCTCCTCGGCCTCCCAAAGCGCTGGGATTACAGCATGAGCCACCGTGCTGGTCGCTTTGTCATGGTATTCTTTGGCATTTGCATGTTCCTTTTTTTTTGTTTGAGACAGAGTCTCACTCTGTCTCCCAGGCTAAGTGCAATGGCATGATCTCGGCTCACTGCAACCTTCACTTCCTAGGCTCAAGCAATTCTCCTGTCTCAGCCTCCTCAGTAGCTGGGACTGCAGGCATGCACAATCGTACCTGGCTAATTTTGTATTTTTTGTAGAGATGGGGTTTCCCCATGTTGCCCAGGCTGGTCTCAAACTCTTGGGCCCAAGTGATCTTCCAGCATCAGCCTCCCAAAGTGCTGGGATTAGAGGTGTGAGAGCCACTGTACCCGGCCTGCCTGTTCCTTTTAAAACTGGCAATAAGAAAGAGCTAGGTTGATTAGGTTCAGGCTTTTTTTTTTTTTTTGCTTGGAATACTACTGTGTGTATTTCACTTTCAGTTGTGTTAATATCGAGTTAGCTCAGGTGTTAGGCTGATCATTCCATTAAAAAGTATCCCATTAGTCTTTGTGTTTTTTTTTTTTTTTTTTTTTGAGACAAAGCCTCACTGTCGCCCAGGCTGGAGTGCAGTGGCGCGATCTTGGCTCACTGCCTCCCAAAGTGCTGGGATTACAGGTGTGAGCCACTGCACCCCGGCCCATTAGTTTTTACTGAATGGTTTTACTTTCATTAAATATACTGGCCAGATACTTTTTTTTTTGAGACGGAGTCTCGCAGTATTGCCCAGGCTGGATTCTCCTGCGTCAGCCTCCCAAGTAGCTGGGATTATAGGTATGGACCACTGTGTCCGGCTACTTTTTGTAGTTTTAGTAGAGACAGGGTTTCACCATGTTGGGCCAGGCTGGTCACGAACTCCTGACCTCAGGTGATCTGCCTCCCTCGGCCTCCCAAAGTGCTGGGATTACAGGTGTGATCCAACACATCCAACCCAGATACATTTTTTCACGGGGTTTGCTCAGATTTTCAGAAAGCAGAGGATAGGAGGATATGTGGAAACAATAGGATGAGCATTTGTTTTTATAGTTTTCTGCTGAAATCTGGTAAGTCATGTCCTGTGAATGGATAAAAAGGCCTGAGGAAATTTTACAGACAATATAGCCATTCAAAAATTTTAAATATACTTGTGTGGAGGTAAATATATTTTGATTAAAAAAAATTTCCAATGTATTATGAAAAACTTTAAACATACAAAAAATTGAAAGAATTGTACAGTGAATACCTGTCTAGCCACCATCTAGATTAATAATTTCTCTGTATTTAATTCATTTGTTTGCTGAATCCCTTGAAAGTAACTTGGAGCTGTTGACGCTTTATCACTAATGTCCTAAGAAAATGCATCATCTAAGAAAATCACACTAGTTTCCTAGTACCATCTAAAATCTAGTCAACAATTAATTTTTCTCAATTGTCCACAAAATATGACTTCTAAATTATAAAACTTTAACTAAATGCAATGGTGCAAGCCTGTAGTCCCAGCTACTTGGGAAGCTGAGGTAGGAGGATTGCTTGAGCCTGGGAATTTGGGGCTGTAATGCACAATGATCATGCATGTGTAGGGGTGCATATATATATGTATGTATGTATAAAACGTGTCTATACCAAAATGGACTTTTTTCCTACTGTTTTTCAAAATGTCATTTTAAGTTTTTATTCTAAAAGTAATGGATACTCCTAATTTCATTAATTTTTTTCTTATTAAATATTGAATATACGGCCGGGCGTGGTGGCTCAATCCTGTAATCCCAGCACTTTGGGAGGCCAAGACGGGTGGATCACGAGGTCAGGAGATCGAGATCATCCTGGCTAACACGGTGAAACCCCGTCTCTACTAAAAAATACAAAAAACTACCTGGGCGATGTGGCGAGCGCCTGTAGTCCCAGCTACTCGGGAGGCTGAGGCAGGAGAATGGCCGGAACCCAGGCTGCGGAGCTTGCAGTGAGCTGAGATCACGCCACTACACTCCAGCCCGGGCGACAGAGCAAGACTCCGTCTCAAAAAAGAAAAAAAAAAAGAAAGAAAGAAAAATATTGAATATACAAGAAAATAGATATAAAGTTATACAGAACAACCATATAATGAGCTGACTATGGTGGCACTCACCTGTAGTCCCAGCTACTTGGTAGGCTGAGGTAAGGAGGATTGCTTGAGAGCCCAAGAGTTCGAGGCTGCAGTGAGCTATGATCATGCCACTGCAGTCTGGGTGACAGAGTGAGACCCCATCTGTAAAATCAATAATAATAATGATGAGGATGGTGATGATGATGAACAGTGGAAACTCACCCTGTTTAAGAAATATATGTTGGCCGGGCGCGGTGGCTCAAGCCTGTAATCCCAGCACTTTGGGAGGCCGAGACGGGCGGATCACGAGGTCAGGAGATCGAGACCATCCTGGTTAACACGGTGAAACCCCGTCTCTACTAAAAAATACAAAAAACTAGCCGGCCGAGGTGGCGGACGCCTGTAGTCCCAGCTACTCGGGAGGCGGAGGCAGGAGAATGGCGTGAACCCGGGAGGCGGAGCTTGCAGTGAGCTGAGATCCGGCCACTGCACTCCAGCCTGGGTGACAGCGCGAGACTCCGTCTCAAAAAAAAAAAAAAAGAAAAAAAGAAATATATGTTACTATTACTTTTAAACTTCCCGTTGTGCACTCTGCAATTTCATCCCATTGTTTCGGAAAAAATGAGCTTAAGTGCATTGGTTTCTTGCATGTTTTGAAATCGCCGTGCAATGTGACTTTATCAACATTCTTTGGCAGGAATTTTTTTTTTTTTTAATCCAGCCTACTTTTCTTTAGATTAATGCATGTTGGTTGTATTACTGTAAGTCTTCTTTTCTCTTCCTGCTGAAAGGCTGTTTCACTATTTGATAAAATCTGTACTAATGGTGGTGGGTATTTGGATTGTTTCTTGTTTTTTTGATATTAAAGTGCTACCGTGAACATTTTAATATGCATGTTTTCCAGCACTCAAGTACAAGAGGCTCTCTAGGGTAATTTTTTCAGACTGCAGACTATAGTCTGTGAGTGGGTTATGAAATCAGTATATTGGTTCATGATAAGGTTTTTAAAAACCTAGAGTGCTTCACATAGTAAATTTTAAAATGATATGTGTTTAAATTATAAATTTTTTTGTAAGTGTACTTGTGTGTGAAATACATAAGGCTTACTTACAGATTAAGGCAGAAATGTTTGAAAAAGTGGCTGGGCACGGTGGTGCACGCCTATAATCCCAACACTTTGGGAGGGGGAGGTGGGTGGATCGCTTGAGCTCAGGAGTTCAAGACCAGCCTGGGCAACATAGTGAGACCTCATCTCTATTTTTTAAAAAAGAGAAATGTTTGAAAAAGACTGTTTTGGCCGGGCGCGGTGGCTCACGCCTGTAATCCCAGCACTTTGGGAGGCCGAGGCGGGCGGATCACAAGGTCAGGAGATCGAGACCTCGGTGAAACCCCGTCTGTACTAAAAATACAAAAAATTAGCCGGGCGCGGTTGTGGGCGCCTGTAGTCCCAGCTACTCGGGAGGCTGAGGCAGGAGAATGGCGTGAACCCAGGAGGCGGAGCTTGCAGTGAGCCGAGATCGCGCCACTGCACTCCAGCCTGGGCGACAGAGCGAGACTCCGTCTCAAAAAAAAAAAAAAAAAAAAAAAAAAAAGAAAAAGAAAAAGACTGTTTTAGGTCTAAGCATTGAGGACGGAACTATGGAATCTAGGGTAATGTTCTCAGTGAGGGTGATTTTTTTTTCCCCATAGAGTCATTTGACATTGGAGATATTTGTTACGGGTTGTCACAACTGAGGGAGTGAGTGGGTGCTACTGGCATCTAGTAGGTGGTGGTCATGGATAATGCCAAACATCCTGTAGTCCACAGAACAGGCCCCCACACCAAAGTCTAAAGTGCTAAGGTTGTAAAACCTTTTCTCTAGGATTTGCATATCTTCACATTAATTAGATTATTCCAAGTTGATTTTCAAAGTAGATATACCTGTTTTCAACCTTATTAGCAATATACGAATGTTCTACCTGTTTTTTTGAGACAGAGTCTCACTCTGTTACCTAGGCTAGAGTGCAGCGGCGAGATCTCTGTAACCTCTGCCTCCCAGGTTCAAGTGATTCTCCTGCCTCAGCCTCCCAAGTAGCTGGGATTACAGGCGCCACCACCATGCCTGGCTAATTTTTGTATTTTTAGTAGAGATGGGGTTTCGCCATGTTGGCAAGGCTGGTCTCAAACTCCTGACCTGAAGTGATTGGCCCCCCTCAGCCTCCCAAAGTACTGAGATTACAGGTGTGAGCCACCATACCTGGCTAATGTTAAACCTTTTTAAACTTTGTCCATGTTTCATATTAGAGACATTAAAATATTTGTTGTACTGGGGTAAAGAACCTTTCATTGTCTTAATTAGCATTTCTTATAGTCAGTAAGGCTGAGCACTGTTTTCTTTTTTCTTTTTTTTTAATTCTAAGATGGAGTCTTGTTCCGTTGCCCAGGCTGGAGTGCAGTGGCAGGGTGTTGGCTCACTGCAACCTCCGCCTCCCAGGTTCAAACAGTTTTTCTGCCTCAGCCTACCAAGTAGCTGGGATTACTGGCACTCCACCACCACGCCCGGCTAATTTTTTATATTTTTGGTAGAGACAGGATTTTGCCATGTTTCCCAAGCTGGTCTTGAACTCCTGAGTTCAAGCAGTTTGCCCGTCTCAGCCTACCAAAGTGCTGGTATTACAAGCATGAGCCACCACACCGGGCCTGTTTTTATGATTTCTTTTTTTTTTTTGAGAGGGAATCTCGCTCTGTAGCCCAGGCTGGAGTGCAGTGGTACAATCTTGGCTCACTGCAACCCCTGCCTCCCGAGTTCAAGTGATTCTCCTCCCTCAGCCTCTGGAGTAGCTGGGATTACAGGTGTGTGCTACGGCGCCCGGCTAATTTTTGTATTTTTAGTATAGGTGGTATTTCACTATGTCGGCCAGGCTGGTCTCCAGCTCCTGACCTCAGTTGATCCGCCACCTCGGCCTCCCAGAGTACTGGGATTACCGGCCTGAGCCACTGTGCCCGGACTTGTATGATTATTGACTCATTGGTAGGCAGCGTTTTCAGTATTTATTGTCCACTTGCATTTTTTTGCCCTGCTTGTATTTTAGATATTTTCCCCATTGAGTGGTTGTGTGTGTGTGTGTGTGTGTTGCGTGAGAGAGAGTGGTATGGTTCTTACATGTACTCTAGATAGAATTTCTATATTTCGCTTCAGATATCTTTTCTCAATTTGTTTTGTGTTTTCATTTCCTTTTTACTTTATAAGGAATGTCATTTACTTAAATAGAACCATCCTTAAATATTTTGTGAGAAGTGTTTTTTAGGAGTTTTATATAGTACAAATTAGTAGTCTTGAAATTTCTTGAATCTTTATCAGCACAATCTTAATAAAATTATCTCTTTATCTTTCTAATATGTGATTTTACTTGTTAGAATGTATTCTTCACGGCCGGGCGCGGTGGCTCAAGCCTGTAATCCCAGCACTTTGGGAGGCCGAGATGGGCGGATCACGAGGTCAGGAGATCGAGACCATCCTGGCTAACCCAGTGAAACCCCATCTCTACTAAAAAATGCAAAAAAAATTAGCCGGGCGAGGTGGCGGGCGCCTGTAGTCCCAGCTACTCGGGAGGCTGAGGCAGGAGAATGGCGTAAACCCGGGAGGCGGAGCTTGCAGTGAGCTGAGATCAGCCACTGCACTCCAGCCTGGGCGACAGAGCTAGACTCCGTCTCAAAAAAAAAAAAGAATGTATTCTTCATATGCCAATACTTTTTAGGCTCTGTTTTATGCTAGAGATATTTTTGATAAATTCTTGTTGGATCTCTTCAGTTTGTATCCATCTGAAAAATGCCTGGCTACTGTTAATTAGTGACAAAGTGGAAGAAGGTGGCTACTATGTTTTCATAAAGACAATCATGTTATTTTACTTGGCAAATCGAAGTATATAAAAATATTTTTATTTTTAAAAGGTTGGAGGCGAGATAGAGAAAAAAGAGATGATCAAGATGAAGTTTCCAGTGTGAGAAGTGAGGGTGGTAATATCCGAGGTTCCTTTAGAGGTCGAGGAAGAGGCCGAGGACGGGGAAGAGGACGAGGCAGAGGAAATCCTCGATGTATGACATAATTTTTGTTTTGTTAAATTAGATAAACTTTGAAAAAAATAGAGCAACTATCCTCTATTATGTTTTAACTAATTTTCTTTGTTCGGTAATAGATGATTTTATGTTTGTTAACCTTTGAAGTTCTTCACTTTATCCATAGTAACTATTTTTTTTCTAATATGTGATTACCTTTCTTTTTCTTTATTCACATCAAGTGAACTTTGATTATTCATATGGTTATCAAGAACATGGTGAAAGGACTGATCAACCATTTCAAACAGAACTTAATACCAGTATGATGTATTACTATGATGATGGTACAGGTGTACAGGTGTATCCTGTGGAAGAAGCATTGCTTAAAGAGTATATTAAGCGTCAAATGTAAGTGGATGTTTGATGTAAGCAGATGGGATAGCAAAATCTGTGGCAATATCAAACTTTAATGTTACTGATAATGAATATGTTATAACTTTTTTTTTTTTTTTTTGAAACAGAGTCTCTCTCTGTTGCCCAGGCTGGAGTGTAGTGGTATGATCTTGGCTCAATGCAGCCTCTGCTTCCCGGGTTCAAGTGATTATCGTTCCTCAGCCTCCTGGGTAGTTGGGATTACAGGCACATGCCACCACACCTGGCTAATTTTTGTGGTTTTGGTAGAGAACGGGTTTTGCCATGTTGGCCAGGCTGGTATTGAACTCCCGGCCTCAGCTGATCTGCCCACCTTGGCCTCTCAAAGTGCTGGGATTATAGGTGTGAGCTACCATGCCTGGCCTGTTATAACATTCTTAAAGCTACTTATTAGTAAAGGTTGGAAAATGTTAACAATTATTTTGATTATATATTTTTAGGGAATATGATTAAAATAGGTATTTGAAAAATTTTGTATTTGGTTTATGTTGTTTATATGTCTCCTGGCTTCTATACTATTTAGATATTTTTCTCCTTAAAGGAGATTAGGTAAAATGTTATTGCATAATATGAATAAATATAAGACTGTAAAGCTTCTCTATATATACTTGAAATTGAACAAGTAAAATTTGGCTTATTATTTGCCAGTAGGTATTTATATTAGAATTTGCAAATGAATGTAAATAACAAAGAATGGTAGTATCTTTTAATTTTCTTCTTAGCAATTGACTTCTGAATTCTAAATTTTTTTTTTATCTTCTGAGTTTTTCTTTGTGACATGTAATTAAATGGGGACTACCTTATATGTTAGTTCAGACTTCTTACTCTAGTTCTCATAGTAGTTGCTTTTTGGGTACTGAATGTGAAGTCAGGAGAATATCAGCTCTATTTTCTGAAAGGAAAAACAAACCCTATGCATATTAGTATTGTATAGGATATTTTGCTTATTTATAGGCAAGAGAAAAATGTTGCCAAGCAGTTTGCACAACCAATTTGTTAAAACTTGAAATTTTTCTCTCCTTACAAGGTGAAGGAAAAGGGCTATTTTTGAAAGGGCATAAGCATTTTAGAATCATCTATTTTTCCAAAATAAAATAGACTCTACTCTGTTACTAGAAAATTTCTTTATCGTCATCAGCCAGGCACCTTCCTGGGTTGCCTTCATGGTGGATCCAATTTGCTTACAGTGTGGAGCAACTTGTTTATTTTGTTCTTGCTTCTTTTGTTACAGTTGATGCAAACACTGAAGAAAAGGGCCTTTTTATGGGCAGAAAGTGCTTGACATGTGGCTGTCAACTTCATACCACTATTACTGTCTTTTTTGTAACTTTTGCTGCCAAGCCCCTTCTGAGACCTGACAGTGGACATGCAACTCCACGTCAGGATAATCGGCCTCCAGTGCTCATACAAGTGAGGGAGGAGCAGAGCTACTTCAGTGTTGACAAAATTTCTGATCATGCAGTGTAGAATCCAGAACCTCTAAGGTAGGACTTGATGATGTCCCTAGGACACTGAGCAAAATGTCAGACATGGCATTGGTTATGCCTCTTTTTTTGGTTGATCTAGCAGTAGGGATTTTGGCAAATGTTAGTAGAGCACTAGGTTTAGTGTGGCTTGTTATTATTACCATTATTTGATTAGTGGAGATCTGGCTTTGAAGGAGTCGTGCTTTTTACTTTGTATTATTTGGTTTCTAATATATAGATAGGCTGATTGATTAAGATTTTGATTTTCTTTTTGAGAAGTCACCAAAAGTTTTCCTGACACCTGTGGAAAAATGATGCAAAATGAATTGTAAAGTATGAGGCCTAAAAGTATTCAAAATGGTTGAAGGTCTTTTTTTTAAACTTTTTTTTTGAGACGAAGTTTTGCTCTTATTGTGCAGGCTGGAGTGCAATGGCACGATCTCGGCTCACTGCAACGTCCGCCTCCCGGGTTCCAGTGATTCTCCTGCCTCAGCCTCCCGAGCAGCTGTGATTACAGGCATATGCCACCACGCCCAGCTAATTTTTGTATTTTTAGTAGAGACGGGGTTTCATCTTTCTGGTCAGGCTGGTCTCTAACTCCTGACCTTGTGATCTGCCCTCCTCGGCCTCCCAAAGTGCTGGGATTACAGGCGTGAGCCACCGTGCCTGGCCTACTTGTTTTTAACATTTTAAGTGAAAATTTGTATTAATTGTTTGTGATATCAGCATTAAAATGTAAAGATCTTGATTATTTCTAGCTGTGATAATCTCTTTTGGCACTGAGAGATGACAGATTTGTTCCTTTTTTCTTTTTTCTTTTTTTTTTTTTGTTGAGGCATTGTCTCACTCTGTCACCCAGGATGGAGTACAGCAGTGCAATCTCAGCTCACCTCAACCTCCGCCTCCTGGGTTCAAGCAATTCTCCTACCTTAGCCTCTCGAATAGCTGGGATTACGGGCACGTGACACTGTGCCCAGCTAATTTTTGTATTTTTATTATAGACAGGGTTTTGCCATGTTCCCCCGGCTGGTCTCGGATGCCCGAGCTCAAAGTGATCCACCCATCTCAGCCTCCCAAAGTTCTGGGATTATAGGCGTGAGCCACCATGCCTGGCTGGGACAGTTTATTATTGATTTAGGGAAGTTCACATCTCACAGCTAAGACCATTTGTAACTTGTGACTGAATCAAATGTCTTAATGTCTGAAATTTTCGAATTTTTTTTTTTCTTTTGAGATGGAGTTTTGCTGTTGTCAACCAGGCTGGAATGCAATGGTGCAATCTCAGCTCACTGCAACCTCCGCCTCCAAGGTCCAAGCGATTCTCCTGCCTCAGCCTCCCAAGTAGCTGGGATTACAGGCATGCAACACCATGCCCGACTAATTTTGTATGTTTAGTAAAGTTGGGGTTTCACCATGTTGGTCAGGCTGGTCTCGGATTCTTGACCTCAGGTGATCCGTCTGCCATGGCCTCCCAAAATGTAGAAATGACAGGCATGAGCCACTGCGCCCTGCCTGAAATTTTAGAATTTTAACACATGTATTATGTATCTACCACATGCCAGACATTATGAATAAGGCTTTTAAGGCGTAACAACCATCAGAATATTCATTTCTTTAAGACTTAGATTTTTTCCTTCAGTGTTTAAAAAGAGTAAATGAGGCCAGGACGAGGTGGCTCACTCCTGTAATCCCAGCACTTTGGGAGGTCAAGACAAGTGGATCATCTGAGGTCAGGAGTTCGAGACCAGGCTAGCCAACATAGTGAAACCCTGTCTCTACTAAGAATACAAAAATTAGCCGGGCAAGGTGGCACACGCCTGTAGTCCCAGCTACTCAGGAGAGTGAGGCAGGATAATTGCTTGAACCTGTGAGGTGGAGGCTGCAGTGAGTCGAGATCATGCCATTGCACTCCAGCCTGGGCAATAAGAGTGAAACTCCATCTCAAAAAAAAGAGTAAATGATTTACTAGTGTTACTGAGATGTCAGTAGTATTTCAGTAGTCTTTGAGAGAGTTTTGCACTCTGACAATTGGATAAATGTCAAACTATTAAAGGAAAATTTGGATATTTACATTCTTAAAATAAGTTGATTTATTTTCTTCCCCTTGTGTAAAAGATAGCTGAAAACCAGTTTTCAGTTATGATGCCTTTTTTTCAAAGATAGAATTTGGTCCGTATACTTCAAGAGCATCTTTAGTCACTGAGTTTTATACCCCAAAATGTGAGCTGGTTTGTTTTCCCATAACTTGTACACCATGTTTGAAAACTTTCTCTGTGATTTGGAAATAGTGTGGGATTATTAAACTGTAGGCCCCATCATCATTGATGTTCATCCATTTATACTTCTTTCAGAAAGGTTAAGTGGGTTTGTGTTTTTCTTTCTCTTTTTTTTGAGATGGAGTCTCACTCGGTTGCCCAGGCTGGAGTGCATTGGCCGGATCTCAGCTCACTGCAAGCTCTGCCTCCCTGGTTTATGCCATTCTCCTGCCTCAGCCTCCCGAGTAGCTGGGACTACAGGTGCCCGCCACCTTGCCCAGCTAGTTTTTTTGTATTTTTTAGTAGAGACGGGGTTTCACTGTGTTAGCTAGGATGGTCTCTCGATCTCCTGACCTCGTGATCCGCCCGTCTCGGCCTCCCAAAGTGCTGGGATTACAGGCTTGAGCCACCACGCCCCGCCAGTTTGTGTTTTTCAAGAGAAGATAAGACATCTAATCATTTTCTATATTTTTGCCTCCATGTGCCTCATGGTGTCAAGGATATTCCTTCTTTAGCTGTATTCTGTGATAACTTAATGTCTTTTCTGGTTTTTTTTTTGTTTTTTGAGATGGAGTCTGGCTCTGTTGCCCAGGCTAGAGTGCAGTGGTGTAATCTCGGCTCACTGCAAGCTCTGCCTCCCAGGTTCATGCCATTCTCCTGCCTCAGCCTCCCGAGTAGCTGGGACTACAGGCTCCCACCACCACGCCTGGCTAGTGTTTTGTATTTTTAGTAGAGATGGAGTTTCACTGTGTCAGCCAAGGATGGTCTTGATCTCCTGACCTTGTGATCCGCCCACCTCAGCCTCCCAAAGTGCTGGGATTATAGGCGTGAGCCACCACGGCCAGCTAATGTCTTTTATTATTATTTTTAGACAGTCTTGCTCTGTCGCCCGGGCTGGAGTATAGTGGCACGGTCCCTGTTCACTGCAACCTCTGCCTCCCGGGTACAGTCAGTTCTCCTGCCTCAGCCTCCCGAGTAGCTGGGATTACAGGCACCTGCCACCATGGCCAGCTAGTTTTTGTATTTTAGTAGAGATGGGGTTTCCCCATATTGGTTAGGCTGGTCTTAAACTCCTGACCTCAAGCGATCCACCTGCCTTGGCCTCTGAAGGTGCTGGGATTACAGGCATGAGCCACCTCACCGGGCCACCCTTAATATCTTATAGTCCGTCTATCAAAGAAAGAAGCATGGAGGACTTGAATCATTCAAAATATATATGTGCACATATGCCTGTGTGTTCACTAAGTTTTTTTTTTTTTGAGACGGAGTTTTGCTCTTGTTGCCCAGGCTTGAGTGCAATGGCGTGATCTTGGCTCACTGCAACATTTGCCTCCCGGGTTCAAGGGATTCTCCTGCCTCAGCCTCCTGAGTAGCTGGGATTACAGGCATGTACTACCACACCCGGCTAATTTTGTATTTTTAGTGGAGACAGGTTTTCTCCATGTTGGTCAGGCTGGTCTTGAACTCCCGACCTCAGGTGATCTGCCCGTCTCAGCCTCCCCAAGTGCTGGGATTACAGTCATGAGCTACCCCGCCTGGCCATGTTCACTAAGTTTTTAACTAAGCGTTGTGCTGGTTACTAGGCTTCAGAAGTGTTAAACATGTCAGTACTTTGTCAATTTAGAAAACAAAACGAACTACTTTTCTGTATGCGAATTTGACAAAGGATACTTCCAGTATACCATTCTTCTCAGTGACTGGGAAAAAATTGGCAGGCATTATGCTAACATGTGATTAGCTTTGTTATCTAATACTTAAATGAAGCAAGTAGAAGTGGCTTTGTAAAGATTTTCATCTAATTAACTCATTAAAATCAATTATTGAACTATCTTAAAGTAAAATGAGCAGCTTAATTCTTTATATTTAGTGAAGCTGATCTAAATAGAAGTTATTAATTTTTTGGAAAATCAGTATTTTAAGTATAAGAGAAATTAATTCAGTAGGGTTTTTTGCTATCTTATATGTTTACCCTATCTATGTTGTATTAGACCTATACATATTGTTAGCCAAATTACAATACTTTCATGTTAATGATTGGTTTTCACAGTTAGTGTGCGAGCAATAGAAATATTTATTTTCTACTGAATAAATGGATGAAATTCTAATTTCTCTTTTCAGTGAATATTACTTCAGTGTAGAAAATTTGGAACGAGACTTCTTTCTTCGGGGAAAGATGGATGAACAAGGTTTCTTGCCTATTTCCCTGATTGCTGGTTTTCAGCGTGTTCAGGCTCTCACTACAAACCTTAATCTCATCTTGGAGGTAATTGCTCATTTGAAGAACAGTTTGTACTTTCCACTCAAATTTCCTTTGTACCTAAAACTTCTCTAAAAAACAGAGTATTAAAAACAGACAATCTGTAGTTGCTTGAGGCTCAGACAGCGTTCCATGACGTTTTTCTGTTTTGTAAAACCTTCATAAATGTCTAACCTTGGAAACCCCTGAAAGTATTGCTAATGTTGTTACTACATATTTTCTCCTTCCCCTTCCCCTCAATTAGTCAACCTATTTTAAACCTGATCCTTCAAACTTGAACCCTTTTGAACATTCTTGGTCCTTAAAACTTCTTCAGGGCTGGGCATGGTGGCTCACGCCTGGGCGATAGAGTGCAACAACACAATCAAACAAAAATTTCTTTAGGTTACTGTAAAAAAGCATGTGTTCCCCTATATATTTTTATATATAAATATATAATATCTATATAAAAAAGTATATAATATCTATTTATATATAAATATATAATATCTATTTATATATAAATATATATATTATATAAAATATATAATATATTTATTATTATAGTATAAATATATATATATATATTTATTATTATAGTATATAAATATATATATTTATTATTATAGTATATAAATATATATATATATTATTATGTATATAAATATATAATATATATTTATTATTATGTATATATATATATTTATTATTATGTATATATAAATATATATTTATTATGTATATAAATATATAATATATATAATATATATTATTATTATGTATATATATATATAATATATATTTATTATTATGTATATAAATATATAATATATATATTTATTATTATGTATATAAATATATAATATATATATTTATTATTATGTATATAAATATATAATATATATATTTTTTTCAGACAGTCTCACTCTGTTGCCCAGGCTGGCGTGCAGTGGCATGATCTCGGCTCACCACAACCTCCACCTCCCGGGTTCAAGCGATTTTGCTGCCTCAGCCTCCTGAGTAGCTGGGACTACAGGCACGCACCATCATGCCTGGCTACTTTTTGTATTTTAGACTTGGCGTCACTATCTTGGCCAGGCTGGTCTCAAACTCCTGACCTCATGATCCACCCACCTCCGTCTCCCAAAATACTGGGATTGCAGGTGTGAGCCATCATGCCCAGCCGTTCCCACTTATTGAAAGGCTAATTTAAAATAGTCCTTCTGGCTGGGCATGGTGGCTCATGCCTGTAATCCCAGCACTTTGGGGGAAAAAAAAAATCTCTCATCTGGCCTGTTTCTAGAAATGCTTTCAACATCTTTTTTTTTTTTTTTTTTTTTTTTTTTGAGACGGAGTCTTGCTCTGTTGCCCAGACTGGAGTGCAGTGGCCGGATCTCAGCTCACTGCAAGCTCCGCCTCCTGGGTTTACGCCATTCTCCTGCCTCAGCCTCCCGAGTAGCTGGGACTACAGGCGCCTGCCACCTCGCCCGGCTAGTTTTTTGTATTTTTTAGTAGAGACGGGGTTTCACCGTGTTAGCCAAGATGGTCTCGATCTCCTGACCTCGTGATCCGCCTGTTTTGGCCTCCCAAAGTGCTGGGATTACAGACTTGAGCAACCGCGCCCGGCCCTTTTTTTTTTTTTCTAACCAGTTTCTTTCCCTACACACAGCCCTTGGTAACCACAATCACTAATCTGTTTTTTTTTTTTTGAGACAGAGTCCTATTCTGTTTCCCAATATGGAATGCAGTGGCACAATCTTGGATTCAAGTGATTTTCCTGCCTCAGCCTCCCAAGTAGCTGAGATAACTGGAGTGTGCCACCATACCCAGCTAATTTTTGTATTTTTAGTAGAGACAGGGTTTCCCCATGTTGGCCAGCTGGTCTTGAACTTCTGACCTCAGGTGATCCACCTGCCTTGGCTTCCCAAAGTGTTGGAGTTATAGATGTGAGCCACCACGCCTGGCCACTAGTCTACTTTTTATCCCTATAGTTCTATAGTTTTGCATTTTCCAGACTATCATAAAATTTTAAAAGTTGTAGCCTTTTGTTTCTGATTTTTCACTTAGTATAGTGCTTTTGAGATTCACCTATGTTTCATGTAGCACTAGTTTGTTCTTTCATATTACTGACTAGTATTCCATGGTGTGGATATACCACAGTTCATCCATTCACATGTTGGTGTACATTCAGATTGTTTATGGTTTTGGAGAGTATGAGTAAAGCATGAAGATCTTTATAGGGATATATATATATATATTTTTCTGTTGGATAAATAGTATTGTGATTGCTGGAAAGTATAGCAAGTATATGCTTATCTTTATAAGAAAATGCCAACCTATTGTTTAAAGTGACTTTACCATTTTGTATTCCCACCATTATGTGTGGGACTTGTTCCTCAGTCTTATCATGGCTTATATTGTCAGTTTTTTGAATAATAGATATGTAGTGGTTTCTCATCGTGGGCTTTTTTTTTTTTGGACAAAGTTTCAGTTTTGCTCTTGTTGCCCAGGCTGGAGTGGAGTGCAATGCCATGATCTTGGCTCACTGCAACCTCCACCTCCTGGGTTCAAGCAGTTCTCCTGCCTCAGCCTCCCAAGTATCTGGGATTATAGGCACCTGCCACCACGCTGAGCTAATTTTTTATATTTTTAATAGAGATGAGGTTTCACCATGTTGGCCAGGTTGGTCTCAAACTCCTGACCTTCAGGCGACCCATCTGCCTTGGCCTCCCAAAGTGTGCTGGGATTACAGGTGTGAGCTACCGTACCTGGCCTCTCATTGTGTTTTTTTGTTTGTTTTTTGAGACAGTCTCTCTCTGTTGCCCAGGCTGGAGTTCTGTGGTGTGATCTTGGCTCACTGCAACCTCTGCCTCCTGGGTTCAAGTGATCCTTCTGCCTCAGCCTCCCAAGCAGCTGGGACTACAGGCACGCACCACCACGCACATTTGACTTTTGTGTTTTTAGTAGGGATGAGGGTTTCACCATGTTGGCCAGGATGGTCTTGATCTCTTGACCTTGTGATCTGCCCGCCTTAGCCTCCCAAAGTGTTGGGATTACAGGCGTGAGCCACTGTGCCCGGACTCATTGTGGTTTTAATTTGCATTTCCCTAGTGATTAAAGCTGTCAGCATTCTTTCATGTGCTTTTTTATCTGCATACCTTATTAGTGGAAATGTCTGTTCAGATTTTTTGTTCATTATTATTGAAGTGTTTTTTAAAAGATAATTGTATGAGTTCTTTATTCTGGATACAAGTCCATTATATGTATTTTGCAAATTTTTTTTCCTAGTTTTTGTCTTTTCATTTTCTTTTCTTTTTTTTTCGTTTTTGAGACAGAGTCTTGCTCTGTCACCCAGGCTGGAGTGTAATGGTGTGATCTTGGCTCACTGCAACCACCGTTTCCCGGGCTCAAGCGAGTCTCCTGCTTCAGCCTCCTGAGTAGCTGAGATTACAGGCACCTGCCACCATGCCTGGCTAATTTTTGTATTTTTTAATAGAGACAGGGTTTCACCATGTTGGCCAGGCTGGTCTCGAACTCCTGACCTCAGGTGATCCACCTGCCTTGACCTCCCAAAGTGCTGGGATTACAGGAATGATCCACTGTGCCCACCCTCATTTCTTAACAGGCTTCTTTGAATAGCAAGTTTTTGAACACATTTGTGCTTCCTATTTTAAAAATCAACTATGGGGCTGGGCGTGGTGGCTCACACCTGTAATCCCAGCACTTTTGGAGGCCAAGACGGGTGGACCACTTGAGGTCAGGAGTTTGACACCAGCTTGGTCAACATGGTCAAACTCTGTCTCTACTAAAATACAAAAATTAGCCAGATGTGGTGACGTGCCTGTAATCCCAGCTATTCGGGAGGCTGAGACAGGAGAATTGATTTTACTATAGTAAAATCCATGTTTTAAAAACAACATAAAATAATGATTTGTTGGTGTATAATTAATGGTTCTTGGTTTCATGAAAATAATTACTGTCAGCAATGTCATTATTGCATTTGTTTATAGATAGGTATGTAAGGTTTCTATATATTGTAATTAACAGAGAAAATTAGGTTTTTTTTTGCAAAATTTGTTCTTAGAGCAAATATTATGATTCATAGTAGAATGAGTTTGTTTATTTATTTATTTATTTTCATTTTTTAGTAGAGATGGAGTTTCACCATGTTGGCCAGGCTGGTCTCCAACTCCTGGCCTTAAGTGATCTTCCTGTTTCAGCTTCCTAAAGTGCTGAGATTACAGGCGTGAGCTACTGTCCCCGGCATTAGAATAAGTTTATTAACTGCTGCCATTGTGCTATAGCAAAGGTCCAACTCAGCTGCCATTTTTTATGAAGTTGTTGCCATTTTTTCCCTGTCTACTTCTGTATGAATATAGTTGTAATTTTATTATTGTATGCCTTTTTGGTCTGTTTGTAGTCCCATTAAATCCTCAAGCACAATTTTAAGATCATTGACGTTTTGTTTTTACAACCTACAACAGTTAGGAAGGATTTTTAAAAGGAAACTTTTGAGCTGCTGTTATGTTAGCACTGATACAGTAGCTAATGATACAGTAAAAAATACCACTATTGAAAAGCAGAAACATGTAAACATAGCAATTTAGAAGAACATAGGCCTGCATTCATTTAACATTCATTATGCACCTACCATTTGTAATAGTAGAAAAGGTGTTCTTTTTCTGTTAAGAAACTGAGGCTTCATTATGCATTGCAGTGTAAAGATACTAAGATCATGGACCTATGAATATGTCCCTTTTAGTTCTGTGACTATGGTCAGTGTCCTGAGACAATAATATATACTTCCTAGGGTTGTTGTGAGGATGAATTGTATTAATGAAAGTATCTGCCAAAGGTAGTAAGCTCTAAATAAGTAAACATTTGCTATTATTGTTAGTCTTAAATGATGTCTTTCTGTTGGTAACTCCTTTATATTCATGCATTTCATTTCTACCGTCTTCTTCCTGTATGTATTTGAATATGCTGAAGTTTTTCCTTTCTTGAAAAAAACTCGAGAGAAGCAAAATACTTTAGCTGGTACCTGTATCTGCCCTGGTTAAATATGCATATGCAAACCAAACTGGTTGAATCTGATTCTTCTCCACTCATTTATTTTTTAGCTTACTGCATTCTTGATGTCTTCCCCGTAATTGAAAGCTTTTTGTGTCTTCCATTTATTAGAGCAAATTGATCCTGGTTCTATAGCTTACCAGTTGTATAACTAAGTAATTGACATAACATCTTCATGCTTCAATTTTCTTGTTAAAATATAGCAAATAATACTTAAGCTGTAATAGAGTATGAGGATTGAGAGGAATAATTAATATCAGCCTCAGAAGTGTACCTGCTACTTTCATCTCAAACCTTGTTTTCTAAATTGTCTGAACTTGTGGTTCCTCAGAACTTGTGCTCTTTTCTTTTTATCTCCAGGTCTTTGCACATTCAAGTCTTCCTTTTACTACCAGGCAGTGAGAATGCAACATCTATGTATTCCAGCATTGGTAGTTATTCATAATAGTAGGTGTGTATCATTAAGAAAAGGACCAAAATTAATAGCTAAGTCAGATAAAACCTCAGATACTGGAAAATATTGATGTACCCAGTAACTCATTGTTTAGGAGTTCAGGATTACCAAGGCTTGGTTTTTAATAAAAATATGTGTAACTCTGTTTCTTCTCGTCTTTACCTTAATTTTGTGCATGGTGTAGTTTCTATATGATCCTTTTAAGGCCTGAGTGATAAATGTTTCACTTTCTGTGTTCTTCACTTCCCTTTTAAATTTATTATTTTTAAATAGGAAATAAATTACACAAAATTCAAAACTCAGAAGGTTATATGGTTATCTTCCAGTGATTGTCCAAGGAAAAAAAAGGTATATGGTAAAACATTTTTTTCCCATTTTTCACCAACAGTGAATGAGTTACTTGCCTTGGTAGTGTTCAGTGTTACTTCTTTCTTGTGTCTTCCTCCTGAGATAGTTGGTTTATATAAGAGAATACTATGGTACCTTACTATATACAATGTTTGTTATGCCCCTTCCTCTTTTTTTTTATTTTTTGAGACAGAGTCTCACTCTGTCACCCAGGTTGGAGTGCAGTGGCACGATCTTGGCTCACTACAACCTCTGCCTCCCGGGTTCAAGCAGTTCTTCTGCCTCAGCCTCCTGAGAAGCTGGGATTACAAGCTCCTGCCACCATGCTCAGCTAATTTTTGCATTTTAGTAGAGACGGGTTTTTGCCATGTTTTCCAGGCTGGTCTGGAACTCCTGACCTCAAGTGATCTGCCTGCCTCAGCCTCCCAAAGTGCTGGGATTACAGGTGTGAGCCACCGTGCCCGGCCTCCTCTTTTTTATTTTTTATAAAAAGCATGTGTTAGAAGAGGCTTTAGTAGCTGTACATAAAGAACTTTGAGCTTTTTCATCCCACAAGTTTTTCTTTAAATATTTTATTTTAAATTGAGGCCTAATTTATACATTATTATTAATTTATTTATTTTTTTCGAGACGGAGTCTTGCTCTGATGACTGGGTTGTAGTGCAGTCGGGTGATCTTAGCTCACTGCAACTTCTGCCTGCTGGGTTCAGGTGATTCTCCTGCCTCAGCCTCCTGAGTAGCTGAGATTATAGGCATTCGCCACCACACCTGGCTAATTTTTGTATTTTTAGTACATACGGGGTTTCACCATATTGGTCAGGCTAGTTTCGAACTCCTGACCTCATGATCCGCCTGCCTCAGCCTCCCGAAGTGCTGGGATTACAGGCGTGAGCCACCGTGCCTGGCCTTTATACATTACATATTGTAACTCATAAGATTAGAGATGATATTTTTTCCTATGTATACGGTCAGGTAACTGCCATCCAGATTAAGATATATAACATTTTCAAGACCCAAGCAAGCCGCCTTCTGTACCCTCCTAGTCAGTACCACTGCTCTCCCTTTTAAGAGGCCTCTCTCCTGTTTTTTGAATTTCACGTAAAAGGTGTTATGACTTTTATATCTGATTTTATTTCTGAAGTTATTTCTGTGAGATTTATTCATATTGGTGTATAGCAGTTGTTTACTTTCTGTTTTTTGGTAGTTTTTCCATTGTATGAATAAAACAGTTAATCTTTTCTTTTTTTCTTCTCTTTCTCTTTCTCTTTCTTTTCTTTTCTTTTTTTTTTTTTTTTTTTTGAAACTGATCTCACTCTGTGGCCCAGGCTGGAGTTATATTGACCTGATCTCACTCTGTGGCCCAGGCTGGAGTTATACTGACCTGATCTTAGCTCACTGCATCTTCCACCTCCCAGGTTCAAGCGATTCTCCTGCCTCAGCCTCCCGAGTAGCTGAGATTACAGGCACCCACCACCAAGCTTGGCTAAGTTTTTGTATTTTTAGTAGAGACAGGGTTTCATCATGTTGGCCAGGCTGGTCTCGAACTCCTGACCTCAGGTGATCCAGCTGCCTCGGCCTCCCAAAGTGCTGGGATTACAGGCTTGAGCCACCATGCCCAGCAACAGTTAATTTTTCTATGTAGATACTGCTAAACATTTTTTTAAAGTATCGAACCAATCAAAACTACCACTATTGGGAATCTGACTTGCTTCACTAGAAAACAACACTATTGGCCGGGCACGGTGGCTCAAGCCTGTAATCCCAGCACTTTGGGAGGCCGAGACGGGCGAATCACGAGGTCAGGAGATCGAGACCATCCTGGCTAACACGGTGAAACCCTGTCTCTACTAAAAAATACAAAAAACTAGCCGGGCGAGGTGGCGGGCGCCTGTAGTCCCAACTACTCGGGAGGCTGAGGCAGGAGAATGGCGTAAACCCCGGGAGGCGGAGCTTGCAGTGAGCTGCGATCCGGCCACTGCACTCCAGCCTGGGGGACAGAGCGAGACTCCATCTCAAAAAAAAAAGAAAACAACACTATTGGCAGTCTTTTTCCACAACTTTACTTTGGAAAATTTAAACATATGGGAAAGTTTCGAGGATTTTTTTTTTTTTTTTTAACATTCAGGGCTAGATAACATATGGTAAAATATAGCGATCTTAGGTGTTCACTGTGAGTTTTGAAAATTAAACATAAGCATTACCCCAAACAAGATGTAGAATACTTTCATTATTCTAAAAACTTCCTTCATGGCTCTTTCTAGTCAGTTTCACACAGCCTCTCCAACAACTTTTCTGATTTTCATATCATAGATTAGATTAGTCTGTTCTTGGCATTTGTATAAATTGATTTCTTCTGTCTCTGGGTTCTTTTCATTGGTAGTGTTTGACATTCATCCATGTCGTTGCATGGTCTGGATGCTGGGCATACTGTTTGCTACTGGGGCGTCATTGCTTCTAGGTCTTTCAGTGGACAAAATGAGGAAAATATATGTTGGGAAAAATATACTGATTTTACTCATTTAAAGCTTTCACCATAGGATTCTTTCCTATCTTTCTCCATTTTATATTTCAGACTCCCTTCTCAAAGGAGTTTCATTTAAAATAAGTCCTAATTGTAATTTAAAGAAATGCCCAGTTATGGCTGGGCACGGTGGCTCACCCCTGTAATCCCAGCACTTTGGGAGGCCGAGGCAGGTGGATCACGAGGTCAGGAGTTCAAGACCAGCCTGGCCAACTTGTTGAAACCCCGTCTCTACTAAAAGTCCAAAAAACTAGCTGGGTGTGGCGCCTGTGATCCCAGCTACTTGGGAGGCTGAGGCAGAGAATTGCTTGAACCTGTGAGGTGGAGGTTGTGGTGAGCCGAGTTCACACCACTGCACTTCAGCCTGGGTGACAGAGCGAGACTGTTTCAAAAAATAAAAATAATAATAAAAAAGAAATACCCGGTTATGGAAAATATAACCTGAGAGTTAAGTACCATACTAATATTAAGAGCAAGAGTAGGTTCTTTTTTCAAAATCTGTTCATTTCCGAATGGATAATATTATATTTTTTTGTTTTTTTTGAGATGGAGTCTTGCTCTGTCTCTCGGCTGGAGTCCAGTGGCGTGAGCTCGGCTCACTGCAACCTCTGACTCCCTGGTTCAAGTGATTCTCCTGCCTCTGCCTCCCATGTAGCTGGGATTACAGGCACGTGCCACCACGCCCAGCTAATTTTTGTATTTTTAGTAGAGATGGGGTTTCACCATATTGGCCAAGATGGTCTCGATCTCCTGACTTCATGATCCACCTGCCCCGGCCTCCCAAAGCGTTGGGATTACAGGCGTGAGCACCTCGCCCGGTTAATGTTCTTAATTATATACAGCATGTTCTCCAACTAAAATGTAGTGGGCTTTAATTTTTATAAGTTAATGTACATATAACTTTGTATTGTTTTTATATTATACATTTTATATTTATCCTAATTTCTAAAAACTCCTGTACTTCAGTGAGAAGTTAAGTCAGTAAGGCTTTAGTTTGTATCTTGAAGAAATTTTGGCCTAGTTTTGTTTTATCCTTAAATTATAGTACATATTGGGGAGGCATCATAGCCTAATGGCTAAGACTTTTAGTTGCAGATAGATAATGGTTTGAGTCTGGTGTTGTCTCATACTAGATCTATGATCTTCGATTAAGTTTATTTCTTTGAGCCTCAGTTTCCTCATCTATATGCAGGGGTGATACCTTCTTTGTGAGGTATTGTGAGGAATCATGAGTACATGTAGTACTTATTATTCAATAAATTGTGGTAATTATTACAATAATAAAATGCCTAAATTTTATTTGGTGATATTTTAATGGAAGACAAGGAAATATGAGAGAGAGAAGAAAATAGCAAAAGTCAATTTGCTCCTAGCTGATTCAGTATTCCTTAAATGACTATTCTAATTGTGAAAAATTTATCATCTGAAGTTAAATAAGTGGGAGATCAGGATATTTGTTACTTTACAGGCACAAATGATTTTAAAACTTGTTGTGTTCTATGTAGTTATGGATTGTTTAGAATCGTTAACTGCAAATTAGTTTGCTAATTTCAGATTTTCAAATTTTTAGGTTCTTAGAAGTATAGCATAGGCAGTGAAATAGCTCATAATTTTAATAGCTCAATTTCTGTTAATAGGCACTGAAGGATAGCACAGAAGTAGAAATTGTGGATGAGAAAATGAGAAAAAAGATAGAACCAGAAAAATGGCCAATTCCAGGCCCTCCTTCACGCAATGTGCCACCAACAGACTTCTCTCAACTGATTGATTGTCCAGAGTTTGTACCAGGCCAAGCCTTTTGCTCACATACAGGTAACATCTTTTCTTCTAGAGCAAACGATGTAACAGTGGGTTATTTGGTCCAGTTTACTTACTTACTTATTTATAGTTTATTTAGATTTGATAGGAAAATTAAAGCTAACTGAAGGACTTTTGATGTCCCATTTTGTATTCATATTGCCTCACTCACAGAGGTATAAATTAAGGATTTAAGAATTATGAGGAAAGCTGTCTTATATTTCTTGTTCTTAAATTATATGTGTACTTTGTCATGTATGGAGTTTCTTCCTTTTATTTTTACTAAATAACTATAGATATATATCCTGTTTTCCCCTGTAAAATTGGAATAGTATGATTGGATTATTCTAAAAAGGTCTTATACTCAAGAGTGGGGTAGTCTTCCTTTAATTTTGTTACCAATGTGCTTTAATCTTGTCTTGGAAAGATAAGATGACCTACATTCTAAATCAGAATTGGGATTCTCTTTAATTTGGTTGTGTTTAGAATTTCCAAAAGCTTTAATGTTAATAATTTTTTCCTGGATCATTTTTAAGACATTCCCTCTTGGGAAAAAATGTGTGCTTAAACTTTTTTCAGTCAGGGTGATGATCTTCTGAAGCTCTTGGATGTCATTTGATCGGAATATGCAGTGGAATAGGTGACTCACTGAAATGCCATTATAAATACTGGAACAAATCCTGCTGCAAAAATGAAAGCGATCAGACTGTCTTCTGTTCAAGAATGTCTATTCCCACCTCCTGGTGGAGGAAGTTGGGCCAACACTGCAGTGGAGATAACCACCTTTGCGATAATGAGAGACAGACCAGAGGACTGCTACTCTTTTTATAGGAGCTGCCTATTTCTGTGTAATTGGCCTGGGCTGCATGGGCTGCTTTTATTCATGGTGGGAAAGTTAATTATTATTATTCTGGAAGTACTGCAAGAGTATGTTTTCTGTTTCCAGGGCTATGTACTTGTGTCCAGATGAATAAAGCAGAAAAAGGGGATTGAGTAGCATTTCCCAGATTCTTAAGTACTTTGCTATTTGATTTGCCTTTCAGTGTAGTGTACATTGCAAAACTCAGATATTGTCATGATGTTTCACTTGGACATAAGACTTATTAATGTGGACACTTAAGGGGTAAGGAATTTAAGAACTGGATGAGGGTATTTCTTTCTTTACTCTTCAAAATGTATTTTTGATACATCAATATGAGAGAACGTCCCATCAACAAAGCATCGATGATGGGCAGTCTCACAGTATTTTTATCTTATGTTTCTTTGTCAGGCTTCTGCTTCTAATTCCAGTAAGCAACTTGGACAGGCATTTTAAAAGCTGAAGAAAAGTGACATTATTTTAGCTAGTGGTTTTTAATTTATTTTTTGTTAAGATATAATGGGTGATTAAATAAGTTAGATTTATTTATTGTATCAACTTGGGTCCAAGATGATAGTTTTAGCCAACTTGTGAACAGGCATTGGGTAAGTTAGATGAAATAACATATACTTTCTCTATAGGGTAGGTAAGATAGGTCCGTCAAGTTGGTAATGCCTGTCCATCAACCGTTTATGCATACTAATAAAATTATAAGAATAAAATCATAATGTCTTGTACATTTTTGTGTTTTTTATATACACTCAGATGCATGCACATACATATTGTCTGAAACAAGCCAGTATATATTCAAATGTCATACATTTTAGGTTATTTAGATTATATATCAGCAACTAGATGATTAATGAAGAAATATAGAAAGATGGAGGGTTCTTAGAATTATACTGATTCACATTAGGTCATAGGAATAAATATGTAAATCACCTCTTTCCATGAATTCCCAGATTTCTCACCTTAATAATTTCCTAGTGATAAGAAAGCCTAGTTTCTTTAAGTCAATGGGGAGTAGTATGTCACCAAAAATTTGAAGTGGAAATAGGGATAAGAAGCATAGACTGTGTTTATATATATCTATGGGTAGAGAAAAGTAGTGAAACTATATGTCATTTTAATCTCAAATTTGAAGACCTTAAAAATTTTAATGACATAACTCTTTATGATTTGGGAGGGATTTGTATGGTAAAATATTCTAACATAATTGGTCTTCTTCATCAAAGAGATTAAAATTTCTATTTTTTTTTCCTATCTGGAGGTTGAATTTTCTAATAGGGGTTGAACTGAGCAGAAGTCTACCTTTATGCACCACAAAACATTGATTATGGGAATGGTAAGATTACTTCTGAAACAGGTTTTGCAGTTTTTTGGATATGGTTAGTATTGTACTATTAACTTTTAAATGAAAGGATTTCATTCATCAAAATTGAAAGGTCAGGTACCTGACAGTGTTGTTTTTTTTTTCTTTTTTTAAATTTTAATAATCTTCACAAGGGCATTGTAATGTAGTGTTTTTCTTTCTTTTCTTTTTTTTTTTTTTCCTTTGACTCTTAACACCACTCAATGAGAATTTTAAAAAGTGCCACACATAAAATATGTAATCCCTTTTTCAGGAAACCTGTTTAATTACCCAGAAATGTGATCCTCCCAAGGTAGAAAAAAAATCATACCAGAGATGAAATGTATATGGTGATTTATCTTTGGAGAGTTTAGTTGATAATTTTCTTTCCTTTTTTTTTTTTTTTTTTGTGGAGACGGAGTCTTGCTCTGTCGTGCAGGGGCTGGAGTGCAGTGGCGCAATCATGGCTCACTGCAGCCTCCGCCTTCTGGGTTCGAGCGATTCTCTTGCCTCAGCCTCCTGAGTAGCTGGGATTACAGGTGCGCGCCACCATGCTTTGCTAATTTTTGTATTTTTAGTAGAGACGGGATTTCACCATGTTGGTCAGGCTTGTCTTGAACTCCTGACCTTGTGATCAGCCCACCTTGGCCTCCTAAAGTGTTGGAATTACAGGCGTGAGCCACCATGCCCGGCCACTGATAATTTTCAGTTAATAAAAGCAGCAAAGATAAATTTTCTGTGTTCTTACGAATTATAACAAGTATTCAATATATGTATCTAATTTGTTTTTTGTTTCTAAGTAAGTTTAGTATCAGGTAATCTAAGTCATTTAAACTCATTTTGTCTTGGAAGATTAGGGGTTTACTGTTACCCTTAATCTGTTCAGATGTATAGTTTGAAATCTTCATTATTTTAAAAAAAGATGCAGAAGACCACACAGAGCATATGTATAAATTAATTATTATGAGGTTAACACCTTTACAAGTCTTATTCTAAGAATTGCATGTTTTCTCATCTTACCCATATTCTTTAGTGTTTTAATGTCATTTCATTTCTAAGCATATGTGTTGTGAATATATTGAAATGCTTTACTTCCCAGTAGAAGCATAATTCAAGCTTAAATAACGTTTAGAGATCATTTTATAAGAAACAGCTGAGTGTTGTGGCATACACCCGTAGTCCCAGCTACTCGGGAGGCAAAGTTGGGAGGATGCTTGAGCCCAGGAGTTCGAGGCCAGACTGGGTGACATACCAAAAACTCTCATATATATATATATATATATTTTTTTTTTTGTTAGAGATGGTGTCTTGCTCTGTTGCCCAGGCTGGAATGCAATGGCATGATCTCTGCTCACTGCAGCCTCCGCCTCCCAGGTTTAAGCAATTCTCCTGCCTCGGCCTCCCGAGTAGCTGGGACTACAGGTGTGTACTGCCACGCCTGGCTATTTTTTTGTATTTTTAGTAGAGACGGAGTTTCACCATGTTGGTCAGGCTGGTCTCGAACTCCTGACCTCAGGTGATCCACCTGCCTTGGCCTCCCAAAGTTCTGGGATTATAGCATGAGCCACCATGCCCAGGTCTTCATCTACTTTTAAGGCTTTATTTAGTATGAACATTGATAATTCATAGTATTAGAAATAAGAGTTCTCTGGGCCAGGTGCTGTAGCTCATGCCTATAATCTCAGCGCTTTAGAGATTGAGGTGAGAGGATCGCTTGAGACCAGTTCAAGACTAGCCTGGGTAACAAAGTGAGACCCAGTCTACAAAATATATATATTTTTAAGTTGGCTGGGCATGGTGGTGTGTATGTGTAGTCCTTGTTATTCAGCAGGCTGGGTTGGGAGGATTGCTTGAGCCCAGGAGTTGGAGGCTATAGTGAGCATTACCATGGCACTGTACTGCTGTTAGGGGCCCTGTCTCTCTCTTTTTTTTTTTTTTGAGACGAAGTCTTGTTCTTGTCCCCCAGGCTGGAGTGCAGTGGCGTGATCTCGGCTCACTGCAACCTCTGCCTCCCAGGTTCAAGTGATTCTCCTGCCTCATCCTCCCGAGTAGCTGGGATTACAGGTGCCTGCCACCACGCCTAGCTAATTTTTTTATTTTTATTTTTATTTTTTTAGAGAGACGGGGTTTCACCATGTTGGCCAGGCTAGTCTCTAACTCCTGACCTCAGATGATCCGCCCGCCTTGGCCTCCCAAAGTGCTGGGATTATAGGCGTGAGTCACCGCGCCCCGGCCTCTGTCTCTTAAAAAAAAAAATTAAGTCTCCTGTATGGTTCATGAAAAAGAAAAAAAAAAAGTGTTCTCTGGAGTTAATATTTTTCCCATTCCTATAACTAGACTATTAATGTTCATCCAAAGCATGTATTTCACTTGTACTTTTTTTGTGAATGAATTGGTGATACATGTGTTGTTAATAAAGTTATGAAGCACCAGTGTCCAATGAAAATGTGAGTCATATATATAACTAAAAATTTTAGTATTAAAATTATAAAACAGTTGAAATTAATTTTAATATTTTAAATAAATATTTTAATTTAACTTAATAGATCCATTTATTTTTGAGATGGAGTCTTGCTCTGTCTCCTAGGTTGGAGTAGAATGTCGCGATCTCGGCTCACTGCAACCTCTGCCTCCTTGGTTCAAGGGATTCTCCTGCCTCCCAAGTAGTTGGAATTATAGGCACCCACCACCACGCCTGGCTAGTTTTTGTATTTTTGGTAGAGATGGGGTTTTGCCATGTCAGACAGGCTGGACTCCAACTCCTGACCTTAGGTGATCCACCCGCCTTGGCCTCCCAAAGTGCTGGGATTACAGGAGTGAGCCACCATGCCCGACTGTGCCTATTCTGTTGCACAGCACAGTTCTAGAGCTTTTCCTGTTATGAAACAAATACATAGTCTTCTATAAATAATACAGTAATCTAGTAGTTGAGTCCTGGTTGAGTCCATGTGTCCAAGGGGAAGATTTTAAAGCTTTTACTCTTATCTATGTCTAGCATGTAGATGAACGTAAAATCTTGAAATACTCTTCTTAAACCCATTCTTGAAATGTGCCTTTCATTTAGTAAATATTAAAAAAAAGATTGCTGGTGTTAATTTATATCAGCTTTCTGCATCTAACGTTTAACTTCTCCATATTTTCAATGAATTGACTTAGAGAAGTTAATGATGTTAAGAATTTTATGGTATACATTTTTGAAAAATAAATTTTATTGTGTATATTTGAGACTTACAACCTAATGTTAGAGATTACATTTTTTAAAGGCACCTTGTGTCCAAAGCAAGTTCATATTGCATCTTCAGACCTGAACCTGAATGTGGCTTAAAATACTTAAATACTCTTTGACTTTTGAAAAAATATTTATAAAAGAAGCCATTTGATTTTTTTTTTTTTTTTTCTGAGACAGAGTGTCGCTTTGTCGCCCAGGCTGGAGTGCGGATCTCAGCTCACTGCAACCTCCACCTTGTGGATTCAAGCAATTTTCTGCCTCATCCTCCTGAGTAGCAGGAATTACAGGCGCCCACCACCAGGCCTGGCTAATTTTTTTGTATTTTTAGTAGAGACGGGGTTTCACCATATTGGCCAGGCTGGTCGTGAACTCCTGACCTTGTGATCCACCTGCCTCAGCCTCCCAAACTGCTGGAATTACAAGCGTGAGCCACCGCGCCCGGCTCCAATTTGAGTTTTATAATTTTGATTAAAAATAAACCTACAGAAGTGTACTGTATAGAAAGACATTTCAAATTCCAACAGCTTTTAAAGGCTTTTAATGCCAGGGCTGTGTGCATTAGGGATGTAGTGATGTGACATTTACTCTTTTTTTTTTTTGAGATGGAATTTGGCTTTTGTTGCCCAGGCTGGATTGCAATAGCGCCATCTCAGCTCACTGCAACTTCCGCCTCCCAGGTTCAAGCGATTCTCCTGCGTCAGCCTCCTGAGTAGCTGGGATTACAGGCATGCGCCACCACGCCCGGCTAATTTTGTATATTTCGTAGAGATAGGGTTTCTCCATGTTGGTCAGGCTGGTCGACATTTTACTCTTTAAAGTATTTCAGTATGAGCCAAAGTAGTAAATGACTACACTGCATTTATTGCAGTAGGCAAACCTTGTTGAGCCAAGGAAATGTGAAAACTAGGAATAATAACGGCTTTAGTTTAGACCCTAGTAGAACAAGAGACTAATTTTATCTTGAATAAGATGTGCATTTAGCTTAACTATGGCTTAATAGCAATTGAGATTCCATAATTTCCTTATAATTTATAGATTTTAATCTAAGATTTTTCAGAGAACTTGACTTCCTAATAGTTGTACTGTCATAATTAGGAAGTGAATCACATTGATATTCTTGAGAAGTTTGCGTGAATGTAGTGGTCTGTGTAAGAGTTGGTGACATTCCTTTAATTATTCAATGGTTTCACTTTTTAGTAAATCTTCAGGTTTGAAAATCACTGGAAACCTTACAGTTGAGACTGATCATGTTTTTGTGAAAAAATATCAAGCCTCATTTAAGGAAAAAATGAAATGTATTTTATAAGTAAGAAAAGCCATTATCATTTTAACTATAGAACTAACTTAAAATTTTAGAGTCTGCCCCAAATTCTCCAAGAATTGGAAGCCCATTGAGCCCAAAGAAAAATAGCGAAACAAGTATTCTTCAAGCAATGTCTAGAGGTTTGTCCACCAGTTTGCCTGACTTGGACTCAGAACCTTGGATAGAAGTTAAAAAGAGACATCAGCCAGCACCAGTGAAATTGAGGGTAAGTTGTTACAGACTGAGTGAAGTGTGACATACCCTGGGTGGAGTATAAGGTCAGTGCATTTTATGTTTGTTAGGTGCATATGTAAAATTTGGAAAAGTTTAGCAAAGTTTTAAATTTGTAATTTTTGGACTTCAGTAGACACTTATGGGTTATTCTATGAGGAAAATAAGTTGTATCAAGTTTCAAAGTGTATTTTTTTTTTTTTTTTGAGATGGAGTTTCGCCCTATCACCCAGGCTGGAGTGCAGTGGCGCGATCTCGGCTCACTGCCCCCTCTGCCTCCCGGGTTCAAGCGATTCTCCTGCACCAGCCTCCTGAGTAGCTGGGATTATAGGCACGAGCCACCACGCCTGGCTAATTTTTGTATCTTTAGTAGAGACGGGGTTTCACCATGTTGGTCAGGCTGGTCTTGAACTCCTGACCTCGTGATCCACCTGCCTCGGCCTCCCAAAGTGCTGGGATTAGAGGCGTGACCCACCACGCCCGGCCTTAAAGTATATTTTTTATTTCTGAACATGATTTAAGAATTTTGGAGGCTGGGCACAGTGTCCCATGCCTGTAATCGCAGCACTTTGAGAGACCGAGGCAGGAAGATTGCTTGAGCCCAGGAGTTCGGGGCCACCTGGGCAACATAGGGTGACCCTGTCTCTACAAATAATTCAAAAAACTAGCTAAATGCCAATTTTTTGGTGGAATGTGCCTGTGGTCTCAGCTACTCAGGAGGCTGAGACAGGAGGAACACTTGAGCTCAGGAGGTCAAGACTGCAGTGAGCCATGATCATACCGCTGCACTCCAGGGAGAGTAACAAAGTGAGATCCTGTCTCAAAAAAAAGAAAGAATTTTGTCTTGGTTTTTCTACTTGTGACTAATTTTAACTTGAATAATATTTCAGTTTTTTATAAAGTTGAAAAAATATGACTTTTTTTTTTTGAGACAGAGTCTCGCTCTGTCGCCCAGGCTGCAGTGCTGTGCTGCGAAGTTGGCTCACTGCAGCCTTTGCCTCCTGGGTTCAAGACAGTCTTGTGCCTCAGCCTCCTGAATTACTGGGATTACAGGCTCACTCCACCATGCCCAACTATTTTTTTGTGTGTTTCTGGTACAGACGGGATTACACCATATTGCCCAGGCTGGCCTCAAACTCCTGTCCTCAAATAATTCGCCTGCCTTGGCCTCCCAGAGTGCTGGGATTACAGGCGTGAGCCTCTGCAGCCTGGCCAGAAAATATATAAATTTTGAAGTTATACCCATGTTAATTATTTATAAGGTTTATATAAGTGTTGGTGATTTATACATCAGCTTTATATATGTTTTGGTGATTTAATGCACAAAAGGAAAAGAAAATTGAATTTTTGGTGGGGGGTACATAAGGGAGTGAGATGGTTATATTTATAAAAAGAGCAATAGGAGATCCTTGTGGTGGTACTGCTCTGCATTTTTCGCTGGTGGTAGATACACGAACTTACATATGTGATAGGATTGCTTTGATCTAAATAAAAAATGAGTGCAAGTAAAATTGGGGAAGTATAAGCTAAGACTGATTTATATCAAAGTCAATACCTTGTTTGGAATGTTGTAGTATATTTTTGTAAGATGTTAACATTGGGGGAAACCAGGATACATGAGATCTCTATTATTTCTTACAACTGTATGTGAATGTATAATTATTTCAAAGTAAAAGTTCACTAAAAATAAACTTGGGAAGAATGCCACTCAAAAGATTCAAATATTGAAAGTAAGCTCTCTAAAGAGGATGGAAGGTATTGAGAGGATTGTGATGTGGAGGACCAGCAAATTGTTTCTGGTGGCTGGTTTTAAAAGTATAAGGAGAACTGTATAGTTTTATGGCCAGAGAATGCCAGTATATCTGAAATGTATGGTATTTTGATGCTACAGACTGAGGATCTGGCCTGGAGGAAACATGGCTTTAGGTTCTGGGGACCTAGATATTTCAGAGATAACTGTTGAGGTAGCTCAGTTATTGACATTATTTTTAATATGCTTTTAAAAAAGTGATCTTTTAAAAACATTTTAGAGTGGGTATAGAAATCTTGGTTGGACATCATTTTTCTTTGGAATTCTAAAAGCATTTTTCTTTTGTCATCTTGGTTTCTTTTGTCATCTTATAAAAGTCAGTCCCTTCGCGTTCTTTGTATCAAGTGTTTTTTTTTTTTTTCTTCTTGAGATTTTTTTTTTTTTTTTTTTGAGATGGAATCTCGCTGTGTCGCCCAGGCTGGAGTGCAGTGGCGCAGTCTTGGCTCACTGCAACCTCTGCCTTCTGGGCTCAAGCGATTCTCCTGTCTCAGCCTCTTGAGTATCTGGGACTATAGGCGTGTGTCACTATACCCAGCTAATTTTTTGTATTTTTAATAGAGATGGGGTTTCACTGTGTTAGGCAGGATGTTCTCGATCTCCTGACCTCCTGATCTGCCTGCCTCAGCCTCCCGAAGTGCTGGGATTATAGGCATGAGCCGCCGTGCCTGGCCTGAGATTTTTTTTTTTTTCTTTTTTTTAAAGACGAAGTCTTGCTCTTGTTGCCCAGGCTGGAGTGGAGTGCAATGGTGTGATCTTGGCTTACTGCAACCTTCACCTCCCGGGTTCAAGAGATTCTCCTGCCTGAGACTTGTGAGTAGCAGGGATTACAGGCACCTGCTATCACACCCCGCTAATTTTTGTATTTATCTATTTTTTTCTTTTTCAGACAGAGTCTCACTCTTCCCCAAGCTGGAGTGCAGTGGTGCGATCTCAGCTCTCTACAACCTCCCCATCCAGGGTTCAAGTGATTCTCCTGCCTCAGCCTCCAGAGTAGCTGGGATTATAGGCACACGCCACCACGCCCAGCTAATTTTTGTGTTTTTAGTAGAGACGGGGTTTCCTTATGTTGGCCAAGCTGGTCTCGAACTCCAGACCTCAGGTGATCCACCCGCCTCAGCCGCCCAAAGTGCTGGGATTGCAGGTGTGGTCCACCGCACCTGGCCTAATTTTTGTATTTTTAGTAGAGACGTGGTTTCACCATGTTGGCCAGGCTGTTCTCGAACTCCTGACCCCAGGTGATCCGCTGGCCTCGGCTTCCCAAAGTATTGGGATTACAGGTGTGAACCACCTCACCTGGCCTTGCTTGAGATTTTTAAAATCATTTCTTCATCCCCACTCTTGAAATTTCAAGATGATATGCTTTGGTATAGGTCTAATTTTAAACAGAAAATCTTTTTTTTTTTTTTTTTTTTTTTTTGGCAGAGGGTTTCACTCCCTTTGCCCAGACTGGTGTGCAGTGGCGTGATCTCTGCTCACTGCAGCCTCTGCCTCCTGGGCTCAAGCGATTCCCCTGCCTTAGCCTCTTGAGTAGCTGGGACTACAGGCACAAACCAACAGGCCTGGCTAATTTTCGTGTATATATATATATTTTTTGTAGAGACAGGGTTTCTCCATGCTGCCCAGGCTAGTCTTGAACTCCTGGGCTCTAGTGATCCACCCACCTCAGTCTTTCAAAGTGTTGGGATTATAGGCATGAGCCACCGTGCCCAGTCAGGTCCTTTTTTTTTTTTTTTTTTTTTTTTTTTTTTGAGATGGAGTCTCGCTGTGTCACCCAGACTGGAGTGCAGTGGCGCGATCTTGGCTCACTGCAACCTCCACCTCCTGGGTTCACACCATTCTCCTGCCTCAGCCTACCAAGGAGCTGGGACTACAGGCGCCCGCCACCATGCCCGGCTAATTTTTTTTTTTTTTTTTTTTGTATTTTTAGTAGAGACGGGGTTTCATCGTGTTAGCCAGGATGGTCTTGATCTCCTGACCTCGTGATCCGCCTGCCTCAGCCTCCCAAAGTGCTGGGATTACAGGCGTGAGCCACTGCACCCAGCTCAGTCAGGTGTAATTTTATTCGTTGTGCTGAATATTCACGTCCTTCATTTTGGGGAAACTAATGTTTCTCTGATTTCCACTTTCTGGTATCTGTTTTCATCTGATGTTGGACCTCCATGATTGATCATCTAACTACTGGGTGTTGGGTGTTTAAAAAAAGTTCTCTTCTGATACTTTCATTATTTCCATCATTGTTTTGGTTGCTTTTTGAAGACTTTCTTAATATCCGGCGATTTTTGGTTGATGGTTCATATTAATATCAGTAAATTGGTATGGTTTTCTTTTTTGGTCTAATCTGCTCATCCAGGGCTGTTTTGTTTAATGTGAGGTATGATTGCACACTCTATTTTTAGCTTTTTTTTTGAAGCAGATTTTTGCTCTTGTTTGCCCAGGCTGGAGTGCAATGGTGGCATGATCTCGGCTCACTGTAATCTCCACCTCCTGGGTTCAAGCGATTCTCCTACCTCAGCCTCCCGAGTAGCTGAGATTACAGGCACCTGCCACCACGCCCAGCTAATTTTTTTGTGTATTTTTAGTAGAGACGGGGTTTCACCATATTGGTCAGGCTGATCTCAAACTCCTGACCTCAGGCAATCCACCTGCCTTGGCCTCCCAAACTTCTGGGATTACAAGCGTGAGCCACTGCGCTCAGCCGATTGCACACTCTTGGTAAGTGAAAACGTCCTATGGACTTGGACACCTAGGCAGAGAATAGAGATGCTGGCTCTTTTTCTCCAAAATTGCTAAAAAAAAAAAAAAAAAGGAGTACTTTTCTCTGAGACGTAGAATTTCTTAGTGTATCTCATTCATTGGTGAAATTACCTTTTCTTTTCCTCCCCCAACTCTATTTTAGAGGTTCAAAATAATACTAGGATGTGTTCAACTTCTATTCAGCCCCAGTACCCAAAACATGAGCCCTCTCTTGTGAAATCTTATTTTGTTTAGAAAGTAATTCTCAGGCTTTTAGTTGGGAGCGATCTTTATATAGTTTTATATTCTGAGATAAAGGGATTGGATTGACTGTTTTAGCTGTATTCTATAGTTAGTTTTCCAAATACCTATTTTGATTACCATCCAGTAGTCCATTCCTACTCCTTCTAACTGCCATCTCAAAACTTTCTAGAACTCTGGCGGTATCAATGGCTTTTGCTTCCCTTTTAACCTTTGTATGAGTTCTAGGTTGCTGTTTTCTCTACTCTTGTTTATTATCAATACAATCCCATTTATTTTCTGCTTTCCAGAAAGTCGTAGAAGTCTTTGATCTTCTAATAGTAATACGTGTTTTCAGTATTGATGTGCATTTATTGCTTTTATTCTTTGCACTGTGTATTACTACTGCAAATAAGCATGCAAACTTAAGTCATCTTCAACTCCTAATCTCTTAATAATGGTCTTTTCCTTAGAAATTACAAAAACAAATTGAACAGTTTGGTGTTTATTGTCTTAGACTTTTATTATGTACTTGCAAATGTGAAAAGCAATGTATATAGTTTAAAATACATCATCAATGTTTTTAAAATAAATATATTCACAGTGTTTTACAACTTGTCTTTTTTTAGTAAAAACATCTTGGGCAGCCTTCTGTTTACTAGATTGTTAGCTCCATCAGGGCATAGTTGTTGCTAAATTTATTGCTGTCTGTCCCTGTCTAGAACAGTGCCTGGCTCAGAGGGAGCACTCAGATAATTATCAACTGACTAAATGAATATGGATCTACGTTATTGGGAGTTTTGAAAGGGAGGAATTGTCTTTTTCCTAGACATAGGAAGTTAGCATGAACTGAAGGGTAAAATAGGCCAGAGGATGACCAATGAAGGTAACACCAAGGAGAAACTACTTCCTGCTGTTGGGAGTTTTAGACTAGTTTATATATTAGAAGATCTAGGATCTAAAAGCTTAGACTTTTAATGTAAACCAACAACTGTTTTAAGTTTTTTTTTTGAGATGGAGTGTTGCTCTGTCACCCAGGCTGTGAGTACAGTGGCACGATCTCAGCTCACTGCAGCCTCTGCTTCTGGGGTTCAAGTGATTCTCCTGTCTCAGCCTGTCTCAGCCTCCTGAGTAGCTAGGACTACAGGTGCACGCCACCATACCTGGGTAATTTTTGCATTTTTAGTAGAGACGGGGGTCTTGCCATGTTGGCCAGGCTTGTCTCAAACTCCTGGCCTCAGGCAATCTGCCCACCTTGGCCTCCCAAAATGTTGGGATTACAGGTGTGAGCCACTGCACCTGGCCTAGCTGTTTTAAGTTCTATATAGGGGTGGACAATTTGTCTTTTTTTTTTTTTTTTTTTTTTTTGAGACAGGGTCTTGCTTTGTCGCCCAGGCTGGAGTCCAGTGGCGTGATCTTGACTCACTGCAACCTCTGGCTCCCAGGTTCATGCAATTCTCCTGCCTCAGCCTTCCGAGTATCTGGGACTACAGGTGCATGCCATCACGCCTGGCTAATTTTTGTATTTTTAGTAGAGACAGGGTTTCACCATGTTGGCCAGGCTGGTCTTGAACTCCTGACCTTGTGATCTACCCTCCTCGGCCTCCCAAAGTGCTGGGATTACAGGCGTGAGCCACGGCACCCGGCCTGAGGAGTAGACATTTTAACATTTGCTGAATATTAGCGTGAATTTGACATGAAAATTGGGCCATGTAGAATGGGGATGAGGATAGAGTAGAGGGATAAGCTAGGAAACTATGTTATTATCATTGTGAGGTAAAAAGGTTTGGAATAGGGAAGACCATTGACTCTGAAAATCAGAAGACCTTGATTCTATCTATCTGTCTGTCTGTTTGTTTATCTTTTGAGACAGAGTTTCACTCTTACCGCCCAGGCTCGCGTGCAATGGTGCGATCTGGGCTCACTGCAACCTTCCTGCCTCCCAGGTTCAAGTGATTCTCCTGCCTCAGCCTCCTGAGTAGCTGGGATTATAGGAATCTACAACCACACCCAGATAATTGGTTCTGTTTATAATTATGAAATCATAGGCAAATACTTTCATATCTCTGGGCGTTTGTTTTCATCAGTAAGATGAGTCATTGCAATGTAATTGATGATTAAGACTATTCCAACTCTAAAAGAGTCTTTAATGTAATCCTTTCTTTATTCAACTTTGTGTTTTATTGGGCCAAAATAATACTAACTTGATTTTCTTTTACAGTTTGGCTGTTAAACTAGTAATTGAGCATAAAAGCTTGATATTACTTACTTGCAACACTGTTTTATGACGTTTAATTTAAAAGTGATAGAAAGTTTTTTATATAAATTACCAATTTCTTCCTTCAGGAATCAGTGTCTGTCCCTGAAGGGTCATTAAATCAGCTATGTTCTTCAGAAGAACCAGAACAAGAAGAACTTGATTTTTTGTTTGATGAAGAGATTGAACAAATAGGACGAAAAAACACATTTACTGATTGGTCTGATAATGATTCAGATTATGAAATTGATGACCAAGACTTAAACAAGATTTTGATTGTAACTCAGACACCACCTTATGTGAAAAAACATCCCGGAGGAGATCGAACAGGCAACCACATGTCTCGGGCAAAAATCACATCTGAACTTGCTAAAGTTATCAATGATGGCTTATATTATTATGAACAGGATCTATGGATGGAAGAAGATGAAAACAAACATACAGCCATAAAGGTAATTGTTTCTGGCCAACATCTTTCTACTGATGCTTTGTTTTGATTGTATGTTGCTGTTTATATTTTCTTAAACTTGAGGCTCTATTTTATGAAATGTTGAATATAAATACATTGTATTTAACTTAAAATTCCTGGAAATGTACCTGATAATTACTACCTGAGGAATCATTTTATTTTATGAAAGTAACAGCGTGATGAATACTGTAATTACAAAAGAAAATTAACATTCACTGACTTAAACCCTTGCTTTTTTTTTTTTTTTTTTTTTTTTTTTTTAGGTGAAAAAACTAAGAACGCCCTTTCTCATATGAAAGAATAAAAACAACTTACTGTGGGGACAGGCTTGATTTATATACCCATTACTTACCTGGCTATCACCACAGCTGTATGAGCCAGTGGCTTTAGAGAGCACTCTTCTTCCCCCTTTCTGTTTTCCCCACTTAGTCTATGGTGAATGATCTAAGATAGTGGAAATGGTTGTGGACAAACTATAAATGACTAAACTGGATGATTATCTCTCTTGGTCTAGTCATTACTGTGGTGCTAGGGTTACTTTTTACAACCTTGTTCTAATTTGTTTTATCTTCTTGCATTTCACCTCAGATCCTGGTCTCTATCCTAGTTATTAAGGTAAAATAGAGAACCAGAATAGTTTACTAGGTATCTGCATTCCTTCAATATGAATTATAATGGCACAGATATGGGGATAAAAAGGGATCTTTTTCTGCCATTAAGTTTATCAGAAAAGTCCCAATAGTTAAATATTTGTTTTCAGGATAGGGTATAATAAGGGAAACATTATATGCCAAATAGGAAACTGATCTTGGTTGGAAATAGTTAAAGTTGTAGGAAGAAAAGCTAGCCAACTAGTGGCTGGGTAGAGGGGACTGCCTGTTGATGGGGCTTCATATCATCAGCAAGAAGTGTCCTAGCCTTCTTGGCTCCTCATTTCTTTTCTTCCTGGAATCCCCAGTACTGCTTTTAGCCTTCTGTAACCACTGCCTTCTTGGAGAATCTGCCTCAGGCTATGATAGCTTGTTATGTGACTTAGAGCCTGAGTAGTTCTTTGCCTATCCTACTGCTATGGGAAAGGAAGTGTGTTTTTATAATGCTTCTCAATTGAAAGTCTTTCCTAGTGTAAGCATTGCTATTTTATTTGTAATACTTAGTTTCTGTAAGTAATACCTATCTTAAATCCTTTTAGAACAGAGATTCTAGTACATTCTACTAATAATCAGTTAAAATTATTCTTCCCCCATTCTCGATCCCTTTACCCAGCTTTGTTTTTCACCATAGCATATATCATTATCTATAATTCTATATATTTTACTTACTTTTATTCTCTTGGAGAAAAACCATGGATGTAATACCAATGACAATAGGATTTTTTGTCTATTTTGTTCATTACTATTGTATCTCTAGTGCTAGAATGGTTTCTGGCACAAATAAATATTCAATTCATGTTTGTTAAAGTGGGTAAATAAATTATGGAGTAAACATTATGCACTAACCAAAGGAACCCAACCATTGTGTGTAATATTGGTTCTGTGGGAAAATGTTTTCAGTCTTCCAAGTAGTAACAAATTTGTAAGCCAACTTGAGAAACATGCCATTTGTAGGTGATTATTTCCTTAAATTATAGACAACAATAATTAAAAGCCATATATTGAGTTCTTGAGGATGTGCTGATCTTATTCATTAAATATTAACAGAAAGTAATCTTGGCTATATAACTTTAACCATTATAATTGCAAATATATCTTACTTTGACTTGATTCTTACATTCCTGTCATTTAACTCATTCTCTTTGGTTCTGATTCTGTGGTCTACATGTAGTTCCTCATTAGACTTATACTTTTCCTGTGGGTCTGCTTAAAGGGAGAGAAATCAGTCATTTAACATATGCTCATTGAATGCTTACTATGTGCCAGGCACTGCTAGAAACTGGGCACAGAGTGAGAAGATAACAAATAGGGTTTCTACATACCTAGAACCTACAGATAATTGGGGGAACAGACATAAACCCACAAGAAGTACTTAATCACAAATTATAATACATATTCTAAAAGAAAAAAATAGGATGCTGTTTCTTTGAGTAGTCAGGGAAGGCCTCTGAGAAAGTCAGTAATAGTGAAATCTGAAGTGGAAGTAGGACATATAACCAAGCAAAGAGTAGGGAAACGGTATTCCAGGAAGAGGGAACAGTAAATGTCAAGGATATGTGGCAGGAAAGAATTTGGCATATTTGAGGAAATGGAAAAAAGGTCAATTTGCCTACGGTATTATATAAAAGGTTAATTATAGATGAATAGGCAGGAGTCATATCATTTATGTGCCATGTTAAATAATGTGGAATTTATCTAAAGTTCAAATGCAGTACTTTAGGTTTTGCAAAGGCAGTGTAACATCTAATTTTTATTTTTAATAGATCACTCTGGTTGTTTTGGCACAGAATGGATTGTACAGGGACAAAAATGGGCAGAAGAAATCCAGTTAAGAGGCTATCCATATAGAAGATGAATTGGTAGGCTAAGACAAACAGGTGGCAGAGGAAATACAGAATTGAGAAGACCCATCTCATCTGAGCCTTGAGGAATGATTATATAGCCGTTGTGTAGGAAAGTGTGTTGTTGTGAAAGTCAAAAGCTGGCCCTAAGAGAATAATCAGGTGTGTCAGCAACTTTACAGGTTGAATTAGATAGGAATGAAAAGTATGCCAAATTGATAGGGCAGTTTAGTACTGATTTTCGACCTCTGCAATAAGAGTTTTAGTGGATCCAGAAGCTATGTTGAACTGGACCAAAGAGTGAGTAAAGGCTTTATTCTGTTTTTGGCATATATTTACTGCTGAAGACTACTAAAATGAATAGGCTTATAGGTAAGAAAATATCTGCTTAAAATATTTGAAGATATGTTAGGTACATTATTATCAGGATAAAACTATACAGAAGTGAAGTACTGAAACTTACTTTTACCCTTAGGACCCTTTGTAGAAGCTACCCAAACAGGGGTAAAAACCATAAACTCAGGGACCAGCCAAAATTGTGGATTCCCATAGGATTCCTTTTCCCATTTAATTGGTACCCAAAAGTGCACCAAGATCTCACAGATCACCACTGAAGAACTTACTCATGTAACCAAATACCACCTGTTCCCCAAAAATCTATGGGAAAAAAAGGTACCCTAAAGAATACACTTACAGTGAAAGAACTAAACTTGCTTCCTACCTACTCCCCTAAGGGACTCTATAAAGAATATTTTTCTGACTGGCGCAGTGACTCACACCTGTAATCCCAGCACTTTGGGAAGCCGATGTGGGTGGATCACAAGGTCAGGAGATCGAGATCACCCTGGCCAATATGGTGAAACCCCACCTCTACTAAAAATACAAAAATTAGCTGGGCATGGTGGCGCGTGCCGGTAGTCCCAGCTACTCGGGAGGCTGAAGACAGGAGAATCACTTGAACCCGGGAGGCAGAGGTTGCGGTGAGCAGAGATCACGTCAATGCATTCCAGCCTGGTGACAGAACAAGACTCTGTCTCAAAAAAAAAAAAAAAAAAAAGAATGTTTTCTGGTTGTGCTGAGCAGAATAGGGAGGAAAAAATTGGGCTAGAAGTTGTATTCATGAAACCCAAGTTCATACTCTGTGGGTGACTAAAGGAAGCACTAGTTGTAAATTTAATGTGATTGCGGTCTTTTTGTTTCCCAGACACCTAGCATATGAAAATAAAGATATTTTTGTGTGTGTGAAAATATTCACCTTTATTCTAGACCTCCTTTATTCACATTATATTGCAAGGAAAGTTAGCAGCACATAAAGTGAATAATCTAACAAGAAAGTGAGATCTTGCATGTGAGAATGAGCAGAAAGTAACAGGCAGCAGAAACATACCTTAAAATAGTTTTTTTTTTAAATGGAGTCTCGCTCCATCGCCCAGGCTGGAGTGCAGTGACACCATCTTAGCTCACTGCAACCTCTGCCTGCTAGGTTCAAGTGATTCTCCTGCCTCAGCCTCCCAACTAGCTGGGATTACAGGCGTGTGCCATCACATCCAGCTAAATTTTTATATTTTTTGTAGAGACAGGGTTTCACCATTTTGGCCAGGTTGGTGTCGAACTCCTGACCTCAAGTGATCTGCTTACCTCAGCTTCCCAAAGTGCTGGGATTACAGGTGTGAGCCACCATGACTGGCCCCTTAAAATAGTTTAGATAGTCAGATTATTAAACATAGTAGCTAGGCTTACTATGTTTAAGGAAATAAAAATATGTGTAGAAAAGAAGAAATCCTAAAGAATAACCATAGAACTTCTGGAAATAAAAACAATTATGATTAAAATTAAGAGCTAAATCAATTGAAGGGATTAACAACAGATTAGACAGAATTGGAGAATTAGTCATCTGGAAGACTGTTCACAAGAATTTATTCAGAAATTTCCAGAGTAGCAAAGAAATAGAATATATGAAAAGAGGGTACAGAATGATTTTCTACACAGTCTTTCCTATCGGTTGATAAGTTTTAAATCAAATTTTGTAATTTAACATCTAGTAGATTTTGTTATAAAGCTTTTTATTTTTATTTTTTTAAAAAAAGGTAAGCAAGAAACTTGGAATATAGGATAATGGAGAAGGTGTAAAATACACATTTAGTCAGAGTTCCAGAGTGAAAGGGTAGAGAGAATGGGGCCAAGTCATTATTATAAGAGGCAATTAGGACCTCTGCAGAACTAAGGAGAGGTGTCAGAGTTTAGCCAGAAAAAAAAGACAGATTACTTTCTTCTTTATTTTTTTTGAGACGGAGTCTTGCTCTGTTGCCTAGGCTAGAGTACAGTGGTGCGATCTTGGCTCACTGCAAACTCTGCCTCCCGGGTTCATGCCATTCTTCTGCCTCAGCCTCCCGTGTAGCTGGGACTACAGGCGCCCACCACCACGCCCGGCTAATTTTTTGTATTTTTAGTAGAGATGGGGTTTCACCATGTTAGCCAGGATGGTCTCGATCTCCTGACCTCATGATCCGCCAGTCTCGGCCTCCCAAAGTGCTGGGATTACAGGCGTGAGCCACCGCGCCCGGCCCAAGACAGATTACTTTCAAGAAAGAAGAATCATTAGACAGCTGATAGCTAGTTTCCCAACAGTGATAGCCAATAGACAATAGAATGATAGCTTTAATTTGCAAGGGAAAATAACTATCAACTTACAGTTGTAGGCCTTGCAAAAATATCTTTCAGTAAGAGTGTAGAATATGAGAAATTGCCACCAGCAGAGCCTCATGAAAGAAAGTCCCAAAGGGTAGAATAAAAGTGATTTTACATGTCAGAAACACAGAAAGGACTGCAGAGCAAAACAAGTAATAAATACATGAATAAACCTAAGTGAATATTAACTGTATAAAGCAATTATGATGTCTGATAGATTTACTATAACATTAACACAAACTGGGAGAGAGAGCAGCAAATGAATCTAGTATTTAAATGTAACTTCATATCTGGAAAAAAGGTACTGATTAAAGTTATTAAAGTTTGCAAATTGCAGTTTGAAGGATACCCATTTAATTAACAAGGTGAACTAAGTTCATATGGAAATTTCAGGAATCCATAGTAGTCAAAACACTCTTAAAAAATAACAAAATTATGGCCGGGTGCGGTGGCTCACGTCTGTAATCCCAGCACTTCAGGAGGCCGAGGTGGGTGGATTACCTGAGGTCAGGAGTTGGAGACCAGCCTGACCAACATGGTGAAACCCTGTCTCTACTAAAATTACAAAATCAGCCGGGCATGGTGGTGCATGCCTATAATCCCAGCTACTTGGGAGGCTGAGACAGGGGAATTGCTTGAACCTGGGAGGTGGAGGTTGCAGTGAGCCGAAATTGCGCCATTGCACTCCATCCTGGGCAACATGAGTGAAAATTCTGTCTCAAAACAAAAAAAAAAAACAAAATTGAAGGACTCATTTTACGATTTCAAAACTTACTACAAAGCTGCAGTAATCAAGATAGTGGTACTATCATAAGGATGAACATATAGATCAATGGAATAAAATTGAGAGCCCAGAAATAAACATGTCTATTTTCAACTAACTTTTCAACAAATGTGCCTAGACCATTCAGTATGGAAAGAATAGTTGTTTCAACAACTGGGACTCTGTCAACTTGATACCTACATACAAAAGAAGGAAGTTGGGTCCCTCCTTATCTTACATCACGTATCAAAATTAACTTGAAATGAATTAAATTCATAAATTTAAGAGGAAAAAGGATAAAACTCTTAGGATAAGATGTGTAAAATCTTCATGACCTAGGATCTGACAGTGGTTTTTCATATGATACTAATAGCACAAGCGACAAATGATAAAAACAGGTAAGTTGGACACCATCAAAATTTAAAAATTTTGAATCTCAAAGGATACCATACAGAGAGTGAAAAGGCAGTACAGATGTTCCTCAAATTATGTTGTTGTTACATCCTTATAAACTCATCATAAATTGAAAATATACTGTTAAACTGAAATGTATTTAGTACACCTAACCTACCACACATCATAGCTTAGCCTAGTCTACCTTAAACCTGCTCAGAGCACTTATGTTAGCCTTAGTTGGGCAAAATCATTTAAACACAAGGCATATTTTATAATAAAGTATTAATATCTTATATAATGTATTGATTACTATACTGAAAGTGAAAAACAGAATGGCTCACTGCTGCTGCCCTGCATTGCAAGAAAGTATATCACATATTGCTGGCCTGGGAGAATTAAAAATTTTGAAGTACAGTTTCTTCTTCTAAGTGCCTCTTGCTTTCACAACATTGTAAAGGCAAAATTGTAAGTCAAACTATAATAAGCCTGGGGCTATTTGTACAAAAAACCACAATACAATTTACATTTGCACCCTAATACATGAAATAGTTATAAATCTGACAAAATATGTACAGGATCTATATGAGGATTACTACAAAACCCTGATGAAAGAAATAAAGGGGCCAGGTGCGGTGGTTCACGCCTGTAATCCCAGCACTGGGAGGCCGAGGCAGGCAGGCGGATCACGAGGTCAGGAGATTGAGACCACCCTGGCTAACACGGTAAAACCCCGTCTCTACTAAAATACAAAAAAAACTAGCTGGGCGTGGTTGTGGCGCCTGTAGTCCCAGCTACTCGGGAGGCTGAGGCAGGAGAATCGCGTGAACCTGGGAGGCGGGGCTTGCAGTGAGCCAAGATCGCACCACTGCACTGCACTCCAGCCTGGGTGACAGAGCGAGACTCCGTCTCAAAAAAAAAAAAAAAAAAAAAGCCAGGTGTGGTGGCGCGTGCCTATAGTCCCAGCTACTCGAGAGGCTGAGGCAGGAGAACTGATTGAACCCAGAAGGCAGAGGGTGCAGTGAGCCGAGGTCACACACTCCAGCCTTGGCCACAGAGCAAGACTCCGTCTCTGAAAAAAAAAAAAAAAAAAAAAAAAAAAAGGAATAGGTAAATTGAGAAATATTCCATGTTCATATTGTAGATAGGAAGACTCAATAATGTCGTGTCAATTCTTTCCAACATAACTATAGATTCTGTGCAGTTTATGGTCTTGTTAAATTGAGATGCATTTAGTATACCCAATCAAAATCTCAGCAAATGATTTTGTGGATATCTCCAGAGGCAAAAAAACACCTAAAAAACCCAGAATAGCTAATACAACATTGAAAATTGGAAGACTGATACTACCTGACTTCAAGATTTACTGTAAAGCTACAGTAATGAAGACAATACAGTATTGGTGAAAGAATAGACAACTAAATCAATAGAACAGAATGGAAAGTGCAGAAATAGACCCACACAGATGCAGTCAACTGATGTTTGACAAAGGAGCAAAGGCAATACAATAGAGAAAAGTCTTTTCAACAAATAGTGCTAGAAGAGCTGAGCATTCATGTGAAAAAAAATGAATCTTCACCCTTCAGAAAGGGGGGAGAAAGTGGAAGGACCGTAGTCGAAAATGTAAAAGACAAAACCGTAAAAGTCCTAGAAGATGATCTAAGAGAAAATCTAGATGACCTTGGGCTTATGACTTTTTAGATACAACACCAAAACAATCCATGAAAGAAATAAGCTAGAATTCTTCAAAATTAAAAACTTCTGCCCAGTGAAAGATACTGTCAAGAGAATGAGGAAGGCCAGGTGCAGTGAGTGGCTCATGCCTATAGTCTCAGTACTTTGGGAGGCTGAAGTGGGAGGATTGCTTGAGACCAGGAGTTTGAGACCAGCCTGGGCAACCTAGTGAGACTGTCTCTACAAAAAAATTTTTTTTAAAAAAAGGAGAGAAGCCATTGACTGCTAGAAAATATTTGCAAATGACAAATCTGATAGAGGGCTATTATCCAAAATATACAAATAACTATTAAAACTGAGAAAACAGAACCCAATTTAAAAATGGTTCACGAAAAAATGGTTGATCAGTTTATTGAAGGAAAAAAGAAAAAACTATTGAAAGAACTGAGCTGACACTTCACCAAAGAAGATAAACAGCAAATGCATATGAAAAGATGCTCGATATCAAATATTAGGGAGCTGCAAGTAAAAACAACAATGGGATACTACTGTAGACTCATTAGGAGCACCAAAATCCAAAACAATAACACCAAATGCTTGCAGGGATGTGGAGCATTAGGAAATCTCATTCACTCCTGGTGGCAATGCAAAACAGTACAGCCTCTTTGGAAGGTAGTTTGACAATTTTATACAAAACTGAACTAAACATACTCTTACCAAAGGACCTAGCAAATTTACTCAAATGAGTTGAAATGTATAGCCACACAATAACCTGAACATGGATGTTTATAGCAGCTTTATCCATAAATTGTCAAAACTTGGAAAACACCAAGGTGTCTTTCAGTAGGTGGATGGATAAACAAGCTGTGGTACATTCCTACAGTGGACTTACTCAGAGCTCAAAAATGAATGAGCTATCAAGCTGTGAAAAGACATGGATTCATATCAAGACTTAGTTTATATTGGGTGAAAAAAGCCTATTTGAAAAGACTACATACTGTATGATTCCAACTATGTGGCATTCTGGAAAGGGCAAAACTATAGTAACAGTAAAAAGATCAGTGATTGCCAAGGGTTGGAAGAGATGAATGGACAGAGCACAGGTTTTTTAGGGCAGTGCTACTATTTTCTATGATGTTTTAATGATGGATACATGCCATTGTACACTTCTCAAAACCCATAGAAAATGTACAGGACAATTTTGATAATACTGTAAGTGTTTTCATCTATTGTAACTAATGTATCACTCTAGTGCAGGATGATAGTGGGGGAGGTTGTATGTGTTTGGGTGCAGGAGGTCTATGGTATACTCTGTACTTTCTGCTTGGTTTTCCTGTGAACCTAAAACTTCTAAGAATACCTAAAAAAAGATAACAGATTAGGAGAAAATATTTGCAAATTAAAGGAGGGAGGGGCAAAGAGCTTATTTTCTTCCAAAAATTTTTCTTTAAAAAAAGTTTTTACCCGTCTGTATGTGTTGAAAAATATTTGTAATATACAAAGAGCTCTTACAAATCGATAAGATGAATAACCTAATTTTAAAAAGGGCAAACAGGAGCTCAAGGCCAGCCTGGGTGACTTAGTGAGACCCTGTCTCTAAAAAAAAATAAAGATATAAACTAGGCAGATGTGGTGGTGTGTGCCTGTAGTCCCAGCTACTCCATAGGCTGAGGCAGGAGGATCGTGTGAGCCCAGGAGTTTGAGGTTACAGTGAGCTGTGATCGTGCCACTGCACTCCAGCCTGAGCAATCAAGCAAGACCTTGTCTCTAAAAACTAATAAATAAATTAAAATAGGCAAAGAATTTGAGTAGACATTTCTTCAAAGAAGAGATACATGGGGCCAATAGACACTTGAAAAGTTGCTTAACATCATTAGCCACCAGGGGAATTGAAATAAAATCGTAATTATACCATGTTATGCCCAACAGGATAACTATAATAAAGAAGACAGATACACTGCCAAGTGTGAGGATAGGGAGAAGTTGGAACCCTCATACCACACTGGTGGGAATGTAAAATGGTGCATCTGCTTTGGAATACAGTCTAGCAGTTTTCAAAAGGCTGAACATAGGGTTACTATGTGACCCAGCAATTCCACTTTTATGTATGTAATCCAAAGAAACAAAGACATTTATGCACATAGATGTCATGTTCTTGTACATGAATGTTCATTTCAGCATTTCAAAAAATGAACAGAACTCAGATTTTTATTAACTGATGTTTGGATGAATGTGGTATATCCATACAATAGAGTGTTTGGCAATCAAAGGAAATGAAGTACTTAATTTTTTTTGATTATTATTATTATTTTTTGAGACAGAGTCTCACTCTGTCGCCCAGGCTGGAGTGCAGTGGCGTGATCTTGGCTCACTGCAATCTCTGTCTCTCGGGTTCAAGTGATTCTCCTGCCTCAGCCTCCCAAGTAGCTGGGATTACAGGCACGCCTGGCTAATTTTTGTATTTTTTAGTAGAGACAGAGTTTTGCCATGTTGGCCAGGCTGGTCTTGAACTCCTGACCTCAAATGATCTGCCTTCCTTAGTGCTGAGATTACAGGGGTGAGCCACTGTGCCTGGCCGATTTTTAAATTTTTATTTTTTGTCTTAAGATCTTTTTTCTCTAACCTGCTTCAGAGAAAGAGAAATGAAGGACTAATACATGATACAATATGAAAGCATTATGAAGACAGTATGTGAAAGGAGCCATCATAAAAGACTACATTTTATAGAGCAGCAGTCCCCAACCTTTTTGATACCGGGGACTAATTTTATGGAAGACAATTTTTCCATGGACTGGGGGGCATGGTTTTGGAATGATTTAAGCACATTACATTTATTGTGCACTTTATTTCTGTTATTATGTTATAATATATAATGAAATAATTGTGCAACTTATCATAATGTAGAATCAGCAGGAGCTGTAAGCTTGTTTTCTGCAACTAGATAGTCCCATCTGGGGGTGATGGGAGACAATGACAGATCATCAAGCATTAGATTCTCATGAGGATCACACAATCTAGATTCCTCGCATCTGCAATTCACAAAGGGGTTCATGCTCCTCTGAGAATCTAATGCTGCCACTGATCTGGCAGACGGTGGCGCTCAGGCAGTAATGAGAGTGATAGGTAGCAGCTGTAAATAGAGATGAAGCTTTACTCGCTTGCCCGCCCACCACTCACCATGGTTCCTAACAGGCTACAGACCAGTACTGGTGAGTGGCTAGGAGGAAATGTGGAGTGACTGTTAATGGTTATCAGGCTTCTTTTGGAGGTGATAAAAATGTTCTGTAGTTGATTGTGGTAATGGTTGTGAAACTCTGAATATATGAAAAACAATTGAATTGTATACTCGAGTGAATTATACTATATGTTAATTACACATTAAAAAAATTAATAAAAAAAAATCGGGTTGGGCAAGGTGGCCCACGCCTGTAATCCTAGCACTTTGGGAGGCTGAGACAGGTGGATTACTTGAGGTCAGGAGTTTGAGACCAGCCTGGCCAACATGGTGAAACCCCATCTCTACTAAAAATACAAACAATGGCCGGGCGTGGCGGTGCAGGCCTGTAGTCCCAGCTACTCGAGAGGCTGAGGCAGGAGAATTGCTTGAACCTGGGAGGCGGAGGTTGCGTTGAGCTGAGATCACACCACTGCACTCCAGCCTGGGCAACAAAAGTGAAACTCCGTCTCAAAGAAAAAAAAAAAAATCATTTAACCATATATATAAGGGTTTATTTCTGGACTGTCTATTCAATTGGTCTGTATGTCTGTCTTCATGACAGTACCACAATGTTTTGATTACTGTAACAATCCGGAACTCTAAAGCTTCCAAATCTCTTCTTTTTCAAGAATGTTTTGGCTATTCAAGGTCCCATGAGATTCCATGTGAATTTTTTGGGTGAATTTTTCTAACTGTGCAAAAAATGCCATTGGGATTTTCATAGGCATTGCACTGAAGCTGCAGATACTTTGGGTAGTACTGACATGTTAACAATATTAAGTCATCCATGAACATGAGATTTATTTGTTGTTTTTTATAACAGCTTTTTTTTGTGGAGGCAGGGTCTTATTATACCTGGTGTCAAACTCCTGGCCTTAAGCAATCCTTCCGCCTTGGCCTTGCAAAGTATTGGGATTACAGGTGTGAGTTACTGAACCTGTCCGGGTAAATGATTTTTTTGACAAGTGTATCAAGACCACTCAATGGAGAAAGGATAATCTCTTCAACAATTGATATTGGGAAAATTGGGTATCCATATGTAAAGGAAGGAAGTTAGATCTTTACCGTATACCATAAACAAAGGTGAATTAACCTGGATTAAAGACTTAAACATATTACCTAAAATTATTGAACATTTAGAAGAAGGCCTTAGGGGAAAGCCTTCATGATCTTGGATTTGGCAGTGGTTTCTTGGGTATCACACTAAAATCACATGTTATAGAACAAAAGTAGACAAATGGAATTCTTGAAAATTAAAAATGTATGTGTATGAAAGGACACAGTTAACAGTAGGCAACCTATGGAATGGGAGAAAATATTTGCAAATTATATATCTGATAAGGGATTAGTATCCTGAGTATATAAAGAACTACAAATCAACAAAAAATATAACTTAATTTTAAAAATGGACAGAAGACTTGTATAGACAGTTCTCTAAGGGTGATATGAAAATGGCTAATAAGGCTGGGCGCAATGGCTCACGCCTGTAATCCCAGCACTTTAGGAGGCCGAGGTGGGTCAATCACTTGAGGTCAGGAGTTTAAGACCAGTCTGGCCAACATGGTGAAACTCCATCTCTACTGAAAATACAAAAAAATTAGGGTTGGTGGTGCACGCCTGTAATCCTAGCCATTCAGGAGGCTGAGGCAGGGGAATCGCTTGAACCCTGGAGGTGGGGGTTGTGGTGAGCTGAGATCACACCACTGCACTCCAGCCTGGGTGACTGAGACTTCATCTCAAAAAAAAAAAAAAAAAAAAAAGCTAACAAACATTTGAAAAGATGCTCAAAATCACTACTCAGAATAGAAATGCAAATAAAAAAAAATCACAGGATTATCACCTCACACTGATTAGGATGTTTACCATTTAAAAAACCACACAGAAAATAACAATTGCTCACAGGGATTTGGAAAAATTAGAACCCTTGTGAACTCTCAGTGTGAGTGTAAAATGGTGCAGCCCTTATGGAATACAGGATGGCAGTTTCTCAAAAAATTAAGGATAGAAATATCATGTTATCTAGCAATATTAATTCTAGGCATATATCCAAAAGAATGAAGGTAGGATCTCTAAGAGGTATTTGCATGTCCATGTTCAGAGCAGCATTATTTACAATACCCAAGAGGTGGAAGTAAGTCAAATGTCTTTCAATGGAGGAATGGATAAGCAAAATGTAGCATATAAATACAATGGATTATTATTCCACCTTAGAAAGGATGGAAATCTTGCTGCAACACGGATGAACCTTGAGGACTTTATGCTTCAGTCACAAAAAGACTCAGTCAAAGTATGTTTCCACGTATAGGAGATACCTAACTAAAGTGGTGAAGTTTATAGAAACAAAGTAAGAAGGTAGTTGCCAGGAGCTGAGGGCAGGAGAGAAACTGGAAAGTGTTGCTTAATGGGTATAAGGTTTTATTTTTGCTAGATGAAAGTTTTGGAGATCTGTTGCACAGCAGTGTGAATATATTTAACATTACTGAATTGCACACTTTAAAATGGTTAAGATGGTAAATTTTGTGATGTGTTTTTTAACATAATTAAAAATTATTTTAAAAATCCAACTACATACCAAATTAAAAAAAAATAACCAAAAGAAAACTTAATACACATAGGTTCAGACCTGTAATCCCAGCACTCTGGGAGGCTGAGGTGGGAGGATCACCTGAGGTCAGGAGTTCGAGACCAGCCTGGCCAACATGGCGAAATCCCATCTCTCCTAAAAATACAAAAATTAGCTGGGTGTGGTGATGCATGCCTGTAATCCCAGCTACTCGGGAGGCTGAGGTAGGAGAATTGCTTGAGCCCGGGAGGTGGAGGTTGCAGTGAGCTGAGATCGCACCATTGCACTCCAGTCTGGGAGACACAGCTAGACTCCATATAAAAAAAAAAAAAAAAAACCAAAAACCAAAACATACACGCATATTAATAGCAGATGGAATAGACTTACAAAGTTGGCTTAGAGATAAGCATTACTAGTGTGCAAGTGTCATATAATGATAAAAAGTGAAGTTTATCAGAGGAGATAACCTCAAATTCAATGTATTTAATATTAAAGCTTCAAATATATGAAACAAAAATTGGTAAAACAAATCCACTGTTGTAATGAGTGATTTACTCTCTATATAAACAAGGCATAATCAGACAATAAAAAGTAATTTCAGAAACAACGTTTTGCCTAAGAACTGCAGAGCATATGTTCTTTTTTAGTATATACATGGTACTTAGACCTCCGCTGGTTTATAAAGTGAATTCCAAGGATTTTATATTACACAAAGCACATTATTAGTGGAATTAAACTGGTGATTTTATTTGTTAATTTTTAAATACTTTTGTAGAGATGAGGTCTCACTATGTTGCCTGGCTGGTCTTGAACTCCTGGCCTCAAGAGATTCTATGGCCTTGGCCTCCCAAAGTGTTGGGATTACAGGCATGCCACACTGTACCTGGTCAAGCTAGTGATTAATAATAATAAAACTAAATGAAATAAATTCCCATATTCCTGAAAACGGTATGGTTTTAAATAACTCAACATTCAAAGAAGAAATTAGTAGAAATTAGAAAATTTGAATTGAATGATAACTGAAGTTAAAAGGTGCAGCTAAGGCAATAGGCTTAAATGCAAATATTAGGGAAAACACTTGAAATTAATAGGCCAATTAC